>NC_135228.1:8535385-9735385 GCF_052324685.1 Brachyhypopomus gauderio
GAACATAAAAAGCTCAATGGAAAGAAAAATGAAACAGAAACTGAAACTGAATTTAAATGTAATATGGGAGAATTAGAGGGGTAAGAACAACAAATAAACAATGACAGGTACTGAGATTTCTGGAATTGTGTGACAGTTAATGTGTTTCCTTAATTTGAATGTTAAGAAGACACACGAGATTGTTTTTGACCATAGCATAAATGTAGACCACAGTCCAGTGGTTATTGATAACAGGTTCATATCTCAGGTGTTTTCTTATAACTATCTGGGGTTTATACTGATAGTTCCCTTTAAATGGTGAACCCATGTAGATGATCTCAGCCAGACTGCAACAGAGACTACACTTTCTGAGGAGACTTCGTAGTTGATCAAAGGATTATGATCAGACTATATTAGAGGACATTGCAAGATATGATATTTCTGTCTGGTTTGGCGGCCTGAGGAAGTTTTGAGAAGATGCTCAACAAACATCATTAAAACATTCACCTCAAAACCTCTAAACGTCTGGCTTCCTTCTTAAACTGTTCTGCTGTTTGCTGACACGGTTACTGTGCAAACATATACTCATCCTCTCATTTGAACACACCTTTGCAAGACCTAGAAGAGGCAAAATGCATATAACTGGGCAACATGATAGAGCTTCAAGGTAGAGCAGCTTGAGTGGCATCATACATGGAATTACTGTGCCCTTCTACTCCAATAGAGCCACATGGCCCCAATCCAAAAGCAAGGTTAGTCCTAAAAGTGCAGTGTGAGGAGTCTGTGGGTTTGTAGCTGCTTGGCAAACTGCACATTGTATAGCTGTAATGTCTGAAAAATAGTACGTACACAATATGTGAAGTAAAGTAACAATAGTGTATGTTTTTGTCACACATACACACAGTATGTTGGCTCAAACAGTAGTCCCTGCTCTTATCATCACCATGGCAACTGGATCTGTAAATATGGAACTAGACAAGCTCTCACAAACTGGAAATGTGCTAAGAGCCAGAGGTGGGGACTCGAGTCACATGACTTGGACTCGAGTCAGACTCGAGTCATTAATATTAAGACTTTTGACTTGACTTGAAAAAATATTCAGAGACTTAGACTTGACTTGGACTTTTACACCAATAACTTGGGACTTGAATTGGACTTGAACCTGTTTACTTGCAAAGACTTGATTTTTTTTTACCCCAAATCTAAATTTTAAAACGCATATTAATATTTATAAAGTGCGCCCCATTAATTTCATTTCCGTCCTTCTGACGCAGACCGGTCCTCTGCTTTTCCACACTCTGTACGTGTGTGTGCATGAGCTGCAGCACAACCAATCAAATGGGGGTTGGCGAACGTAAATTTTTACCGGGAGGGGTGTAAAATGGACACAAATTAAGTATTATATCGCGATCGATCGATCGCCAGTGGTTGGTGCCAGAGCGAACTAGTAATTCATTGAATCATAGATGTGGATCAGAGGTAAATAAACTAGATTTTTTTCCGGCGTGAGAAATCGGATGTGTGGCGTGAGAGCGTGTGAAGACGGTCAAATGCGTGTGTCTCACGCTCAATGCGTGAGAGTTGGCAACCCTGGGTTCTGTATCTGAACTCGGGGAAGAGAGCCTCTCTCTGTCACCATCATAATATCCAGTTCTATCTCAGCATGGATTGTGTATTTGAAGACATCTACGTCGAGAAAAAAATATATTGACAAAAGTGGAGCGAGTTTTCAGCTATGGGGGCATCATTCATCGTGCACAAATGACATACAGACTTTTGGCCAGCAAATGCAATGCAGAATAGTTTACTGAAATGTCTAAAGTTGCAGATTCCTGTTAATTGTTCAGTTCTTATATTTGTTTGTCTTGTGTCACTCACACATGGACACACATGTTCTCCAAGAAACCAGATAAGAGAAGAGAGGGAAAATGCTGTTATGGTTCTTTGTATTGTACTGTGAAAATATCAGCACTTTTTATTTGAACATGGAGTTCTACTTATGACTTTTTCACAGAATATTTATTTCTGGAAAATTGTAGTTTAAAGTATGAATATTTTTGCAGCTAAGTTTAACAAATTGAACTGTGCAATAAAGAGGTGTAATTAAAATTTTTTTTTTATACTTCGTGTTTTCAGTTGCACACGTTTTATCAAGATTTGAGGAGAATACAGATTTAAAAAAGAACGCATGTCTATTATTTACATTTAAAATATACCTGCAACATTGGTAAAAAAAAAAAAAAAAGACTCGAAAGGACTTGAAATTCCAAGTTTCAGACTTGGGACTTGACTTGACTGTTGCCTGTCTTGACTCGAGACTTGACTTGACTTGAGTGTCTTTGCTTGAGACTTGACTCGGGACTTGAGGTATAAAGACTTGGACTTACTTGAGACTTGCAAAACACTGACTTGGTCCCACCTCTGCTAAGAGCTACAATGTGCATGGTCCTTAGATCTGCCATTGCTCTCTTTCTCACACACATACCATTCACATAACCCACGACCACAGGAATGACGTGTATTAAATCTGTGCTGTGAAGACGTAACACCTCCTCCAGAGACTACATCAGAATGGACATGAGCAGGAACCAAGGAAATACAGACCAGTTAGAGATCACATGATGTGTAGAGTTGTGCTAATGGAGATGATTTCACTAAGGAACTTGACATTAGATTTGTATAAGTGCATATGTAGATGTAGTCAGCTAATTGTTTTAATAACCTTACTGGAGGTCTTCAGTAATAAGTTCAATAATAACACTTGTGTTTAAGTTTTTCCTCAGACCCAAGTATATATATATTAGTGCTGTCAATTCCAGGTGCCGCGATTAAAAGTCCTCACCAGGATTTTGCTCAGGCTTCCTGGATTGTGTTGATTCCACTAATTTTACCTGGATTGCACTAATTAGAAAATCTAGCAAGCTTGAGCAAAATCCTGGTGAGGACTTTTAATCGCGGCACCTGGAATTGACATCATCCCTAATATATATATATATATATATATATATATATATATATTAGTGGTGGGCCGTTAACGGTGTTAACGGTGTTCGATAATGTGATACTCTTATCGGGCGATATAAAGAATATCGCCGTTAATCTATTCTTAAAGTTGGGTTGGGAATTGGGTCAAAATAGGTAAGCAAACTGATGATATTCACCTTGATAGTTTAGCTTGGCTGTATTCCTAAACAAATTGCACAGTAGGGGGCGTGAACGAGTTTTCAAACCTGTGAATTACCACCCACAACAAATCGCACGTGTGCTTACATGGATACAGCCACGAAGCCGCCAGGTTTGCTACATGGAAAATTTATTTTTAAGAAGCTTCCTAATGGAGACATTGACAAGACTAAAGTTGTTTGCACCTTATGCAACGTGGAATTAGTTCATTGTAGGAGTTCTACCAGTCTAAAGTACTATTTAAACGCAAAGCACCCGTTTGCTAATTCTGCTGACGCTGGGTCAAGCACTGATGCAGCCCAGGGGAAGAGTCACCGCCGCCGAAAACAAGTTAAATGTACTAAATGTTGGCTTACATTTCAAATCTCATGTTTAGCTGAATAAACATGTTATCAACCCTTTTTAATGATATTAATTTCAAGTATCAAAGTAGAACAGCTTTCTCAAGCAGTCATTGATGCATTTTGGAAACAAGAGATGAGCCCCTGGTCTAATGCACCCTCTGTATTAAGAAACCCTATCTTGTAAAAACTGACTTTTAGTCATTACTTGGGTAGCACGCATATTCAGAACGAGCCATTTTAATCTAGATTTATCTAGATTAATTTCAAGATTTCAGTGAGATTAATCTAGATTTAAAAATTAATCTATGCCCACCCCTAATAAATATATACACAGTACAGGCCAAAGGTACAGCCTAGTGATGGGACATCTGAAGCTAGGCTTCGAAGCGTGTACCGAGTAAAAAGGGGCGTGTCCGATGAAGCCCCGCTTCGGAGCTTGTGTCATATTGAGCAAAATCACGTGATCAGCAACAAACGAGGCCTCGCATTACATCGGCCACGTCATTGCTTCATTTTGCGTATCGTTTTTCTAAATAAAAGCGCTATGAACCCTGTTGCTTCGTGTTGTAGTTAAATTTAAAATCTGGAACGTTCTAAATTCTTTTTGTTTGATCAGGATGTACATCAGATTCACACATCAAAAACAGACTAAAAACCATTGGAAGAGGCAAACCTTATTTGTAATGTTAAAAACATTTTACATTTGGCAGACGCCCTTATCCAGAGCGACTTACATTTTAATATAAGTGAACAATTGAGGGTTAAGGGGCACCTTAGTCATGGCCTCAGGCCTGGGGATCGAACCCACGACCCTCCGATTACAAGCCCAGTTCCCTAACCACTTCCCTTCCCTAACCACCAGGTCATGACTGCCAAACCAGATCTAGAAACCCCAAGAAGCAATTATTTTAAACACATTCTGTTTTTAAAAAAAATCAGTTTCTAACTCCAAATATTCAGTCACTCAACAATCACTCAATTCCCAACATAGTAAAGTACAACATATCTTCATTGTCAAATACGTTCATGACATACAAGAAAACCCAACACAACCACTAATGGTCAAGGATTAGATTGGCTACAAATCATTTTAATAATTAAAACATGACAATTAAGTATGATTTAAATGATTCTCCTGTTACTAAACATGAGTTTGATGGAAACTTTGTGACAATATTGCATTTACACATTTTTGAAAGTATGATCCAACTGAATGACGAGGCTGTTACAGTTTCACCAGCAGATGTCACTAGTGAGTGATGAATGAAGCCTCGAGTAATGAACCTTTTTGCAAAGCAAAGGGTTGGAAAGCTTCATTGCTTCAAGAGGCTTCATTTGCCCATCACTAGTACAGCCCCCCCCGTCAGTCATGTCTTCTTTGTTCTCCATGTGTTTGTGTACCTTTTATTTTGAAATTCCTAGTTGTGTCTGTCTTCACACCCCTGCCTTGTTCTCTGCCCCTCGTTATTGCTTTCTGGTGTATCTTGTTGGGTTCCTTGTTTAGTCAAAGTCAAATTTATTTATATAGCGCTTTTCACAACACACGTTGTCACAAAGCAGCTTTACAATCATATGGGTCCAGATCCCTAATGAGCAAGCCAAATGGGACAGTGGCGAGGAAAAACTCCCTATAGGGTGGGGATTAGGAAGAAACCTCGGGAGGACCAAGACTCAAAAAGGAACCCATCCTCCATTGGGCGGCACGTTAACACAAGTCCGTGGTGTTTAGTCAGTGTATTTAAATGCTGTGTTTAATCTCTTGTATTGTCAGTTATTGTAAGTACTTGGTGTGATTTTGGTTTCTCTAGTTGTTTGCTTGTTCATGTCTTTCTTTCTTTTTAGCCATGTCTCCCCAGTTCTTTCTGTTAGTGTTATTTGGTTCCTATGGTTGGTATTGTTTGATTGTTCTTGGTGTCAGGTCTATGTGCTCTGTACAAGTCTGTCAGTTCTGTTAATAAGTCTTTGCACCGTCCGCACTTGCGTCCAGCCCGCTCTTCCGGAAAGTTACAGACACACCTTCTCATTCAATGTGTTTTCTTTATTATTACATGACTATTTACATTGTAGATTCTCACTGAAGGCATCAAAACTATGAATGAACACATGCCGAGTTATGTACATAACAAAAAAAGGTGAAATAACTGAAATCATGTTTTATATTCTAGTTTCTTCAAAATAGCTTCCCTTTGCTCTGATTACTGCTTTGCACACGCTTGGCATTCTCTCAATGAGCATCAAGAGCTTCATTTTGGACAATTCCATGCTCCCAACTTTGTGGGAACAGTTTGGAGCTGGCCCCTTCCTCTTCCAACATGCCTGAGCAAAGTCCATAAAGACATGGATGGCAGTCTGGTGTGGATGAATTTGACTGGCCTTCACAGAGTTCTATCTCAATCTGATAGAACACTTTTGGGATAATTTAGAGCAGAGACTGAGATCCAGGCCTTCTCGTCCAACATCAGTATGTGATCTCATAAATGCGCGTCTGGAAGAATGGTATAAAATCCCCATAAACACATTCCTAAACCTTGTGGACAGCCATTGCTGAAGAGTTAAAGCAGTTCTAGCAGCAAAGGGTTGACCACCGTCATATTGAACCCTATGGATTAGGAATGGGATGTCACTTAAGATCATATGTGAATCAAGGAAGGTAAGCGAATACTTTTGGCAATATAATGTATATGCAACATTATTAAGGCTGCCTTTTTCCATTTACGTAATATCTCCAAGCTGAGACATTTACTTTCGATAGCTGATGCAGAGAAGCTGGTCCATACTTTTGTCTCATCGAGATTGGACTATTGTAATCATCTTCTAATTGGATGCTCTGAACAGTCCCTAAAAAAACTCCAACAAGTAGAGAATTGTAACGAATCAAAGGGGGCGGGTATGACGCAAGTGCAAGAACAGGAATGGTTTATTAAACAAAACAGAAACCAGAGGGAACTAACGAGAATAACCAAGGGTAGGAGTAGATATACAAGATCGAACATAACACATACAACACGGTAATCAAGCGACAACTCAAACGAACCACTATACAGACATAATACTAAATACTAAGAAACATAGACACACTATAGAAGGACTGCTTTACATATGACAAAGAATGTACTAACAAACACTAAGGTATGACACAACAAATATAAACAGGACTAATAGAACCAGAAAACCAAGACTAGACCGCACAGTATATAACTATATAAAAGGGGCAAATGACGAAGGTTACAACAAGGTCTAACTACAAAGGGGACAACTGAAGGCAGGGACAAAGCCACGAACTACGAACTAACACAGAGAAACAGGGAGAGGGTACACATTACAAGGGAAGACTTAACTAACAAGGAACAACCAACTGACTAAGCAAGGAGATAAGGGAACAAAGACATGGAAGACAAAACAGAACAAACCTTACAAGCACACGGGAAAAACGACGGAAAACCACAGGCAACTGAGCATGGGAAGACACGTGGCGAACACAACAACCAAACACAACAACCGACATGGGAGTGAAACACAAGGGGGTTTTTATACACAGAACCGGACGGTGAAACAAGACTCAGGTGTGTGTGTGTTAACGAGGAGGGCGAGACAGACAGAGGGAGGAACGAATGGGAGCGGGGAGTTAGGCGGGACCAGGAAGGGGGGAGGGGCTGGACGTGACAAGAATGCTGCAGCTAGAGTCCAAACTATAAAGCTAGAAAATTTGATCATATTAGTTCTATTGTCTCGGCGTTACACTGGCTTCCGGTTTAATATCAAAATGATTTTAAAATTCTTCTGTTGACCTATAAGGTGTTAAATGGTGTTGCTCCACAATATCTGAGTAAACTCATTGCATTCTATAACGCATCTCACCTTCTGCACTCCCAAAATGCAGGATTTCTCCTAATTCCAAAAAGTAGTAAGACTACAGCCAAAGGCAGATCTTTCTCCTTTAAAGCCCATCAGTTATGAAATAACCTTCGCACTCCAATCCGAGTTTCTGACACAGTTCCAATCTGTAAACCTGTAAATCTAGACTTAAGACTCACCGATTTAATCAAGCCTAATTTTACATGTGAAGGTGTGGAGCACGGGGGTAATTGAATCTTCTCGTATTCTGAGATGATGTTGCTGTCATCCAGCTATGTTATGTGATCACTCTAGTTGTGACAATGACTTGGGTGGGAGGCAATGGCTCAGTGAGCCCTCATGACTGTGGTCAACTCCAGGCCCCTCCCTTTAGTTATGCTTAGATAAGCCTGCCAGAGCCACATGCTAATCACTGGCACGTGAGCTATGTATTTCTGTTTAAATCGATGGTTGTTTAAATTGATGTTCACATACTCATCCTGTATTTTGGTCTCTTGGTTGCATGCTTCTACTAAAGACAATACAAGCCATACAAGCACCTAAGAGATGGTCTGGCTTACCAGTGGATGGGCTGATGCTGTGGTTGGATGTGCCATTGCCACAAGAGGACGTGTTAATGCTAACTCCTACCTGACGCTCTCTATCTGCATTCAAGGGACTGTGACTACTCGGCCTGGAGTTAGAACTATAACCATAGAATTATATTTGAACTATAAATACGGACTTCTGCTAGTGGGCCGCACAATAGAGGATGTGTTCCCTTTTGAGTCCTCGTCCTCATATGGTTTCTTCCTAATCCCACCCAGATTAGTACATTTACATATAGGTTTAGTTTAATTCTTGAGCCAAATCATTCCATATGCTATTCCTTATAATGCATCAATTGTATCATTAATAAATGGGCAGTCATGGCCTGGAGGTTAGGGAACTGATCTTGTGACTGGAGGGTCGTGGGTTCGATTCCCAGACAGGCCATGACTGAGGTGCCCCTGAGCAAGGCACCTAACCCCATCTGCTCCCCGGGCGCCGGGCTAGGGCTGCCCACCGCTCTGGGAATGTGTGATCCACAGCCCCCTAGTAATCACTAGTGTGTGTGTTCTGACTGCAAAGATGGATTAAAAGTGGAGGACAAATTTCAATTGGGGTGTAAAAATCACAATTGACAAAATATGGCACATTTAATTTCAAATGCATCAATAAATATCAACCATTCAAAAAATTTGGACACTTATTCATTAATCTGGTCATGGTGGTAAATACTAGAGGTGTCTTCAACTAAGGATTTTCATAGTTGAATCTGATTAGTCAGATTTTCCCTTTAGTCGATGTAACGCAGCTTGCACTACGGAGCGAGGAGGGGGACACAAATGCTGAGGAGAGCGAGATTTATTCAAGGGGATACCAACAGGGTCGAAGTCACAGGCAGGGGTCATATCAGGCAGGCAATCCAGACGTGAAACACAAACCGACATAATGAAACAAGAACAGGGAACACTCACGGACCAGGCAGGAACAAATGGATGACGGAAAACACAGAGGCTTGAAACAGGAAAACAACGAACGTGAAAGCACACCAACTGATAGACAAAGCACAAACCGACTGATAGACAAAACCACCGATAACCAGACTGGAGAAACACAGGGATTATATGAACACGGAACTAACAAGACACAGGTGAGTGCGATGAGAACGAGGCGTGGCAGACAGACAGAAACCGGGGCGACAGACAAGCAAGGCGGGGCTAACAGGCACAGAACAACAGAACCACGAGGAACAGAGACATTGGAGTGACAGCAAGGAGAGGGGGCGTAGCCAGGGACGGACTGGCCATCGGGCATACCGGGCATTTTCCCGGTGGGCCGACGTGCTATTTGGGCCGACAGTCCTGACACTTTTTTATCTATTTATATATTGGTCTGACCGGCCCATAAAACAAGTAGATCAGTGGGCCGATTCAGATGGAGGCAGGCTGATTGACACTGGACTGGCGAATCACATTAACACACCTTTCGCGATACTCCTGCTGCCTGCATAATGCATTTGGAAAAAAAAAAGTCAGCGCGAGAGTTTACCGGTCCTTAAACACGCTGGTATGCAGCCCATTGGTTATTTTCTTTACTGACACAGAGCTGCACCAATCATATCATCAACACCCCCTCCTCCATGCGCCGGTGCGTAGTGCAATCTAACGTTGATTAACATAACGTATGTGAGTATCTGAGATGGAGAAAAAGCGCAAAGGAGGTGCAGAGAAACTACGACAAAAAAAGAAGCTTGAACTTCAAGTAAACGCTGCCAAATGTATAAAAATTACTCAAATGTTTGCCACAGCAGGGCCTTCATCAGCTCCCGTGGCTGATGACAGTGGTGGCGGTGGCCAGTGGACAGAAACATGTACTAGAACGTGTGGTAAGCCTGACTCCTTTCAGAGCAGCTATAAAATGAGTAGGGTTAAGCAACCAAACCCTTTGCCAAATCTGATAAATTGATAAAACATCAATAAAATCATTTTAGCTAATGTTCTATGGCCGAGTTAGTTTGTATTGTAAATGCAAAAGGTAAAATAAGTGAATAACGTCCTTACCTCTATTATAAGACTTTGTGTACACTGACTGTATGAGAAAATAAGCCTATTTTAGTACTTTTATGCCTTCCATTCTGAACTAAATAGTCTTAAATGTGAGAACACTTTTAAAACCTCCATTCACCAACAAAAACAGTACTAGGCAGCATTCTATTTTCATTATTATACTATTAATATTTGTGGGGTGAGTAGTAGGCTAGGCTAAGGCTATGCTTGGTAGGAAGGGGAAATGTTTGGTAGTTTTTATGGAGGTGTTTAGGGACAATGTACAGAAATTAAAGGAAATTACACTTTTTTAAATGGTAATTTTGTAAACTGTTGGTATACACATTCAAAAAACTTAAAAGTGTGAAAAGCGTTATCGAGTGTGAGTGGGCCGGTCTGGTCCAAAAATGCCAGGGCCGATTTTTTTGTCCCAGTCCACCCCTGGGCGTAGCCCTACGTGACAGTCGACTAATAGTCGAATCAGGGTTTTTTTTAATCTAGAGGACCTTAAACGGGATCCCGTTCTCATTCAGGACTTTTTTCCACTTCAAAATAAAAACCTAAAACATTCAGATAAATGAATAAACATGGGAGGTTGGCTTTATTCAGCTTTTATTTATTTACTTATTTATTTTTTACTGAAACTGTAACGGTGGCCGGCGGCAGACGGAAGAGACACGGATCCGCTGGTTGACTCACGGTTACTTTTATTCAACATAAAGATTGCGCAATAGCGCACGAGAAACATTCAGCACACACACGACGTGCAGAACATAGACAACGACGAGCACAAGACACTGCGCGAACGCACATTAAATAGACAGACCACATCAACCCCACGTAATGACGAGACGAGCCACAGGTGAGACGGATAATGACAAGACGCACCCGCACCCACGGAGCTACACTGACGACGAATAGACGCAGACCACGTTAACACACGCCCCAAAGGAAGGGTTCGGGGACCGTAGCGTGACAGAAACGTTTGAGAACATTAACAAAAAAAAGTCACCATCAGTGCGCATATCGAACTGTCAGACAGGCACTGTGCAAAATGTCAAAAATATTTTAAATAAAATATGCCTGCCTGAAAATATAAAAAAATTGCCACACAACAGCCAAAAAATTCTAAGTAAAGGTTCAAGTAATGGGATTTAAAAAGCAAACAACATAAAAAAATGTGTATAGGCCTACTTGCCGAGAGATGACACGACCGAAACGGCAAACGGCTGAACTGTTTTTTTTTTCGCCTTACGCGTTTTAAATGGTATGCCATGTTGGTTGTTGTCGTGCGAAATGAAAGTCGTTGATGACATAACTTGCACTTTACTTTGTTTGATTCATCTTTTTCAAAATACTTTTGAAGTTTTTTTAGTAGCCATTATAATCTTGGCAGATGCTGACTATCCTGTAGCGTGTTCAGCTTTGCTCGTTTGGATTGTGCAACTGTAGGGTGTGGTTTATTAATGTGTAGTAAGGAAGATATTGTAACGAGGCTCGCGTCACGGAGCGAGGAGACGGACACAAACGCTGAGGAGAGCGAGATTTATTCAAGGAAATTCCAAAAGCAGAGTCGTAGTAACAGGCGCAGGTCTTATCGGGAGGGCAGTCTATACACGAAATGTACAAAGGCATGATACAAACGAGGGAAACGACAAGGCAGGTAAACTAGGAAAGAACAGGCAAAACACACGGAATACGGGAAACACAAAAGAGCGAACTTACGAACAGGCGCAAAGGCAACAAACAGGTAGGAACAAAAAGACCGATACAGACATGGGAGACACAATGGCTGTGTTCGAAATAGCCTACTACATACTACTGGCGTACTGATCGAGCCCCAAATCAGTATGCCGTATGCAGTATGTGACCAAAATGAAATTTTCCAGTACGCGAAACATACCCGGATGACCTACTACTTCCGCAAAATATTCCAGTATGCAAACAGAGCTATCTTCGTGGTGTACTGCATCCCATCATGCAACGCTACGATCACGTGACCCCATAGTATGCTTTGCTTTTGTCGCATACTGGAAACTGTACTGCATACTACTACGAGGACCAGTATGCAGTATCCAGTATATACTGAGTCCAGTATGCAGTATCCAGTATGTCCAGTATGTAGTAATCTATTTCGAACACAGCCAGGGACTATTATACACAGAACTAAACTAGGGACAGGTGATGACAATGACACAGGGGCGTGGTAACAAACGAGGAATCGTCAAAATAAACGAGCAGGGCGGGACAAACGGGCAAGGAACACAGACACGAGGGAACCCAGAGTGACAGCTACGAGAGGGGGCGTAGCCCTACGTGACAGATATCCTATTGTTAATGCGCACACATCATTTAAAAATATTTATTAACAGAAATTAGGATGATTTTATTTGACAAAAGGCTATATATAATGAAAACAAAGACATTTCATGTAACAACTAATTCTTAGCAGCATCCTTGGGCACCCCCATGCAGTTAGAATGGTACATTTGACTATGACGTTCATAGTCAACTAGGGGGTATAGTTGACTATAGTCGAATCAGCAACTATTGCAGGTCACCCCTAGTAAATACATATTCTGGTTGATGGTATTAGGTCATTGCTCGGAATCAGATCTTAACCCTTTGGTAATGAGACTGATTAAACAATATTCCATCTATTTCTGTTCTCACAATATTGGTTCCTGAGCAATCAGGATGGTGCCCCGTTCATAATTCATTAATAACCAGTGTATTTGTACAATGGTCTCACCAAACTCCTCCTATAGTTTTGCCTCTGCAACAGCCGAAGCTGTGATCTGCTTGGCCCTCTGGGACCCATCTGCTGCCTCCAGAATCCTACTAGCCAGCTAGGCCCAGTAGGACCTTTTCAACAGCTTGAGAGCCTCCCTTACGCATGGTGTCCACCATCAGGTTCAGGGATTGCCCCCACATCAGGCACCTTACGTCCACAGTTCTAGTCCACCACATCGACAAAGGAGGCACTCATCAATAGGTGATGAGCAATTGACAGCTCAACTCCTCACTTCTCCAGAGTGTCCAAGACACAAACGCAAGTCTGACTACATGACTACAAAATTGACCATTGACCATTGACACCTAAGGTGTCCTGGTACCATGTGTACTAATGTGCTTGAACACGGTGTTATTATGGACGGTGTTATTATGGACAAACTGTGATAAGCACAGAGGTCCAATAACAGAACACCACTGGGGTTCAGATTGGAGAGGCCGTTCCTTCTGTCATTGCCCACATGAGCACTGGAGTCCCCCAGCAGAACAAGGAAATATCCATTAGGGGCACCTTCAGTATCCCTTCAAAGGACTCCAAGAAGGCCGGGTACTCTGAACTGCTATGTGGTGCAGAAGCACAAACAACAGAGTCAGAGCCCATTCCCCAAGCCAAAGGTGCAGGGAAGCAACACACAGGCAGTGAGCTTGGAAGCTATGAGTAAGCCCACTCCTGCCCCTGCCTTTCACCATGTGCAACTTTAGAAAGGAATCAAGTCCAACCTCTCTCTCGATAGGACTGGGTCCAGAACCTATACTATGCCTTGAGGTGAGACCAACTAAATCTATATCTAGCCTCACTCACCAACAAAGGCTCCTTTCCACCCAGAGAGGTCAAATGCCATGTCCCAAGAGCCAGTTTCAGTAATTGAGGATAAGAATGCCAAGGCCCCCTCCTTTGGCCACTATCTGATCCACACTGCACTGAACCCCTACCACAGGTGAAAGGACCCTGGGAGAGCACAGTATTAAACATTTGAGGGTAATATACCACTACAGCCCCAATGGACAGAGCATTTAAAAAAATTTGTTCACTCTCAGCAAACACACATCCATCAGTACATCTGCAATTGTGAAAAAATTGCCATTGTAAGATATTTGAAAAACTCCCTAGGCAGGTACTAGGAAGAAACCTTGGGAGATCCGAGACTCAAAAAGGAACCCATTCTCCACTGGGGGGCCCAGCTAATAGCAGTCCATATTTATAGATCTACTTCTAGAAAGAGCAGTCCCTCCGATGTGGATGTTGGAACCAAGTAGGTGGCAACATCGGTGCATCCACTGGTGGTATCAGCACATCGACTGGCAAGTCAGAGCATTTTCTTGCATCGTCTTTGTAGAAACATGTAAGCAGGATACAAAATGAAGGTTAAATGTGTAGACGCCAAATTAAATATCCATACCAAATTACCATATTGTTCTGGCAACAGGCCTGGTGGAGATCAGAGTTATGAGGGCTCACTGAGATTTTACTTTGCATCCATATCATCTTCCAGACTAGAACACATGTGTAACGCTGAGTGCTGGCTGAAGGACGAGACGGTTTTCAGGGTGCAACACTGACATTTGTTTATTATTGTGGGGAGGCAAGATGGCGCCAGTGTGTGAGGCCGGCTATCTATCGTTCCGTGTTGTGATTGCTTGTATGTTTTGTATGTCTATGGTTGTACAAATAGCTAACTCGCTATATAGGTACGATCGTCAAACTTTACTAAACCTGCGTTACACTGTTAACTACTGTGAGTTTAACTCTGGTGATCAGAAACATGACCCTCCGCCTCTCTCTGCTATACCGGCTTACCTGTGCCGCATGCCGGTTCTACCTGTACGCCGGAGACGCTGTCGTGGGAGACGTAGCGGAAAGCTGGTGAAACTCAAGGCCGGTTTGTACCGTTCCTCTGCGGGCTTGATGGGCATGACGGACTGGACTGAGGCGATCTCACCGTTGGAGCGTCGCTCCGTCTCGTGGCGCACCTGGGATCCCATGAATTCCAGCCTTATTTCGGTGGCTGGTTCGGCTGAAGTGCTACAGACTCGTTCCCCATACTGTCGACTTGTTAGGCGAAGAGTTAACCTGCACAATCTGCAGCCCCTTGGCCGCGCTATAGTGACGGATAAAGCCCCGGTGATCACCAGTGGCAGAGTAGCCCTGGTAAATGCTAGATCGCTAGCTAACAAGACGTTTATTCTAAAGGATTTCTTCACGACGCATGAGCTGGACTTTCTTTGCATTACAGAAACCTGGATGTCCGTAGGTGAGTCCAGTGTCATGTGTGAACTGGTACCACCAGAGTGTGTGTTTTTTAACTCTCCTCGTACAACTGGTCGCGGGGGTGGCATAGCAACGATTTACAAAAATAAGTTTAATTGTAAACAGCTTACTCCAGTGCCGCTTTATTCCAGCTTTGAACTGAACATGTTTGAGCTTGGCACCACTTGTCAAATGCTATGCGCTGTTATCTATAGACCGCCGAAATATAACAAAGACTTTATTGGACAACTGAGCGACTTTTTGACGGAGATACTGCCGAAGTATGATTACCTTTTAATTCTTGGTGATTTTAATATCCATGTTTGCTGCCCGGATAAGCCTATGTCTAAAGACTTCTTAACCCTCATTGACTCTTTTAACCTTGTGCAGTGTGTAACTGGTCCCACTCAGGAACGGGGGCACACACTTGACTTGGTTTTAACATATGGGTTTTCTGTTTCCAATCTAGAGATTTGTACTGCTACGTTTTCAGACCACATGCCTGTTATTTTTGACGTTTTATTGCCTTGTCATATGGATAAACAGTGTGTTACTGTGCAACAATGTCGCGTTATAAATTCGTCCACTGTTGCAAATTTCTCCGCTGTCTTCTCTACCTTTACATCAGATACTCCTTGTGGTGCTACTGATGTAGAGGCTCTGATGACTAGCTTTAATTTTAAGTGTCAGTCTATATTGGATACCGTGGCTCCTGTTAAAATAAGACACTCCAAACCAAGTACTGAACCATGGCTGAATGATGGCACTCGTGCTGCTAGACGGGAGTGTAGAAAAGCTGAGCGAAAGTGGAAAAATGACAAACTTGTAGTTTCCCTTCAGATATTAAAAGGCAAATGGCGTCTTTATCAGAAGACAGTGAAAGCTGCAAAATCTAAGTATTTCTCTGATATTATTCTGGCAAATAAAAACAAACCTCGTGTATTGTTTGAAACACTGAATAAGGTTCTTAATGCCCCATATGCAGCCTGTCCGGAAGCTTCTGTTGAATTGTGTGAGAGGTTCCTGCATGTCTTTGTTGGTAAGATCGAGAGCATTAGGGCCCTTATTGGTCCACCTTTGTCTGACCTACCTGTAGCTGCCACATTCTCTGCTGTTCTTGATAACTTTGAGCCTGTCAGTTTAAAGTTATTGGAACAAATTATTGGTCACATGAAGCCCTCTGGCTCACCTAATGACCCACTTCCACCTCGTTTGTTTAAAGAACTTTTTCCAATTTTAGCCCCTGATGTCCTTAATATTATAAACAGCAGCTTGGCAAATGGTGTTGTACCTGATAGTTTTAAACATGCTGTGGTACAACCACTTATCAAGAAGTCTGGACTGGACACCTCTGTCCTCTCTAATTTCAGGCCTATTTCTAAACTTCCGTTCATTTCTAAGATTTTAGAAAAGGTTGTTCATCAGCAGCTAACCGTGTTCTTAGATGAGCACAAAATTCTTGAACAATTCCAGTCTGGTTTTAAATCTCTGCATAGCACGGAAACGGCACTACTGAGAGTTTTTAATGATGTCCTTTTAGCCATTGATAAGGGTCAAGGGGTCATAGTTATTTTGCTGGATTTAACCGCAGCTTTCGATACAGTGGACCATAAAATTCTATTATCTCGTCTTTATAACTGTGTGGGTATCCAGGGCCTTGCCCTAGAGTGGTTTAAGTCCTACCTGACACGTAGAAGCTTTTGTGTTCGTCTGGGGGCCACTGAGTCTTCCATAGCCCCTCTCACATGTGGAGTGGCCCAGGGTTCTATTCTTGGGCCTCTTCTTTTCTCATTGTATCTGCTCCCTCTTGGCTCTATATTAAGAAGGCATGGTGTCTCTTTTCATTTTTATGCAGATGATTCACAAATTTATATGCCACTAAAGCGACAGGATACCCACTCTTTGGAAGTACTTTTACAATGTGTTGAGGAAATTAGGGCGTGGATGACTAATAATTTTTTACATTTTAATGAAAAGAAGACTGAGGTAATAGTGTTTGGCCCAAATGACACTGGAGTTAATGACTGTGATCTAGGTGCCTTGACACAATATGTTAAACCTACTGTGACAAACCTTGGTGTGAAGTTCGACAGTAATCTGAGGTTTGACTCGCAGATTAGTACTGTTGTTAAAGCAAGCTTTTTTCAAATTAGACAGTTGGCCAAAATTAAATCAGTCCTCCCTCGTCACCATTTTGAGATTTTAATTCATGCTTTTATTACTAATCGCTTGGACTACTGTAATGCGCTTTACTTTGGTCTTGACCAGAAGTCCATTGCCAGACTCCAGCTTGTGCAAAATGCTGCTGCACGGCTGTTAACAAATACAAAAAAACGAGAGCACATCACCCCAATTTTAAAATCATTGCATTGGCTTCCGGTCCTTTTTCGAATTCAGTTTAAAATTCTTTTATTTGTTTTTAAATCTCTTCATGGTCTCGCCCCCCAGTATCTGTCCGACCTATTACAACACTATAGCCCAGCACGCTCGCTTAGGTCAACAAATCAGTGCCTCCTTACTGTTCCGAGGACACTGAGAAAGTGCAGAGGTGATCGCTCCTTTTCAGCTGCGGGTCCAAAATTGTGGAATGACCTTCCTTTGCACATTAGGCAGATTGAGTCACTCGCCGTTTTTAAATCTCATTTAAAAACACATCTTTTTTCATTGGCTTTTGATTTAATTTGATTTTCTTAGTGCTTTATTTGTTTCTATAGCTTTGGGTTGTGTTGTGTGTTTTCTTCCTAAATTTGGTGTTTTTATTTAAACACAAAATTTAAATTTTATATTTGTGCTGTTTTATGTTTCTTATTCTTTCAGTATGTGTACAGCACTTTGGTATACATTTGTTGTTTTAAAGTGCTATATAAATAAAATGGATTGGATTGGATTGGATTGTGGTTTATGCAGACAGTGCACATTTAACAAAACAACACAATGGTGTGAGACTCTAACAAAGACGAGCACAGGATGCTACACACACACACACACACACACACACTTTATACACATAATCTAACAAGCACTCCGTGAAACACATTAGAGTAACGACACGAGTGAATACACACACACCCAGTCACAACCCCCAAGGTACATACACAGACACGGACTACGTAGACACATGCCCCAAAGAGAAGTGTCCGGGGCTGTAGCGTGACAACATGATGTATACACTTTAATTTGCAATAGATTAACTGAAGGCTTGATTAAATAGCTGAGTCTTAAGTCTTAAAGATTGGAACTGTGTCTGAATCTGTTCTATAACTGTTCTATAACTGAGGGCTTTATTAAAGGAGAAGGCTCTACCTCCAGCAGTAGTCTTGTTAATTTTAGGAACTAAGAGAAATCCTGCATTTAGAGAGCGAAGCAAACGAGATTACAAGTTACAGTGAGGAAAACAAGTATTTGAACACCCTGCGACTTGTAGACCTCCACAAGGCTGCAAAGGACTACGGGGCAATTGGCAGCAATTGGAGCAATTATTAGAAAATTGAAGAATCTAAATATGACTGTCAATCTCCCTCAGACTGGGGCTCCATGCAAGATCTCACCTTGTGGTGTAGCAATGATACTAAGAAAGATGAGGAATCAGCCCAGAACTACACGGGAGGAGCTGCTCAATGACCTGAAGAGAGACGTCATAGTTTAAAGTCATGTATGGCACAGAAGGTTCCCCTGCTTAAATCACACGTCCAGGCCCATCTTAAGTTTGCACATAACCATTTGGATGATCCAGAGGAGTCATGGGAGAAAGTTCTGTGGTCAGATGAGACCAAAATAAAACTTTTTGGTCTTAATTTCACTCACCGTGTTAGGAGGCTGAATTGTCAAAGAATGATGAGAACCATCCCAAAAACACCATCACTACTGTGAAGCATGGGGGTGGAATCATCATGCTTTGGGGGTGTTTTTCTTCAAGTGGGAAAGGACAACTGCACTGTATTAAGAAGAGGATGATCGGGCAATGTATTGCGAGATTGTGGGGAACAACCTCCTTCCCTCAGTTAGAGCATTGAAGACGGGCCGTGGCTGGGTCTTTCAACATGACAATGACCCAAAGCACACAGTCAGGATAACCAAGGAGTGGCTCCGTAAGAAGAATATCAAGATTCTGAAGTGGCCTAGCAAGTATCCAAACCTAAACCCTATAGAAAATCTTTGGAGGGATTTTCCAAACTCCGTGTTTCTCAGCGACAGCCCAGAAACTTGGCTGATCTGGAAAAGATCTGTGTGGAGGAATAGGCCAAAATCCCTGCTGCAGTGTGTGCAAACCTGGTGAAAAACTACACAAATATACCTCTATAATTGCAAACAAAGGCTACTGTACCAAATATTAACATTAATTTTCACAAGTGTTCAAATACTTATTTTCAGCAGTAAGACACAAATAAATTATTAAAAAATCATAGGCTATATTGTTATTTCTGGATTTTTTTAATTGTCTCTCACAGTGGATATGTACTAAGATGAAAGACCCCTCCATGATTTCTAAGTCACAGGGTGTTCAAATACTTACTTTCCTAACTGTATATTATGCAATACCTATCGTTAAGCTTGACACCTACATTGTAATGGTCAGCGGTCATAAACCTATGAGCTTACCAACCATAAACCATAAAATCTATGGGCAATTACCAGTCTGACAGGGAGACGTAATGTGATAAATACAGTAGTAGTTATTAAACATATCATTAGTGAAAGAACGGCATATTCTGTCCAGCTCTGTTTTGAAACTCTTAGCCAGGTATGAAGCACTTCATTGCCTCTTAGGAAATCTTTAATAGGAGGAGTGAGAGGAAGAGATTTTGTCTGTACATATGTGAGTCAGAGAGTGAACAAGCAAAGTGTGTTTGTGTGTGTGTGCATGATTGGGTATTATTGATCTGTGTTAGGTTTAGGGTTAATATTGATCTAGACTCTTTTCAGACTGAATGATGACAGCGTAGGTCTGAATGGATGTAACTCACCTCACCGAATTGTAAGAGCATGCTGTGTGTGTGTGTTTTCATTCTTACAGCTAATGAAACATTTGTGGCCACGTTATTTTGTTCTTTGAGACATTTGTGCATTATGTCGTTTCTGTTTTCTCTTCTTCAGCACTGCTGTCATCTCCTTTCCGTCTCCCACTTCAGAAAGCAAACAGAATCAATATCCACGCTAGACACAAGCTTTTGTGTGTGTGTGTGTGTGTGTGTGTGTGTGTGTGTGTGTGTGTGTGTGTATGTGTATGTCTGTCTGTTTTGATGAGTGTTTATGAGTGGGTGAAAGGTATGATCTCTTCTCCATCTCACTTTTCCATTCCACACTCATTTGCCCTGCTGTCTGAGGGTTAGTGTTACCCATCAGTACTAGAGCTGACAGACTCCATATTCTGCACGCTGCATGTTTACTGCATATTCCATCTCTATTCTTCTCTATATGTGTGTTTCTCACTCCCTTTTTCATTTTCTTTCGCTCTTACACCCACACACACAAGGCATTGCTTAGAAAAGTAAAATTGGAATGTTGAACATATACATTCACATTCACAGTGGGGATGAAGTTAAAGAGCAGAATTAGACACAGTGTTAGAGGGGGATTTCCCTCATAGAGATGATTCCTCAGGGTTCACCACTGCCCTCTCCTTCCCTCACTGGATAAGATAAACGCTGCTGTCAGATCACAAAGGAAGAATGCAGAGAATAAGCTTAGGTGGAGAGGGATGGTGTGAGAGAAGACGTGTGTCCAAAGTAGGGAGAGAGAGACAGAGGGAAAAAGAAGGAGAGGAGAAGGAGTCTATGCAGGTTTATAATAAGGGTTTTATGTTTTCCTTCAAGCGCAGGCTCAGTATAAAATGACAAAAGATTATGCTGAGAAAAGTGTCTGGATTTTCTACATGAGACCTGTCTTTGCCTCAAGTATTTACAATAATCTGTGTAACAAGTGATTTGTATTAACAAGTAACAGGCGACTATCAGCAGTAGCACAATAACAGACTGATTGTGTGTGTATTTGTATGTAAGTTGCATTTAGAATGCAATTATCTAGTTAATGTCCAAACGGAAAGCTGGAAATATAATGACAAAACAACGAGCTGATCATGGCACTGAATTTTTTTTTCAGGTGGATCTCAACAACTAAAATTAATCACACACACACACACACACACACACAACTGTATATGCAACTGTATATGGTTGTTTCCATACTCTTTGATAATTGAAAAAATGAGAGACCATGAGCAAAATGTTTTAGGAAAGAAAGTGTTGTTCAACAGCGCCCTCTGGTGTTCATAGTGGGTAATGTGTGAGTCTTGATTACATCCACCCAACCCCTTATTTAAAAAAAAAGTTTTAATGCATGGAGTATCTGGGTCTGGGTGCATCTGAGTGCCACACGCATATCTCTGATATTTCCTTAGGGATGCTTTCTGTCTTGTTCATATTTAAACAAGCAGAGTTGGACCTCCATTATAAATATAGTAGTAGTAGAAATAACAGTAATAATAATTATTATTTAGAATAAAAAGGAGGACAGAAATTATGAATTTCTATTTGTATAATAATTTAACTAATACATGAAAAAAAACACAGACCAAATATTTATTCACCACTGAAACTACCATTTAGTCTAAGCCTTAATCCTAGTTTTTAATGCTTGGGATACAATATACCTTACATGTTATACCATACAACTTCAAAATTGTGAGCTACAAGTGCTTCTGGGAAATCATGGTAGGCATGCATTATACTGTCCCTATAGCTCACCTGGTAGAGCTGCTACAGTAACTTGGGTCACAGGCTTGATTTCCAAAGTTTATTTATACACACCAGCAATTCAAAGTGCTTTACACAGAAGAAATAAACTTAATAAAATAAAGAATCAAAGAATAAAATAAAGAAATCAAATCAGCAAAGGGTTAGGGTTAACACCACAAGTCACTGGCACTCTTTCAGAAATTTAATTTTCTGTTCCTGAGAGTTC
The DNA here is from genome assembly GCF_052324685.1 of Brachyhypopomus gauderio. NCBI lineage: Eukaryota > Metazoa > Chordata > Actinopteri > Gymnotiformes > Hypopomidae > Brachyhypopomus > Brachyhypopomus gauderio. Next base: position 8,557,318 of record NC_135228.1, read on the forward strand.
AACCCACTTCTCTAGTCTAGTCACTTCTCTAGAATATTATGGTCTAGATCAGGGGTGTCCAAACTACGTCCCGCGGGCCAACTGCGGTCCAATGTCCAGTTTTCATTGGCCCCCAGCAAATTCTGAAAATACAATTGAATATGAACCACACAAGAAGCTTGAGCTCAACTCTGTTACACTTCTCAGTTTCAACACTAGAAAGAGCCAGTCATGGAAACGGTGCTTCTCCACTAAACAAAATTAAGCATGACAAACCGTTCTTAGACGTTCTGTTACCGCCCGGTCTAGGTCAGACGGTAACAGCGAATTAATGTTGGAGTGATTGAGGAGTGAAATAACAAAGGGGAACCGACAACACTTTAACTGTTCCAATAATATGTATTTAGACTACATGAAAATGCAAGATGTAACAAGCATTGGCTTAGCACCACTGACTTCAGGTAGGCCACGCTGAAAACGGAAAAAGAAAACTAAACAACAAAACAAACAGCGGCCTACCCTACCTGGTGCTAAGCGACTTCTTTTGAATGCTAACAACAACAACCAAGAAAATAAAAGAGAACACTTACATAACAAACACAACTTAAGCAAAAACAGAGACACAGTCCACCACACACACACAAGAACAAGGGGCAGTCTAACAATTCTCGATTACGGTTAGCAGATGTGTATATATCCAAAACAGGGAGCTCAAACGAGGAGAGCCTGCCACTCTCTCCTCCCGTCTTCACTTCCAGGAAGCCTTTTATAGCTGTGGACTGACTTGTCAGGCACCACCCAGAACCATGTGACCCCATCATCCCGGGCGCACCTGAAAGAGATCACAACACAACACACATTCCACAACACACCACGCTCCCTCGGGAGAACAGCACAATCACACAGCAACAACTCATCACGCTCCCGCAAGAGATTAGTACAATGTGTACAGTAATACCTCATCTCGCTCCTGCAAGAGAATAGTACATATCAGGACCTAACACGTTCTTAAAGCAGTGCCTCATCAAAGTCACAGAAATAATGTGCCTGGGAAAAGTGCAAGATTTCAATTTAGCAGCATATATTTCACCAGAGGATGGCAGTAGACTCCAAAAAAGCTATTTTATATTTCACCAGAAGATGGCAGTGTATGCTATACTATACTATACTATACTATACTATACTATAGTGGCAGATGGCAGTACTGTATATACTATACTATACCCCCCTCCTCACGAAATGCTAGGCTGAATGGTTGGACATCTCTCCCTCTCCCCAAAGTGCCAGGCTAAATGGATGACCCCCCACACATGTTCACCTCACCAAAACTGGCCCTCACTGCAAAATGTTTGGACACCCCTGGTCTAAAGTATCAAAGACTGCACTACAGTCAAGCAGAAATAGAACAGACAACTTCCCTGAATGTGTGTTCAAATTAATGTCATTAATTACCTTATTGGTGTAACCTATCATTAGGTTGAAATCCTGACTGAAATATGTCTAGACAGCCACTTGTGGATAGTAAATCATGAAGTTGCTTGAAGATGATTTTCTCAATTATTTCCCAAATAAACCGTAGATTTGAGATAGGTCTGTAATTATTTAGCACAGTTGCTTCCAAGTTTTTGTTTTTTACCAGAGGTTTCACCACTGTAGTTTTTTTTTTGCATTAGGTAAGACACCTGATAAGAATGAAGTGTTTACTATCTGAAGTCTGCCATCTGCTACTGAGTGAAGGTAGTAGGTGTATTGTTCCTCTATTCTCTCAAATGTGTATTTCAAGGACACACCAGTCAGGATAATCTGCTAATCGATAACATATAACTTTTATTCATATTCCTTCTTTTTCATCTTGCACCTCTAGCGTCCCCATGGCCATAACCTGCCCCGTATTTGTAACCTATTGTTCAGTTTTCCCCTTTGCTCCTATGTCTTTGCCACCTATGTCTTCAGTCCCAGCTGTTCCTTGTTTCCCTTTAAGATTTTGTTTAGTATTTATCCTCTGTGTGTTTTGGGTTCAGTGTGGGTCAACCTTTCAATGTAGAGCCTGTCATGTTAGTCCTGTCTCACGCCTTGCGTATACCCCGTATGCAGTCTTGCGGTGTGTCTAGTCAGTAAATGCTGGGTAATTCTTCTTGGGTTCCCTGTTTCTCAGCTCCTAGTTAAAGAGTTGTTCTCACCATGTGCTTTTCCCCTGGTCTTGAACTTGGGTTCATAGATTATTCCTGTTTATTTGAGTTTTCATATGCATGTTTCTATATTTGGTTCAAACTCAAACTTATTTATATAGCGCTTTTCACAGCACATGTTGTCACAAAGCAGCTTTACAATCGTATGGGTCTAGATCCCTAATGAGCAAGCCAAAGGAGACAATGGCAAGGAAAAAGTCCCTATGGTGGTGGGGATTAGGAAGAAACCTCAGGAGGACCAAGACTCAAAAGGGAACCCATCCTCCATTGGGCGGCCCATTAGCACAAGTTCGTGGTGCACAGGATGGTGTACAGATAAAGTTAAGGTCCTTGTTCCCCGGTCAAGTAGTCACAGTCCCTTCGGTGTAGATAGTGAGCAGGGTTGCCAACTCTGCAACGCATGTGCTCTGACACCCGCATTTGACCGTCTTCACACGCTCTCACGCCACACTTCCGATTTGTCACGCCGAAAAAAAATCTAGTTTATTTACCTCTGATCCACATCTATGATTCAACGAGTTACTAGTTCGCTCTGGCGCCAACCACCGGCGATCGATCCATCGCGATATAATACTGAATTTGTGTCCATTTTACACCCCGCCCGGTATCAATTTACGTTCGCCACAAACACCCCCCCCCCCCCCTCAACAATTTACACTCGCCACCCCCTCCAAGTTCAAATCTCACTCCAAGCGATCTTGAAAAGTTGGCAACCCTGCATTATGAATGTCTTGAGGTTCTTGGATGTGTTTTCTTCATTTATTTTGTAAAAAAAACTTGTATAAGTGAGTTGATCTACGGCACTCGCCTTCGCCTCGTGCCTACGACCAAATCACAGCCGTGATGTTATTCGCGCTAACACACTCCCTCTCGTGCTCTATTGCTTAAATAGCTCTCAAGTTTGCGTACATAAAAAGTGCGGGAACACCGTAGTGATCCTCAAGAGCTGAAGAGAAAATCATAAAGGCTGAGATAGACGAGATACAGCAAACCAGTGTCAACCCTTAGAGCCTTAAATGAGCTTCTCTGCTTGTGATTGTGCCCTTATGGAAATATATCGCTCGGGTCCCCAACTATCCGCTTGACGTGATGTTACTCGAATGCGGACAGTCTGCGCGCGGGCCGTATTTATATGATGACGTCACAAAGGAGGTAGCCGACAGGTAACCTATATAAAGGTTCGTGGCTTTCGGAACTTTACTCACAGAGACCTGAAATCGCGAGACGACAGCATCTCTTACGGTACTTTACTCACAAAGAGACCCGAAATCTCCAGAGGACACTATCTCCTACAATAGAGGTATGATCTTTTTAAAGAATTTCCTAAGTTTTCTAAACCTTAATTATAGAGGCAGAAATCGGATTCAGAGTTCCATGAATAGCTCAGCGAAGCGGTTTACCATAGGCAGTTTTATTTATTAACCATAGTTCTTCTAAATTAGCTAGCTTATTTAAGTTAATGAATACATTAATAACATTAATTCATGAGGGCTTCGAAAACTTTTCTTCCCAGTTAAAGAGACTACTTTACTTTCGGTTGACATACACCTTAATAGCTAGCTAACTTGGCGATCTTGATGAACAGTACTGGTGATTGTGGAAACCTGCATTTTCACAATGCACAGAGCTAAATATAGACATATGTCATATATGATAAATGTTATACTTTGTTCTTATGTCTAAATAATCTAGATTTCCCTGCATTTGAAAAGTATAATGGAACATTACATAAAATTAGCTAACCCAGTCCTTTTTAAAAGCTTGCTACTAAGACCCTCATAAACCAGGCTTTAACTTTAAAAGGGCATTGCAGTTATCATCAATGGGCAGGTGCTTTGAGCACTAACCGCACCTGATAGTTTTTAATAGTCATTTTTATTACCCCATATAAGCTTTGACAGAATGTGTCTGATAAATGTAAATGTGAATTTGTGTCATAGACATACAAAAGAAAATGAGGTGTCACCTAGTGATCACGTCATCTGCCACTGGGGCACCCATTCCTCAGAAGACTCTACAGGAGTCGGCTCCCAAACAGGTTGAGCGTTTCAGCAACATCGACAGTTCCAATATTGATTACTTTTTGGACGCCTCAGAAGCCACTTTAGCAGAAATCCAGACATTTATAACTGGTCTGAAGCCTGTAGTGGTGAAAAGGCATGTTGTCCCTTTTACTGCTCGGATGAACGCTCCGAAATTCTATGTTAACTGGAAGGTAGGAATCATGTTTTACAATAATAATTTTATGTGGCCCGTTCCATAAATCAGTGAAACAGTTGAATGTTTAATAGTTTGTCTTGTCACTTTTGTGAATCCTCATTTGTCATTTTGCTTTGTTTAATGTTTGTTCTTCAAGAAGTCAAAAAAAAGCCAACGTGCTGGTCTGGTATTTGATGTCCAGAAGAGGAGCAAGGCTTCTGAGATCAGCAGCACTCAGAATGTTTCTGTTAACGCAGAAAGCAGTTTTGGTTCCTTTTTGGACTCTTCATTAGCCACGTTCCCCACTTCAGCAGAAATCCAGACATTAATGAGAACTTATGGTCTGAAGCCTGTGGTGGTGAAAAGGCATGTTGTCCCTTTTACAGCTCGGATGAACGCTCCGAAATTCTATGTTAACTGGAAGGTAGGAATCATGTTTTATACAATAATCATTTTATGTGCCCTGTTCCATAAATTAGTGAAACAGTTGAATATTTAATAGTTTGTCTTGTCACTTTTGTGAATCCTCATTTGTCAGTTTGCTTTGTTTCATGTTTGTTCTTCAAGAAGTCAAAAAAAAATGCTGGTGTCCAGAAGAGGAGCAAGGCTTCTGATCATCTTCAGGAATGTAAGTCCATGATTCAGAATTCTGAGAGGAGAACACTTATATCAGTATTCTAAAAGCATTTAATTAACATGAGGTTTTCTGTAGTTCTAATGAATCTTGTCTTTTACAGCTTCCCACATTGAAACCAACACTTTCTGCAAACGTTTGTCCAGAATGTGCTCAACAATTTCCAAAGCCCTGTCCAATCCTTTCAAATGCTTTGTTAGAGCATCCTGAGTCATCAATACTGACCAATAAAGTCTTTCTGCAGTCCAGTCCTTTGTGTTTATTGATTTATTTAAACCCAAGAGGTTTTTTACAGGTTTTGGTTTGGGAGCTAAGCACTTTGAAGCATGTGGATGTGCCCATATGCCCACTGTTCATCCGCTTCCCCTGGTCTCTCAGTATCTGATGCAGACCTTAAAAAAAGTCACTAAACCACATTATGATGCCAGCAGTGGCGGAGCTAGACTTGTTTTCAATGGGTGGCCAAAGGGTGACCAAGGCTTTATCAGAGGGGTCCATATATACATGAACAAAACGAAACACATATTTTCTCTTAAAATTACCATTTCCAGTGGGGCGGCAGTAGGGGTGGCAAGGGCTCTGTTGGGGGTGGCAATTGCCCCCCCAGCCCTCCTTTGGCTCCGCCACTGGATGCCAGCACACACATGTTTGTGGAACATACTATGGTGACTCACTCAGGTTGCTGAGCAAAAGACCGTTGGAAAACTCTTTTATGGGCATGATAAGCTACAGCAAGTGGGGGTATGGCTGTCTTCTGTGTGGCACACCCCTTGGTAAAGGTCATCTGAGTCACCTGTTGAATGCTTAACCAGACGTTATAGTTTATAGTCTTTGACGGTGCTCAGCTGACAGAGAGAATGACGTAAAGAGAGTCTGTGAAACAAAACGCTTGTATATGGAATGTTGGGGGGAAAAATTGTCAAGAAAGAACAAATGTGGAATGGTTCTGAAAAGTGTAGAGGAAATATGTCATTTTCTCATTCTGCAAACTCCACATGGTCAGTTAGATCCTAGATGCATTCAGATATTGCTTTCCTCATCCACTAGAGCGGTTGGCCAGATGGCACATTTTGGAAGAGACAGAATGACTGCTGTCATTCCCAGACCCATCATAAACAAGACTCATCTGGAATAATCAGCAGAAAGTAGCACCTTTGTCATGCATGAACACTGCACGTTAGGTTGGAAATGGGCAGACTGGCATACATTACTACCGGGGATTTCCCCGGTGGGCCGATGGGTTAGTGTGCCACCGGTGGTTTAACTCAGTCCGTGGAGGAGCCATTACCGCGCACTGCGGCCCAGGCCCGTAGTCCCCCTCCAGTCAGGCAAACCTGCTCAGCGACAGCCTGTAAACACAAACAAGTTGGACCGCGGCCGCGGACTGGGCCAGCTGATGTGGACTGATGGTGTGCAGCAGAGATCAGGAAGAAGAAAAAAAACTTGTCCCAGAAAATCCGGGCCGAACTACGAAAACATACAGCAGCTGTGTCACTTATTAATACAAGTAGTCACAAACTGGAAAAGCCTTGTACATACTAATGCCACATTAATTATATTTCCCTGTTTGTATCCCACAAGTGACAAGTCAAGAGAGAGATGCTAGTTGCACACTGACACTGCTGAGGGTCTAACTCATCATGTGATCCCTCCGCGACACGGTTGACACTACTGAAACGTGAAAAAATAAGTCCGCATTGCCGTAAAGATGGAGCAGTCTAAGCCAGTGTCTAAACGAGGGATGGGCAACTTGTGGCCCAGGGGCCGCACACGGCCCTCGTCCTCACTCACTCACTATACTTGGTGTGACCTCAGGACAGAGGAAGATAGACAAGGAGTCGTGGTGGTGGAATGAGGAAGTTCAGGAAAGTTTGAGAAGAAAGCGTTTGGCTAAAAAGAATTGGGATTTTCAGCGAGATGAAGAAAGTAGACAGAGGTACAAGGAGATGTGTCGTAAGGCAAAGAGAGCGCTGGTAGAAGCTAAAGAGAAGGCATATAGCAAGCTGTATGAGAAGTTGGACAGGGGTTGTGAATCAGGAAGTGCCCCAGGTGAGCAAGGAGGAAGTAAGGGCTGCAATTCGGAGAATGAAGTGTGGTAAGGCAGTTGGACTGGATGATATTCCAGTGGAGGCATGGAAATGTTTGGGAGAGACAGCAGTGGAGTTTTTGACTGGGTTATTTAACAGAATCTTGGAAGGTCAGAAGATGCCTGAGGAGTGGAGACAAAGCATAATGGTGCAGATTTTCAAGAATAAGGGCGACATTCAGAGCTGTAGTAATTACAGGGGAATAAAGTTGATCTGTGCCTGAAAATCTGAGAAAGAGTAGTGGAAGCTAGGCTTAGAGGAGAGGTGAAGATCTGTGAGCAGCAGTATGGTTTCATGCCAGCTAAGTGCACCACAGATGCTATGTTTGCTTTGAGAGTGTTAATGGAGAAGTATAGGGAAGGACAGAAGGAGTTACATTGTGTGTTTGTTGACTTAGAGAAAGCTTATGATAGAGTACCGAGACAGGAGCTGTGGTATTGTATGAGGAAGTCAGGAGTAGCAGAAAAGTATGTGAGGGTAGTGCAGGATATGTATGAGCACAGTGTGACAGTAGTGAGATGTGCAGTAGGAATAACAGATGGGTTTAAAGTGGGGGTAGGACTACATCAGGGATCAGCCCTGAGTCCCTTCCTGTTCGCAATTGTCATGGACAGACTGACAGGCGAGGTTAGGCAGGAGTCCCCTTGGACTATGATATTTGCTGAGGACATTGTGATCTGTAGTGAGAGTAGGGAGTAGGTGGAGGTGAGCTTGGAAAGATGGAGATATGCTTTGGAGAGCAGGGGAATGAAAGTGAGCAGGAGTAAAACAGAGTACATGTGTGTGAATGAGAGGGGAGACAGAGGACAGGTCCAGTTACAAGGAGTTGATTTGGTGAACGTTGATGAGTTTACCTACTTAGGGTCGAAGGTACAGAGTAATGGAGGAAGTAAAAGAGAGGTAAAGAAGAGAGTGCAGCCAGGGCGGTGTGGATGGCATAAAGTGTCTGGGGTGATCTGTGATAGAAGGGTGTCGGCTAGAATGAAAGGAAAGATCTATAGGACAGTAGTGAGACCTGCTGTGTTGTATGGACTGGAGACAGTGGCACTGACAAAGAGACAGGTGAGGGAGATGGAGGTGTCCGAGATGAAAATGTTGAGATTCTCATTTGGAGTGACGAGGAAGGATAGGATCAGAAATGAGTTTATTAGAGGATCAGTACATGTAGCATGTTTTGGAGATGAAGTTAGAGAAGCGAGATTGAGATGGTTTGGACATGTACAGAGGAGGGAGGAGAGGTATATTGGTAGGAGGGTCTGGAGGATGGAACTTCCATGCAAGAGGAGGAGAGGTAGACCTATGAGGAGGTTTATGGATGCAGTGGTAGAGGATATGAGAGTGGCTGGTGTGTCAGTGGAGGACACTCAGGACAGGGCCAGATGGAGGAGTTTGATCTGCTGTGTCGACCCCTAAACGGGAATAGCCGAAAGAAGCCCTGTTTGTATCCCATGAGTGACAAGTCAAGAGAGAGATGCCAGTTGCACACTGACACTGCTGAGGGTCTAACTCATCATCAGGGTTGCCAACTCTTACGCATTGAGCGTGAGACACACGCATTTGACCGTTTTCACACGCTCTCACGCCACACTTCCGATATCTCACGCCGAAAAAAAATATCCAGTTTATTTACCTCAGATCCACATATATGATTCAATACGTTACTAGTTTGCTAGCTCTGGCGCCATCCACCGGCGATATACAGTAACACTGAATCTGTGTCCATTTTACGTTCAACCCCCCCCCCCCACTCAACCAACAACTTTCGTTCGCCACCCCCCGCTCAACAAAATACACTCGCCACCAGCTCCAGGTTAAAATCTCACTCCAAGCGGACGTCAAAAGTTGGCAACCCTGAGTGAGCCTTGTAGGTGCTTGCATGCAATCGTCTTGGGTGGAAGCATGCAAAAAGATAGACAATAAAGACTGAGCATGTGGACATTTTTAAATTTAAACTATTATTGATATAAATGTACACAGCTCACGTGCCAGTGATTAGCATGTGTAACAGGCAGAGCTGTCACAGGGCTGCCTAGTGGTTTCTGGGCTTGGGCAGCCACCGTAGTTAGGGAGTGGCTTCCCCCCTCCCCTCTGTGTTGCGCGGGTTGTTTGGTCATTTAGCACCAGTATATATACACGGTGAGCACGCTTTGGGCTAAGCTCGTGCTTCCCTTATTATTTGGGCCGTGTTACTGCGGGACTTGCTGCTGAGACGGTGTGCTAAGGTATGTCTGTCGTTTCCGTGCCTTGTATATGTTTAATGTGCTTTTAAAGTGACGCGAACCCATTGATGTATAGGGGATTCTGCCGGAAAGCAGGCGTCCTCCCTCTGTTGTCGCACCACGCTGCTAGCCGTTAGCTGCAGCCTAAACGTGGAACGTCGCGTATAAAGTGGCTGTTTACATTGATGAGAGTGCTACTGGCTGAAAGGTAGGCATTTGGAGTTACTTTCCACCTATTTGTTTGATATTTAACCATTATAGGATGTACAACTTACAGCGAGTTACGTCATGTTTAGGTATATCCCTTGGTGTGCTTGAAAACGGGTGTGTTTAGAAAACCGCGTCGTAAGGCACGGGAATCCTGGTTTTATTATCTCAGACACTGGAAGCATTGCAATTGGAGCAAGGGGTCCTATGTAATGGTAAATCAAGCTTGAAGGTATGTGGGCTCAGTAGATGTGGTTTTTCATATCACTTGTTTAAATATAGCTTATTTTTAATTTACTTAAAATGTCGTTTTTAATTAGGAGTTCTGGAGTGTCGCCACGGGAAGGGCCTAGGTGGCGCTGAGCAGAGCCTCCCCTAGTCTTCTGCTGTTTTGCCTTGGTTGTTTTTGTGGGGGTTAAATCAGCGTTATAATATTGTTTCAGTTATTTTGTTTATTTGATTATAATTAAACGTTTTGTGATTCTTCCGTTTATTTAGTTTAGTTCTCTTGATTTTGTTTCTTTTGAATTAACCCCCGAGCGGTATTGGATTTCTTTTCTTTGTTCTATGTGAACTTGATCTCTCTTTTTTTTAAATTAACATTAGGGATACTGGCTGCAGTGAGTTTTAAAGTTATAATAGTGTATTAATCATTCATGTCTTTTATCTGTTCGTCAGAATACTTCTGTGCACGGGTGTTTCCTGGATGGCTGGTTACCCTTCGGGGATAATCTTTCACCTTTACACTTTGGTCTGCTGTGGTTGGAGTCATCACCTTTTGAGGTTTTTGAAAGCTGTGTGTATGTGTGTGTGGTACAGTCGTTACCAGGATAATCATTGAAGGTCTGAAGCCAGTTTTAAGCATATGTATGATAATACTACAATGAGACCTAGCACTGCCAGTACCCCTGTGTTGGTATTTTAACAATTTTTTTACTTTATTCTAAATTGTGATTTTCTTAAAACCAAGTTATTAATAAAGCTGTGCATTTTAATGTTATTTCCAATTTTACCTTTAAGTAAAAAGTTGTACACTGAACCAAATTTCACGTCTCTGCCCTTTTCTTTAAATGAACCTGTGTGCTTTTGGGTTATATTTCCTGGGGTGAAACTCCCCAGGTGGCGTAGTCGAGCTTACAGCTCACCTTAACAAGGGTCACATTTGTGGCGTATAGTCGGCAGGATTTGAAACAGAGACGTATTTTTGGGAGTTCAGTTGTATTTCTTTTGGTTATTTTGGTTTAAAGGCAAAACAGCAGTTGGTGTTGGTCCCAAGGATTTTAGTTGGGTACCTGTAGGGAGGTCCTTAAAGCTAACCCAGTGATTTTTATTTCCCACCTTTTCTCTATTCCACTTTTTTTTGTTTTACCATGGCCAGTGAGCTCCAGAAAATGAGAGAGCTGGTAAGACGGCTGCAGGCAGATAATGAGCGCCTGTTGCAGGAGAATGCTGCTTCCCAGTCTCAGCCAGGCCCCAGTAGTGGTGGTGAGTCTCGAGAGACTGTGAGTAACCCTGTTCCAGTTGAGAGGTTGCTGTATATTCCCCGCGAGCGTAAATGCCCAGTGTTTAGGGGCAGGGCTGGTATAAGTATCGAGGAGTGGAGTGAGGAGGTACAGGCTAGCATCCGTGCACGCCATTTGGCACCCCTTGACCAGGCCTATTTTATGCTAGATCATCTTGAAGGAGAAGCTAAGGATGAAATAAGGTATAGGCCTAGGGTGGAAAGGGAGGACCCACAGAAAATTTTATCTATACTTCAAGAGCTATATGGGTGTTCAAGGTCATATGTTGCCTTGCAGGAGAGCTTCTTTTGCCGTAAGCAACTGGAAGGGGAGTCTTTGCAGGAATACTCGCATGCCCTTTTGGCTCTCATGGATAAAATAAAGCAGTGTGCATCTTATGTAATGCCTAATGCTGATGTGTTGGTTCGTGACCAATTTGTGGAGAATGTTAAGGACTCTGCCCTCCGTAGGGAACTGAAGCAGTTGGTCCGTCAGACACCAGAGCTTTCCATGCTACAGATACGGGCAGCGGCTATCCGATGGGAGCGTGAGAGTAGGCCAGATGATGGGAGAGGTAGGAGCCATTCTGTCCCCTCAATGTGTGCGCTGCAAATGTCTAGGGAGACTTATGGGGTTCGACATTCTGCAGATAATTTTAAATCTCCTGAGATGACAGAATTAAGAGCTATGCTACTCAAACAACAAGAACAGATTAATCAGTTAACACAGAGTATTGCTAGCTTGTATGCTTCTCCTCGGCCTACTGGTCCTAGCAGCCGGCCTAATGTAATTTGTAGGCGGTGTCAAAAATCCGGACACTATGCTAGAGACTGTGATAATGAGCATGTTCCAGCGCACCCAATAGGGGCTTTCCATCCGGGCCGTGTTGCCCCTAGCTCTCAGCCGGCGGAAAACTAGCTCCCTCCAGTGTGCAGAGCCACACATTGGGAGGGGACAGTACTGGCTCTGCCTCACAGCACTCTCCACATCAGTTTACCGCTCCATCCTTAGTTGGACAGTGTCCAAAAGTGGCTATCCGGTTGGGGGGAGTGGTGGTTAATTGCTTGCTTGACACGGGGTCGATGGTTTCAACCATAGTTGAAAGTTTCTTTCGTCAGCACATTCAGGGAGACTTGCATTCCTGCCAGTGGTTACAGCTTCGTGCCGCTAACGGGCTAGAGATACCTTATGTGGGCTACGTGGAGCTAACTGTGGAAGTACTTGGAAAGTCCATTCCTAGAAGGGGTTGGCTGGTAGTTAAGGATCCTCCAGGTTCTAATACGTCATCTATAGTCCCGGGCGTTTTGGGTATGAACGTCATCAGAGAATGCTATCAGGAGCTCTTTTGCCAGCATGGTCCTGCATTGTTTGATCTTCCCCCAGTTGTACATGCGTCCTCACCTTGGCAGCAAGCCCTGCAGTACTGTCATCAGGCTTCTGATGGGCCCTCAACTGTAGACACAGGGGTAGCTAGAGTAAGGGGACGGAGACCTGTTCGAATACCAGCCGGTACGTTTAAGATGGTTGCAGCCACGTGTTCCAGTCAGCTCAGTGAGTGCAGTACAGGGGTCCTAGTTGAACCCTCGGATACTTTGGGTGCCTTACCTGATGGTCTGTTAGTTGCTGTCTCTTTGGTTAAGGTAGTTCGAGGGACCGTCTATGTACCGTTGGTAAATGTGGGTTGCTCCAGTGTTTCTTTGCCTCCACATTGTCCCTTAGCATCACTGACCGGTGTACAGGTTGTGAGTCTGCCGGCTGGAGTTACGGAGGTGAGTGAACCCTCTATGGTGGTTGCCCAAGTTCAGGCCCATACTGTTCAGTCCAGTCCAATATTGGAGCAGATTGAGGCTTTAGATCTGTCTGTGCTGTCTCAAGTAGACCAGGAGAAGGTACGGTCTCTTCTTTGTAAGCATGCGGCAGTGTTTTCCTCCTTCGAAAGTGATATCGGTTGTACTGGGTTAATTTCACATGACATTCCTTTGTTGGATGATGTACCAATAAGACAGAGGTACAGGCGTATCCCTCCATCCGATTATGACTCTGTCAAGGCTCATATTCACCAGCTGCTTGAGAGCCAGGTTATTCAGGAGAGTTGTAGCCCTTATGCTTCACCTATTGTCCTGGTTAAGAAAAAAGATGGTAGCCTCCGCATGTGCGTTGATTATAGGCAACTTAACAACAAAACTAGGAAGGATGCATTCCCTCTGCCTAGGATTGAAGAGACTTTGGATGCACTATCAGGGGCCCAGTGGTTTTCAACCATGGATTTGGCTAGTGGCTACAACCAGATCCCAGTTACTGAGGCTGACCGCCCAAAGACAGCTTTCTGTACTCCCTTTGGCCTATTCCAGTTCAACCGTATGCCTTTCGGGCTGTGTAATGCCCCTAGTACCTTCCAGAGACTGATGGAAAGGATGTTTGGGGACCAAAACTGTCAATCATTGTTGTTATATCTTGACGACATCATTGTATTTTCTTCAGACCTGGATCAGCACCTGAGCCGTTTGGAGTTGGTTTTGAATCGACTAGGTCAAGCAGGCCTGAAGGCCAAGTTGGAAAAATGCTGTTTCTTTCGACGTCAAGTTCGGTACCTGGGCCATCTGGTCTCTGATAAAGGGGTGTCTACCGATCCTGAGAAGGTATCTGCTGTGGCCAACTGGCCCCGTCCCACTTCAGTTTCTGAGCTACGTTCATTTCTTGGCTTCGCCAGTTATTATCGGCGTTTCATTCAGGGCTTTTCAGAGATGGCTGCCCCATTGCATCGCCTAGTAGCTGAAGTGGGAGGGACCAAGATTAGGAAAGGTCATGGGCCTAGGTTGTTAGATCTCTGGGTAGAACAGTGTGAGACCAGTTTTCAGACACTGAAACGTAAGCTTGTGGATGCACCTACACTTGCTTTTGCTAACTTCTCTCTCCCATTTATTTTGGAGGTCGATGCCAGTCACCAGGGCTTGGGAGCTGTATTGTCCCAGGAGCAGGATGGTCGAGTGCGCCCCGTTGCTTATGCGAGTCGTAGTCTAAACCCTAATGAGAAGTTGTACAGCTCAATGAAGTTGGAGTTTTTGGGGTTGAAGTGGGCTATGACGGAGAAATTTCGTGAGTACCTTTGGGGCCAGGAGTGTATTGTCTGGACAGACAATAACCCGTTGAGTCATTTGGACACAGCCAAGTTGGGTGCTACAGAACAGCGTTGGGTTGCCCAACTGTCGGAGTTCCATTATACCATCCGTTACAGACCAGGTCGTGTAAATAAAAATGCTGATTCTTTATCTCGGCAGAGAATTTCCGTTCCAGAGCAGTTGCAGGGTTCAGGATCGACAGGTGTGACCTTGCCTTTGGCCCTTCGGCAGCAAGCTAGTAAAGAAACCTCTATGCAAGCGGTAGCCCAGCTTTCTATGGCTGCTTTTCCGTCCCGTGAGCCAGGGGAGTTGAAGTGTTTACAGGAAGCCGACCCAAGCATTCATTCTTTTAATTCTTTTTGGCAGGGGGGCAGACCACCTAGTCGGGATGAGAGGGAAGACTTGTCAGCCCGGACTCAGGGGTTCCTGCGTCAGTGGGATAGAATTGTGCTGTGTAATGGCCTGCTGTATCGCAAAATCCTGAAGCCGGATGGTGGGGAGGAGGTCTTACAATTGTTGCTTCCGGAATGTCTGCAGGAGGAAGTGTTGCTACAACTGCATGACCATCACGGCCATCAAGGTGCAGAGCGGACCACATCATTAATAAGGGAGCGATGTTATTGGCCTGGAATGGCAAATGATATCAAGCGGTGGTGCCAGCAATGTGAACGGTGCACCCTTGCTAAACCCCCACATAAGCAGTTGCGTGCTCCAATGGGACACCTTTTGGCCTCAAGACCAAATGAGGTAGTAGCCATTGATTTCACTTTTTTGGAGCCTGCTAGGGATGGGACTGAACAGGTTTTAGTTATAACCGATGTGTTCTCCAAGTTTACTCAGGTGATCCCTACTCGAGATCAAAGAGCTCCTACAGTGGCCAGGGTGTTGGTTCAGCACTGGTTTTATCGGTTTGGTGTTCCTGCACGGTTACACTCAGATTGTGGTTCGAGCTTTGAGAGTTCCCTGGTTCGGCAGCTTTGTGATCTGTATGGGATACAGAAGACGCGAACTACCCCATACCACCCGCAAGGGAATGGCCAGTGTGAGCGATTTAATCGCACCATGCATAATCTGCTGCGCACACTATCCCAGGAACAGAAGAGCCGTTGGCCAGATTATCTGCCGCAGCTAGTCTTTAATTACAACTCCTCTATCCATCAGTCTACGGGGGAATCGCCACATTTTCTTTTGTTCGGGCAAGAGCCTCACCTCCCAGTGGATTTCCTGTTGGGTAGGGTTCAGGAAACTGAAGGTAGAACTGTGGGTGATTGGGTTCAGGAACACCAGAGACGTCTCCAGGTTGCTTTTAAAGGGGCAAGGGAGAGGTTGTTGGCTGCAGCACAACGCCGTAAGGAACGTCACGATCAGGGCTTATTAGCTGACCAGTTGCAGGTAGGCCAGCTGGTTTATCTACGGGATCATTCAGTTCGTGGACGCACGAAAATTCAGGATGCTTGGAGTCCAGTCATTTACAGGGTGGTAAGGGCACCTGAACCTGGGGGTGTGGTGTATTCTGTGGCCCCGTTGCGAGATTTGGGACAGACCCGGCAGGTACACAGAGTAATGTTAAAGCTAGCTCCTCCAAACCCTTCTGTAGCTTCTCCTCCAGTAGAAATCCCAAGCCTGGTGAGGGATGCAGAACAGGAGGAAGAGTCAGGTCAGTGGCTTGTTGTAGGTGCTCCTCAAGCCCAGTCTCAGGGTTCCCTTCCTATTGTTCCATCAGGGGACAACCCAGTTGAAGTCATTCCCTCCTCTAGTGCCGAAACTAGTTTCGAGGCCCCTGTTGTACCGGAGGTAGAAGTTGGTGATTTGGGGCTAGACACGAGGCGACGAACAGCTCGAGTAACAGCAGGGCAGCATAGGAACCCTCATCGGTTGCCTACGTCCACAGTGCAGGTAGCTCCTAACACTACACCCTTGGTACCTGGTTCACACAGTATGGCAGTAGCCTATTTTAGACCTTGGGATTAGTCCCTTGTGTTAAGTTTTCGGCTGTGTTTTGTCGACGGGACGCCGACACAAAAGGTGGGGCAGAATGTAACAGGCAGAGCTGTCACAGGGCTGCCTAGTGGTTTCTGGGCTTGGGCAGCCACCGTAGTTAGGGAGTGGCTTCCCCCCTCCCCTCTGTGTTGCGTGGGTTGTTTGGTCATTTAGCACCAGTATATATACACGGTGAGCACGCTTTGGGCTAAGCTCGTGCTTCCCTTATTATTTGGGCCGTGTTACTGCGGGACTTGCTGCTGAGACGGTGTGCTAAGGTATGTCTGTCGTTTCCGTGCCTTGTATATGTTTAATGTGCTTTTAAAGTGACGCGAACCCATTGATGTATAGGGGATTCTGCCGGAAAGCAGGCGTCCTCCCTCTGTTGTCGCACCACGCTGCTAGCCGTTAGCTGCAGCCTAAACGTGGAACGTCGCGTATAAAGTGGCTGTTTACATTGATGAGAGTGCTACTGGCTGAAAGGTAGGCATTTGGAGTTACTTTCCACCTATTTGTTTGATATTTAACCATTATAGGATGTACAACTTACAGCGAGTTACGTCATGTTTAGGTATATCCCTTGGTGTGCTTGAAAACGGGTGTGTTTAGAAAACCGCGTCGTAAGGCACGGGAATCCTGGTTTTATTATCTCAGACACTGGAAGCATTGCAATTGGAGCAAGGGGTCCTATGTAATGGTAAATCAAGCTTGAAGGTATGTGGGCTCAGTAGATGTGGTTTTTCATATCACTTGTTTAAATATAGCTTATTTTTAATTTACTTAAAATGTCGTTTTTAATTAGGAGTTCTGGAGTGTCGCCACGGGAAGGGCCTAGGTGGCGCTGAGCAGAGCCTCCCCTAGTCTTCTGCTGTTTTGCCTTGGTTGTTTTTGTGGGGGTTAAATCAGCGTTATAATATTGTTTCAGTTATTTTGTTTATTTGATTATAATTAAACGTTTTGTGATTCTTCCGTTTATTTAGTTTAGTTCTCTTGATTTTGTTTCTTTTGAATTAACCCCCGAGCGGTATTGGATTTCTTTTCTTTGTTCTATGTGAACTTGATCTCTCTTTTTTTTAAATTAACATTAGGGATACTGGCTGCAGTGAGTTTTAAAGTTATAATAGTGTATTAATCATTCATGTCTTTTATCTGTTCGTCAGAATACTTCTGTGCACGGGTGTTTCCTGGATGGCTGGTTACCCTTCGGGGATAATCTTTCACCTTTACACTTTGGTCTGCTGTGGTTGGAGTCATCACCTTTTGAGGTTTTTGAAAGCTGTGTGTATGTGTGTGTGGTACAGTCGTTACCAGGATAATCATTGAAGGTCTGAAGCCAGTTTTAAGCATATGTATGATAATACTACAATGAGACCTAGCACTGCCAGTACCCCTGTGTTGGTATTTTAACAATTTTTTTACTTTATTCTAAATTGTGATTTTCTTAAAACCAAGTTATTAATAAAGCTGTGCATTTTAATGTTATTTCCAATTTTACCTTTAAGTAAAAAGTTGTACACTGAACCAAATTTCACGTCTCTGCCCTTTTCTTTAAATGAACCTGTGTGCTTTTGGGTTATATTTCCTGGGGTGAAACTCCCCAGGTGGCGTAGTCGAGCTTACAGCTCACCTTAACAAGGGTCACACATGTGGCTCCGGCAGGCTAATCTATAGCAGCATAACTAAAGGGAGGGGTTCAGAGGTGACCACAGTCATGAGGGCTCACTGAGACATTGCTTTCCAGTCAAGTCATTGTCACAACTGAGTGATGCCATGACACAGCTGGATGACAGCATCAACATCTCAGATTACCAGAAATCTCAACGTCTGGGGTCCCCAGAGCCCCACAAGGGGAATATTAGCTAAAGGCTTGATTAAACATAACTGAGGGGCTTTAAAGGAGAAAGCTCTGCCTCCGGCTGTAGTCTTACTAATTTTTGGAATTAGGAGAAATCCAGCATTTTGGGAGCGCAAAGGGCGAGATGGGTTGTAGTACGCAATGAGTTCACTCAGATATTGTGGGGCAAGACCATTTAACACATTATAGGTTAACAGAAGAATTTTAAATTCAATTCGATATTTAATCGGAAGCCAGTGTAATGCCGCGAGAGTGGGACTAATATGATATAATACTAATAACAAAATTTTCTAGCCTTAGTTAGAACTCTAGCTGCAGAATTTTGAACAAGTTGTAGCTTCTTTATGGACTGTTTAGCGCATCCAATTAGAAGACTATTACATTAGTCCAATCTTGAAGAGACAAAAGCATGGACCAGCTTCTCTGCATCAGCTAATGAAAGTAAGTGTCTCAGCTTGACGATATTACTTAAATGGAAAAAGGCAGCCTTAGTGACGTTACATATATTGGTCTTAATGAAAGATCTGAATCAATAGTGACACCTAAACTTTTTGCAGTAGATTTAGGTGTTACTGAAAAACCATCTAGGGTAAGGGGAATATCAGCCCAATTGCTTCTAGCAGATTTGGGTCCAAGAATCAACACCTCAGTCTTATCGGAATTTAGTAAATGAAAATTAGATGCCATCCAGATAATGCGGAGGATCCGCTGAAAAGGGCCTTTACTTCAATACTGAACTCTGTTGGCATTACACA
Source organism: Brachyhypopomus gauderio (assembly GCF_052324685.1). NCBI lineage: Eukaryota > Metazoa > Chordata > Actinopteri > Gymnotiformes > Hypopomidae > Brachyhypopomus > Brachyhypopomus gauderio. Next base: position 8,576,043 of record NC_135228.1, read on the forward strand.
AAATGTAACAGGACCTACTCATTATCGTAATTATACCCTAATTTCAATCTCGGACCACTATCTAGTCTGACTGCTTAGAGAACACCTGGAGATGAGCTCCATATATAGATATAGTAGCTCCACTCAAATATAAAAAGGCCAGATCTAAAAAGCTTGCCCCGTGGTATACTGTTCAAATTTGAAATTTAAAACAAATAGCATGTATGGCATTCACTGAAATGGCGATCTACTAAGCTGGAAGTATTCCACTGTGCCTGGAAGGATAGCATTGTTGAATACAAAAGGGCACTCACTAAAGCATGCTCAGCATACTTAGCCTCACTGATTGAGAATAATAAGCCTTTATTATTCTTTTTAGTACAATTTCTAAACTTACAAAAAATCAAGCAGGAAACCTAACTAGTAATCTCTTTATGTATTTCTTTGATAATAAAATAGATAATATTACACAAAATTTTAAACCTTTTATAGGTAATCCAACAGGTCTGTCATCTGGTTTGATTGATATTGACCTAAATTTTGCATTAGGAGAAACGCTTGTAGCTTTTCATCCACTCCCACAATCAGAATTGGAGAAAATAATTTCATTGTTAAATTGTACTACTTGCACACTAGTAGTAGTTCCTTGAAAATTACTAAAAGAGGTATTACCAGTTGTGACTGAACCTCTTCTAACCGTAGTTAATTCATCCATTACAATAGGTCACATGCCCAAATCCAGTAAACTAGCGGTCAATAAACCTCTGATTGTCACGTAGGGCAACGCCCCCTCTCGTAGCCGTCACTCTGGGTTCCCTCATGTCAGTGTTCCCTGCCCGTTTGTCCCGCCCTGCTTGTTTATTGCCACGCCCCAGTGTCATTGTTATCACCTGTTCCTTGTTTCGGTTCTATGTATATAAGTCCCGTCATTCCCCAGTCGTGTCATCCGTGATTTTGTCTACTTTGTTCTATCAGTCGGTTTGTGCTTCCACGTTCATTGTTTTTCAAGCCCTGTGTTTCCCGTCGTCTGTTTGTTCCTGCCTGGTCCGTGAGTCTTCCCTGTTCTCGTCTCGTCATGCCTATTTCTTGTTCTTGTTCGGACTGCTTGCACGTTATGACCCCTGCCTGTTCTATCGACTCTGGTTTTGGTATTCCCTGTATTAAATCTCGCTCATCTCTGCATTTGTGTCCGTCTCCTCGCTCCGTGGCATGAGCAACGTTACACTGATCAAGAAACCAAATCTTGTTTAGCAACTGTACTATCTAGTTATAGACCCATTTCAAACATATCATTTATATCCAAGATCATAGAAAAAGCTGTAGCCCAACAATTGTGCTTACATCTGCATACTGTAGGAATCACATATTTGAAAAGTGGATTTATGCCCCACCACAGTACTGAAACAGCCCTAGTTAAAGTATGATCTCCTTTTTGCCTCTGATCAAGGCTATCTATCTCTACTAGTGCTTCTGGATCTTTGTGCAGCTTTTGACACAATACACAGGATCTTGCTAGAATGAATAGAAAACTGTGTTGGAATATCAGGCACAGCCCTTTCATGGTTTAATTCTTATTTAACTAATCGCTATCAGTTTGTAGAGCTCAATAATATTCAGTCCAAACACACAAAGTGAAATATGGAGTCCCTACAATTGGACATAGTTATAAACAAACCTGGTGCCAACATTCACAGCTATGCAGATGACACTCAACTTTACATATCAGACAAGCCTGATGACAAACTCAGTTTAGGAAAAATTGAGGCCTGTGTAAGAGATGTTAAATGCTGGATGTCGCTAAACTTCCTCTAACTTAATGGTCACATCTCCTTCTGGGCCACAAGACAGAAAATACCAGATCTAATGCTAAATCTCACAGACTACCCCATTACACCTGGTTCAGTAGTCAAAAATCTCGGCAACATACTATAATCTGACCTATCATTTGATAAATACATAGATAATACTACTAGGATAGCTTTTTTACATCTCCGCAACATTGCCAAGCTAAGAAGTGCATTATCACAGCATGATGCAGATAAATGGTACATGCCTTTGTTAGCTCCAGATGAGACTACTGTAACTCATTACGGTCAGGATACTCATATAGGAATTTAAGTAAACTTCAAATAGTTCACAGCCAGAGTTCTGAATAGAACTAGAAAATTCGATCATATCAGGCCAGTCCTATCAACTCTGCGTTGGCTCCCAGTTAAAATTCCGTATTGATTTAAAAATTCTTCTACTACCTTATAAAGCACTGCACGGGCTTGCTCCTGAATACCTCCAGGAACTTATCTCCTATTATGAACCCCAACATCCACTAAGATCACAGGGTGCTGGCCTCTTATTAGTTCCAACAATTAATAATGTTACGGGTCTGTGTGAGGCCTTCGAGTTACCAACTGTTGATTGATTTTAATAATAGTTGTATTTTAAACACCTATGGACGGACGAATGCCCAATGGGATTACTGTTGGCAGAATACCTGAGGCGGCGCATCTTCCTTAAGAGGCTACATTGAGTCTGTGTGTAACGAATCAAGGGGTAAGGCGTGACGCAAATGCAAGTTCTCAGGTAGTTTATTAAACAAAACAAGAGACAGACTACACTGACGAGAACTACAAAGCACAGGAGAATGTACGCAACAGAACACCACGTAACAACACACACAACCAACCAGATGACAACAGAACCACTAAGAGACAGAACTAATCATGATAAACTACGAAGACACACACATACCATACGACAGAACTAGAAACCACAGAGTACCAAATAAACAATTAGCTACAAATGCTCAGGGTACAAATACAAAACAACTGTAAAATCAAACAGACTGCATCTATCGATAAACGGTGAACATGACAAGAAAGACAAAGCTAAAGGACTAACTAAACACAGAAGCAAACACTGGCAGATGAAACAACACCACAGAAGGGAACTACCGAACACAGGGAGACGGAACAGGAGGCCAGAAACAGACACAGAGCACAACTACAACATTAGCAGAAAGGAGAACCAAGTCAGGAAAGGGGGAAAATGGAACTAGACCACAGAGTACTCACGAAACACAATGACCGACATGGAGGACTGAAACAGATGGGATGATATACTCTGAACAGGGGAGTGAAACGAGATTCAGGTGTGGGCACTCAAGATGGGGGCGGGGCAGACACGAGGGAAAGCACAGAAACAGGGAAATTAGGCGGGACCAGGGAGGAGGGCGGAACTGGACGTAACACTGTGAAGAGAGCTGCTTCGGTTTTTTCCGCACGAGCGAGACAAAATATTACCTGTTTGTATTACAACTGCTGTAAATGAGCTTGGGATTTTATTGCGTAGGATGTGGTGTTACGCAACCTTAGTTCTTTCTCCCCGAAAATGGTGGTTCCCTTGTTAATGATGTTAAATTCCATGAGTAAAACTGGCTAGTCAAATTACGTGAGTGAACGAGGGGTAAACTTTGCAGGTAAGATGGGGTGCCCTGTACACAGTGGCGGAGCCCTTCCTAGAGTTTTTCTCTATGATTTGTTACACAGGATGCGTTTCATAGAAAGCATGCATTTCATTCATTGGCTCTGATTGGTAGTGCCTGATTATTGTCCATTTGTTATTTTTCGCTTCAATTTCATACATTCGCTACATTGGTATTGCTGTTCCTCCTGTGGCCTCAGTATAAAGGTGTTAGAGAGAGAAAGGGCTAACAATGAGGTAACAATAAGGTAACAGCAGGGGGAAGAGCATTTTCTTGTAACGCCCCCCAACAATGGAGTAACCTTTCAGAATGTGTCCGGGACTCTGACACAGTCTCAATCTTTTAAGTCTAGGTTGAAAACTTACTTACTTATTTAGTTTAGCGTTTGGTAATTAATGTGCCCCCTTAGATAAAGGTACAGATGCAGGGGTTCATGGGTGAAGGGTTTTATGGTAAACTTGGGCACTGGTGTTGTCATCCTGTCTCTGCACGTGGTCACTCAAGTTTGTTGATGGTGTAGTAGATGGATGCCAATGACTTGTGCCAAGTCCCTTCTGGTTCTGCCTTTTTAGTTAGGCTGTAATAATTTAATGCCTGAGTTGCTGCCACATTCCAGAAAGTTTTAGATTTCATTTGCCCTGCATATGATCCCATACAGAGCAAATTTTCTCTTTTCTTTTTCCATATGTGGAATGTTTCTCAGTGCACGAGTTCCAGACATACAGATTATATGGACGCACAATAAGATCATGATGGAGATAACTGAAGAGGCTACGCTGGTGGATGGGAAATTTAAATATAAGAAACTTCCAGATGGAAGTACAAACACAAATAGTGTTATTTACACTTTATGTAGGAAGGAGTTTGCTTATCACAGGAGCACTTCCACCCTTCGTTACCACCTCAACGCAAAACATGTTGGTGCTAACGCGCAGGTCAGTAATGATAATTTAGCTGCTAAATGTATTACTAGTACGATAGGGTGACCAAACGTCCGTATTTCGCATCCTGTCCCGGGCGTCCCGGGTTTTTTTTAAGTGAGGAAATGTCCTGGTTTTTTACCTTCGTTGGACCATTAAGACTGGATTAAACTTTCGCGAGTGACCGTAGCGCACGACTCCGCACGCGTTTATACATGACGCGTCACATTATTTGTTGTTCGCTCTCTGTGGTCGAAGATAAAGGCTTACAAGAAGCGCTGCACATTGCGTCAACTGATGCAAGTTACGAACTACCGTCCAGAAAGATAATGTCGAAGAAAATCCAGCAGCTGTATGATGAGGGAAGGGAAGAAAAACAGGTTATTGTGAAGCGCGCCACAAATGTGGCTCTACTGGGGATCACTGGACCTCTGTTAGCAACAAGAATTATCTTGGTGTGACAGCTCATATTATAGATGATGAATCTATAGATGATGAAGATCCAGTCATTTGCTTTGAGCATGCAGAAGACCACTTCTAGGCACTATGGAGATGCTTGTGGCAGAGGCCTGGGAAATTAAAGAAAAATATACCATCTAAAATGGTATTAAAAAACATCTTCTGATTTACTTCAATTCTTCCAATATCCTGAGCAAAACTCCCAAAATTAAACAACATTTTTGGTCAGAATTTCCAGTGTTCTGAACTGTTTTCAGCACTCATCTATTGGTCTGTGTAGTAGACTGGTGGAAAAATAAACAAGATGTTGAAGTTTATGATTATGTTTATTGATTCATTGTCACGTTGAGGACCCCGGCCCCTCCCTTTTGGGCGTGTGTCAACGTCTACGTGCTTTGTCTGCGTCAGTGGATATCCGTGGTTACCCAGATAGCAGACGGATGTGGGCCACTCCCGGCTGAGATATGGCACTGGTGGCTCACTGTCGGGACTCGCAAACCGCATGTGAACCAGAGGTGGCCCACATATTGAAAACAAACATCTGGCCCACAAGTTGCAAAACAGATTTGGCCCACTTCTGGCACAGATATGGCAGTGTTACCTACATGTGAGCCGAAAGTGGCCCACATACAAAAAAAATCATAAGGCCCACAAGTTCCAAAACAGATGTGGGCCACTTCTGGCAACAGTGTGGCATGACCGGCTCACTGCTGGCACTGGCAAACTGCATGTGAGCCAAAAGTGGCCCACATGTTACAAACTGTTATTTGGCCCACATGCCTCAGTACTGATCTGGGCCGTAATACATTATAAAAAAACTCCAAAAACTCAAAAAAAAAGTTTGTTAAAACTTGTAAATCCTGTAAAGCGCTTTGTGACAACATGTGTTTTGAAAAGCGCTATACAAATATATTTGATTTGATTTGATTTAAAAAGACTATAGTAATTAAAGGTACCACATATGCTTTGTCAAGCCAACTTAATTAAATTTAATTTAGTTTGTTCACAGACTTTACCTTTTAGTTTTATTTGCTGTACTCGTGACAAAACATTAAGGCAGCACATGCTGCGGTGAGAGTCAATTGGCTGAAGTTCGCACTGAATGTCTAGAGGACATTCACCCAACACTCTACCTGCACTTCCGACCACATGGAAAATGGTGACACACACGTTTTGTGCATGCACAAGGTAAGACTTAAGTTTCTCTCCATGCCCAAAAGAACATTGACAAGGAGGCTTGCTAAGTTTTACAATTGGTTAACTGTACTTTAAAATAGTGCTACTTTCGCTAAATTTGTCTGTATGCATTTTCTATGCGTCATTATTTTTATGTTCTCTAGCGTAGACTAGCTTGCTAACGGCTAGCTAGCTAGCTGACTTTCTCTTCCTGCGCCGTGCGGTAGCCTACTCCAGTAGCCTTTGTGTACTGTTTTTAGCCCCTTTTCTTTACTTTTTCTCTCTTTGTTTGTTTTTATCACTGGTTTAGTGATAACTTAGCGTGTCCTATGGACATGGAGTCTGTTATCGTGGCCACTTTAAGGACAAGTTTTATTTACAAGAGGGAAGAGCTGCTGGGGGTGAGAACAAAAGGACACACAAAGGGGTTTAGCTAGCTAATGTAGCTAATTCATATAATGAATATAAATCTTGATCTAGCTAAGCTGTATTATTATGCCAGCAAGCTTATTCTGCTATTACCAAACACAGTGTCATCTCTTTTAATTTGATATTTGATTTTAAATAGGTGTTACTATAGTTTTCTTTCAATTTATGACCAGTTGCTTAAATGTTAAAAGAAAATACTAGTCTGCAAATGTGTGTTGAGCTATCATCAACATTATGTTCCCTGTTCTCCTTTCCCTGGTCAAATGTGTGTTGAGCTATCATCAACATTATGTTCCCTGTTCTCCTTTCCCTGGTCAAATGTGTGTTGAGCTATCATCAACATTATGTTCCCTGTTCTCCTTTCCCTGGTCAAATGTGTGTTGAGCTATCATCAACATTATGTTCCCTGTTCTCCTTTCCCTGGTCAAATGTGTGTTGAGCTATCATCAACATTATGTTCCCTGTTCTCCTTTCCCTGGTCAAATGTGTGTTGAGCTATCATCAACATTATGTTCCCTGTTCTCCTTTCCCTGGTCAAATGTGTGTTGAGCTATCATCAACATTATGTTCCCTGTTCTCCTTTCCCTGGTCAAATGTGTGTTGAGCTATCATCAACATTATGTTCCCTGTTCTCCTTTCCCTGGTCAAATCCTTGATGAGGGACTACTTCCATTGATGGACCTCAACTCTGCAGTTTCTTGAAGAAATAACATGGTAAGCAAACACAAATTATTCTCTATGTAGTAATTCTCATAATTTTTGGTTTCTATTTTAGATTTTTAAGGTTTTTGTTATTGTTTTCTATCCTGATGCTTAATGTCATGTCTTCACAAAGCCAAAATGTTGAAAAGCCTTGTGTAATGATTCCTTTATTTTTGCCAGCAGTTGTTAACATGTCATTTACTTGTGCTTGATTTTCTTCTTATTATTTATCTAACTCTGTTTTTATTTATAGATCACTACATTAGGACTTCAGGAAGGTTTGGATGTGAAAGACACTGACTGTCTGGAGAGTCACAAGATGTACAATGATCAACTCTGGCTGGAGGGGCATAAACGGAAAGATGGGGCTTCATAACGCACATCTAATGTAGTAATTGGTATGCTTTCTGCTTTTTAATGTGAGCATGTGTTTGAAAATGCAACTTTGCCATAAAAACGTTTATCTAAGCCATCACACCAGTAATATATTAAAACACTTAGAATTTTATTTAAAATGGTTATTTACTTGCATTCAATAATTTCATTTCTCACATTAAATTTGTGTCAGCTGTAATAAAGGAAGTGTGTAACTTCAGCATGAGTGTGAATAGGTTAATCTTGCATGGTTAGGATTTTTCATTTTAAAAAGGATAAAAGGCAACAGCTAATTTAAATAAGTAGATTTAAATATACATTTTGAGCTCAGTAGTGCATTTTTGAGTATCATGTTTCCAATTTGATTAGAAATGGTGATAAGCTTCTATAACACTTGCTTTACTAAACAATCTCCTTTTTTGTATATAATGAACAGAACAAGCAGGAGAGAAGTTTTGAATGCTGTCAAATACTGTTATGTGAATCAATCCAATGTTTTTGTACTGGACAGTGAAATGGAAGGAGGAGGAGGTTTGAGTGTTAAATAAATTAAATTCTTTTGCACTAATTCCAGTGTTTGCATTCATTTTGTGCTTCCAGAATAGTTTTATTGTCTGAAATGAGTCTGGTGCAGATCTGTTCCAGATATGGCCCACATCTTGTAGTCAGCTTGTGGCCCACATCTGGCCCACATTTGGCCCAAATGCGTGCTTCTCTTGTGGCTGACATGTGGCCCTAATCTGGCCCTTATGTGGCCCAAATCTGGCAACCGGGAGCGGTCCGCCCAAGGGCCTTCCATCAGTGCGGCAAGTGGGCCAGATGAAAATGGGCAATGTGGGCCAGATCTGGGCCAGAATAATTTTGCTATCTGGGTAGGGTTGTGCAGTGGCGGCCTCTGACAAATATCTCAGGGGGGGCAATGGGCCCTTTTCACACTTCCGCATTTTTTCTTCCGGAAGCTCTCGTTGCAGGGTAAAGTTACTTCCGTTACACATTAAACAATGGCAGAGTCCAATAACAAGAGCTTTTGCAGTGCACCAGGGTGCTCGATCTCGAAGCAAAAACAGTCGTTTCTCAGTTTCTACGGTTTTCCGGCTGACGACTAGCAGAAAAGAAAATGGGTTTGTGCAATTAGGAGGGATGAAGGGGAAAACTTGGTGATACGGAGCATCTTTGTGTGTAGCCAGCATTTCACTGCTGCAGACGGCTAAAGCTCGCGGCTAAAAGTTGGTGCTGTTCCCTGTTACTGTTCCCAGTACTGTTACTGTCCCCGGTACTGTTACTGTTCCCAGTACTGTTACTGTCCCCGGTACTGTTACTGTTCCCAGTACTGTTACTGTTCCCAGCCGGTTTCAGTGGAACAGTTGCTGTCCGCGTTTGAAAGATCAAGCTCTCGGCTGGGAGTACACGTACGTCCGCTAGCATCTAGCTGTTACCCGCTAGCATCTAGCCCCGGTTCGCTAGCTTCTAGCTCCGGTTCGATAGCATCTAGCCCCGGTCCGATAGCATCTAGCCCCGGTCCGATAGCATCTAGCCCCGGTTCGCTAGCTTTTAGCTCCGGTTCGCTAGCTTTTAGCTCCGGTTCGCTAGCTTTTAGCCCCGGTTCGCTAGCTTCTAGCAGTCATCCGATAGCATCTAGCCCCGGTTCGCTAGCTTCTAGCCCCGGTTCGCTAGCTTCTAGCCCCGATCCGATAGCTTCTAGCCCCGATCCGATAGCTTCTAGCCCCGATCCGATAGCTTCTAGCCGTGATCCGATAGCTTCTAGCCGTGATCCGATAGCTTCTAGCCGTGATCCGATAGCTTCTAGCCCCGGTTCGCTAGCTTCTAGCCGTGATCCGATAGCATCTAGCTAGAAAAGAGCAAGCTCTCGGCTGGCAGTACACCACGAACATCTACTAGTCGAGAGTTTGCTCTTTCAAATGCGGACAGCAACTGTTCCACTGAAACGGCTCTGAAACTAGTTGTGATCCGCTAGCATCCAGCTTTGCTCGGTAGCATCCAGCTCTGACCATCACTTTGCTGTCGACTATATTGGACACTGAATAAACAATAACACGTAATAACTTGGTGTGTGTCATGAACTTTATTGATACTGATGTAAACCAAACAATCAATAGCTGACGTCCCTTGGCTTGCTAAAGCTGGGCGTACACTGTACGATATTTTAAATGGTGTACTCAGCTCCATCTCAAACTACGACTAAATCGCAGGGAGAGTCGGCTCGTGGAGCTGCTTCAACAGTGTGATACTCTCACGAGGAGCAATTTGAATTTCAAACATGTTTGATATTCTTGCGACGCTGCGATTTCTGATCGGGAGCTGGTCGTGAGGTGTGAATCGCTCCTCGTTTACCTGTGTAAACTATACGATGCACGACACGCGATTGAGCCGAAACTCAGCCCGATCGCAAAAATAGTCGCACGAGTGAAAAATCGGCTGAAAATGGGCCAAAAATCGCACAGCTTAACCTAGCTAGATATTGTTAACTAAAGCTGTCAGTATAATATGTAATATTATAATATATAACATAATAATATAGACTGTTTTACCACTCCGTAGGATGACTAATGGAACCAGCTATACCTTAAATAATAGTTAGTTACCTAGCTAGTGCTAGCTGGTGTTAGCTTACCCTGGTATAAGTGAATAAATTATTCTACAAACAATTTGTAGCCTCTATTTAACTTGGAACCGTTCGTTGTTGAATGTTCTCCAACGATACTGGAAACGTATTTAAAATTCAGTCTCGGCAGCAACGACAGGGATGAAGTAAACACACGCTCCATGCTGAGGTGAATTGACAACAACTATCTTCTGCGAGTACCGGAACTTGTTTTACCCGGCGGTGACGTATTTCCGTTTTGTTGTGAAAAGGGCCTATTGTTGTGATGACCATTTCAGTGGGTAAATAAAAAACAGTGACTTAACCAATAAAAATATAATCATAAATATATATTTCTCCTTACATTATAGACTGTACAGTATTTGTGCACCGATATATCTTGTAAATATCATCTTGGTTAAAGCTCTACAATGACTGAACAATTAACTGTGGTCAACAAAAATTGTCATCTCTCAATTTGCCCTCATAAACAACTTTAAACATGAAGAGATTTACCATGAATTAAAAGTGAATCTTTCCCACTCACAATCATTTCTGTATTCCTCAGACAGCATTTTATTTTAGGTGTTGCATAGAATATAAATGGGCAACAGCATTAAGGATGTAACAGAATGCAGGGAAAGCAGAACAGGGCGCGCGCTACTTCACAGCCTGCTAGCCATGTTTTCCCTTCATACCAGTTTCACGAAAATCCCCGGTTATATTCTTTTCCTCCCTTCACTTCACTTGTTTGATGTTTAAATTTGGTCTCGGTGGCCCTAATTCCTTAGTTGCTAGTTTATCTTAATTATTACGACGACAGAATGGCACTTCTCTTAATGAAACGATTGAGTAGTTCTGAGTTGAAGGAACGCTGACCGTGTTGAGCAGATTAATTTCCCTACGTTACGTCTGACGTAAGCACGTAGGGGCAAGCCCTCCCGGAACCCATAGACATTGCATTGCAGCGCCTGCACTTTGAAAAAAAAACTTTTAACATGAGAGTCTACGAGAGCAGTCGGGGCGATTTTCAGTTAGTCTCAAATCGCCCCAAAAAAGGCGGGACTACAGGGAATGCACCTCAACGCTGATTGGACAATGGCATTCAGAGGCAAGAGACGCTGTCCAGGACAGACACAGCTAGTTAAATACCGTGATAGAATGTGAGAGAAAAAAATTCCTTTTCATCCTTTCGTGGTGCGTCGCCCAATCGCCCTAATGAACAAACCGCCCCTGGGGTTGTGTCGTGTGATTAATAAGTCTCACCTGTGAATCGTCTCGTGATCACGTGGGGATAATGTGGTTTGTCTATTTAATGTGCGCTCGCGCAGTGTCCTGTGCTCGTCGTTGTCTAAGTCTGCACGTTGTGTAATTATACTGTGTTGCTCGTGCGCTATTGCACAACCGTTATTTGTTATTAAAAGTGACGTTTGCTACGAAAGCAAGGATTCCCGTGTCTCGTCCTTCGCCCTGCCCGCACGTCACATAACGACGAGCCGTCTGAGACACCAACGTCATGCCAGGCTACAAGACCCGGCCCAAGAAGGGCAAGAAGCCCAGCAAGCGGCACCACCACGCGTCTTCCTCCCCCCCGCGCCGCAACTCCACGCCGACTCCGGAGCAGCTGAAGCGGGATCCCGAGTGCTCCTATCTGCTGTGTGCGGCTCGGGAGACTGCTATACCAGAGTTGGCAGAGGAGTACCGCAAGACAGCGGTGCGGGTGTGGCGGGAGAGGCATCCCTCGCCTTCCCGGGAGCTCTCGCCTGTAGGGGTCAGCGTCCCCGAGCTAGATGGGGCAGAGGGCAAGCTGGAGGAGGACTCCTCCCCGCACCACGAAGCCATGCCGACGTCGGAGCAGCTGAAGCGGGATCCGCAGTGCGCCGACCTGCTGCGGATGGCTAGACAGGCGTCCAGCCCCGAGTGGGCGGTGGTGCTCCGCCAGGAGGCGGTTAAGGTCTGGCTGGCCAGACACCGGTCTCCTCCCCACGCCCTCTCACCGCTGAGGGTGGGCTCGTGCATCCTCTGAGCTACCGAGTCCACCCCAGAGAGCAAGTTCGGGGAGGACTCCGAGGAGGAGCAGGAAGGAGAGGGCTACTCCCCGTCGCCAGATGAGGCGTCCACGGTGGACTATGGCGGAGAGGAGTAGGACTACCCCCCGTCACTGAACGACACGTCCACCGTGGACTACGGTGGAGACGGAGAAGGCTACCCCCTGTCAGCGGAGGACGTGTCTACCATAGACTACGGGGAAGAGGAGGAGGAGGAGGAGTCAGAGGAAGAGGACTACCTCCCTCCGCCCGTAGGTCCCTCTTCCATCGTAGAGGAGGGGGAGGAGGACGACGACGAGGACTACCCGCCGTCGGAGTGCTCCGCACACCCCGCTGACTACGCGGAGGAGGGGTATGAGGAGGACGATCGCCCTCTGTCAGTGCACTCAGGCATCTCTGAGTGCACGGACAGTGAACTGTATTCGGAGGAGGAGGACAGTCCACCCCCCTCTGAGTGTTCTGCGGGGACGGTGAAGGGGAGGTGGAGCTCGTCCGCTGAGCGCACCGGAGGAGAGAGCATGGACTGCTCTCGGGGTGGCAGCCCGGAGCAGCCCATTAGTTGGAGCCGAGGCAGCGAAACGGAGGAGATGGACGTGGCAGCACCCAAAGTCGACTCCAGAGGGCGGTCGCGAGGCGAGAGGGGCGCCCGGGACGGGTAGTGCCCTTGGAGGGGGCGTCTGTCACGTTGAGGACCCCGGCCCCTCCCTTTTGGGCGTGTGTCAACGTTGTCTACGTGCTTTGTCTGCGTCAGTGGATATCCGTGGTTAGGGTTTTGTCGTGTGATTAATAAGTCTCACCTGTGAATCGTCTCGTGATCACGTGGGGATAATGTGGTTTGTCTATTTAATGTGCGCTCGCGCAGTGTCCTGTGCTCGTCGTTGTCTAAGTCTGCACGTTGTGTAATTATTCTGTGTTGCTCGTGCGCTATTGCGCAACCGTTATTTGTTATTAAAAGTGACGTTTGCCACGAAAGCAAGGATTCCCGTGTCTCATCCTTCGCCCTGCCCGCACGTCACATTCATTCATCATTCAAACTTAAATTAATTAATATCTCTCATGTTAAATACTGAAATGTGATTAAAATGCGATTAATTTCGATTAATTAATTACAAAGCTTCCGACTAATTCGATTAATTTTTTTAATCACGTCCCATCCCTAATAAAAACATTTGATTGATTGATATATTGTTTTGGCAGTACATTCATTTAAACATGTTTCAATTTAAAACATAAAATCAAGCCCATGGGTTATAATAAAATCATTAAATGAGATTTGTTTGTTAGCGAATTTATATTAAAAAACTGTCGTGTTCTGCATCAAAGGTCAAATATTTGATTCACAAGATCACATACTTGATTGCCAACATCACCTGCTTGTACTACCACACTGATGTTTAAGTGTGGTTAGCATCATCTGCTGGAGGTTTATATCTGAGTGGAATGGTTACAGTATGGCCCAGAGGACCTGGGAACTTTATTGCTTCAAGAGATTAACAATGTCTTCTGAGCTTTACTGTTATACACTTTAAATGTCAGCATTAAAATGTGGACATACTGAGTGGAAGGGTGTAGAAGAACCTGGTGAAGATCACATGATCACAGAACCTGGTGATGATCACAGAACCTGGACCTGTTTCTCCTTCTCCTTCACAATCTCCCACTATTGAAAGAATGTGGAAGCATCCAAGGTCTAAGCTGCCTGCAGTACACAGGGTGACCACTTATACCTACTCTAAACCCACCATCATCCTAGTGGACAACAGTCCTCCACCCTGCCAGTTCGTCTCTGTTTTAGAGAGAGAAAGGGGGGAAAACAATAATGTTACAGAACAGATCAGATGCTTGTGGCCAAAAGTAGATAGAAGAGCTTTACATATAATGGAAGAATCCAAACACACAGTACAAGGCAGTAAACACACCGAGAGCTTCCAGAGAGGAAAAAACAGCACAACAGTACCAACAAAAAGACAGACTGGACATTTCAAAAACAGAACCGAAAAAATAGCAGGGACAGGAACATAATGACCAGATCAAGAACAACACAGGAGATGTAAGAACAATACCTCACAAAGAGAGAAACTGGTGAGACATGTTCAATATTCAGGGGATGACCTACAGAGTGGTTCTGGCACCTGGTAGCAGCTGATGGTGGGATGGGGACTGTGGTGGAACTGGGGGGAGCTGGGAAATGTAATTTTGAACCATAGAGTGGAATGACACTCAAATTACTCATCTTTTGACAAAATTTTACAAAGCAATTCAGTCCCCAACATTTCCCAGCTAATTAACCTATGAGCTAGGAACTGGGTAACTCCTAAATAACTGTACATTTATTTCTAGGTCCAGGTCCAGATAATGACTATGCCAGTAACTTATCAGCACTTTTTTTAGGCTAGTCACAGGCCAAATCTGGATTTGCAAAACAAGGCATGTTATGATCCACATCTTGTTATAAACAAGGCAGGCTTTATGTTTGCTTTTTAGACAGTTTGCTTTTAGAAGTTAATATACACAATGCAACAATGTAATATTTGAATGTATTTTAGAGCACTGATTCAAAGCAGTGAGTAATGTGTCATATGTGTTGCTGTGTGTGATGGTGAACTGGAGCACTAAGTGGGTCACTTCCAGCTGGGTGAAAATCTGAGCATTAGCACAACAACACATGGTCACAGCCCTGATTATCTCCAGGCATAAACAACAAAATGCCGATCTGTATCTGCCCATTTCCATATAAGACAGAGCTGATGCTACTGATAAAACAAGGACGTTAATCAACAGATAATGAGGACATTTTGAGGAAAGACAAGAAAAGTATCCTCAGACCAAAGCAAGTTAAGTTAGAACTGTTTGTAGGCAGTTTAGCGTGTATAGGCAAGTTTGTTTAGCTACATTAGTTACATTTAGTAAAGCTGAATGTATTTTCAAAATAAAATTTTTAAAGCATGATGTGACATTTTCAACCTCACAAACAGAGACCCAGAAAAATTTAGAAAAAATTGAATATTAGAATTTAGCATCACATTACCATACCATTAGGATTTTGCATGGCATTGATATGCAATAAAGTGCTTTTTTGTTGTGTGTATGAGTCTCAAATCTTGTGTGCAGAGTAGACGTGTGGTACACATCTCGTGCAGCTAATATTGCATGTATACCTTTGCAACTTATCAATAGTTTTAATATTAATAAACTTGGTGTTGCAAACTGCTGTTTTGTCTGTATGTTCGTATGCAGAAAACCTTCAAATAACATGGATTGTAACTCTGATGTCATCACCCCTCTGTAAACCTTTACAGTACCTCCACGTCTCATTCACCACCATTTAACTTTGTAACACTTTAAACCACATTTATCTATTAAACTAATTGATCTTTGTAAAGTTGCTTTTGACAATGACTCTTGACTTTAAAGTGAAACCTTACTGTGTAACTTCAGAATAAGTTTGTGATCTCTCCCACACAAACACACACACACACACACTCACAGAGACCCTGTACTGCCTCTGAGTGTGCTGGGATGTTACACACACACTGTTAGCCCAGTTAGATGAGACTGATATCTCTGTGTGTTTATCAACCTCTGCATGGTTATGCTAATACTGCAACAGCTGTGAAGCCTTATCTGTATCTCCCAACAGCACGGCCACCTGGGATTCTGATTATAGGTTTTTTATGGTTTATGCACAAACACACACAAACACTTTGTGGGAGGAATAACAGAGCTTAAAGTTGTACTACTACATCATATATAATTTGCCCTAGTTTTATTAAGTTTGTGCTAAAACTTTGTGACTGTGAATGTGTACTGTTAATGCCAGAATGGCTCTTTATCTAAAACAAATATAAATATGCTATATCTATAATCTACCTTAACATAAAATTAAAGAGATATAATGAAATAAACAAACAAACAAAAAGGCCATGTTTGACTGAACTGATCGAATAGCTACAAAAGGAAAAGAACAATTTTGACTACTCTTTAGCTAGTATTGCAAATCCCTTATCACCTAGAGATCTGCTTGTGTGAACAGTGTGAACAGTGAATCCCCACTACTGTGCTGGACACTGAGTTATTAATGTTTAAATGCCAAATTAAAAAGAATGTAAAATAATTGGTGATTCAATTATTAAGTTTAAGAATGACTGGACATTTGCAAGTTTGTCTGGATTAGAGTTGCTGCTAAAAACATTAAACGTGTCTACTGAACACATTCACAGGTTCACTGGTTACTGGAATAAATGCACCTGTCGTAGTGGTATAGGCGCAGTGGCATTGCCATATTGGTAGCATTGTAAAGGGTGTTAAACTGATAGTGTCAGAGTCTATCAGACACAGCAGGGTTGCTAGGAATTTTATGTGTCAGTGCCACTGCTGGGTTGAAAATGGTCTGCCACCCAAAGCTAGCAGTGGTTTTGTGGTCACATTAGCCATTGAAATAATCATTGAAAGGGCCTCTGGAGGCTAATACAACTTTTGCTCACCATAAGGCCATTTTCAGACAGGAACATACAGAACATCTAGTGTGGTTGTAATTGTGATGGTATAGCCGGTATACCCTGACCCCTCCTTTGGGGATGTGTATGTATGGTATGCATTATTGTCCATATATGGTCTTCCTTTGGGTGTGCCTCTTTGTGCCTGCGTTCATCCGTCTCACCTGTGTCTAGTCTCATAAATGTCATGCTTGGGTATAATTGGGGCTTGTTTATTTTATGGTATATATACACATTTGTTGATGTTGTCAATGTTGCTCATCTTTGTTGAGTCTTCGTGCATGTTGAATCTTTTGACGTTTATGTATTATGTGTTTGAAGCGCTAAACTGTGCAGCTGTTCGAGCAGATTAAAGCTGATTAACCGTAAACTCGTCTTGGCGTCCGGCCTCCCTCATCTATTACACGAATAAAGAAACAGGTGTATTTCTCACCTATATCAAACATTACTTAACATCATGCAGATAACATAGTTTAGTAGATTAGTAGGTTGTTATTACCTGCAATGAGAAAATTAAAATGGTATAAATTAAACCCATTTTTCTGCATTCCCTTTATGTGACAAGGCTTATTACACATGAAAACATTGCTTCAGTGTAGAATATTACAGAACAGAGTAGAGTAGTATTCTGAACATAGGGTGAAAGAGGTTAACCTCATTCCACTATAACTAAGAACCCTCCAATGTGAAGTCAGGTGTGGAGATAGCCCTTTGGGATACAGTATGGTTAAGGAGCAGGACTTTGAGGTGAACAGCAGCTAAAGTGAATATTTTAAAAGCACTCAAAAGTCACATATTCAAAGGCAATAAGCTAAAACATGGCTAATAGTCAGCTCACCAGGGACACAGCAACAAATATGCAAAAACTCAAATGCGCATATATTGTGTAAGTATACACACACTCCACCAAGGCATTACACACACTCACATTCAATGCAGAGCAAGTGTGAAATGAATCTCATTATAAACATCCATGCATATCAGCAAAACCCATCTTTTTATCATGCAGTGGCAGAATACAAGTTTGTATATCTGTGTGTGTGTGTGTGTGTGTGTGTGTGTGTGTGTGTGTGTGTGTGTGTGTGTGTGTGTGTGTGTGTTTGTGGGTTGACCTAGTTATGTTATGTTCTGAGAGAGTGAAATCATGGGAAGCAAGAGAGTTACGGGCATGACACCCTGCTGTTCAGTATTAGGGACAGTGATGTCCTTCTCTCTCTCTCTCTCTCTCTCTCTCTCTCTCTCTCTCTCTCTCACACACACACACACATACACACACACACACACACACACATCCATGCAAGCACAATGCATGGCCAGGTCTTGGATTGCTGATTTTTCTTAGACTACTGCAACTCATTACTGTCAGGATGCTCTAATAGGAATCTAAATAAATAACAGGAATCTAAATAAATTTCAAGTACCGGTAGTTCAAAATGCTGCAGCCATGATGCAAAAAATGCATTATCACACCATGATACAGAAAAATCGGGACATGCCTTTGTTAGCTCTAGGTTAGACTACTGAACTCATTACTGTCAGGATGCTCATATAAGAATTTAAATAAACTTCAAATAGTTCAAAATGCCGCAGCCAGAGTTCTGACTAGAACTAGAAAATTCGATCATATCAGGTCAGTCTCATCAGCCCTGCATTGGCTCCCACGTAAATTCTGTAATGATTTTTAAAATTCTACTACTGACTTATAAAGCACTGCACAGGCTTGCCCCTGATTACCTCCCGGAACTTATCTCCTATTAATGTGCCCCCTTAGATAAAGGTTACCGATCCAGGGGTTTGTGGGGTGCTGGTGCTGTCATCCTGTCACTGCACATGGTCACTCAAGTTTGTTGACAGTGTAGTGGATGGATCCCAATGTCTCAGGATGTGTTACCAAGTCTGTGTAACCTTCTGGTTCTGCCCTATGGATGAAGCATCAACCCACTGCCCTGTCCCCTCTCATCACCCCAAATTCTCCCTATAGCTGTATCTCTGTGGCCCGGGACTATTACCGACCATCAAGAATTTAGGAATAAGAATAAGAATTACATAGAGAACACATGTATATAAATACACACAAAGATGATTGTCATTGCCATCTTTTCTTTGTTTATGTATCTCTCTAATTGTTGTTATGGTGACTGGCATCGGCCAGAGGATGGTTACCTCCCTAAGTCTTGGTTCCTCAAGGTTTCTTCCTCATGCTCTTCGGGAGTTTTTCCTTGCCACTGTCACCTTGGCAAGCTCACTGGGGGCTTGGACTCTTGCAAAGAATGTACACTTGGTCACTTGTAAAACTGTTTTGTGACAACAAAATCACTTTATCACTGTCCAAACTAAACTTCAGAACAAGGGCTAAATATGAGAACAGTGGGTTGTGTTTCTCAGTATAGACTGTCCTGCTCTTGGCTATTAGAAGGTCTGTGACGTACCGCATTTTCAGAGTAGGGAGATTAAAAAAAAACAATATGAACTTATATGAGCTGTCCTATGCAGGGCACTGAGTGTGAGTCTAATAATAATTTTCTTTATTTACTACTATTTTTAAAAACATATTTGTTCTGTTAGAGCATATGTTCTAAGAGAGATTGCAGTTTGAAAGTTTTTACAACTAGTGTTCCTGAAAATGCATCTAGAATAGAATAGAATAGAATAGAATAGAATGCCTTTATTGTCACTATACGGATGTATAATGAGATTGAAAGTCACTCCTTTTTCAGTGCAAACATACATGGGATATGGGATGATAAAAATAGAATTGAACATTATAAAAGAATATAAAAAATGGATTTTACATAATAGAAATGACATTATATTTACATCACAATTTAACACTGTACACTATATAAATAAATAAAATAAGACAGACAGACAGTGAACACTCAATCGATCAATCAAAGTTTATTTGTATAGCGCTTTTCACAACACATGTTGTCACAAAGCGCTTTACAGGATTTAAAAGGTTAACAATACTATGGGTCCAGAACCCTAATGAGCAAGCCAAAGGCGACAGTGGCGAGGAAAAACTCCCTAAGATGGAAAAGGAAGAAACCTCGGGAGAACCAAGACTCAAAAGGGAACCCATCCTCCATTGGGCGGCCCGTTAACACACAAATTACACAAATCACACAATCAGACTAAGTAAAGGTAAAAATGAAAGTTCTGGGTTTTGATATTGTCACTGTAAATGTCTGTTGATGAACGCCAGGCTTTCATTCCGTGTCGGAGCAGCGATGCTGGTATTGTAGGCTCCGACTGAAATGTTACTCTCCAGGTGAACCTCGGAGAAAAGATACGAGATGTAGTAAATATGTAACAGATTAATCAAAGGCCAAACTAAACAGATGAGTCTTTAATTGAGTTTTAAACATTGAGACTGTGTCTGAGTTCCAAATAGAGGCAGGAAGATTATTCCACAATTGTGGAGCTTTAAAAGAAAAGGCTCTTCCACCTGCTGTGATCTTTTTGATCCTAGGAACAGTTAATAACCCTGCGTCCTGCGAGCGAAGTGAACGTGCTGATATTCAGGTATGCATGGATAAGCAAGTGTGTTATTGTAGAGAGTTTGCGCTTTTGTCTTTTTTTTACAGTGTTTGTCAACTACTGTAACCCCAGCAGGAAGTACAGTTAGGCAGAATATGTCATTTAACAGCCTTGTGGCAAAATGCTTCTACCTCTTGCATTAGTCTCTTTTTCTCCCTCTGCCTCCCCCTTCAACTTTCAGATACCAGCGTTGCTCTCTTTTTTTAATGAGCTTGGCCAATCACAGACCTCCATGACTTTCCAGGGGCTCAGCCAATCAGAGTCCACACTGTTGTCCACATGATAATATCTGGAGTCATTCGTCAGCTCATTCATATAAAGTTAATTTCAAATGGAGGAGATTCAAAAAAAGGTAAGACAGTCACTGTGTGGGAAAGAAACAGACCGACGGATGGAGAGGGAGGTAAGACCTTCTATTCCAATTATTTAAGATTTTTTCCAAAGCATGTGTATGTTTGAGAAAAAGACTGAGGTGATTAGTTAAGAGTGTCACCACCATTTGTTCAATAACGTAGAGTCTTTTATCTTTTTACTTGGCTGTTGGAAATCTATTTCATTCCTCTAGGCATTGATGTGTGTGTGTGTGTGTGTGTGTGTGTGTGTGTGTGTGTGTGTGTGTGTGTGTGTGTGTGTGTGTGTGTGTGTGTGTGTTGGTGTACTTTGCTGAACTCAAGCATGTTGTGCTCTGGGTACTTCTGAGTTGCTTACAACAGTTACACACAAATGCTATCCAAACGAGTTTGTATGTAGGGTTAGAGACTGTGTGTGTATGTGTGTGTGTGTGTGTGTGTGTGTGTGTGTGTGTGTGTGTGTGTGTGTGTGTGTGTGTGTGTTTGAAAGAAATGGAGGGGGGGGTGTCTTACATAGGAATACAAAAGCAAAGGGGCCCCTAGACACACTCATCATTAACACACACACACACACACACACACACACACACACACACACACACACACACACACAAACACACACGCACAGCCAAACAGCTGCTAGACAAAGCAGTATTTCACTTTCAGCTCTGTGTGGTATGGAAGAAGGCATAAAGGACTGGAGAAAGTGGATACATACGCCCATGCTTACCATATGCAAAGCAGGGCAACCGGCTGCTTCATGTCTGACTGAAATCAGAGCATTGTACATAAAGCCTTTCCATATTTTTTCATGGACAAAAAAAACACAGAATAGCGTACAATACAACTCACTGTACACATCAAAAGGAAAAATGATATCACTTGTTTAGAGCCCTATCAAACCTATGACCTTGAACTGATTTTACCCGTTAAGAGACTACATCTCCAAACTAATCCAGAATTGTACTCTGACAAAGACAATGATCCAAAACTGTCTGTCACTGGTATTACAGATCTGGCATTTATTGCCATTGGTACTAATAATGTTTGTAATGTAAAGAACTCAAACTGCAGTGCTCATGTACCCCCCTACTGATTATGTGCGGTCTTGTGAGATGCAGATATACTATCTTTCTTTTTAACCCATTAAACATCAATTCAAATACATTACATAAAGTTTACTTTTTGTACATTCTGTTCTGTAGTACTATCACCTGTTTATTTGTTAAGGGCTGCTCTGCATACTGGCTGTTTTTCTAATGCATGGCCAGGTCTTGGGTTGTTGATGTTTTTTAGACTACTGTGACTCATTATTGTCAGGATGCTCTAACAGGAATCTAAATAAGTAGGACAAGTAGTTCAAAATGCCATGATGCAGAAAATGCATTATCACACCATGATACAGAAAAACTGGTACATGACTTTGTTAGCTCCAGATTAGACTACTGTAACTCATTACTGTCAGGATTCTCATATAGGAATCCAAGCAATCCAAGAGCTGCCCATGCATTTGTCTGCATTGTGGCTACACTATGTCTGCACTGTGGCTACACTTTGTCTGCACTGCAGCTAAACTGTTGCTATACTGTGTCTGTGGCTTAATGGCAATAAAGTTGAATAGATTTAAGAATGAAAAATTTTAGAACAGTTTAGGGAACAGTGTTTGATAACCTCATGCCACTAACACTAACAGCATGGTAGGACAGTGGCAGGACCTTTAATTTCCAAGGCAGACAAAAGTCCCAGCCTTCTGTAGCCACACCTGGCCCCTTCACTACCCAGAGCAATATATACGTATATCGACAAATGGAGAATCTTTAGAAGTGCAAACAGCACATGGATAAGTAGATTTCGCTTATTTACATAATGGCCACGTCCATTGCTCATCTATCATACCCATTCATTTTTTATTAATTGCTTCTTATTATCATTATTGATATTATGTTGAATGAGATAAACTGACCTGATGTAGAAAAAATATCTAAATGTTAATGTTTTTTCTAAATGTTAATTAGGAATTAAATCTAAAATAAAAAATTAACACCTAAACACCAATGCATGTAAACAAAAATCTGAATAAATAAATAAAATTACATCAGAATTATACCAGAGAACCTGTCTGGATTAATGACTTAGTGCAGGGGTGTCAAACTCATTTTCACTGTGGGCCACAGAGGGCCATATGTAACTTATAAATGTAACTACTCCTTAATGTTAAATAACTCGTAATTTATTACTTATTCAAGTTACAAATATTACATATATATTTGCATAGATATATATAAGATAAAAATATGTTTGCTTGTTGCTATTATTATAATATAAATCCTTTTAATTTGTTAGGTTATGAAACCCACATTACTCCATCAATGAACGATCAAGTGAATAAAGAAAAATAACATCAAAGATATCACATTTACTTTGTTAAAAACTTGAAATATCAAATAACTATGAAAATAGCAATTGTGCTTCAAAAACTCTGAAACACTGCTGCTGACTTTTTCAAAGTCTGAAAAAGACTTTGAAGCGCGGGTGATTTCTTCAACAAACTAGCTTTTACTGCTGCATTGTTTGTGGTTGTGGACACATTCTGTTGCGATTGCAGTTTGCCTTTTAATTCTTTGGGAATTTGTTGTTTTTCTTGATGCCTAATTTTGGCATACTTAGCTCCGTGTTTGGTCTCAAAATGCCAACGTAGATTGTACTCTTGGACAACCACCACCGCTTCATTACACAAAAGACACACCGGTTTTTCTCCTTGAAGCACAAGCATGTATTCGCTTTCCCATCATTCTTGAAACACCCATCCATCTGCATCGAATTTTCTCTTCCTGGACATTTTAGGATCATTATTTGTATTTCTCAATTACACTTATTTGGAAAATCGCATTGATGTGCAGTGTCTAGATGCCGTGGGTATTCGTGGGTAACATTATTGTGAGAAATGTAGTTTTTGGTCACTGCATTTCACTTGTCTTTTAAACAATTAGGCTTTTTAAGCTCTCGCGGTCCACATGAAATGACGTGGCAGGCCACATTCGAGTTTGACACCCCTGATCCCAACATTCTTCCACTTTTCCACACAAATCTCCATGTTTCTCCGGGACACTGATCTTTTTTGCCTGTTTCCCTGCAGCTTGGTGTTGTGTGTGCTCTGCACTCCACTCTTCCCTTTACGGATGTGAGCAGGTGAGAGAGCATGTGTGATTAAACCTGGAACTCACTCTGAGGACTGAAAGCTAAGTGTTCTTTGAGATTTTTCTATATGACCTAGTTATACAATACTGAATGTAATATGATCCTAAACACCATCTACTATGGGAGCACTTCTTCCTGGCTCTAACTGCTCTTTAGTATGTCAACTGACAATATTGGGAATCATTTAGGCACTAAAATGATAATGTTCATAAAAACAAAAAAACATGCACATCTTCAGTATACTTCCTGTGAAGCAAGTGCATTTTAATACACGCACACACAGTTTTATGGTACATTCAGGGAACATTCAACGCTGTCGTTGAGTTTGGGAGTGTGTAAGAAACCATCGACCGTTGATTGTACCTTGGGGATTACCAGTGATAAAACACACAGGCATGTGCACACACACTGAAGGGCTGGAAACTGGACCTGGTTGTCATCATGGCTGCAATGAACATTCATTGCTGTCGGTTGGTTTGATTTGCCATAGCCCACTGGCCAATGAGTGCAAACTGCAGCAGAAACATCCTCAGGCCCATAGAACCATCTGCAGACTAAGCACTCATAACATGTACAGACTAACTACATGTAACATCTACAGACCAAGTTCTCATAACAGACAAATACAATAAATATCTCATGCATTCTACTCAGCTCAATTTATATAAAAAAGAAGGTGGACTGAACTGAACCTAACTCTTAACTCTTAAGCTCTCTCTTAGTAAAACATCAAAGAGGTTTGTAGTAGTCCAATAAGCTAATAAGCAATTTAGAACTTCATCTGGACATTATATACAGTTAAACACAGTTCTAAAGTAGACATGCCCCCCCCCCCCCCCCCCCCACAAACACACACACACACGCACGCACACACACACACACACACACACACACACACATAAATATAAAGTATAAGTCTGAGAGAATACAATTGAATCTGTCAGCTTCCTGCTTGGATGCTCCAGTTTCCAAGGAGATAAGACCTTGTCAGCCAACCATGGTGCCCTTCTATCTAGCATAACCAATGGAGTGAAAGAACCAGGTCCAGACTGGACCAGAGATGGTATGTTACTGAGATAGAACATCCTCTAATTGTGTGTACTCTGTCTATATGCCTGATTGCTAAAATTCCTGCTGTAACTGTTGTTCTGCTGTAACTGTTGTTCTGCTATAACTGTTGTTCTGTTGTTCTGCTCTAACTGTTGTTCTGCTATAACTGCTGTTCTGCTGTAACTGTTGTTCTGTTGTTCTGCTCTAACTGTTGTTCTGCTATAACTGTTGTTCTGTTGTTCTGCTGTAACTGTTGTTCTGCTATAACTGTTGTTCTGTTGTTCTGCTCTAACTGTTGTTCTGCTCTAACTGTTGTTCTGCTCTAACTGTTGTTCTGTTGTTCTACTCTAACTGTTGTTCTGTTGTTCTGCTGTTCTGTTGTTCTGCTGTAACTGTTGTTCTGTTGTTCTGCTCTAACTGTTGTTCTGCTGTAACTGTTGTTCTGTTGTTCTGCTCTAACTGTTGTTCTGTTGTTCTGCTGTTCTGTTGTTCTGCTGTAACTGTTGTTCTGTTGTTCTGCTGTAACTGTTGTTCTGCTATAACTGTTGTTCTGTTGTTCTGCTCTAACTGTTGTTCTGCTCTAACTGTTGTTCTGCTCTAACTGTTGTTCTGCTGTAACTGTTGTTCTGTTGTTCTGCTGTAACTGTTGTTCTGTTGTTCTGCTCTAACTGTTGTTCTGTTGTTCTGCTGTTCTGTTGTTCTGCTGTAACTGTTGTTCTGATGTTCTGCTGTAACTGTTGTTCTGTTGTTCTGCTGTTCTGTTGTTCTGCTATAACTGTTGTTCTGTTGTTCTGCTGTTCTGCTATAACTGTTGTTCTGTTTTTCTGCTATAACTGTTGTTCTGCTATATCTGCTGTTCTGTTGTTCTGCTCTAACTGTTGTTCTGTTGTTCTGTTATAACTGCTGTTCTGTTATAACTGTTGTTCTGTTGTTCTGCTGTAACTGTTGTTCTGTTGTTCTGCTGTAACTGTTGTTCTGCTGTTCTGATGTTCTGCTGTAACTGTTGTTCTGTTGTTCTGCTGTTCTGTTGTTCTGCTGTAACTGTTGTTCTGTTGTTCTGCTGTAACTGTTGTTCTGCTGTTCTGATGTTCTGCTATAACTGTTGTTCTGTTGTTCTGCTGTTCTGTTGTTCTGCTGTAACTGTTGTTCTGTTGTTCTGCTGTAACTGTTGTTCTGTTGTTCTGCTGTTCTGTTGTTCTGCTGTAACTGTTGTTCTGTTGTTCTGCTGTAACTGTTGTTCTGTTGTTCTGCTGTTCTGTTGTTCTGCTGTAACTGTTGTTCTGTTGTTCTGCTGTTCTGCTGTTCTGATGTTCCGCTGTAACTGTTGTTCTGCTCTAACTGCTGTTCTGTTGTTCTTCTGTAACTTCTGAACCAAAACATTATTGCATTGCCATATCAAAGATGGAACAAGTTAACACAAGGCCTGAGGTTTGCATGCTCATCAGTTGAGATAGAAAGTGAGAGGGAGAGTCAGACAGTTCCATCTTCCCACAGGAAACAAGTGAATTTATGGCTCTTTGCATTTTCGAGTTACTATCATCAAATTTAAATGTTAAAAATGTTTCAACATCCAACCATATGAAAGAAAAAATCTCATAGCCTCTCAAAGTTCTCACTCTCATAGCCCTCATAGACTATATTGCCAAAAGTGTTCGCTCACCTTCCTTGACTCACATATGAGCTTAAGTGACATCCCATTCTTAATCCATGGATTTCAACATGACGTTGGTCCATCCTGTGCAGCTAGAACAGCTTAAACTCTTCTGGGAAGGTTTAGAAGGATTTTTGACCATTCTTCCAGAAGCACATTTGTGAGGTCACATACTGATGTTGGACGAGAAGGCCTGGCTCTCAGTGTCTGCTCTAATTCATCCCAAAGGTGTTCTATCAGGTTGAGGTCAGGACTCTGCCATCCATGTCTTTATGGATCTTGTTTTGTGTACAGTCATGTTGGAAGAGGAAGGGGCAAACTTCAAACTGTTCCCCCAAAGTTGGGAGCATAGAATTGTCCAAAATGTCTTGGTATGCTGAAGCATTCTGAGTTCCTTTCACTGGAACAAAGGGGCCAAGAGTCCAGTGGCAGCATGCTTTACACCACTGCATCCAACACTTTGCATTGCACTTGGTGATGTATGGCTTAGATGCAGCTGCTCGACCATAGAAACCCATTCCATGAAGCTCTCTGTGCACTGTTCTTGAGCTAATCTGAAGGCCACGTGAAGTTTGGATGTCTGTAGTGACTCTGCAGAAAGTTGGCGACCCCTTCACACTATGCACTTCAACATCCGCTGACCCCGCTCCGTCAGTTTACGTGGTCTACGTCTTCGTGGCTGTTGTTCCCAATCACTTCGATTTTCTTTTAATACAGCTGACAGTTGACTGTGGAATATTTAGGAGCGAGGAAATTTCACGACTTCTTGATCAGAAGAAGATTTCTTGATCAGGTGGCATCCTATCACAGTTCCACACTGGTATTCACTGAGCTAATGTTTGTAAAAACAGTTTGCAGGTGCTTAATTTTATACACCTGTGGCCTTGGAAGTAACTGGAACAACTGATTCCAGTAATTTGGATGGGTGAGCGAATACTTTTGCTTTCCCTCATATTTACCACTCCTGTTCCTCATATTTACCACTCCTGTTCCTCATATTTACCACTCCTGTTCCTCATATTTACCACTACTGTCCCTCATATTTACCACTCCTGCTCCTCATATTTACCACTCCTGCTCCTCATATTTACCACTCCTGCTCCTCATATTTACCACTACTGTCCCTCATATTTACCACTCCTGTTCCTCATATTTACCACTCCTGTTCCTCATATTTACCACTACTGTCCCTCATATTTACCACTCCTGCTCCTCATATTTACCACTCCTGCTCCTCATATTTACCACTCCTGTTCCTCATATTTACCACTCCTGTTCCTCATATTTACCACTCCTGTTCCTCATATTTACCACTCCTGCTCCTCATATTTACCACTCCTGTTCCTCATATTTACCACTCCTGTTCCTCATATTTACCACTCCTGCTCCTCATATTTACCACTCCTGTTCCTCATATTTACCACTCCTGTTCCTCATATTTACCACTCCTGCTCCTCATATTTACCACTCCTGCTCCTCATATTTACCACTCCTGCTCCTCATATTTACCACTCCTGTTCCTCATATTTACCACTCCTGTTCCTCATATTTACCACTCCTGCTCCTCATATTTACCACTCCTGTTCCTCATATTTACCACTCCTGCTCCTCATATTTACCACTCCTGCTCCTCATATTTACCACTCCTGTTCCTCATATTTACCACTCCTGTTCCTCATATTTACCACTCCTGCTCCTCATATTTACCACTCCTGTTCCTCATATTTACCACTCCTGCTCCTCATATTTACCACTCCTGCTCCTCATATTTACCACTCCTGTTCCTCATATTTACCACTCCTGTTCCTCATATTTACCACTCCTGCTCCTCATATTTACCACTCCTGCTCCTCATATTTACCACTCCTGCTCCTCATATTTACCACTCCTGTTCCTCATATTTACCACTCCTGCTCCTCATATTTACCACTCCTGTTCCTCATATTTACCACTCCTGCTCCTCATATTTACCACTCCTGCTCCTCATATTTACCACTCCTGTTCCTCATATTTACCACTCCTGTTCCTCATATTTACCACTCCTGTTCCTCATATTTACCACTCCTGCTCCTCATATTTACCACTCCTGCTCCTCATATTTACCACTCCTGTTCCTCATATTTACCACTCCTGCTCCTCATATTTACCACTCCTGTTCCTCATATTTACCACTCCTGTTCCTCATATTTACCACTCCTGTTCCTCATATTTACCACTCCTGCTCCTCATATTTACCACTCCTGTTACTCATATTTACCACTCCTGCTCCTCATATTTACCACTCCTGCTCCTCATATTTACCACTCCTGCTCCTCATATTTACCACTCCTGTTCCTCATATTTACCACTCCTGCTCCTCATATTTACCACTCCTGCTCCTCATATTTACCACTCCTGCTCCTCATATTTACCACTCCTGCTCCTCATATTTACCACTCCTGTTGCTCATATTTACCACTCCTGCTCCTCATATTTACCACTCCTGCTCCTCATCAAATTCAATCAAATTTAAGAATTCGGCCACATGGTCTGCGACATATCGCTGCTGCCCCCCGGTGGTGATTGTTATTTCAAAATATTAAAAAAAGAGGGGATGCAAGTTGTTTTAATTACATGAGAATAGTTGGCGATTCATTGTTTTGATTCAGAAGTCAAATGATTATATTTGTTAAAGAAAAACGTTACCAGAAATTATTAAAAACATTAAATGCTGTAATTTAATGTTAAAGCAGTGTTGTTCAAACTATAGCACATTTCACGGGCAGGTTGTGTGTGTGTGCGCGCGCGTGTGTGTGTGTGTGTGTGTGTGTGTGTGTGTGTGTGTGTGTGTGTGTGTGTGTGTGTGTGTGTGAGAGAGAGAGAGAGAGAGAGAGAGAGTCTTCTGGTGTGGGACCCCACATGTAGACTGCACGTCAGCTTCTGACAGCGCGTGGATCCACAAACGCTCCTGCGTATGCGCGAGTGGATCTTTGTTTTTTGATCCCCTTCCACAGGGAACTGTTTACCGAGGTGTCGCTTTATTCACCGACGCAATGAACAACCTCCCTCTCCTGGTGTCCTGTTTACTCCTGATGTCGACGCACGTGGTTTCCCAAATTAAGGTACTCAGAAGGAACCCTTTCATGTCTGATTTGTAAGATATACAGCAATCGTAAACAATCAATGGGGCTTTAATTAAAGGTAACTATTTATCCTGCTTAATAAATTTTTGCGTTTTTTGTAACATATTTAAAAAGTATGTACTGCAACAAGCCTTCGACTGCAGATAGGAAAAAAATGTTAAAAAGTCCGTCCACACTGTGCTAGCCTATCATAATTTCCCTTTTACAGTTAAGTAACTTTCCACTGTACGTTTGTTTAAACAGTGAATGAATTGATTCGAAATTGTATTGTTTCTATTATTATGGGATTGGAGTTTTATGTTAGTGTTTGGAAACGTAAACTGTTTGAAAAGGTTATGGCCAGCGCCTGCTGAGCGGCTCGTGACAGGTCAGCATGCGGTCAAATGCACGAGAACAAACCGTGGCACGAGTCCCACCAACTACAAAGGGAAACAAGATTGCGAATGAGAAAATGGCACAGAAGTGCCTCTCGGTGAAAACAGTTTGCAGTCTGTGCCCTTCCTAAGCTGCTTAACTTCCAGGGACAAACAAATATCTTTTACATTTTCAACAAAAAATTATTAATGTAACAGGCACTGGCCGTTTGTCTGTAGGTTTGCGCCAGCAGTTCGATAAGTGGAGTAAATCAATTTCGTTTGGTGCGCAGTGACCTTGGTAGAAGAAGACAGTTAATGGAATTACAACACTTATAGTAAGATTTGTGGAACAAGTAAGAAGACCTGTTTTTCTTACCTGCACACTGTAATGCACTTTTCTAACACTGAAGCCGTGGCGGAAGGATTAAGACTCAGGAATAAAACCGCACAAGAAATATCGTATCAGTGAACTGTGGTTACGTCAAGATACAACGGTGCGTCCTCTCGGAACAAGTTAATATTGTTTTAGTCAGAGAAACAGTCCTTGGCTTTCTGGCTGAAAATAATCCATCCCGAGGACAGCTACAAACGGGTCGAATTTGATTAATTACAAGACAAAAATAAATTAAAAGTAATATTTTATTATTTGATCTAGTGGCCTGATGCTTTTCTGGGATTCGAAAGAAAAATATTTTGGCAGATTTGTAAAAGTGTGAATTATGAGGTTAATTGGTCAAGTTAAGTTATAAGTTATTATTCGGAAATGATGCATTTTGAACAAGGTATGAAACTTTTTATTTAACAAAAATAATGACACATGCACGGATCTACTCTCATTTACTAGTGAAGGGACTGTAGACTTTTTGTGTGTATGTGTGTTTGTTTGTCACTTGGTGCATGTGTGGGATTAAGTTTGAGATGGTTAGGCTTGTCCAAGCAATTAGCTCCTGCAGTTGTTCTGGGCAGTCAGTCACTATGGCAACAACATACATGCATTCTGACCTGCAGAGACAGAATAGGGAGCTTATATCTGTGTGTGTGTGTGTGTGTGTGTGTGTGTGTGTGTGTGTGTGTGTGTGTGTGTGTGTGTGTGTGTGTGTGTGTGTGTGTGTGTGTGTGTGTGTGTGTGTGTGTGTGTGTGAGAGAGAGAGAGAGAGAGAGTCTTATCCATTGCCAACCAGAAGAGGATGAGTCCCATCTTGGTTCCTCTCAGGTTTCTTCCTCAATCTCTAGGGAGTTTTTTTCACTTGTCACCTTTGGCTTGCTCACTGGGGGCTTGGACTCAGACATTTGGTAAAGCTGCTTTGTGACAACAGTTGTTGTAAAACGTGCTTTACAAATACATTTGACTTGAGCAGGTGTCTGATTTGGTAGGAAAGGTGGTCTGCAGTGTACAAACACCATAACCCAGCCTCCCCCATAAAACAAATCCCCTGGTATACAAAATATTATTTCTGCATAGCTTGGTAAAAGCTAAAGTAATTCATTACAGCCCTCTCTGATTATTCCTCTCTCTCTCTCTCTCTCTCTCTCTCTCTCTCTCTCTCTCTCTCTCTCTCTCTCTCTCTCTCTCTCATTCGGTCAACTCAGATGCTCAGTGAGGATCAGGTCCGCATGACATCAGAGGGTTCGGATTGCCGCTGTAAATGCATGATGCGTCCTTTGCCACGAGATGCATGTGTGCGGTTGAGGAGTGGAGATGTGAAGTTGGAGGATTACTACTCCATAGAAACAGTGAGCTCAGGGGCTGACTGCAGGTGCTCCTGCACCGCCCCACCATCCTCACTCAACCCCTGTGAAAATGAGTGGAGGATGGAAAAACTGAAAAAACAGGCACCCCAACTGCTCAAGGTACACACACAAACACACACACCCACACTATAAAGTAAATACATGTTCATACACAGAAACTGAAATTCAAATCCTGATATTATCCTGATTATATAAATTAGGATTTAATATATAATCCTGATTAAATCCTAATATTACTAATCAATAAATACATTTTTAATAAATACTAATAATAATAAAAATGCTGCTCACATACTTTATCTATTTTACTCCTTCTCTCTCTCTTTCATGCACACACACACACACACACACACACACACACACACACACACACAAAACACTAATACAACTCTGGAGCGAAGTGTGTGTATGTATCTCAGACTACTGCTTCATCTAGTCTTTCAGCCACACTCTGTCCCTGTCTTGCTTCCTCTCTAACTCTATTTCTTGCTGTCTTTCTGTCTCTCCAACTCCATTTTTTTTGCTGTCTTTCTGTCTCTCTAACGGTACCCTAGCTGCAATCGATGGTGGATCTGCTGCATGGAACTCTGTTCAGTATGGACCTGTTGAAGGTCCACTCCTACATTAACAAAGTGGTATCTGAGATGAACAATCTGGAGGAGGTGAGTGGAAGCTAAATTTTATCAAATACATTTTGTGACCCTCAATGCTGGGTTCTCATATTTTGAGAATAATGTTGAGTTGTAGTGTACTATTTTCTAATTGGCACATTTTACTATATTCTAGCATTCGGTGCAGAATTGGTTTAATTGTGTAATCTATTAAGGTCTGGAGCTAAGGTCTGGAGCTTTTCGTGGGAGTGGTTCCATGCAAGTGTGTTCATTGGTCTCAGATGTGGCTCGTCTCACCATCACTCTGGGCTCGTGTAGTTCGTCTATTTAATTTGCGTTTACGCAGTCTCTTGTACTCGTCTTTGTCAGTCTCGTCAGTGTGTTTATGTGAATGTGCCCTGTCTGCGCAACTTCATAATCAATAAACATGTGTGTATGCTGAAAGCACACGCATGTGGCATTGGTATATAGATTGTAATTGCACTTTATTTCTGGGAACACTTGCTAATTATTGCACTCACACTGCATGTAGTCTTGTAGGTATTTCAGTCTTGCTAGGTATTGCTCTATGTCTAATCTTATATTTTGTTGTCTTGTTTCTAGGTATCAGCACTGGCAACTGTTTATGGCAGTGCTTGAGCTCGAGTAGTTTGGATTTAAACTTGTTTATACTAGATAGAGATGCATATTCTGACTAAACACTTAGCACTTTTGTAAGTCGCTCTGGATAAGAGCGTCTGCTAAATGCCGTAAATGTAAACGTATGTGGCTAAATCCACACATTTAACAAGAGTACATTTTACTTTTAACTTGAGTAGATTTTTAGACTAGTAACTTTACTTGTACTTAAGTAAAAAATCTTCAAATGAATAGTATTTTTAATATTAAAAACTAGTAAAAACTTTCCACCTCTGGTATTGGTGAAGGGTTTGGTTTGTGTACTGAGGAGTTTGAGGCTGTAATGTGCTGAGTTATAATATGTTCTGTGTGGTGATGTTTTACAATCTGGTGTAGTTTGGAGGTTCATTGTGGGTTTCAGCCTGTAATCTATAAAAAATGTAGAAACATGTTCATCATCAGCATTTTGAGGAGTGAAAATTGTGATGTCGTAATAATTCTTACACTGTGACACCCTAGAAAATAAATTAACTTCCTGTTAGCTCACCACATGGAGAACAAGGTGTTAATTTGAGACACACCTGTTCTTGGTGAAAATGCATGAATTACCTCTAAACATATGAATTACATAAATGTTTAAAACTTTCCTTTATTTTCTAACTGGTTATTCGAAGGTATACATTGAAACTGTTTACTTCTGATAGTGATGGATTTTCAGAGCTTCGGCTGTTGCGGAGGCAAACATTTGGGTGTGGGAGGAGTTTGGTGAGGCCATGGAAAGTAACTTTTGTTCGGCTCTGAGAAGATTCTGGCAAATCTTCAGGTGACTTAGGAGAGGCTGGGAAGCTGCTGACCTTGACTGGGGATGTCATTAGGCAGTGAAGGAAATCTATGAGGATCTTCTAAATCTGACCATCATGCCTTCCATAGAGGAAGCTGAACTGGCAGACTCGGACGAGAGTTAGCCCATCACTTGAGCTGAGGTGACCAGGGTAGTGGTAGGGTAGTGGGATGAGATCCACCCTGAATCTTAAGGCTCTAAATGTTGTGAGGCTGGCCTGGTTGACATATCTTTGCAACATCGCGTGGACATCGGGGGCAGTGCCTCTGGATTGGCAAAAGAGGGTGGTGGTTCCCCTTTTTAAGAAAGTGGACCAGAGGGTGTCCTCCAACTATTGGGGAATCACACTCCTCAGCTTTCCCGTTAAGATCTATGCAGGGACGCTGGAGAAAAGAGTCAAGAGGAACAAGAGGAACAATGCAGGTTCCATCCTGGTCGTGGAACACTGCACCAGCTTTTTACCCTTGCAAGGGTAACCAGTCCAGCACTCGCTGGATCAGTTTGCGGCAGAGTGCAAAACAGCTAGGATGAGAATCGGCACCTCTAAAACTGAGACCATGGTACTCACAAGGATGGAGTGCCCTCTCTGAGTTGGGAGTGAGTCCTTGACTCTAGTGGAGGAGTTCAAGTATCTCGGGTTCTTGTTCACGAGTGAGGGAAGGATGGAACGTGAGGTTGACAAGCGGATTGGTGTGGCAACTGCAGTGTTACAGACGCTATATCAGACTGTTGTGGTGAAGAGAGAGCTGAGCCAATAGGCAAAGCTCTCAATTTACTGGTCAATCTATGCTCTCACTCTCACCTATGGTCACAAGCTCTGGGTATTGAAAGAATGAGATTGTGAATACTGTGGCTGAAATGAGTTTCCTCCGCAGGTTGTACGTGCTCTCCATTAAATTAAGGTAATCCAGAAGAGACCCAGAGTAGAGAGTCTATTTGAGATACAGTCTTTCTCTTCATTAGGTCATCAAGACCAACCTAACCCGGGAAAATGAAGTTGTGCGAGACAGCATGGCAGTTCTGACCAACGAGTTGCGACAATATGAAAATCATTCTGACATCATGATTAGCATAAAGAAAGAACTATCCAATCTGAACCTTTGGTTGCAACAGAAGGACTCCAGTCTTAACAACAAGGTACATGCAGATAAGTTACAATTCTAATGACAGAACCGTTCTCTCTCACACACAATCCAATGCAGTCCACAAAAGCCAATACCTATATGCTGTGATTGCTGGTTGTGTTACATTTGCAGACCACAATTGATGGGAAGCTGAAAGACTCAAGCACATTTGCCACCAAAAAATCAGAGAAAGGAAAAGCTCCAGCCAAAACAACCAAGCCAGTCAAGGCCAGGCAGGAGGGGTCCAGTGGACTCAAGAGAGCAGAGTCAGCGGGAAAAAGCCGACCCAGCCAACAGCACCAGGGACACATTCGAGGCATCACCTACTACAAAGCAACCAAACCAGGTCACAACACAGGTAAGAGGTATGGAGACACAGAGAGAGAGACACAACACAGGTAATGTGTAGGGAGAGACAAAGGGAGACCACACAGGTAACGTGTAGGGAGAGACAGAGAGATGTGAGCCGAGCTCTTCTGCACCTTCACCTAAGCTCTGACAGCATGCCCAACAGCAGAGATATCCAAGTGAGTTTAGCCTGCATCTCTGCCATCCTGCCACACACAAGTCCAGATTTAATCCAGTTCATAACATACATACATACACACATTCACACACGCACATAAACACACGCAAACATACACACATGCATGCACACACAAACACACAAATAGTCTATGAATGTTTCAACAGATTGTGTTATGAATGCAGATTCAGGGCTGAAATGACTCATATGTAGTTAATTACTGTGAACAGTAAACAATCTTGATCAGAGAGTTAGGAGCCAGGCAGGATTTCACTGTTCCTTCCCCGTGCTAATAAATCTGCCACAACCAGTGACGGACTGTTATTCAAACACACACACACACACACACACACACACACACACACACACACACACACACAATGCTGACACAAGCATCCTTAAACAAGACTGCTCAACTCATGGGGACTTATCTGTTTCAGGCCAGGCATTTCATGCAGTGTGTGCCAATAAACACATGTGCTCAGACACACACACACACACACACACACACATACACACACACACACACACACACTCACACACACACACACATACACACACACACACACACACACACGTGCACTTGGGCAAATGGATGTCTCACAAACACAGAACGAAAATGCAAAATAATATTTCCTTTTCCTCACCTCACACATCTCTCTCCCTCTTTCAGACACTCACACAAACATGTTTCATCATA
Organism: Brachyhypopomus gauderio; assembly: GCF_052324685.1. NCBI lineage: Eukaryota > Metazoa > Chordata > Actinopteri > Gymnotiformes > Hypopomidae > Brachyhypopomus > Brachyhypopomus gauderio. The sequence continues at coordinate 8,612,146 of NC_135228.1, forward strand.
ATGCTAATTTTATATCAGTTCCTGGATGGCATAGGCTACATTATCAGAAGGGTCTTACTAAATAGTATGAGTGTGTGTGTCTGCAGTCTATTGCCGTCTATTGCTGAAATTATATCCAGGTGCGACAGACCTATTTCCTCATACTAGACAACTGAAATTTAAGCTCATTAATTAGTCCATTCATTAATTCATTAAGTTATTCCTGTTTTGTAGTCTTAGTGGAATCAGTTTGGAGTTTGGTTAGATTTTATTGTCACTGTCCATGGTTATAACCAGTTAATTCATGCTTTTTCCACGGCTTACAGGTCTTGAGGCAGAATCTGATGAAGCTAACACGATGCAGGAGGTTGAGGAAGCCATCACACTACCCACCACTCTGTCAACATACACCAATGCAACTGCAGCAACAACAATGGCATCCAGCACTACAACTACCACAACAACAACAACTCAGAGCACAACAACCAGCAGAACAGTAGCTAAAGAGGAGCGAACAGCTCCAACCGTCTTGCTAACACTACAGGATAATACCATCAACTACACACCTACTGTAGCAGGTACAACCAGCTTCCCAACACTGGATAACACCATCGACCACACACTATAGAAGGTACAACCAACATCTTTACATCTTTACACTGGATAACACCATCAACTACACACTATAGAAGGTACAACCAACATCTTTACACTGGATAACATCATCAACTACACACCCACTGTAGCAGGTACAACCAGCTTCCTAACACTGGATAACACCATCAACTACACACTATAGAAGGTACAACCAACATCTTTACACTGGATAACATCATCAACTACACACCCACTGTAGCAGGTACAACCAGCTTCCTAGCACTGGATAACACCATCAACTACACACTATAGAAGGTACAACCAACATCTTTACACTGGATAACATCATCAACTACACACCCACTGTAGCAGGTACAACCAGCTTCCTAGCACTGGATAACACCATCAACTACACACTATAGAAGGTACAACCAACATCTTTACACTGGATAACATCATCAACTACACACCCACTGTAGCAGGTACAACCAGCTTCCTAACACTGGATAACACCATCAACTACACACTATAGAAGGTACAACCAACATCTTTACACTGGATAACATCATCAACTACACACCCACTGTAGCAGGTACAACCAGCTTCCTAGCACTGGATAACACCATCAACTACACACTATAGATGGTACAACCAACATCTTTACATCTTTACACTGGATAACACCATCAACTACACACTATAGAAGGTACAACCAACATCTTTACATCTTTACACTGGATAACACCATCAACTACACACTATAGAAGGTACAACCAACATCTTTACACTGGATAACACCATCAACTACACACTATAGAAGGTACAACCAACATCCTAACACGGGGCGGCAGTTTTAACCACAGACACACTGCTTCCATTAATACGGGGGGACACATGGAATGCAGTGCATGTAACCCTTCTTGCATTATCCTGAGGTAATCGGGTGTTTCGGGTCGCACAGTCACACTCATCCAGTCTTGTGATCAAGTAGCAGTCTCCTAATCCAATTGGTCACCCCTTTTCATCTAAGGGACAGAGAGAGGGATAGAGAGAGAGAAAGAGAAACTACATAAAAAAAACTCCAAATTCTTTTCCCCTTTCTGACTTAAAAATTAATAGGAGTGAGCTGGTCTTGAATTATAGAGAGATTTTTATTGAAAGTTTTTTACTTAGGTGTACTACAGTGTGTGTCTCACTTTGTTTCTATAAGCAGTTGTATAGGCATTGTAATGAAAGTCAGATTTCTTGTCACTTTGCCAACAGACTTACAGAACCCCTCAGACTGTCAGTGGAAGTGAATATAGACACAGCAGTGTCCATGCAGCCATACCAACGAGCACTTATCATTAGTTCATCTCTGGTAGAAACTATAGTAACCAAGAATATGTATATGATGATGAGATGAGCATTTGCAAATACAACGCCTATTAATAAAAACTAAAGTAAAAAGATATTTAAACTGAAACACAGAACACTATGTACAAAGTAGTCCAGGAAATGTGAGCACAACAAACAGTACCACAACCAGAGTAATGCACACAAGGGGGCGTGGAAAACTGTAATGTGAGGAAAACTGTGATTCATTCAATGGGGAGGGAGGAGCCAGAGGCCTAGCATACAGTTTTTGTGTCAAAGTTCGCGGTGGAAGGCGAGAGCCATCCTTCTGACAGTCTCTGTGTGTGGGAAGGAGCAGGTATCCAAGACGACGACCTTCAGGGAGAATTTTGTTTGGGCACCAATGTAGATAAGCGAAAATGAAGAATTTAGCAAGGAGCCCATCTTTGAGCACGCAAAACTCCTCTGTCAGTGGTCTCCCAACTGATTCATCTTTGCACGTAGAGCAGCGAGACCTTCCATGATCAAATCCAAGCTTTTACTAACAGTCACAGTCTGCGTTCCGACAGCTCTACCCATCGCATCAATCCAATTGGGCAATTTTTGTTGGCATTTGATAATTGACCCCATTCTTATAATTTCCCGATACACCAGGGCAACACATACTCCAATCAGCAGAAACCCAGTGATCAAAGTTCCAAATAAGAACACGTCCTCAACATCTTCCAGGGAGAGATGTGCGAGACACAAACTACGCCACGTCCCCCCTGAGTCAAACACATATCCAGATGAGAACGTTCCGTCTGGACATTTGGGTTCTCCCACACCATGACTCCTCGTGGAAAAATAAAAGTGTCAATTGCGTTGAGAGACCGCCTAATCAATTCCATTGTCTTTGTTCAAATTCGAAGAGTAGCGTCAGGGTACTCGAGACAGAGAAGCTAAGCTAAGCTAAGCACAGACCAGTGAAGGGAATGCAGGAGCAAGAGATAAGTGCGTCCGCCTCTTGTGAAAGCCGGCCCTTTTGGCCAGTCAGGAATTTAACACTGCCACAAAATAAATGGTGGTAAATGCTGTTTTCTGTTTTAAAGAGGTTGTGTGTGAGGGAACAATAGCATATGTGGCTCAACCAGTGAAACATCACAGCTATGGCAGGAATGAGGGGGCATGGATGAAGGACCCTGTCGCCAAGGACTCTAAAATCTATGTCACCAACTATTACTATGGAAACAATCTGGTGGAGTTCAGAAACTTAGACAACTTCAAACAAGGTAAGAGCCTCAGGTGAGGTGTATGGCTGAGTGTGAATGTGAAGCCTTTGTCTTCATCTTCATGTGCATATGAGGTTCTGCAGTAATGGCTTAATCAGCCAGTGTGATACTGTGACATCACATGCTTAATTATGTGCTTTGAATTACATAGTTACAGATAGTGATGAAACAATGAAAATTGTTAGCAGTGTTTGTGTGTCTAGTCTATTTTTAATTTAATAATACACGGCTATCCCAGTTGAACGCACAGGTTATCCTTCACAATTCAAATGATCTTTCTGTTGTAGGCCGTTGGAGTAACCTGTACAAACTACCCTATAACTGGATCGGAACTGGACATGTGGTGTACAGTGGGGCGTTTTATTATAACCGCGCTTTCACCAAGAATATCATCAAGTTTGAGCTGCGTAGGCGCTACGTGTCGGCCTGGATGCAGCTCCATGATGCCGTGTATGAAGACACCACACCCTGGAAATGGAAGGGCCACTCGGACATTGACCTCGCCGTGGACGAGAGTGGACTGTGGGTCATATACCCATCAGCTGATTACGACCACTCTGAAGTCATTGTGGTAGCCAAGCTCGACCCCAGTGACCTGTCTCTCCGGAAGGAAACAACATGGCGGACAGGGCTGAGAAGGAACACTTATGGAAACTGCTTTATTGCCTGTGGTGTTCTATATGCCGTTGATGTGTATGATCGGCAAGACGCTGAAGTATCGTATGCATATGACACACACACGGGTGCTGAGGCGTCTCCGGGGCTACTGTTTGTGAACGAGTATGCCTTCACCACACAGATTGACTATAATCCGAAGGAAAAGGTACTGTATGCTTGGGACAATGGACACCAGGTCACCTACAATATCACCTTTATAGAGCAGGAGCAGAAATGACATCACAGGAGACACTGACACCAACCAAGCGGCTGCTCCAGCCTGTCAGATTCCTGACTGGCTCATGTAATCTAATGTTCAGGCTGCTACAGCTGGATAATTTTGTCTATGTGAATCTATGTGTGTATGTGTGTGAGTGCATATGAATTAAATGGTGTTTTTGTGTGTTTCTTATGTAATGGGACCACTTTAAATTTTTGTGGTCTCCAAAATCACTTCAGTCTAGTCAAGTTTGACATTTAAAAGTCTTATTAAAAAAATAAATATGTTTTAAAAACAGTTTCTACTTTTGCTTTGTTAGATACCCCATGACACAATTTCAGACAAATTCTAGAATTACAGATGCATATTTAAGTCCTAAACAGAGTCCTAAAACTCTAGAGCTAATCCTTTCTGAGTGCATTAACCCTGAATCACCTGCTTCAGTATAATACCAAGCCTGCAGGAGAAATGTGCTTTTTAGTGGATACAAATAAAGAAAATAATAATAATAAAGAAAATTAACTTCTAACTGCATATTAACTTCTACAAGAAACACTTGATAAGGTTCATAAGTGTACATATAGTACCTCGTAACAGTTTTTTCTTTGTTTATCTCTGTATGGATGGATTAAACATAATATAAATAATCATAACAAACCTATTTATTAGTAACAGCTTTTATAGAAGTTTAACTAAGATATCAAAAACATTATATTACTACTGTCATGTCTGGCTCCGCCCTCCGCCCCAGTCCTGTGTCGTTTATCCTAGCCCCTCCTTGTTTCTGCGTTTCCTTGGTTTCCCTCTGTTGTCACACCCCTCTCGTTATCGCTTAGTCTTGTCTCGTTTAATTCCCCTGTTGCCTGTGTTTAAATGTTCGACATCCTCCCTGCTCCCTTTTCGGTCGTTCCCTGTACGTTCATTGTAAATTACTCTGCCTTATGCCTGTTCCCTTGAGTACTCTGTCTAATCCTCTTTGTTTGTGTAATCCCGGTTCCTGTTTTATATTGCATCTTTCGCAGTTATTTCATTCTTAGTTTGCTTTATGCCTATCTTTGCACCCTCTTTGTTCTGTCTCCCTTTAATGTACATTGATCTCTGTTGTTGTTGTTGGTTAGTCCTTACCTTAATTCCTCCAAATGTTCTCTGTTCTTTGTCTGTCCGTTTAGTTTTGTTTTGGGTGGGTTTTGTATTTGTATTGTTGCTGTGTATGCTTGTGTGTTGTATTCCCTCGCAGTTTGTTAGTTGCAGTCTGTGTATCCCATGTAGTTTGTATTTTCTTGTGCTTTGTTCTGTGCTTTTTGTCGTGGTTGCTTATTAAAATATTCTACTGCTGCATTTGCGTCATGCCTGCTCATTTAAAAACTTCTATAAACCCATGTGTATGTACTTTTTTGGGTGCGTGCTTTCTGCGTTTAGATGTGGAAGATTGTGGTCTCTAACTAGATGCTCAGGAAACGTGAACCTAATGTTCCACATAAGGCTCGATTTGAATCTCAAGGTCTTTCCCAGACGCGTGTTCACTAATGGCAGTATTACAGTATTAAATGTGTGTAATATGTAATGCTACCTCCAACTTGCAGTATGTTTTGGATGTCAAAATCAAATTTATTTATATAGCACTTTTTACAACACATGTTGTCATAAAAGAACTTTGCAATCGCATGGGTCCAGATCCCTAATGAGCAAGACAAAGGTGACGGTGGCAAGGAAAAACTCCCTATGATGGTGGGGATTAGGAAGAAACCTTTGGAGGACCAAGACTCAAAAGGGAACCCATCCTTCATTGGGTGGCCTGTTGGCACAAGTCCGTATTTGTGGTCAAAAGGTAGTTCTATAGTTATGGTTCTAGTTCCCTGGCCAAGTAGTCCACAGTCCCTTCAGATGGTGAGCCTCGGGTAGGAGCTAGCCTCAGCACGTCCTCTTGCAGCAATGGCACATCCAACCCTGGCATCAGTACATCCACCGGCAAGCCAGACCATCTCCTAGGTGCTTGCATGCAATCGTCTTGGGTAGAAGCATGCACAAAGATGGACCATACAGGTTGACAACCATTGATTGCCATTGATTTAAACATACATAGCTCATGTGCCAGTGATTAGCATGTGGCTCTGGATGGCTTCTGACGTTGCTTTCCTGCCAAGTCATTGTCACAACTAGAATGATTCCATGACACAGCTGGATGACAGCATCAACATCTCAGATTACCAGAAGTCTCAACGTCTGGTGGCCTCCGAGCCCCACACCTAAATAGGTGAGTCTTAAGTCTAGATTTAGAGATTGGAACTGTTAGAATCTCTTGGAGCTGGAAGGCTATTCAATAATTGAGGGGCTTTAAAGAAGAAAGCTCTGCATCCTGATGTAGTCTTACAAACTATCATTTGGAACTATCAAAAATCCAGCATTTTGGGAGCGCAAAGAGCGAGATGGGTTGTAGTAAGCAATGAGTTCACTCAGAAATTTAACGCCTTATAGGTCAACAGAAGAATTTTTTATTCATTTCGATATTTAATCGGAAGCCAGTGTAATGCCTTAGTTATGACTCCAGCTGCAGTTTTAGCTTCTTTATGGCCTGTTTAGGGCATCCAATTAGAAGATTATTACAGTAGTCCAATCTTGACGAGACAAAAGCATGGACCAGCTTCTCTGCATCAGCTAATGAAAGTGTCTCAGCTTGGCGATATTATGTAAATGGAAAAAGGCAGCCTTAATGACATTGCATATGTGTGTGTCAAATGAAAAATCCGAATCAATAGCGACATCAAACCTTTTTGTGGTAGATTTAGGTGTTACTGAAAAGCCATCTAGGGTAAGGGGAATATCAGCCCAATTGCTTCTAGCAGCTTTGCGCCCAAGAATCAATGTGAAGGTAATGTAGCACTGCCAAAAACAAAATGCCTTTTAGTGCAGATCAATTCGTGTGAGAGTTTGGTCCTGCTGAAGTCCCAGTGTTGACATAATTGTGATACACTAATGACAATACAGGGGTGCTCGTAAAGTTGCTTATGTCATTGATCAGAAAGTAATCTCACCATTGTGCTATTAAAAACAAACTTCACAAAAGTGCAGTGTAGGAAAGATGAAATTATGTCCTGTTGCATGTGACTGTATGTATATAATGTAAAATGTTAAATAATGTAATATGTTAAAATAAACCTGCTGAAGGTGGCAAAACCATCACCTTGTTTCTGTACTTCCTGAATATTCCACAACATGTTACTGCAGTGAGATAAATAATTACCTGAAAGTAAAACATTGCAGGAAATATGCAGGAAGAGAGGGAGAGAGAGAGAGAGAGAGAGAGAGAGAGAGAGAGAGAGAGAGAGAATGATTACATTGGGAACTCATTGGGAACTGTTTACATTACATTACAAAAATGCATTTATGGTGAATTCTGCCATGTTACCAGCATTTTATCTTTACTATGCCGTGCCTATACTCTGTTTTGTGACATAAAACTTTGAGATGTTATTTCTGCCTGTTATGTGAGGTGGAATATCTGGGTGGTACAGTGATAACTCCTGCCCAGTCCTGTTGACATATCTTCTCCACATAGCTGGACACATGACACTACAGCAGAGCACTGCTGTGTTTGGGTCACCCTTTTCAAGTTATGTGACTTATGTGTGTTATCTTCAGCTTATGTGTTGTTAAAGTATGTTCAAAAATACTTCTTAAGAACCAGTATTATTTCAGCTTTACTGTCTGATCATGACCTAGATATGTCCTTAATGCATTTCTTCTCAATCAAAAACATGAAGTGTGCTTATGGTTTATAATGTCTGAGTAAAGAGGCAGAAATGATGGTGTTGATGAGAGATGAGAGAAATGCTGATGAGTAAGTTCTCCTTATTCCTCATGTCACAAAATTAGTTCCAAGAGAGGGTTGTGATAGCAAACCTAAATGAAACCAGCATGCTCACTTGAGCATAAAAATAAATCAGTTTTTGTTTATCTTCCTGAAGTCACATCAACTGTTCACAGTATATCTCAAAGTTAGACATGCCTCTTAAATGAGATTTGGCACACACACACGCACGCACACACACACACACACACACACACACATACACATTTTTATTTTAATAACTTCTAAATGAAGATCAGCACAATTGCCATGTTTTGGAATTTGACCACATGCACAGTGACACACACACACACACACACACACACAGGCTGAAGAAATGACAGGACAAACAGCCCTGAACACAGAGCAACCGTGCATGTGTGTTTTGTAGGTCCACTGGGATTCCGATGACAGAGAGAGAGTGTGCTCTGGTCATGACCACAGCATTCTGGAGCTCACACACGTCTTTCATCTCCTAATGAACTGCCATTGATCCCCCCCCTCCCCCACCTCTATCACTTTCTGTCTCTCTCCATATTTCTCCCTCTCCATTTGAAGTTTGCTCTCTGGCTGAAATCCAAAGAGAATCAGGCTTAAAATTATCCAGTGATCCTTAACAGGTCTTCCAGACATTTGAATACAACTTTTGGTATGTGTGATTGTTGTGTCAGTGTCCTATAACTTACACCAAATAACTGCAGCATATAACACAGTTATATGTTATCATGCCTAGAATATACATGCAAGAAAATGGAAAGATATCATTCTCTCCTAGTCCTTCACCTACAAGCTGGCATGTAATCTTTAGAAATGTATGAAGGTGATTTGAATGGTTAAGCTGTTAAATGTAACAAAAATGGTAGACCTGTTTGTGTCTGTCTATTCCTCCTTTTCATCACTGCCCCCCCCCCCCCCCCCCCTGCCTCAGCAGCCAGTCACTCACTGGTGGCCCCTGGGGGAGCTTTGCATTCATTAAGCTTATTACATTCATTAAGCTTATGTGGTTCAGCAATGCTTTATTCAGCATGCTACACACATTTGTGTGTCTGCTTTTCCTCTATTCCCCCAAAATTTGTCTATTTACTGATGCTGTGCTCTTGAAGCTAAATAAACAATAACATAAAAATAACCAATTAGAAAGCATCTTCATATCTCAACAAAAATATAGACTGAAACATTGATTTCAGAACTGAAATATGTGTGTCATATAGTACCAATGTAGAATAGAATAGAATAGAATAGAATAGAATAGAATAGCCTTTATTGTAATTATACACAGTATACATTGTACAACGAGACTGTAAGCGGCTACTTAAAAGTACACACAGCACAATATGTAAATAGAAAAATTACTGTGCAAAAATGCTACTGTGCTACTAAGCATAGGTACACAGACAGATAAGACAGACAAAATAGATGTCACATCCAAACGTGTATGTGAATGCGTGTATGTGAATGCGTGTGTGTGTGTGTGTGTGTGTGTGTGTGTGTGTGTGTGTGTGTGTGTGTGTGTGCATGAATTATTATGCATGCTGTATTATGCCCGTTGGCCTGTTTGTGTGTTCCAGACTGCTCCTCAAATCTCCCTCTCCTATTAAGGACCTCCCCCAGGAGATGAAGATGGCTTCTGAAGGTGCTTGTGGTGACTGCAGTGGTGATAGGGACTGACTGCCTTATCTATAGCAGCATAACTAAAGGGAGGGATCTAGAGGTGACCACATTAATGAGGGCTCACTCAGCCATTGCTTTACAAATCATTGTCACAACTGGAGTGATCACATGACATCTGATCACTGAGATCTACTGACAATGGGCTTCTCATGGTGCCGAGAACAAAACTTAAGCAAAAGTGTGATCATGACTTTGCTGTGTATGCACCTAAACTCTGGAATAATCTTCCTGTAAACATCAGATTAGCAGATTCCATATCATCTTTTTTAAAAAACTGTTGAAAATCCATTTTTATTCTAGGCCTTTGAAACAATCCACAATTAACTTTTGTAGTGTTGGGTTTTGCTTAGTTTTACTTAATTTTGTTACTTACTTATTTAATTTCTTTTATGTTTTTATATGTTATGCATTTTATGTAAAATGTTAAATTTTTTTATTGATTGTCTTGTATATTTTATTTCTTCTTTATTTTTCCATTTATTTTTAGAGTTGTAAAGCACTTTGGAACAAGGGCTCAAAAAAGTGCTATATAAATAAATTTACATTTAAGTTTACTTTTACATTTACATGGCTGGATGACAGCACCAACTTCACAGATTACCAGAAGACTCAGTGACTGGGGGCCTCTGAGCTCCACACCTTCACATGTACAATATCAACTGAAGTCTTGATTAAATATGTGAGTCTTAAGTCTAGATTGAAAGATTGGAAATGTGCCAGAATCTCAGATTAAAGCTGGAAGACTGAGGGATTTAAATTGAGAAGAATCTGCTGCCTTACGTTGTGTTCCCACGGATACACCTTCTTTGTTGCTGTTGCGGCCCACAACATAGAATAGGCCATAACAACTGGAGATGTGGATCGCTACCTGTAAACATCCAGAGACACACAGGGCCATCTCCAAACAACGGCATATACATGTAACATCATTTAATAGGCACCATGTCACTGTCACCACCATCCTCAATACCGCAATCATTTTGATTTCTGTCATTGTTAGTAGCATCAACATTGTCACTGTGATAGTAGGGGCGTGGCTGAGAATTGAAACAGGGAACCAGGGGAAAAAGTCATTAAAATTAAAAACACAGAAGTGATAGTGGGCTTCATTTTTCCATTTGTTAATTATAAAGTAGCTCATGCCAATGAAATGCCTCACAGTTCTTTATCTGACACAGGAATCACAACAGTCAATATTATCATCTTCATCATCCCACCACCACCATCACATACAGTAATCATCTGGATTATCATCATCATTCTTACCACCGTCATCAATGTTACAGTAATCATCTGTGACCTTTATAAATATAAGTGGATAGATAGCGTATCATCAGAAGTGAACATGGCTGATTGCAAATTACTAAAAGGTAAACATGTGACATACTCTACCAAATGTGTAATCTGCATTTAAAATAATTGTGAAAATGAATCCCAATTGCAACCCTAACCCTGAAGGCCTGCAGTACCATAGCAAAAGAGACAGACATCCTCTTCTTCCTATTCATCATGAGAGGACATCATCTATCTGACACACATATTTGAGTCTTGCACACACACACACACACACACACACACACACTAAAGTGTCCTGTAACATATGCTTTCCAAATGCACAGGGATTGGATGTGCCATTACCCATAAGTCTACGTATCTATTTGTTCCTGTTTTAGATGCATATGCTTTTGATTACAGATTCAGCTCAGCAGAGATTATTTTAGGAGGCAAACAGTGGGGATCAATGAATGAGAGAAGTGTGTGTAAGGGAATTTGTGATTTACTGACAGAACACTGACATTCAGTTCACTCCCTTATCTGTGTGTCTGCTCTTCAATTAGAACATCTCTCTCTCTCTCTCTTTTCCACTACCCCTAGATCCAGTCTACTGTTCCTCCTCTCCTGATAAGAACACCAATCATATGTTTTATTATTCTTACCCAATTGTGTTGACACATCTTCTTCGTTCTGTATTTAACTACATGTATTATCATTAAAACTGTATTTTGTTCTAGTACTGGGAGTGCCCTTAATTAAGACATGGGGTCTCATTTTAGTTATGATAATGATTTGGCTGATATTAGCTATGACATTATGAGCTTGTTTATGATTATATGCGCAAATTATTTGATGTTTTGAACGAAGCAAAGGTTAACTTTTGAAAATTTAAAACTGTACAGCAGTAGCAGATAAGGTAAGAAAGCCATGCTGTGCATGCGTACTCCTCTAGTCCTCCAGCACAGACTGGAATGAAGTAGGAAGTTCAGAAGGGTACTGAAAAGGGAGGAGCTGTAGGAGGAACTTGACCCCCCATCTCCCTGTACCTGCTTTTACCCTCTACTGCCACACCCCATAATGAGGCCCACCCCCTTCACAGTTTTGGCCAGCAAGTTAATCCTAACCTCCATTCATGGTTCACATTGTAACTTTACTGTTATTGACATTTGTTCTGCCTTTTTCTCAGTGCCAGTCCATCCAGATAGTCGTCAGATTTTGTTTTCATCTTTAGCGGATGATAATTCACTTGGAGCCACCCCCCTCAAGGGTTCAGTGACTCACTGTAGTGTTCTTCACCATCGTGAGGGACGCCTTGGCTGCATGGACACCTCCTCCTGACTGTTATCAGCTATGCACACACATTTTGCTCTCAGCCACTGATGCCTCTGCCTGTAAACAAGGTTCTGTGTCTCTGTTAAAGGTATCCGCCTCCAAGCTGCAGTGGTGCCTGCCTACCATCTCCTATCTGGAGCTGGTTAACTACTATTGCCATTGGATAGCCAAGTGTGAGAGAATGCTGCTCTAAAGATCATCCTGAGTAGATCTTCTGCACTGATGCACACCTTCAGATCCCTCAAAGGGGCCTTGACCTCACCTCTGGCCATAGACAAAACTATGAACTGCCATTTCATCTGTACGTCTCTGATAAAGAGGTCACTACAGCAGTGGTCCTGGCCCAAGAGCATAGTGGTAAATATAGGTCTGTTACATATCTTTCAAAATCTCTTGATTGTGTTTTACAGGGCATGTCTGCCTGCTTGAGGCCAATTGCTGCCTCTGCACTACTGGTGAATGATGCTGAGAAACTGGTTCTATCTCATCCACTCATACCACACACACTACATCAGTTTGTTAACAGCCACGCCTGATTGATCACACTGGGCACCTGAGTCATGCACTCCAAATGACTCTAGTCATTTACAGTCAGGAAGCATGAAGTGCTCTAAAACGTCCTGGTAGACGTCTGCATTTACCGTGAACCTCAGAAAACACAGTGGACCAACACCAGCAGATAACACGTCACGCCAAACCATCACTGACCATGGAAACTTTACACTGGAACTCAAGCAACGTGGATTCTCTTCCTTCTGAAACCATGTCTTTCATACATCTGTGCATGGTGGTTCTTGAAGCACCGACTCTAGCTGCAGTTCAGTCTTTGTGCATCTCCTTCACATTTTTGAATGGGTTTTGTTTCACAATCCTCTCCAGGGTGCGGTTATCCCTGTTAGCTCTGTGAACAGACAGCCTCTTTAGCAATGACCTTTTGTGTCTTGTCCTGCTTGTGTAAAGTGTCAATGGTTGTCTTTTGGACAACTGTCAAGTCAGCAGTCTTTCCCATGATTGTGTTGCCTACAGCAGTGGTTCCCAAAGTGGGGGGCGCGCCCCCTAGGTGGGGTGCGGAGCTATTGCAGGGGGGGCGCGGAGCTTGGAAGTAAAACGTGCACATGTGTCAATATGGGGGGGGCGCAAAAATACTCTCATCTACTAAAGTGGGGCACGGCAGAAAAAGTTTGGGAACCACTGGCCTACAGAACTAGATTGAGAGACCATTTAAAGGCTTTTGCAGGTGTTTTGAGTTAATTAGCTGTTTAGTGTGTGGCACCAGGTGTTTTTCATATTGAACCTTTTCACAATATTCAAATTTTCTGATATACTTATAGGCACATAACAATATGGCAGTGAGGAAGACCACCCCTCCTTCCAATGAGAAGTTGCTGTGCCTTACCATTGCCAATGTGAAGAAAACTACACAGAGTCAACCTATGGAAAGCTGTCAGACCAGACAACATTCCTGGCAGAGTGCTCAAAGGATGTGCAGACCAGCTGTCCGGCATCTTCACAGACATCTTCAACATCTCCCCGAGCAGCGCCATCAACCATCATGCCAGTGCCAAAGATGTCTTCAGTGTCCTGCCTCGATGACCAGCGTCCCATTACACTCACATCCATCATAATTAAGTGCTTTGAAAAGCCTTTCATGAGCCACCCTGCAGTGTGCATATCGTTCCAATCATCTCCCACCATCATGCATCTGACTGTAACCTGCCAGAACAATAAAGACAGCATAACATTTATGCTCGAATGCTGTTCATAGACTTCAGTTCAGCATTGAATACCATCATTCCTCAGCACCTGATTGGAAAGCTGAGTGCACTGAGTCTGAACACCTCCCTCTGCAACTGGACACACACTATGCACTGTTATGACCCTGTGTGGTCATTGTCATTTTGTTATAAAAGGTACTGTGTTGCTGTGTGTGTTGTCCACGTTTTGGCCTTAGTTCCTCCCCGTCCAGATGTGGGTTCCTCCCTTTTGTACCGGCCTCCCCGGATGATCCCGCTGGCGTGTATTGATTGGCTGCTGCAGGGTGCCACCACAAGTGTATGTCCATTAAAGCGACAAGGACGCAAACCAAGATGAGAATATTTTCTCCATTTCGTTGGTTGTAGTGAACTGGGTGGCTTGTGAGAAAATCTGTTTCTGTGCTTTAAGGATTCTAGTTATATATATATATATATATACTTTTTGTCTATATATGTGTGTATATAGTCCACTGTATATTGTTGTGATTTTGGGTTTTTTGCTTAGCAATTAACATGCTTTGTTTATTCTTTTAACATAATACATAAGCGAAATGTAACCACTGTTTAAAAGAAGTGAAGTATAATCATTGTTTAATGTAGAAGTAAAATGTAACCATTGTCTAAGATGTGTCCGAGCTGTGAACCCCAGGGAGAGGATGTGAGCAGACCACACTGTAGAGTGAGATCTAAAAAGCAGAAGGCGTAGGCCTGATTGTGCCGACACTGAGGAAATATGAATCTACAGCATCTTCATGTATGGTGGCCTCTTTCCGGCCTCTCAGTCCATCGGCAGGGACCATAAGTCCATTTGGGGGGGCAGAAAGAAGAAGTGTGGTATGTGTGGATGACATTACCATGTAAGGTATAGAAGAGTGGACGGAGGGGTGGAGAAAACAGTATATAACGACTGCGTCTAAACATACTCTTTGAGAATTCTCTGATGCACAGGTAGTGTTGGTGTCTCTGAGATTCTCCCAGAGATGTCTCTGTTTTAATATAAAGGCCTTTTTGGTATTGCTATAATTTTGGTATGGTGGTTCCTGCTATCTCCTTCCCATCAAACGAACACGCTGGGCTAAGGTGGTAGGTAGAAGTTTACAGCCCACAACAGTTGGTGACCTTCCGACGTGATGGGAGGAGATAGATTTTTTGGAACACGTCTTCTAAAATACCGTTAGTTCGTCTGAGCCGGCTCAATTAAAGGTAAAGCAGAATACCTGTTACAACAAAATTTCTGCACATTTGTATAATTCCAAATTGTGATGAACTAATGGTGTTTGGTCGATGCTAAATTAAATAGCAATTAAAAAAAAAAAAAAATTTATTATCTTTTTTGGTTTGGTTTAAAAGGTAAAATATATGGTTTAAAATGAAAAAGGGTTTCAGTCCCTAAAAGGAATTATAGGGTTGGAGTCCCTATGAAAACAGGGTTGGAGTCCCTAATAGCCTAATAAGTGTTTCTTTGTTTCCTGGGGTGTGGCAAACCCTCCCGTTTGCCTGACGAGGCGACGGTAAGACCGAGCGGCGTTCTCGAGTCAGCTGGGTCACAGGCGTCCCGGGGACTTGAGGTACCCCCAAAATCGCCTGGTTTCGGACCAAGAACCTGAATTGATTGAGGGTGGTAAACCTTACGGTGTCAACAGAGCCCTCAATCTATTAAAGTAAGGTTGAAGACGACTGCAGGCGAGTATCAGTTTTTTTATCAACAACAATGGCTGGTGAGGAAATGCGAAACGTATGTAAAAGTTTGATGTAAAATGGTTGGTTTATGGTGTTGGTTTATGTAAGTGGAAAACATAAGTGTCCACATATATAGGAACAAATGACTGTGACTTGTAAAGTAATTCATACAACTAATGTTATGAGACATTAAAAGTATGAGGTGACCAAGACAGGCAGGTGACGACTGTGTGTCTTTAGGTGACATCATTGACCATAAATCATCAGTCTCTCTGCAAATTAGAATAACTGAAAGAGCAACATGAGAATGTAGAAAGATTGAAGCGAGCGCAGTTAAACCGTAAAATAATCAATTGTGAAAGAGAACTAGCATTGCGATGCAAAATATAAGTTTGTTGGCTTGGGCTATCGGGGAACAGGCCAGGAAGATAGCAGACAGTCAGAAAAATGTGCTACCTTATGATCAAGGCCCGGTAATGCCCACAGCTTCCTCACAGGAGAATGCCACTAAAACTCAGGGAGAAGTAAAAGGAATCTATTCAGTGGTTAATGTAGAAACAAGAACAGTCCAAATAGTTAAAAACCCCAATAAAGAGTGTAAAAAACCCATGTTCCAAATAGTTAAAACCCCTAACAAAGAGTGTAAAAAACCCCATGCAAATTCAGTCATTCGACAAGATGAGAACAAGCAGGGGGGGGAGAACTGCGACCAATGAGGAAGTGAATCTGAGCACTCTGAAGAGACTGAAAGAGAGGAAGTGGTGAACAACATTAGAACACACTGCACACAGAAGACAGGCAGGCGAGCAGAGGTAAAATAAATAAATAAATATAAAATAAAATAAAAAACGTGCTAATCCTGCTAAAGGAATTAAACTAGGAAAGACCAAGAAGGGAGTTAAGGGAGCAAGAAAAAGGCAAATAGACAATAAAAGTAAGTCAGGTCGTGCGGTAAGGGTTAACTGCAAATTAATAGGGACTTAGTGGAGATAGTTATAGATGGCGCACACACCGGGATAAGCGAAGTGAGTAAGTGACGTAGACATGCCAGAGTGAAACGGTGATGTATTTGGCAAGTTAAACTAGATAAGTTTTGATAAGATATTGGCTTTGGGAGACGTTAGAGGTGTGGTAGCACGTTGATGCACTGTCATACATTCATTGTATAGTTCTGCCTTCATTTGCCATCTCAGCTGTTTCTAGATTATATCTCATTATTGTCTGGGATTTAGTTCCTGGTTTTATATGCTCTGATCGTGGGTTATTGTGTTTGTGATCTTGTGTTTTTTCCCTCTGTTACTCTGGTCAGTTGGGTCATAAGTTTGTTTAGGTAAATGTTTAAAAGCTTTGCTGGTATTGGATTTTTACTGGTTCATCTAGCCTCCTTGTCCTTAGTTTGTTTTGGTGTCTGGTTATTACTGAGAGTATGATAGATGTTCATGCATTATTAGTGTTTGAATCTGCCTGTCTAGCAGTTTTGTCTTCGGTTTAGGTTACTGACATACTCCCTTGCTACACATGTTTTTAGCAGTCTGGTTTAGTTAATAAGGTTCTGTTTTGTTTCTGTATCGCTAGTTGCTTTAGTTCTTATGGTGTTTTCCCTGTGCCCTGTGTTCTGTTAACATTCCCTTACATACAAATTTCTCTTCCTTGCATAGTCACGGTGGACCTTCATATTCTTAGTGTTAAAGTGCACTGTAAAACCCAACAAGTTCACTGAACTCAAAAGTTTTGCTGTAACCGATTACCTAAGAAATGTTAAGTTCATGTAATATAATTTTTAAGTACAGTTAACTTAAAAAAGAATAAAACTTTAAATAAAATATAAGTTTAGGAAAATATTATTTTTTAAGATATATATATATTTAAGTACTGCATACTACAATGCTTGAGGGTTAGGGGTCTTGCTCAGGGGCACCTCAGTCATGGCTTCGGGTCTGGGAATCTAAACTTAAAACATAACAAAAAGTTAAGACAGTGCAAAACCTTAATGCTGGGTTTACAGTGTAGTTTTCCCGCACCAGCCGCACTGTCCACCATGTTTGTTCAAAAATCACAGTATGTTAATTAGATGGTTTTAACCAATAGGCATGCAGGAGCGCATTGTGTCAGACGCTCGGCAAATATTAAATGAAAAACAATGAGTTTAGTGATTGTCTTCACTTGAAAATGCTGAGCTTATTGAGATTAAAACTTGAATATCATTGTATGAACTTTAATGTTTTAAGCTGTTTGAACTGTTTTGCAGTTTTGCTTACAAATAGAATAATCTTAATGAGTTCACCACACTGTCAGGGAATACAGTGTGAAGTTACTGTTTAAGTTAAGTGCCTTTCAGTATGCAGCAAGCACAACTCACCTGCTACATGAAGTACCCCTCACTAGACATAATGGAGCATTAGGTGAGGCCCTCTGTTAAATGGCCAGTACATGCAGCATCCGCCATTTGTAAAGTCACATGGTTGGATAAGTCAACTCCCACAAGTTATCAGAGCCAAGCAGCATACATCCGGGTGTCCCAATGCTCACACCTTAACTGGTTTAGAAAAGAGTGTACGCAGGCAGTGTACGCGTACAGGGGCCCGCCCCAGACTCCTCAATATGTTCCCTATCTGCAACAGGGGTGGGAGTACCCACCAATGAGATTTAACTCAAGTTTAAGAGGGAGGGGTCGGGCAGGGGGCAACGGTGGTCGGGGTTGTCCTGGCAACTGTGGTTGTGGCATGTCGGGGGGATGTTTCCTTGTGGGCAGGAGTGTTGCTGGTCGAGGGAGTGTCCTCAGAACGCCGTTGGACAAGGGAGGTCCAGAAGTCCGTATGTACCAGCACCAAACCAAAGCTGCGGCAGACCCCATGCTGTCCCTCACTGTCTGTACTCAAAAGGTTGTCATTTCTGGTTGAAACAAAGCAGCAACTCATTCAGCAATCAACTGTGTTTTACCTGATGCTGATTCTGGGACCAAAGCCTGCATAAAGCTGTTCCAATGACTGTGCAATGTGGCCAGCAGCCCATTAACCACAACTTCCTCATATCAGAGACTGCACGTGATAACGTCCGCAAAAGAGACATTTTTTAAACTAGGAGCTACTGTGTTATGTAGCCCTCTAGGACTGGTGATCTCCACGGAATGGCCTCCCACAGTTCACATCTTCTGGAGTCAGACTCCTGCACTGCGAGAGGCGTCCACTCTGTGTTCATGGCCTGGGAGCTGTGGATCACTCTGAGCCTTGCGTCCTGCCACCCGACCCACTGCATGTTACTTTGTTTTATGACCAATAGGGGATCCAGATTATGGGGAGGAATTTGAGGAAGAGCTACAGGATAAGGTATGGGAGATTGCAACCAGGGGCATATGGGTGGAGGCTGAGGGTGTGGTGGTCCCTGTGAGGCTGACACCTGCTTAGCGACACTGGAATGATTAGGAGAGCCACTATAGCATTGGGTAATAACTAATATTCCATGTGTGAGCTATGATAAGTCTTGTAATACTTGGTTTATTAAAACAATGTCATTTGTCAAAGTTATTCTAATGTGATATGTTGAGCAGGTTCCAGGAGAGAGAATGCTGCGATCATCTTGACCATAATTTAATTTTAGATCAGATAACAGCTTCTCTGGGGTCAGAGGGACCTCATGACGTTGGCCTCATCTCACAGCCACCAGCTGCGTTTGAGACACAGGCAGATTACTCTAGATGTTTCTGAAACACCCTCTTGTGGTTCAGAAAAAAGGGGGGGGACAGGAAGGTGCTGATTTATTACATCAACTTGTTTAAATAAATAAAACAGCACACATAGTCACAAGAGATTCATTATATATTCTAACCAGTCACAGCGTCATGGCTTTTGTAAAATTACAAATGTTCACACTACAGAAGGTTTTGTGTTTTAAAACTTAATGTTTTCACTTGAAGGAATTAATATGGCATGGTATGTTACAGGTCTGGCACATGAGTGTGTAACTGAGGTGGCATATGCAGCTAAATGGAACCCTGGGGTAGCGAACATGTGGACAGATTCAGGAGTCGAGATGGTGGTGTTGAATCAGGATTTGTGGTGGTAATGGAAGCTCAGGGAGATGCAGACGAGTTCTGGGTAGCACATTCAGGTAAAACTGGGTAGTACAATCAGCACAGAGGGCTGAGATTTTGTCTGTCATTGTAGCACTAAGGTGGGTGGAAAGCAAGAAAGTTAACATCTGTACACACTCTGCGTACGTGGTAGGAGTGGTTCATGTAGAACTCTGTACAAAGAGAGTAGGTTACACCACTTCAGGAGGTAAATTCATTAAATGTTAAGATGTAAAAGGTGTTGTTACTATTGGTAAGAGTTGCTATCATTAAATGTTCAAGTTATCAAAAGGGGGCAGTTTAATACAGAGTTAATGCAGCTGCAGACGTGGGTGCTAAAAAAGGCAGGATATGTTACAGGAGCCCATCAGATGGTTTGCAGGGCAGAGGACAGTGGTCTCCTCTGCCATAGGATTCAGAGCTACGTTAACTACAGGAAAAATGTTGTGGTTCAATAAAGGTGGTAAATGGGGTACGGAGGTTTGGAAAGGACCTAATGTGAGACCGATTGATTAATTCAGTGTTGTCTGAAGCACACGAGGTAGCAAAAATGAAGGACAATGTGTTACTGGTCACATCCACACTTAACTGACTTAATAGCAGACTGGACTGAAAATGTGAATATCTGTAATGCACATAACTTGTGTTTTAAGACCAGGTCTAAGCAAGTTTCCTGGGCAATAGGAGCCAGGAGAGGAGATCCAGACTGACTACACTGACATGTTAATACCAGTACGGGGACTAAGGTATTTGTTAGTGACTGTGGATAAATTCTTATGTTGGGTAGAAGCATTTCCCACCAGGCCAGAGGACTCTAAGTGGGTCTGCAAAATGTTGATAAAATTACTGGATACTGCACCATTGTATAATAAATGAAGTGTACTCAGATAATGGGATGCACTTCACTACCTAGGAGCTAAAATTTGTGGAACAAAATTTGGGTTTGAGACACAAATATGGGTTGGTTTATCATTCTCAATCTCAGGGTAAATTGGAAAGGATAAATGGTAACAAAGGATAAAGGAAAAGATATGTGCACAAATGTATGTGTTTGTATTGTTGGCCAGAAGATCTTCAGTGAATTTTGTTACAGGATTCACTCCGTATGAACTCATATGACAGTGAGAAGTTTTCGGGGGCCCCCCAACGCGCTTGCGACATCCCACAGGAAAACCACAAGGTTGTACAAATAATGGTAAAATGCACAAAAAAACTGTCTGTGAAGCTTATTCTGTCCAGGTGGAAGGAGGAGTCAGAATCAACGCCGTGAGCAGATCCACCAATCACCAAATCATTGAGAAAACATCACACGCCATCCAATTGAAGGGCAAAGAAGAAATGTGGTATCACTTCAACCAGTGCCGACCATCAGAAACATCCCTTGAGCGCGCAGAGATACGGAGCTCTCAAACAACGAGTTAAAATAACACTAGAGCTGGGGCACGTTAAAGGCCTAGTTTAACATTTTGTTTATTGTTGGTTTATTGTTATTTGTTTTTTGTTTGTTTCTGTACTATTATTAAAGTTGGCACTAATGTGATGATTATTATGTAACAGAATGTTAACGGGCCGCCCAATGGAGGATGGGTTTCCTTTTGAGTCTTGGACCTCCCAAGGTTTCTTCCTATTCCCCACCATCATAGGGAGTTTTTCCTTGCCACTGTCGCCTTTGGCTTGCTCACTAGGGATCTGGACCCGTATGATTGTTAACCTTGTAAATCCTGTAAAGCGATTTGTGACAACATGTGTTGTGAAAAGCACTATACAAATATATTTGATTTGATTTTGATTTGAATGTGAAGCCATAAAATGTTTGTCTCACCAGGACATTCAGGGGACTGCCCCCTGTGTATGTGGGTCCATGGTGGGTCAAGGCCTTTATTATCTTAATAGTAACTAAAATTGTTGTTGTATTCCATGCGTAAGAAACTTAGTGTGATGGTTTATCAGCACAGTGATTGAACAGAGGAATACTCAGGGACAAGCAGCTATGATGTCACTGTTGTATCATGGGGAGTCAGATGAGAGGGTAACATTGGAAGATATTTTGTGATCTCTGTTTTCTCAGAGATCAAGAGAGGGTCTGTTGTGATTTTGGGTTTTTTGCTTAGCAATTAACATGCTTTGTTTATTCTTTTAACATAATACATAAGCGAAATGTAACCACTGTTTAAAAGAAGTGAAGTATAATCATTGTTTAATGTAGAAGTAAAATGTAACCATTGTCTAAGATGTGTCCGAGCTGTGAACCCCAGGGAGAGGATGTGAGCAGACCACACTGTAGAGTGAGATCTAAAAAGCAGAAGGCGTAGGCCTGATTGTGCCGACACTGAGGAAATATGAATCTACAGCATCTTCATGTATGGTGGCCTCTTTCCGGCCTCTCAGTCCATCGGCAGGGACCATAAGTCCATTGGGGGGGCAGAAAGAAGAAGTGTGGTATGTGTGGATGACATTACCATGTAAGGTATAGAAGAGTGGACGGAGGGGTGGAGAAAACAGTATATAACGACTGCGTCTAAACATACTCTTTGAGAATTCTCTGATGCACAGGTAGTGTTGGTGTCTCTGAGATTCTCCCAGAGATGTCTCTGTTTTAATAAAGGCCTTTTTGGTATTGCTATAATTTTGGTATGGTGGTTCCTGCTATCTCCTTCCCATCAAACGAACACGCTGGGCTAAGGTGGTAGGTAGAAGTTTACAGCCCACAACAATATATACATACTGGGTGATTAGGAAACACGACGCTCTTGATTTACACTTTGTCCACTGGGTTTTTGGGTCAGGAAGTTAGGTTACAGTCTTTTATTTTTATGATTTTGGCGTCCAGGTAAAATAGATCAACCTAATTTTGTTGTAGTATGTTTTGTTTGTTTTGAGCTTGGTAGACACCCTGGAATAAAAACATTGTACATATGCACTCAATCCACATTTTCTTGTCACTTACCAGTCCCACCAGGATTTCGCGGGCCTTTTTTGTGATTGTTGCGGGCTAAAATGTTTGATGTTGCGGGTGTTTTTCAAAAAAAATGTGATGGAAGTTGCGGTGTGTTTTTGCTTTTTTGTGAGTACATTACAATAGGGAGTAAATGTTGTATGGTTTCCTCTATTTAGTAGTCCATTTTAATGATCTATTTACCTATTTATTCAGGGTTGCCAACTTTTCAAGATCGCTTGAAGTGAGATTTGAACCTGGAGGGGGTGGCGGGGTTAGCGAACGTAAGTTGTTACCGGGCGGCCTGTAAAATGGACACAAATTAAGTATTATATCGAGATCGATCGCCAGTGCTTGGCGCCAGAGCGAACTAGTAACTCATAGATATGGATCAGAGATAAATAAACTTTATCTCTGACTTTAAACTTTATCTCAGTTTAAAGTAGGGTTGCCACCTAGGTCTGACAAAAAACAAGGACACTGTCATACTGAGCGAGTGTAATCTGTTGAGCGGGGTGGGCGGCGAACGTAAGTTGTTGAGCGCGGCGTGGCGAACGTAAACTTAACGTAAAACGTTACCGGAGGCGTTTAAAATGGACACAGCGAGAAAAAAAACAGATTTAAAGTGTGCAGAAACAGTCTGAATCATGGTTTGAACTAACCTAGTTTTTTTGCCGGGACCGAATATTAAAAAGACGAAAAACCGGGACAGCCCGGTAAAACCGGGACAGGCACGGGAAAACCGGGACAGGTGGCAACACTAGTTTAAAGTTTAGTTATAAACTTTATCTCAGACCCTCGCCGCTTCCGTGCGCTGCAGTGACTTCGCGGGCTACCGTTGCATTGTGGGGAATGTAGTGTTTGTGCGTGCAAAACACCATCGGGCGGCTGTGGCCTGCGGGCCGGTTCTAATAGTTATTAAATATCATCCAGGGGGGCATAGATAATCAATTCGCGGGTCGGATCTGGACAGTTTATCCCCGCTTTCATGTAGTGTACCGGGATACTGCTTTTCCCGATCTTTTTGCCGTTATTTTCGTCGCTCATGCTGCTTTCAGTCTGCTCCTCTTGAACGTATATACGGAAGTAAGGCGGGAGTTTGTCGACGTCACATCAACACGACATCAGTGATTGGTCAAATGTGCGGGAAAGTTGCGGTGATTGGCTGAAGTTGCAACACCGCCCTGAATTCGCGGGGTTTGCTTGAAGTTGCGTTGAAGTTGCAAATCGCAACATCGCGACTTTCTGGAGGGTCTGACTTACTCATTTTACTCAGTTTCTTCATACTCTTCGTCTGTTGCAGTCCTAAAAGCCTAGACAGGGACGTAATCAGTACTTATCTTCATAAATACTGTACATACTGTTATACATCCATACACACACCATCATTCAATCTCTCTCACACATACACGCACACACCATACATGCTACAATATGATCACATCATACACACAACACATCTTCATACACAATACACACCATAGACACCATACACACACACCTAGTTTCACACACATAAAACTCTACACATATTACACTCTAGGGCACCCCTTTTCAAGCCCTATAATATTTTCTTCAGGAAATGCAAATCCAGTTTATATAGGCTTCTTTACAGCACAAGTTGTCACAAAGCAGCTTTACATGCGCATGGGTCCAGATCCCCAATGAGCAAGACAGTGGCGACTCCCTAGGCATATTAGGAAGAAATCTTGGGAAGACCAAGATTCAAAAGGGAATCCATCCACCATCGGGCGTCCCAGCTAGTGGAAGTACATATTTAAAGTTCTAACTCAAGGCTGAGCAGTCACAGTCTCTCCAATATAGATGCTAAGCCTCAGGTAGGAGTTGGCATCAACATGTCCACTGGTAGCAAAGGCACATCCATCCACAGCGTCCAAACATCCACTGGCTGGCCAGACCATCTCCTGGGTGCTTTTATGGAATTGTCTTTGGTAGAGGCATGTAACCAGGATAGAAAATACAGGTACATGTGAACATCAATTTAAACAACCATATATATAGCTCACGTGCCAGTGATTAGCATGTGGCTTATTTATAACAGCATAACTAAAAGGAGGGGCCTGGAGGTGACCACAGTCATGAGGGCTCACTGAGCCATTGCCTCCCACCCAAATCATTGTCACAACTAGAGTGAATCCATGACACGGCTGAATGACAGAATCAACATCTCAGATTACCAGAAGATTCAATGACTGGGGCTCCACACCTCCATATGCAGAATATTACCTGAAGGTTTGATTAAATAGGTGAGTTTCAAGTCTACATTTAAAGACTGGAACTGTGTCAGAATCTAATATTCTTTGTCAGAAATAACTGAGGGGTGTTAAAGGAGAAAGCTCTTGCAATTTTTTGGAACTAATAGAAATCCAGAAATTTTGTGAGCGCAGCAGGCGAGATGGCTTATAGTATGCAGTGAGTTGACTCAGATATTGTGGAGCAAGAACATTTAATGCCTTATAGGTTAACAGGAGAATTAAATCAATTTGATATTTAACTGGGAGCCAGTGCAATGCAATCTATTTTTCCTGAACTTTTCACCTACTCAAAGTAGGAAATGAGGACTTGGTGTGTGATTCTGAGTGGGGATGAGGGTTTTATTCATAAATGACTTGTACCATTACCAGGTGACATACTACTGTCAAGAACTGACAAAGACGTAGACACATACACATCTAAATAATCTGATACAAATAAGACACATGTATAATGCATAGCATTGACAAGACAAGAAATGGAAGGAATAAGGACACGAATAAGGAAGACACACAGTGACTTATACAAACCCATATCAACACACGTGTACTCAGGCAAACATAAACACACACAGACACGCCCAAGGGAGGAGTCAGGGAATGTACCATGACAGACATATGACATAAATGATTAATGAAACTGAGTTTCTCTGTGGACAGTTTTAGTAAACACATTATTGCTGCTGCACCATCACTGTTGTTATTGTTCATAATGTGACCATATATCAAGTCGTCACAAAGAGAAAAACGCACCAGCTCTGGTCTCGTCTCGCATCGCCCTTTAGTGGACAGCCTGTAAAACAAAACAGCTACCCCAAAGTGCCCATAACAAGACACGTAACAATCACAGTTAGGGTTATCATCAGGGTCATGTTACAGAAAATATGAACATGTACCCAGTAACAATAAAATCAGTATCACTTAAATAATAAAAAATGCATATCATGCCTGCATTATTTCCATTCTTCCACCAAACCACTGACTTGGAGATGGTAGGGTGCACAAAGGCTCATTTTGATTTGCAGAATTTAAGTCATATTTGTTGAGCTAGAAACAAAATACATACAGTTTTAATAGACTCAAAACACTTTCCCCTGATCAGTGACCACTGTTTTGACCATCTCAAATTGGTAAACAAATTTCAGCAGGTAGTCAGTGATTACTTTATAGAAGGTGGTTTTTGATTGGGTATGCTTGTGGACATTTGGTCAAATTATCAATGATGACACAGATTGCTATCAGAGGCAGTTATTTCGGACATTTCCTCAGCAACTGACAAAGATATTTTGTTACCCCCCCTTCCCCCAGGTTGCTACTGTCTGTTACTAAAAGCTTACCAATAAAGCCCATTCCTATTAGTTCAAATGAATAGAAATACAATAGAAAATAGAAAATATCAAAACCAAATGAATCTCCGACTCGTAGGATCAATAAAGTAAAACAAACATAAATTGAGCTCAGTTCTCTGATGATCAGTAGATGCATTTGTGAAAGCTTTGAAAGACACACACTGGAGAATGACATACGAGATCAAATGGAAAAATGTGCCATAAAAAAGCTGCACAACAGATTGCTGAGGAGGATGGACTGAGTTTAGATTATTTTAGTTCAGCACCATCAATGGCAAGAGCTTTTGAAGCTGCACAGGCAAAATAAAACAGTTTTCATAAAGAATACTGGTACATGAGCAAGGGACAACCAAGTTAATTAAAAAAAAAAAGTGCACAGGCAGATTGTAGACGGAACGCTGGAACAGTGCAAAGAGGAAGAAGCAGCCAAGAGCAAACCCCAACAGTGACACTTAGTGTTACAGACGAGGAATCGACACTAACACAGCAGATGAATGTGGAGCCCAGACAGTGATTATGCACGCACGTGTTTCAGTAAGAAAATAAAGCACAAACAGAAATGAACAGTGACAAAAATAAAGGGAGACATAAGGACAAAAAAGAGACAAAGTCACATAAATCACTGAGAGCGGTAATACAGGATACCTTAGATTCAGATGAGATTATCCATGCAGTAGATCCTAAAAATACTGAGGCAGTCAAGGTAAATGAACAATGGATAGAAATAGTTGTAGATAAAGGAAGTGGTAGAAAATCTGTATAAAAGAGCAATGTCTGCTACACAAAGTATACACAAGGAGTTTTTGGACAGGTATGTAGACAGAATGTTATCAGTGACAATGCATGAGGTACAAACAGAGCCGGAATGGCTAATCGGGAGGTTCGGGAGGATTCCCGATGGGCCGGCTCATGTCAATCTCTAGTTTGGGCCGATTGGGAGGGAAAAATAATTTTGGGCCGGATTTGGGCATGAAACTCCCGGGCTGAAAAAGTGTCCCACTCCGGCCCTGGGTACAAACCATGATGAACCCAGAGGACATAAAACAATATGACAGCATACACTGTAGCAATTACGGATTAAGGACAATTGTGGAAACAGGAAAATATCGGAACCAAGTTCCTGAGGTTCTTGCAACAGATGCACAGGAGAGTGGAGCACACATGATGGACTTGTGTTTAGAAGACACAGGAAAAGGACAGGGGATTGGACAGACTCACCAAGGCGTGGTCCAAACAAAACAATATCTGAGGAGCAAATTCTACTGGCCCAACATGGACCTAGAGAGACTGATCAGAAACTGCACCACCTGTCCATCCACTACATGCACATCAACCCCTCCAACCACTGGAGCTACCACAGAGACCATGGACTAAGATATGTATTTATTTAGGCCCTATCCAAAACCAGTACTCACTATAATAGACTATTTGAATAGATTTTTACAGATTCTAATAGATTATTTTTCCTTTGCAAAGGCAGTTATTTCTTCAGCAATTGTAGTTACAGAACAGAACAGATACAGAATTTTTTTTACCCCTTAGAGGCTGTAGAGCAACAGTAAAATAGAGGTTTCACAGATACCTGAAGAAAACCATTGTTTTGAGATTCATTTAGAATGAAACTTTTATGTTACAGACAGGCTTCTAAACAATGGATTGGTTTTTTGATGTTAGTGAACTCTCGCAAGAGGAGACGAGCATGAAAACAGTAGAGACATGGCAGCCAGCACGTGAAAGGAGCATGTGTTAATCAAATAAGCATAAACTGAAGCAGGAGACTGTTTATTTTATACAACACAACACTAGGCATAAAAGTAGAATCATAATGGAAAAATGTCTAAATGACTTGTAGGCTTGACTGATTGTAATTCAAAACAGTGATGGACAACATAAAGGTGCACTTGGTTCTGAATTCTGCACCTAAGATTTTATGGTATTGATTTAAATGTTCCTCTAATGTTCAATGTGAATGAAACACATAACTGTTAGTGAATGTTATACTACAATGTGGCATTTACAGTGTTAAAGTGAATACTGTGTAGTGGTTTTGCCTGTGTATCAATTATCTAATTGTTTAACCGCTGCCACCACCTTTGATAAGCCAGGAAGGTCTGGCCAGGATAATTCAACAATAATTCAAAGGGACCTTAATACTATAAAAATACACAGTTTATTATAATACCACAATAAAAAGTTCCATCACATCCCCGGTTGTCTTACCCACTATCGGATGACTGCTAAGGATCTATTTGGGCTAAGAATCTATGTAATACACACACACACACACACTTCAATGCATAACCCACACATCAACACTGCACGTCATTTTAATGACCACCACAAAGTAACCCCCCACTTTACGATCAACCACCCACTTACACAACACCACACCCACTAAATATGGAGCACACTATCATATAATATGTGTTGCCTAGCCCTAGCTCAGCCTTCCTACACAGCTATAAGATGCCTGGGAGATGCATAGAATCATAATTAACACTAGCAGTCACTCGGCATTTATAAAATAAAATCAGACACGGAGACTAAACATCCGGGAAATCCGCTATGCGAAACACACATTGAAACCCAACCCCAGGTTATCATCACGGGAGTATATCTCCATAAAAAGTCTAACCAAGGATCAACTGACCCGGCTTGGTTTGGGAAGTCCTCGCCCCCGGGTGCAACCAGTCATTTCCCGGTTAAGCGCGTCTCTTCAAACGCCAGGCAGCATAATTAGTTCGCAACCCATCAGCCTCCGTCTTCTCTCTGTCGCGACACCCACAGCCGGTCCAATACCAGGAGTCCCCGTTCTCCGAAATCACTTCCTTTTAAAACCCAGACCCCGCCCCTTTTTCCTAAATTAAGGGTTCTTTACACTACCCCCACTTTGCCTCTAGACGTGTCCCCACGTCATTCATAAATCAATCACATAGTCCTTTTGCCACACTGGAGCCCTAAGGACTCTAGCCCGTCTAGATGAAGGTGGCTGAGGAACATCAGATTCGGCTGCCCCCGAGGTGTTCTGTCCAACAGTTTCTGAAGTACTTGGCCCTTGAGGTCCAGCGCGATTCCCGCTTGATCCTTCCATGCGCGCCAGAGGTTCATCTGGGTCCGAAACTCCTGAAGGCCGCTGGTCTACTACTGTATCGGCTATCCCCTCCCTTATAGTGGTGGGGGAGCTTGCAACTTCTTCCCCAGCAGTCTCCAAAGGCCCAGCATGTCCTTGGGCCCGGTACCGGATTCCCCAGGCAGGAGCAATAGAATTGTCCTCCACCCCTGCAGTTCTCCAACGGGAATCCAGTCTCTCTCCAGGGATCCTGCCAGTCGGTTCCCGATGGCCGTTCCGCCGTCCCCTTGGAAGAGAAGGAATCGTACAGAGCTTAAGGCGATTGTAATGCGCAACAAATAAGGGTCTACCCTGGGAAGACAATTTAAAGAGCTCCTCAGACAACTTTTCTTTAATTGTATACAGCCCCGTATAATGTCCCTGAAACTTGGGACACCGGCCCCTTTTCCTGGCCTTGTCCCGAAGCCACACTCGATCCCCAACCTCATATTTTGGCCCACGCACCCGTAAATCATAAAATTGCTTTTGTCTCAGTGAGGCTTTTTGTTGGTGTCTACAAATTGCCTCATGCACAGACCGCAGCCTGCTCTCCACCTCCTGGACATAGCCTCCTACTGATGTATATGGTTTGTTCACCTCCACATTGAACAGTAAATCCGAGGGCATAACCATTTCCCTACCAAAAAGTACATGATAGGGAGAGAACTTTGTACTAGCTTGAGTGCTACTCCGATAAGCCATCATTACATATGGAAGGAGCTCATCCCAATTCCTCTGATTTGAATGTACAAACATGGAAAGCATTGTTGTCAGAGTACGATTTAATCGTTCTACCAACCCATCTGATTGAGGATGATAGGGAGTAGTCCTAGTTTTCTGGACCTCCAAGAGATCACAAATCTCTCTAAATAAAGCAGATTCAAAGTTCTTTCCCTGGTCTGTATGAATACTCTTTGGTGTGCCATACCTAAGAATGAACTGTTCGACCACTACCCTAGCCACAGTATCAGCTTCTTGATTTTTTAAAGCAAATGCTTCACACCACTTGCTAAAATAATCAGCAATTACCAGTATATACCGGTTCTCCTGGATCGTGGTAGGCAAGGGGCCTACAATGTCTATCCCCACCCTCTCAAATGGGTAGGTAGCTTGCATGGGATGAAGGGGGGCACGGGGCTCTGGCCCACTAGATTTATATACAGCACAAAGCTCACATTTTGTACACCACTCTGCAACATCATTACTCCATCCTGGCCAAAAGAACCTAATCCTCACCTTTTCCTTTACCTTATTAATTCCCAAGTGTCCCCCTGTTTTTGTATTATGCAGTTTTTCTAACACCTCTGGGACTAACACTTTTGGAACCACAACTCGCTCGCATGGATCGACTCCCTGAAGACCCCTCTGGGTGCTCTTTAAGACTCCATCTTCCAGACTCAAGGTATTCCACATATTCCAATAGCCCCGCAGCTGAGGATCTTGCTTCACTTCTACGGGAGGCTTGTGCCTACTTTGCTCCACCCAGGCTTTCACTTTACGAAGGATCTCGTCTTTATCTTGTTCCACCTTCCAGTCCCAAGTTGGAGGTTCACATTCTTCCATCAAGCAGACTTGCTCTACTTCAGCAACCGGTAGTCGGGACAGAGCGTCGGCATTTCGATGGGAAACTCCAGGGCGGTGGACAATGTCATACTCGAACGATGCCAGCTGTTCCAACCACCTTGCAACTTGACCCTCAGGGCAGTCGAAGCTATGAAGCCACCGTAGGGAGTTATGATCTGTTCTCAGCGTGAACTTCTTCCCCATCAGGTAGTGTCTGAACTGTTTCATAAAAGTCACAACAGCCAGCAGTTCCTTCTTTGTAGTAGCATAGTTCCTCTCTGTCCGACTCATAGAGCGACTTGCGTATGCTATAACACGTTCTTTTCCTCCAACCTTTTGCGACAAGACTCCTCCGATACCTGTATCACTTGCATCCGTGTCCAGCAGGAAAACCGCCTCTGGGTCTGGGAAAGCCAGAACAGGTGCCATTGTCAACAGTCTCTTAAGCTCATCAAAAGCCTCTTGACACTCGCCCGTCCACCTCATCTTGGCTCCCTGCTCTGTGAGTCGGTGCAATGGCCTAGCTATTTTAGCAAAGTCCTTAATGAATCGTCTATAATATGAGGCCAACCCCAGAAAACTCCTGACCTCTGTGGGGCTCTTTGGAACAGGCCACTGTTGGACTGCAGCCACCTTCTCTGGGTCCGTCTGGACCCCATCCTTGGAGATCACATGTCCCAGGTACTTTACTTGCCTCGCAAATAACTGGCACTTGCTGGGCTTAACCTTGAGGTTGGCTTGACTCAGCCTCCCCAAAACGGTCTGCAACCGACTAAGATGTTCCTCAAAAGACCTACCAAAAATAATGATATCATCAAGGTAAATAAGGCAGGAGGTCCATTGCAAATCCGCCAGGGTCAACTCCATGAGGCGCTGGAAAGTGCTAGGCGCTTTACACAATCCAAAGGGAAGGACATTAAAATGGTACAGACCCGTCCTGGTCACGAAAGCAGTTTTATCCTTGTCCCTTTCATCCACTTCCACCTGCCAATAACCACTGGCTAAATCCAAAGTGGAAAACCACTGGGCAGAAGCAAGAGAGTCCAAGGCATCATCAATACGTGGAAGGGGGTAAGCATCTTTTACAGTAACCTCATTTAGCTTCCGGTAATCAACGCAGAAGCGCAGTGTCCCATCCTTCTTTCTCACCAACACCACTGGCGCTGCCCAAGGACTACAGGAGGGACTGATAATACCATTAGTCAGCATGGCATGGACTTCTCGGTTCATCTCATCCTGGAAATGAATAGGCACTCTCCTCGGGGCCATTCTAATGGGTGGGGCATCTTTAGTGTCGATCCGATGCGAACATAGGGGGGTTCTACCAAGGTCATGGGGACCCATACTGAAAACAGACAAATTTGACTGTACCAGTTCTTTAACGGCCTCTAGCTGCTCCCTGCTGAAGCCTCTATTAGACAGCCCCAAGTTACTCATGATGTTATCTACTTGGTCATCAGGGGTTATTCCAGCAGCATCCAGGGATTGACAAAGTTCTATATCTGACGTGAAAACCCCTAATGACATGGCTGTCTTCAACTCTATCGGTTCGGTAGAGATATTCATGATTCTAACAGGAATCTCCCCCTGAACTACTTGACCAACAGAACGAGCAACGAGCAGGTCATATCTTTCTAAGAGCATCTCACTGGGCTCCACTAGACCATAAACCTCACCCAACTGTACCCCTGGCACCAACCCAGGTATCACTACTTCTGACCGGGGGGGAACGACTATACTTTCCTTAACCACAACCTTCCCAACCTCCCCTCTCCCAAATGCCCCGAGCAACGGCAGACTCTTTCCTAAGAGTGAACAGGTATTTGATTTTAAATTGATGATGGCCCCAAACTTGGACAGGAAATCAGTACCCAACAAAACTGATTGGTTAATATCTCTACAAACTAGGAATTGGTGCTTCACCTGTAACACGTCGAAAACACAAGGGCCCTCCCAAATCCCAAGAATGTCCAACAGCGCCCCATTAGCCGCCCGCACCTTCCCCTTATAAGTCTGTAATTCTGCTTGGGCATTAACCTGCAAATCAGAAAGGAATGTGCTGCTCAAGAGAGACACTTGTGCCCCTGTATCTATAAGGCAATTGGCAGGCTGTTCTAATACCTTCCCATGGATATAAAATCCCATACCAGCACTTTCCAAGCACAATAGGGGCTGACTGGACAAATCCGGGTGGGTGGGTGAGCAGCCCGGAACACCCACCCGTTCTAGTTTTCCGACAGCTTTGCCTTTGTACAGTTCCTGCTTATATGACCAAGGTCACCACAACACCAACACCGCCGACTAGATGGGTCTGAATCACTCCTAAACCTAGACCCCCTATTCCCCACATTAAAATTTGGTGAGTGGGCTCTTTCCTCCTTTAACTTCCGAACCTCCTGAGTTAAATAGTCAATAGCTTTCAGAACCTCAGTAAGAGCGCCAGCATCCCCCTTCTCACAATGTGCCTGAACACTCCGGACCTTAGATTCCTCTGGCACATAGTCTTCCCTCTCTAAATCCCGTAGCACTTCCAGCTCTGTAGCTAAGGTAATGGCTTCCTCCAAGCTCTTCAGTTTGGCTGCCCTCAACTGCACCCTTATATCACCCCTTCCCACCTGACTGATAAAATGGTCCTTTGCCAACATATCTACGACCTTACCTTCCACCCCGGGATAAGCTCTCTGGGCCAATCTCCTTACTTTATTCCCAAACTCACAAGCTGATTCCCGACCCTCACGTCTACAGCTTTGAAAATTGAGCCGCTCAACTTCCTCATTAGCAGGTGGGGTTAAGTATTTCTCTAGATGAGTCTTCAGCTGCCTATAATCAGTTCTGGCCTCAGCTGGTAAACCCAAGAAGACTTCCCGAGCCTTTCCTTTCAGTAATAAGGTCATAAACTTCACCCTTAAATTATCATCCCAACCATTCAATTCAGAAGCTAACTCAAACTGCCCAAGCCAGTCAGGCCACGTACAGGAAACACCATCAAACACTTCTGGCATAAATGCGGGCCGAGAAACACCCATAGTAGAATTAGAATTACTGGAAGAGTCCATCTCTACGTTTCACTGGGGGGAGGGTAACCTTCTAAAAAAAGGACTTAATAAAAACTATCCCACCGCTGCCACCAAATGTAGTGGTTTTGCCTGTGTATCAATTATCTAATTGTTTAACCGCTGCCACCACCTTTGATAAGCCAGGAAGGTCTGGCCAGGATAATTCAACAATAATTCAAAGGGACCTTAATACTATAAAAATACACAGTTTATTATAATACCACAATAAAAAGTTCCATCACATCCCCGGTTGTCTTACCCACTATCGGATGACTGCTAAGGATCTATTTGGGCTAAGAATCTATGTAATACACACACACACACACTTCAATGCATAACCCACACATCAACACTGCACGTCATTTTAATGACCACCACAAAGTAACCCCCCACTTTACGATCAACCACCCACTTACACAACACCACACCCACTAAATATGGAGCACACTATCATATAATATGTGTTGCCTAGCCCTAGCTCAGCCTTCCTACACAGCTATAAGATGCCTGGGAGAAGCATAGAATCATAATTAACACTAGCAGTCACTCAGCATTTATAAAATAAAATCAGACACGGAGACTAAACATCCGGGAAATCCGCTATGCGAAACACACATTGAAACCCAACCCCAGGTTATCATCACGGGAGTATATCTCCATAAAAAGTCTAACCAAGGATCAACTGACCCGGCTTGGTTTGGGAAGTCCTCGCCCCCGGGTGCAGCCAGTCATTTCCCGGTTAAGCGCGTCTCTTCAAACGCCAGGCAGCATAATTAGTTCGCAACCCATCAGCCTCCGTCTTCTCTCTGTCGCGACACCCACAGCCGGTCCAATACCAGGAGTCCCCGTTCTCCGAAATCACTTCCTTTTAAAACCCAGACCCCGCCCCTTTTTCCTAAATTAAGGGTTCTTTACAACTGCACTAAACTTCAAATGTTCAAGTTACAATGTTTCAATACATGTTGCACTACAGGAACATTATTTGAAATATGCTGATGTAATGAGCTGTGAAGACGCAGATGCATGCAACTAAGTAAGTAACTCTTTGATGTAAATCTACAATAGATCCAGAGACACAGGTAAGAGTAACTGAAAACGATACACACAACATAGACATAGTAATACCAAAAGAGGGCTTGGTATGCATAGGCTGAACCATAGCAATACTTAACCAGTCTTGTGTGAGGGAATTTCCAGGTTCATAATTAGGCAGGGGTCAGGTGGAATTCCAGGGAGGTTGATCTGCCAAGACGATATGCTGCAGTTCAAACCGAGCATCAGAATGGGGAAGAAACGTGAATTAAGTGACTTTGAACGTGGCAAGATTGTTGGTGCCAGACACACTGGTCTGAGTATTTCAGAAACTGCTGATCTACTGAGATTTTCACACACAACCATTTCTAGGGATTACAGAGAATGGCCCGAAAAAGAGAAAATATCCAGTGAGCAGCAGTTCTGTGGGTGCAAATGCAATGTTGATGCTAGAGGTCAGAGGAGTATGGCCAGACAGGTTTGAGCTGATAGAAAGGCAATAGTAACTCAAATAACCAAGTCGTTACAACCGAGGCATGCAGAAGAGCATCTCTGAATGCACAACACATTGAACCTTAAGGCGGATGGGCTACAACAGCAGATGACGGCACCGGGTACTTGTGTCAGCTAAGAACAGGAAACTGAGGCTACAATTCCATACAGGCTCACCAAAATTGGATAATAGAAAATTGGAAAGTCATGGCCTGGTCTGATAAGTCTAAATTTCTGCTGCGACATTCCGATGACAGGGTCAGAATTTTGCGTGAACAATGATCCATCCTGCCTTGAATCAACGGTTCAGGCTGGTGGTGGTGCAGTGGTGTGAGCAATATTTTCCTGGCACACTTTGAGCCAGTACCAAATGAACATCATGTCAACACCACAGCCTACTGGAGTATTGTTGATGACCATGTCCATCCCTTTATGACCACAGTGTATCCATCTTCTGAATGCTACTTCCAGCCATGCCAAAATGAGCCATGTCATAAAGCATGAATGATTTCAGACTTGTTTCTTGAACATGACAATGAATTCATTGTACTTGAATGGCCACCACAGTCACCAGATCTCAGTCCAATAGAGCACCTTTGGGATGTGGTGGAACGGGAGATTCACATCATGGATGTGCAGCTGACAAATCTGCAGCAACTGCGTGATGCTATCATGTAAATATGGACCAGACTCTCTGAGTAATGTTTCCGGTACCTTGTTGAATCTATGCCACGAAGGATTAAAGCAGTGTAACGCCGAGAGAGTTGGACTAATATGATAAAATTCTCTAGCCCTGGTATGGACTCTAGCTGCAGCATTCTATACAAGTTGGAGTTTCTTTAGGGACTGTTTACAGCATCCAATTAGAAGACCATTATAGTAGCCCAATCTTGATGAGAGAAAAGCATGGACCAGCTTCTCTGCATCAGCAAATGAAAGCAAATGTCTCAGCTTGGTGATATTACATAAATTATGTAAAAAGGCAGCCTTAGTGACATACATGTGTCAAATGAAAGATCTGAATCAATAGTGACACCAAAGCTTTTTGCAGTAAATTTAGGTGTTACCGCCCGTAAGAAAAGAGTTGCGAAGAAACTACTTTCTCTAGAATTTTGGAAATGAATGACAGATTAGAGATTGGTCTATAGTTGGAAGTGTGCTATATATATATGGTTGTTTAAATTGATCACATTCTTAACCTGTAATTTATATCCTGTTTACATGCCTCTACCAGTCAATTCCATAAAATCACTTAAGAGATGGTCTGGCTTACCAGTGGATGTGCTGATTCCAACTCCTACCCGAGGCTCAACATCTACATTGGAGGGACTGTGACTGCTTGACCTGGAATTAGAACTATATTAGAACTATAAATAATGATGTATTCTAGCTGGGCTCCACCCAATGGAGGATGGGTTGCCTTCTGGATCTTGATCCTCCCAAAATTTCTTCCTAATCCCTGCCTAGGGATTTTTTCCTTGCAACTGTCACCGCTGGCTTCCTCATTAGGGATCTGGACCCATGCGAATATAAAGCTGCTTTGTGACAAAAAGGATTATATAAAAAAATTGAAAAAATGACTGACATTATGTAACCTATGTGGACATTGATTTGTCTATTCAATTGCCAACAAAAAGCATGCAACAAAGATAAGACTGTAAAGGCAAATGCAGGCAGGCATTTGACCCACTACTTTTCAAAGTAGTGGGATGACACCCCTCCACTCTCCACAAATACTTTGCCTTCTGAGTAGAGGCATAAACTTCCAGACTCAGTCGGGGGGATGGTGCATTCCTAATACAGCTCATGTCTTTATAGCATCAGAAGTACCAACTGGTATTGAGGGTAGCAGAAATTAAATTTAAAGTAGTTTTCAAAGTTTAGAAATACAATGCATTTTACATACAGTCTTTGTTATGGCCAATAGAAAAATGAACATATGACAGGCTTTGCATATATTCTGCAGGTTAGGACATTATTGCGTGAAGAAAAAAAACACAATTCCTTAAGCCCATGGGTTCATCCATGTTTTTACAGTGAAGGACCTCCAAAAGTTT
This sequence comes from Brachyhypopomus gauderio, assembly GCF_052324685.1. Lineage (NCBI taxonomy): Eukaryota > Metazoa > Chordata > Actinopteri > Gymnotiformes > Hypopomidae > Brachyhypopomus > Brachyhypopomus gauderio. The sequence continues at coordinate 8,649,699 of NC_135228.1, forward strand.
TAATTAAATGTCATTAAAAAATTATTTTGCATAAATCACCGATAATTTACTCTTGCATATTTCTATACCCAAGCGGTTTCAAACATCTGCCACTGGAACATAACACAAAAAATCTCAATAGCACATTTTCACCATCTTACACAAAAATGAACCAGAAATAGGGAATAGTTGCATTACTTTCTGCACATGACACTGTAGCCATTTTGTTTCATGGGAATTATTTTGATAGGTCTCCTTGGAAGGTCCAGTGGAAAATTAATTAATGTCAACAAAACCATGGAACTTAATTTTCACACTTAGGTGGACAACCAAGCTACTGTATTCAATTCAAACTATAAATAAATTAAAATCAACCTTCCCTTAAATTACATAAGAACAAGCTCATGGCCAACTTTTTTTTTATACAGAACTATGATTTAATCTTCTAAGAAACATTTATACATTTACAAAATGAACGATGTACAAAACTTTGATCTTAAATGTTAGAATTTTAAAAAATCCAAAGGGCTTTGATTAGCTAGTAGAACAGTACTCAGTCTGCCCCTTGAGTTTCTTTTTATATGGAATTTCATTCATTCAATCACTCACTCATTAATAGAAATAGAAAATTTCATTTGAGCATTTCATTAATTACAGAACTTCAACAAAAACTATGCATGGATTTATTCTGATAAAAGTTATGCATGTCTTGAAAGTGTCAACTTTGAAATACGCTAGTCTTCAACACTCAATATTGTCTGCTGGTTTTATAACACACTGTAAATATGCCAGAAAAATTGCATAATGATATTACCCCAAAAGCCTTTTTAATCAACATAAGTATAGAACAAGCTTGCATAAATATTTTAAAGGCAAACCCATTTTCTAAAAATTCCAGTGAATAATTGTCTTCCTTCATACATGATAGCTTCATAGTAGATTTTACAAAAGGGCAAAACACTTTATTTGTTCTCATAATTACATGTAAATATGATAATACTAAAGTCAACAATTCTGAGAATACTAGTGTAGATTCATCAATATACAGGTTAGCACATGATTTAAAGATCACAATGTCTTTGTGATGTGATAAAGAAATCCCCACATCCTATTAAAACCATATATTGAATAGTGTCTGTATTTTAATAAAGTTGTACAATAAAAAAATAAGTTCCCATACAAGGTAAATACAGAATTTAATTGACTTAGGAATCTCGTTTAAAAAAAAAAATCATTCAGAATGAGGGAAAATTTTACAAGGAAATTACAGAAAGGAATAATTCACTTATATAGCACTTAGTTGATAAATGGAAAGACAATAAATTAGAAACCACTCAATCACCTACAGATATAGGTGTAATCAAACCTAGAGATTTGTTTGACATATATGAATGCCAAGCAGACCTTTAATCTCTCGTGACAGTTATATATTATATATTTTTAGTCTAAATTATTATTTTTGTTATAAGATATGGTGAATATGCTATAATCCCCCAAGCACCAACACTCCTGCTTTAAGGATTTATCAAATTAAATATCAGTATTCATTAATAGCAATCATGACTTTTTCTGCAGCGTTATCATATAAATGCAACAATCTCTAACTTTTTTGTGGAGGCAGAATGCAATTTTTATAGACTTTCTCTTAGACGGTTTGTTGGAAGGGGCAATCATAGCATCATCTATGAGAAAGTCATTGCATAACTTGTCTGAGGAAAGATAGGAATGGGGAATCATCAGAAAAAGCAGTGAACAAACAGTTCACAGTGTTTCTATAGACGAGGGAGGCTTTGGGGATGAGGATTATTTAGCTCCTCTGACTGATCCATTATCTTGATCTTCCACTCTCTGGCTTACTTGGAGACTTGCTGTTGCACATGTAGCAGAAATTCATAATAAGACAGGGCAGACTCTGTCCGATCCTCAATCATGTTCTGCATAAAAATGGACTTGAGTGGGCTTTCCTCTCTGTATTACAAATGACAAAGTACAAAATTGAAACAGAAATTAGCATATTAGTATATTATATCTATTTTATATCTATTAGTATTTATTATTATCTATTATATCAATTAGTAAATTATATTCATTCACTTATACCTACCTGATAATGTGCAAAACAGAGTATAAGGGTCGTTGCTCTCTCAGCCATCCAATGAAAGCTCGTGTTCTGGTAGATTCTACTGTATCTAACTCTGGGAGCTGGTTCTGTGAAACACCAAGCAGAGCAGTTTCTGCCTATATGCACTGAGAATATTACACAATGTCATATTTCTGGACTTTTGCTGTGTTCACACTCCATTAAATAAGAACTTGTAGCAATGGCTAACCATGTTGAGGGGCACATCCGCATAGTTCTGGACCCCCAGCACTTGTCTCAGGAAAGTGGGGTTGCAATTTCTTCCTACCCAGAGATAAAACTCCTAAAAGTGAAAGGACAATATTTATTAGCAGTAACCTTTCAAAATCATGTCTGTCTGACACAGATTGCTTATTTGAAATCTTACATGACTACATTTTAAACTCTGTGAGAATTTACATTGGAGTGGTAGGTTCTTCCTTACTAAAACTATAAACAATTATAAATAATTTTTATAAACAATTTTAATAAGGTGTTGGCTAGGGTTTGTGAAAACCCATTGTTTAATGGAGATAGTTTAAAATAATTGTGAGACAATTGTGAGACAGTAGGTTCATATTATTTGGACCTTATTTAAGAATTTTTAAAGCTTTATTCGAACACCAGAGTTGGGGTGGATGTGGATGACTACTCAAGTTATTGTAGTAATGTGACAAAGTTGGTTTTATGGCCTACTGAATAACACACTGTGTGCCAATTTCCTATGTGGATAAGGGCAATAAGGGAAAAAAAGATTATGTGAGTATTTTTGGTGAGAAAATAAGGAAAATAAGACTTAACGTAAGCCTTAAGACACCTTTATACCAGTCTTTTAAAGAACAATAGTGCACTTATATCTGTGCATACACATATGTATATCTGTGATCAAGAAATGTTATCACCGTAACTGTTGGCGTCAACAACCAGATTTTAAAAGTTCATTTTACTATTAATGTTTTAATGTATAATTAATGTACTGGACATAGCACATCAATGTAATCATTTAATTCAGTTATGTTATCAACTAATATAGTTTAGACTGTCATTTTGTAATTTAGTACTGGTCACTGACAGTTTGCAATGACACAAGCATGCTGGCTTGAGAAAAAAAGTGGGTGAGAATAATCAGGTGACCTAGCCTTATATGCTAATAATAACATTTGATAGAAAAAAGAGGACTTCTAGAAAAATTCTGTGCAAGACAGAATATTAGTTGGGTCATATTTTGGAAGGGTTCAGAATGTTTTGGAATGATCATTTAAAAAGTAAGATTTATTTAAAAGTAAGAAATGTGTGCACTGTTCTGCACTGACTGAGCCTGAATCCATGAGGAAAGCTCCCTCCCTGACGAGCTTCTCCACAGACAGCTGCAGCACTCCGGGCTGAGGAATGATGTGATCATTGACGTTCCGTGCCCCCTATGGACATAAGATGATAAAACCACACAGGACCAAATCAACCAAGGAATAATTTATAAGCAATGACTTATGACTATTGTAGAAGACAACTGCACCAATAGCAATACAGATTTTATCCTAACAGACACACCATGAAACCAATTCCATGAAACCATGAAAGCAATTCTCTAAAAATACTATCTATTTTACTCAGCTGAAATCTTCCAAAAAACCTGAGCCGGACAAAAAAAAAAAAAAAAAAAAAAAAGTTCAGAACTGATTAATGAGTTCAGATACAGACATTGGAAAATAACCAAAAAATACCTGGTCTGATGGATTAAGAAATTCTAGCATGACTCCATAAAACTAAAGATTATCTCACCTCATCAGTCAAGGTGTCTAGTCGATACAAGGATGGATGGACCAAATGCATGAGGTGAGTCAGTGGCTGACACTTCAGCTGACACATGGCAAACACACGATCATCCAGCCGGGTGCTGGTCCCTGTCCGGAATGCTTTCTGCAACATAGTAATCCTGTATCTTTTTGATGTACCGTGATGAAGCCCTTGAAGAAGCATGTTATTTATGGGTAGCTTAACTTTAATTACTTAAAGTTTAATTATCGTTAAAAAATGAACTAAAACCTCAAATGATTAATGATACTGTCAAACAACAGTAATCTACTGTACATAATAAGAATAAAACCAAATGTATAAAGCTATACAATCTTTCATCCAAAAAAAAAAAATTTAAATAATAATTAAAAAAAGAGGCACACACACACACAACATACCTACATACTATGATAGACGTACACTTTATATCACAGAATATCTGTTGTCACTGTATTGAGTTCTGGCACAAAAATGTGGGCAGTGTATAATAATGGTCTGAATCTAAATCCAGACCCAAATTCTGTAACCACTCATAAATTAGTTGAACAACTAATGCTACAATTAACACTTATTGGCCACTGACTACTATGGGGTTCATGTGAATATTTCTGAAAAGACAGATAGGGGGTACCTGTTTCAGCAGGCCTAGGATGTACAGGGGGAAGAGCCGTAGACAGGCAGGGGCAAGCAGACCCGGCTGTTGGACGGCGAGCACCGAGTTGCGGTAGGATGTCAGAGAATCGATAACAGCGTTGGTCATGGCATCACGGGCATCAGTCATGCTAGCGGTCACTGAGCGGTCCACAGCTGCAGAAAGAAATGCATATATTCTCTACATAACTGATCCCATGACATGATAATGGTGTAGGACATCTTCCCATGGCATAGCTGAAGAGACGTTTCAGTATCTTCACTGCTCTGAACTCTGTCAAAGGTACAGAAGTGGCAAAAAAGAAAACCTCTGCATAATAATAATAATAATAATAATAATAATAATAATAATAATAATAATAATAATAATAATGCACAAATCCATGCACATCAAGTACTTCAGTCTAAAATCATGGTACTCAAGGAAGATTGTGATAGGCAGTATGCTTGTGCTATGTGAACGTGAACGCCCATGATTATCCAGCAATGATTTCTCTTGTTGTGAGCAATCAAGTAAAATGTTCAGTAATCAGTAAAATACACATGACACAGAGGTGTGTTTAAAGCTAGATAGATCCTTACCCATGCTAGCCAGCAGGCCTGTGATGGCCTGAACGTCAGCTCCAGCAAAGATATCGGATATTGAATTCACTACCGGCAAACACAAGGTGTGGACTCGGATCCGCCTCTCACCTGAAAGAAAATTAAATTTAGCATGCTTCTCATGTGCCTGTGTTTACTGATCAGGATTAGTAAAAGTAAATGCATATAAATACTAAATATAATAAACTAAGCTTGGTGAAGAAAAGTATATCTTATTTAACTTAGTTTTGCATAAAGTTAACTGTGCTTTAAACCACAGAAAATTACAGATAAATAGGTGTCTGTCTTTAAAATAAACACTTACAGTTACATTCCTTCACCATCCTCAGTCTTGGAGCTGAATGCTACAAGACTGAGGATGGTGAAGGAATGTAACTGTAAGTGTTTATTTTAAAGACAGACACCCATTTATCTGTAATTTTCTGTGGTTTAAAGCACAGTTAACTTTATGCAAAACTAAGTTAAATAAGATATACTTTTCTTCACCAAGCTTTGCATTCAAAATCAAGCATCATATGATTCAACCAATACAACATATGTATAAGTTATAGCTGTGGAGCATGTTTTGAATGCTTCTTTTATTTATATATTTAGCCAACCAGTAAGGGTACCGACATGATGTGTAAAAGCAAGGTAAACTGACCATTAGGTTCAATGTGTTAATAGACTATTCTTATGTTATTAAAAAATGTGCTTGTGTTTTGTCTTCTGGGTGCACCTATATATCTCTGCTTGGTAAGGTAGGCTGTGGATTTTATTGGCTCTGTCAATGTCAGTCTTGTGTTATAATTAGTAACTGTTTTTTATGTGCTTGAAAATGTGTGCCGTCAATCGCAAAGACATGGAACTGTGCCTGGAATGTAATGTTCAATTTACGTTGGTCTGCAAACTGTTAGACAACATGAAAATGGCAGTAGGACAATGCAGCATATAGCTGCAAAAGCTAGAAATTGCTTAAAATGATATGGAGCTTACTGGATAAAGTATTTAGTAGTATTGATCTAGCTAACTGATTAGAATATGGTTTATCCCAACTACAAGATAATTAGCTAGCTAGTTAGTACGCTTGCTTATATATCAACCTTTGGTGTATTTTAGATGTCTTGAAAAATTCAATGTCAGTTTTGCCAGTGTCCTTTATTCTGATGCAGCATGTAGAAATTCAAGTATGTCCTTCTAACAAACATTTTGTTTCCAAAGGTGGTGATAAAAAGTTTATTATGTACTCCGAGAGACCGAGAGATTACTGAGCATGACAGCATGACAAAACTGACATCAGATCAGTCAGAAAGGTTTTATTCAAATGATTAGATTGTTTTTGCATGCTTAAGTCGCTAATTGATGAGTTAAGTCATTCAAGCTACAAGTCAAATAATCAAAAGTACCAATAGTGAGTCTTTCAAAATACATTAGAAGTGCAATTCGAGTCATTGGCTAAAGTCACCATTTCTGATATATATTGAAGGTATGCCACTATTGAAGCAATAATACACGAGAGGGAGTGCTATAACGTGTAATATTGGCACTGCTGTGCTGCGGTCCTCGTGCCTACGACCGCAGCACAGCAGTGCCAATATTACACATTATAGCACGAACCTCGAGTGTATTATTGCGATTATACCACAGTTCAATTATCGCTGTTTATTGAAAGATTGGGTTAAAGAGGATGAGAAAATACGACCTGTTTGGTTAAAAATACTCCGCCAGTTAAAATAGTTCCATTCAATGGCTCGCTGCTAAACTTGCACAACACTGGAACAGCCTTACCCAATAAATATTATAGCGGTAAATATACACAAAAATGACTGTTGATAAAGTTGTATTTATTACAAATAAAGTACAACAATTATTGACCATCCACGGCTGATTGGAGGTTCGTTCAGGTTCAGTCCAGCTCTTAAACCAACGAATCTGCTGATGCCATATAACTCTCCCTTCACGTTTCTGACGGATCCATAAAAACGTCGTAAAAGCTGATTCGTTTCATTTTGTTGATAACACTAAAATCGACTGTAATGTCGTTGCTCTTTAACCAGGATGTAAATATATTAAGAGCCCAGGACGTTTGTTTTACGGTATTAACTTTGTTTCTCTGCATTTCCAGCTCATCCAAATCATTGTTTGTAAACGTGACAAACCTTGGCTCATTGTAGGAATGAGGCTGGTCATTTATAGCTTCATCCTCCAGTTTCAGATGGAAACAAATGCTTTAGAAGCCAATAGATTTAACGAACTCCCTGTCATTCATTTTGATAATGTTGCTGCTTATTTGAAGTTGCACTGTTTGGCTTGTAAACGCTGCTTAGTTGCTAGGTTACCTGTATGTGGCGGAGTAATACATGGAGAGCTTCGGTTACAGTGCTATAACGTAATATTGGCACTCTGAGATTGCCTCTCAGCCAATCACATTGTAGGGTCGGAACAAACTTACATTTACATTTACGGCATTTAGCAGACACTCTTATCCAGAGCGACTTACAACTGTGGTATAATAATCATTATTAGTCATCATATTAGCATTTGTTTTTGTAAGTTTAGACTGTTGCCAGTATTCAGTGAAGACCTCATGACATACCGAAAGCCTGCTGTAAATAAGATTCATGGGTGGCAGATAACTCATATAACTGATCGAATACTCCAAAGTTTGAACAATAACTTGGTCTAAAATTCCAATGCCAAGTTAACCACCAAAGCAACTCAAGTAGTTTGATATTTAAATAACAGGCATGATGCATTTTAAACTCTGCTTGACTGCACCTTTGCTGGAAGTGTAGAGAAGGGCTGCTTGGAATGACACCACTTGCATGTCCAACAGGTTTTCCTCAATGGACATCTGCACAGCAAAGCCAGCGTCAGGATTAATGTTCGGTAAAGACAAGAGGTCGGTGGAGCGAACAAAGAAGTTTCCATGGAAGGTGTGTATTGACAGGCCTGAGAAGGATATAGAAAAAAAGTCAAAATAAGACCCGATGGACAAATAGTACTTGTGACAATGCAAAGACATAATTTTTTGTACTTTTCCAAATACAAATTGAAATTCTTAATTACATAGGCTAACTTAATTAATTCTTAATTACACAGGCATCTTATCATGCATCAAATCCCTCACAAATCTAAATTGCAACACTGGCCAACTGAAAATGCTCAGAATATCAGTAACCTATACAGATTCACATGCTTTTAAAAAATCAACTCCAAACCTTTAGTGCAGCGTATCCTCATAACAGCCTCAAAACCAATCTTGCGGGTGAGATATCTTTTGAGATCTTTTTGGAAGCGTTCTGTCTGAGCAGGATTGTGCTCATTATGATACGAGGGATAGAAATAAACACTCCCTGCTGAATACCTTGATATACACCCTGTAAGCAAGCAGCATACACACAAAGAAAGTCAATACTCATTTATGGTCATATATCAAAGGTTAGAAATACCTTTGCACAAATCATACAATTTGTCTTAGACATGTTGCATACTATTTTCTCAGATTCATAAATTCTAACATTTTAAGCTTGTAGGGGCCTGTTCTGTATTATACATTCATACATGCATACATACATACAAACGTGCATGCCACTAATTATAGAAAACATGCTACAAACACTAAACACTGCGACCAGTAAAAAAAATGTACAATTAATAAATGTAATTTCTATCATAATCTTATAGTGGTGTTAAAAAAATATTTTTTTTTTCTGTAGTCTTAGTCGACATTAACATTGGTAAATTGGAAAACACATCCGTTTTCATACATTCTGCCCATTCATCTACTCAAAAAACTTTCCACCACAAAAAAGCATCTTCTGAAATCCACTCACCAAAGTGGGTAATTCTTTGGTTTGTTTTTTGTTGCTGTAGTATGGATAAGAAAACAAATGACCTAAGGTTGACCTAAAGTTGTAACAATGACCTAAAGTTGTAATATGGTGGAACCCATCGCCATGCCATTTAATATAGTGTGCATTTGAATTTCATGTTTAATTGCTTTATCTGATAGTTTTTATTGGATTTTTTTTCTTGCAATTTTTGTCTAGATGTTGACTTATACACTGCATATGACTGCAGCATGTAAACAAAGCATCATGGTCGAAATGACACAGAAGTCATCACAGAAACTTGTGCATGCTGATCACTCACCCTTTCCATATTTTTTGTGTTTTATCATGGTCAGGGAATTTTTGGAAAATGTCCTGAAAATACTAGTGTTGCCAAAACACACAAAATGAAGTTTTCCAATGTACTTGTTAGTGTGGATAAGGCCTTTAAAATTACTATTGACTAAGATCTTCATAAGACATACCACAGTCGTGCCCTGTATTGAAAAGAACTGACCTAAGGTAGCAAGATCACAGTACTGTGCACTAAGCACAAAGAGGTCCACAGCCACCTGCTGACCAGAACAGTCAAGGGCCAGTTTCTTATAGAAATCCGTAGCAGGAGAAAGATGTTGGACATCCTGAAATTGAAAACAAACACAATAACTAATTAGTATGTGGCAAAAAAATAAAGAATAACAGGTTCGATAGTGAGACGCGGCAAGCTGAAAATTTTCAAACTGGAATGTAACAAAACTACTACTGTAACTAACTTTGAAAACCCTACTACTCATTTGTGAGTAAGATTTATAAGGGTTTGGTACTATAGCAGTTTTTTAAAAGAATAATTTATCATAATTCTGTATTTTGCTGTTTGTAACTGACAGACCGTTATAAACAAGCAGAATAATAAACAAGCAGAATTATAAACACGCAGAATTACTGAATGTTATGAGTTCTGCACTAGAAAACAAATGCACTGCCGTCATGTTCCACCCCAGATATTTAAACCTCACCACTTTAACGTTTTCCGTGCAGCACCCACATTTGTTTTTATGATTTTAATTATGACATTTTTAACATTTTACTTTGTATCATTTGCATAACTGCCACATTTTTTAAATTAAATGCCCCATATAAATTTTATGCCTTTGTTTTTCCGTTTTTTAAAATCAATTTGTGTTCATTAGATCAGGGGTTCTCAACTGGTCTCAGCCCGGGACCCACTTTTTCTCATTGTCATTAAGTCGCGACCCAGTTTTATACAGTACAAATGTTATAACAAATTAAAAGGGTAAACAATTGGTGGTTACCATGGCAACAAGATGGTTCTCATGCTGGGCTACATACTAAAAATTACTCAAGGAGCCAGTAGGTCCTAAAAGGACAAAATCAGGCGCCAATAACTTTTTCTAGGTGCCATAATATAAACTAATAAGCACTCACATCAGGTCAGCTGTTATTTAGGATCTCTGTTGTCCAACATGACTGATGTTTTCTCTTCCTTGTAACTGTGGTTAAGTTGGTTTCATGTTCGCGTATTCAGAATTAGACATGTTTTAAATGTACTACTATTAGCATCTACAAATGACCTTAACATGGACAAAAGTGGTGGTCGTAAAGGCCCCGGAGCACTGCACACTGCTTTTTTCTGCAAAGATTTAAATAATTTTTAAACGATTCTTCATAAGATAAAAACAAGTTGTATAAATATTAAGTGCACATTTTGTCAAATGTTTAAATAGCTTTTAAAATGTCCATCATAAGAGCATAAAACAGGTTATAGTTAAGTGCATCCTAATCAACAACCTTGTTTTGTGGAATTATGATGGCCCATTTAAAAGCTATTGAAATATTTGACAAAAAACTGACCACCACACATTGGTGCAAGGTATAAATACCCATCTTTTAGTTGTAGGTTGTTATTAAAGATTAACTTTATGTAATCCAACTTCTTTGGTGGTCTTAGATGGACCGTTTAAAAGCTATTGAAATTATTGCAAAAAACAGAGTGCGCAGTGCTCTGGGGCCTTTACGATCTCCACTTGCTTCCGTGTTAAGGTCATTTGTAGACGGTGCCTTAGACGTTGCAGCGGTGACAGGAGTATATTTAAAATAACATGTTTTAAAATACATATATTCCTGATGTAAACAAAGTTGTAGATGTTTGTCTTGGGTGCCAGAAATAAGAATTTGCATATTTTGGTACTTTTAACTTAAAGGTATTGAAGAAAGAATTCCGAATATGCGAACGTGAAACGAACTTGACCAAGTTTCATAGTATGTAGGCTATATGAGTGACATTTGATCCCATTAAAATGAACTTAAAACTATGTACAGTTATAAAGGAGTGTGTCCTCTTATGGTCCGACAGAAATGTAGACTGTGTGAAAAAATAAAATATTTTTGGCTTCGCTATTTTCAACAAGCTAACGCTTAGTGCTAAAGTTTCAGCTCGGCTCTGCTGCTTTGCGAGTCACGCTGGTGATTCCCGCTTTTGTTAATGGGCAGAGCGAACATGAGAGTGGGAACTAAAGCATATCGGTTAACTTTTAAAATACAACCTCAAAAGAAAATTGTGGATATTTTTCCAATGACAAAAAGTCTTCACCCATAAAATATAATGCTCTTGTATCACCTGTCGCCACTGGCGAGTGAAATAATTTTATTACTCATTTATGGTCGCGATTGCGACCATTTTAGTCGCAGTCTGGAGCTGTGGCATGCGCCTCTGTCTTTTTTCAAAATAAAAGACGAGTACAAAATCTGAAGAGTAGACTTTTTTTTTTTTTAAACAAGTTGTCCACGACCCACCAAGAACGTGTCCGCGACCCACTTTTGGGTCGCGACCCACCAGTTGAGAATCACTGCATTAGATAATCCCATATTCTGTAAAACGTGAAGGTTCTGTTTGTAATAAACAACACAAGTAGAGCCTGACTGATAATCATATTATGACAGTTTACTGAATTAAGATTTAATACATGTGTAATGTGTGACATTAGAGTACCTTTGCTGATGATCTCTGGTTGGGGTCCTCTCTAGACTGGAGTGACCCCATGCCCAAGGTTGGTAGCTGGGTCTGAAATACTGACACTCGACCACCAGTAGGTGACATCAGCTTAAAGGCAGCTTGCAGGGCTGGGCCCAGAGCAGACTGAGTTTCCATTGTTTTTGCAAACATCTGAGGCAAACTCTTCAGTAAGTCTTGCACCAGCTGCACAACAACAACAACAACAACAACGTTATAATTTTATATTGGATGAAAAGCTCCAAAATAAGAATATTAGGCCATTTAATGGACCTACCAACTGAATCTCAAAACATTACTGTAAAAACTGAGGGCTTACTTCTTTGCATTCATTGAGATTCACTAAAAGGCTGTCAGGAGTAGGTAAAAAAATATCTGAGAAAAATTACAAGAGAAAAATTTATATTATATCACAAAATATTCATACCATTCTAAAGAAAACTTTTGACAAAAATAATGTGACTATTTGATATAAATATAGCATTTATTATATTAATCTATATCTTACCTTCAATATCTGAAACGATGAGCATTTGTGGCTGGGAAAGACCCTCCTGTAGGTTGTAGAAATGGATCATGCTGTCAAATGTGATGAAACCAATTTTTGTCCTTGTATCTCCTGGAAGACTAGAGAATAGAGCAGTATACTTAAATACTTGTATGAGCATGAAGAATATGCCTTCAGTATGATGACATAAAAATGTGTACTTACGAGTTAAGATTCTCTAAAAGGGATTGGCAGACGACATCTATATACCCAGTTTCCACAGCGTTGTGCGACACATCAAGCACAAAGAGGTATACAGCAGGTTGGGGTGGTCTCAGCTAGGTAAAAAATGTTTTTCAGTTAGTATGCTGATCTGATGTCAAGGGTCCTATGTATTTTGAATGAATAACACCTGTTTTTTCCATATGAGTAAAAGTGCAGCACAGAGTAGGCTTGTCCCGATCCAGTTTTTTTTTTTTTTTTTTTTTGAAAGGACGATCCGGGTTTTCCAGAGCACCCATTTAGATAAACCATTCCAGTTTTTGCCGTTTGCCAGTGAGAGTAAAATCCGGTCCACATTTTTCAACACACCTTCAGCACACGAGCATATCATCTCCCCCATTTTGGCTCAGTGGCATCTCCTAACCATTAAGACGGCCATGTAAATTTGAAGTTATCGGTAAAAATGTCAGTTGTGTGGGATTACTGATGTTGGACGAGAGGGCTTGGCTTTCAATCGCTGTTCTAGTTCATGCCAAAAGTGGCCATGTACCTAATTAAGTAATCAATTTGTTTTAATCCTGACAAAGTCCTTCTAGTACACAGGTGTCAAACTCAAGGCCCGCGGGCCAAATGTGGCCCGCCGCGTAGTTTTATGTGGCCCGCGTGTACATTTCCCACAATTATGGTACTCGCGAAGTGACGGCATCTCGACACTGCGGTGTTACCATATCTATGCGATTTTCCAAATAAGTGTAATTGGGAAATACAAATAATGATCCCAAAATGTCCAGGAAGAGAAACATCGTTGCAGATAGAAGGTTGTTTCAAGAAAGATGGGAAAACGATGTTTGCGCTTCAAGGAGAAAAACGGGTATGAAGCGGTGGCGGTTGGTAAAGAGTACAATATACCTCTGCATTTTGCGACCAAACATGGAGCTAAGTATGCCAAAAAAAGCCATCAAGAAAAACGATGAATTGTCAAAGAATTTAAAGGCAACAGAATGTATTCACCACAAACGAAACGGCAGTAAAAGCTGCTTTGTTGTGGCTAAAGAAATCGCCGCGCTCCAGTCTTTTTCAGAGGGGGAATTTTTTAAGCACATTCGCTATTTTCACAGTAATTTGATATTTCAAGTTTTGATCAAAGTAAATGTGATATATTTGATCAATTTTTTCTTTATTCATTTGGATAGTTTGATCGTTGATTGATGGAGTAATGTGGGTTTCATAACCTAACAAATTTAAAGGATTTATGGTATAATAGCAAAATTTTTTTTTACATTTATGCAAATCTATAATATTTGTAACTTGAATAAGTAATAAATTCAGAGGTATTTAACATTAAGGAGTAGGTACATTCATAAGTTACATATGGCCCTCCGTGGGTAACGATTATGCTGATGTGGCCCGTGGTGAAAATGAGTTTGACACCCCTGTTCTAGTATCTGCAAACACCTAGATCAGGTATCACCAAATGGCGGACCGCGGTCCGGATCCGGACCCGAACGCCGTCCTGTCCGGACCCAATTAAATTCCTGATTAACTGGATACGGACCCAAATGCCAAAAAAATTTTAACGGGAGACTATATTTTAAACCGGAGACGAGTGTTACGTTCACCACCCATTTGAGTGTTACGTTGCCCCCCCGCTCAACAACTTTCGTTCGCCGAGTGCTGATGTTTCATGGAGCCCTTATACCTGTTTAAACTTTTGGCTATATCCTATAATTATATTTAACAGTGTCCACCATAGCACGTTATATTCCCATATATATAACAAACTTTAGTACTTGAACATGCCTAATAAACATGTCTATCCTCTCTTTTCCGCTATGGTGCATCATGGTATAATGTTGTGGAGTCTCAATGTGTCTCAGCTGATACGGCTCTTCCGACCCTTCTGACAAGCATTCCCACCTGGTCCTGTGCAGTTGACACTCATGAAATCCAGACTAGGATATTTAGGAACATAGAATATGCTTCTTTTGATTACGTTTTATTACTTCATTTATTCTTTACATTGCTGCTATTGTGGTGTCTGGTTTTGAGGTGCATCTCTTTGGTATATACCAAACTATATGGTCACCTGGACCTTATATATAGTCAGATGTCTGAGTTAGCTTGTATATTTCCAGGTATCAAGGTATACAGGTCCAGGTATCAAGGTGTGGTTCTGTCATTTATATCTGCAGTCTGGATTCCAGTGCTGTTTACCTTTATCTAGCAGACTCCAGGGCCTCACATATGGGCCACCCACTGTGTTTCCTTTTTAGCTAGACATCATCTTTGATCTTATTACTGTTCTGTTTGCCGACTTCCATTCGTATTATCATTATCTTGGTTTCCAAGGGGGACAAGAGGGGTAGTGTGTGGTTTAAATATTGTGTAGTCTCAAGCAGAAATGTTTGGTCAAGTCAGGAGACCAAAACCTTTTGCAGTGAGAGCCAGATTTCTTTAGGTGAACATATGTGGGGGCCATCCATTCAGCCTGGAATCTTCTGGTGAAATATAAAATGCTGTGGTTAACAGAGGCTGTGGGCCAGAAAATTTGAGTGTGAGCCACATTTGGCCCAAGTGCCGCACTTTGGACACCCCTGGGCTAGAGCCTATGTCAAGGCACCAGTCTTTAGGCTGGAGTCCAAGTCAAGTCACAAGTAAAATATTTCAATTTATTTAGTTATCTTAACATATTGATGGTTGTTTTGATGTTTATTTACAAGTGGCTACGCTAATTAGGGTTCTACAGACTTATAGCCAAAGGCTCCACATAGCCAAAGGCTTCACACAAGGTTCACCAGAAAAGGGGCTGTGTCCCAAATCACCAAATCAAAAGTAAGGAATAGTGGCAAAATTTACACACAAAGAAAGTATTTTTTCTATAACTCTCACATAGTGTCTGGGTAACGGACTGACATTGTTATTTTGGATGAGTTTGAGTCAAGTGTCAAGTTTGAAGTCTTTTTGAAGGCGACTTAAGTGCGAATGCTTAATCACTACTGGTTTCCTTGAATTGGATTAAGTCATGGGTTTTGAGTTGGTGCACTTTATTCCATTAAATCACCCTTATTCCTGAGAGTGGCGTGATTGATTCCTTATTTTTGCACTTCCCTCACCCATCACATAAATATATATATTCAAGTGTTTGCATACAAATATTTTGATGAGATTAGTATTAAATCTATCTAAGATAGATTAAATCTAAGATAGTACTATCTTACCATGTATTCAGAAGGAGCAATGAACTCAATAGTGGCATTCTGGACCTCTGGTCTTTTATGTGGCTCTCCATATGATCTGCTGACAGGATTGTACATGAACTCCTCAGGAACTAGAACATAGAACAGCAAAACAGTGACCTAGTATGTAAATAACCTCTGCTTTGATTAATCCTGTCTAGGCAAAAAAAAGCTAACTTTACACTTCACAGATCTTGCTTACCATCATTTACTCGATAACATAAGTTGCATTTCCATCTTCTCTGATCCAGGAAGGACACAAATGGATTAATGTAAGTCCTACAGGAACGACAGCGCACTATAGTGCTGGATGTGACCACAGGTAGCTGCTGTAGAGGGACAAACAAAAATGTCAATGTAAGGGAATTTTCATCCCATGTATAACTATCTCATGAAAGAATTAATATATATTTTTAAAGATATTCATATTCTTCTGTACTTCTGAATGCCGTGAAAAAAAAGGAAGGAAAATAGAAAACTTTATAGGGTTCGGTAAAGAACCTTTAGAAAAGAGGGTGAATACTCCTGTGGTACATTTTGCTTGCTAGAAAAGGTGGCAACAAACCTTTCTTCAAACTGTGCCATGGTATATGTAGATGTAGACCAATGTAGATGTATATGTAGACCAATGTAGATGACATAAATGTTAAATTATTTAACTGATCCCATGTCATCATCACTCAAACGTAAAATGGCACAGTGCATCAGAGACCCCACTTAGACTCTTAATCAAAACATTTTCCCAAGGCAGTCAAATCACTTACACTGCCCCATGCATCTGAAATAATCATATTAATGTTATATCTCCACTAGGGATGCAAATGATTAATCGACTTTCGATTAATTGTCGATCAAGAGGTTACTCGATCAAAATGTATTAATCACGATTAATCGTTAGAGAGCGCTTCTGTAGTAACTTGAACAGAGCGTAAGAACGAGAGGCGAACACGTGTCGCGAAAGACCAGAGTGGAAAACAAAATGAAGCGGGCGAAAAGACGTGCGGTGTGGGACCATTTCAACATTGTTAATTTAGGCAAAGAAGTCAGATGTTCTCTGTGTAATGCGGTATTGAAGTACAACAGTTCCACTAGTTCACTCAATTATCATTTGAACACTGTGCATGCAGCTGTCCTGCATATCACCAGTGCACCTGGTCAACCTAAAATCACAGCTACACTGGGAAGGCGAGCGTTTTCGAAGCTCGCTACGAAAAAAGAAGAGTGAGCTAAAAACAAAGCTATCTACTGCTACTGCTGTAGCACTTACAACAGATTGTTGGACGGCTCTAACAACAGAAAGTTACATTACCGTGACGTGCCACTACACTGACGAGAACTGGCAGCTAACATCTGCAGTGCTGATTACGACGAACATGTCGGATAGACACACCGCTGACAATTTAGCTGACAAGCTCTATGATGTTGTGGAGACTTGGGGACTCTCCGGTCGCGTTACAGCGTGTGTTCACTACAACGCTAGAAACATTGTCCAAGCATGGGCTCAATAATATTCTGTTTGGCTCTCTATTTAATTTCTTCTTAAAATTTTTTTTTTTTATGTCTAATGTTTCAAATGGAGCCAGTCCTTAATTTATTCCTTTTTTTTAAATGAAAGAATGTGTTTTGTTATACCATAAAAAATTCCTAATGCATAATTACTTGAGCCATATATCATATAATACAATATAATTATCATAATATAATATAAACTTTTTGAACAAAGTGTTTTAACTATTTAGCTGATATTTTTAAAGGCCCTATTGAAACACTGAAATTCAGGTGGAAAACGCCGCTTATCGATTAATCGAAAGTCGATCGATAAGATCAATCAACTAATGATTAATGAATTAATCGATAATTTGCATCCCTAATCTCCACCACCGCAATCAAGCCTCATGCCATATTTCACCACCATGTGAGCATGCACCCTTATTTGCAGATCACTGAACACCTGCACTTTGTTACATCCTTAGAATTAAGTTAAAATTATTTAAGGCTATTAAGTCTATACTGATAAGACTGTTTAGTTTCAGTTTTCAGACTTCCTCAGATGACACAAACCAACCACCATGGCACCCAAAAATGTACTGTTTGAGTAGTGACAATGAAATATGACTTATTATCCTTTAATTAACTGAATTTCTTGACTTACTGAGAGATCTTTAAATGGATGCAACAGCAAACCAAGAGGCAGTCTGGCTTTGTTCAACAGTGACTGTGTTTGGGGGATGCTGGTAAGTGTACATCGGAAGACCCTGCAGGGGCAAAAAAAATGGTAAATACACAAGAATAATTACAATACAAAACACAAATAACCAATGAACAAAAAAGCATGGCCTATGACTGCCATTTTCTTGCATTATCATTCAACAAAACTAAAACTAAAACTCTTAACTAGTTAATTGTTACTAATAATTGGTTACATTTCATAGCAGATTACAGAAAATCAATTCTGATCAATTCTGTTATGTTCTCACTCTGGGTTGCTGTTGAATTTCTGCAGGTCCTGAGGCAAGCAAGGTGTTGGGGGAGGAATAGGTCCTGGGGGCAACAGGTTACGCTCCTGCAATAGGTTGATGACTCTTAGGGCCTCAGGGGTCTGAGACTGTAGGCTTAATGCAGCCAAGGATGGACTTAACTGGGCTGGACCTACAGGAGGCTAGTGAAATGACAGGAAACATGCAGGAAACTTCATTTTTGCCATGCATACTGGATTTGAGGTTATACTGCTTTCTACTGATTTTTCTAAAAAATCGTATTTTGCTAAATTACTACAATTAGATCAAATGAATACATTTTGTTGATACAAACATTTTTTAACAACTTAGTTAATTTAGGTAGCACATTACAGTGGTAAAATGACAGTGATCTCAAGTAAAGGTAATCAAGTCACAGAGAATGACAATGACAGATGAAATGGTCAAGTGTCAACTTAATTACAGAAGTGTCAGTAGATAAATAGATTAAATTAGATTCAACTTAGTCATTGTACACGTCACAAATACGAACCAACAAAAGTGCACTGTAGTGATAAAATATAGAGATATGCAGATGACTTCTGTTGAATTAATATTTATTAGACATACATATGCAAATATATTTAAATTAAAGTTACATATACTATATTGCCAAAAGTATTTGCTCACCTTCCTTGACTCACATACGAGCTGACATCCCATTCTTTATACACAGGGTTAAATATGATGTTGGTCCACCCTTTGCAGCTAGAACAGCTTCAACTCTTCTGGAAAGGCTGTCCACAAGGTTATGGAGTGTGTTTAAGGGGATTTTTGACCATTCTTCCAGACATTTGTGAGGTCACATGCTGATCTTGGACAAGAAGGCCTGGCTCTCAGTCTCTGCTCTAATTCATCCCAAAGGTGTTCTATCGGGTTGAGGTCAGGACTCATCCACACCAGACTCGGTCCAAGTTCATTCACACTGTAGGTACCATGCTAAACCAGCAGAGTAGGGGTTTCACCTACTACACTCCGACTCATCCACACTCCACGTCTCTATGGACCAGGCTTGGATGTTGGAAGAGGAAGGGGCCAGCTCCAAACTGTTCCCAAGAAGGTGGGAGCATGGAATTGTCCAAAATGTCTTGCTATGCTGAACCTTTCAGAGTTCCTTTCACTGAAACTAAGGGGCCAAGCCCAGCTTCTGAAAACCAACCCCACACCATAATCCCCCCTCCACCGAACTTTACATTTGGCACAATGCAGTCAGACAAGCGCCAAACCCAGACTTGTCCATCAGATTGCCAGATGGAGAAGCGTGATTAGTCACTCTAGAGAACGTGCATCCACTGCTCTAGAGTCCAGTGGTGGTGTGCGTTACACCACTGCATCCGACACTTTGCATTGCACTTGGTGATGTATGGCTTGGACGCAGCTGCTCGACCATGGAAACCCACTCCATGAAGCTCTCTCTAGACCAGGGGTACTCAAATAGAAATGAGGACAGGCCACTTTTTTTTTCAATCACTGAAGGGGCCACTTAAGGGGGGTGGCGAACGCATTTGGGCCGTCTGCTATCCGTTTGTTGTTGCCATAGAGGCAATCCCTAGCATCGTCTCGAGATCGCGGTGCGCAATTTCAAAATAAGAGCTGATAGCACGATTGAGAAAAAAAAAAATCATAAAAAAAAAAACACTTTTCAAAACAGCTCGCGGGCCGCTATTTGAGTATGGGGGCTCTAGACTGTTCTTGAGCAGCTAATCTGTAGCGCTTCAGCATCCACTGATGCCACTCCATCAGTTTACGTGGCTGAGTTGCTGTCGTTCCCAAACACTTCCATTTTCTTATAATACAGCTGACAGTTGAAATTTCATGACTGGATTTGTTGCACAAGTGGCTTCTTGCACTGAACTCCTATTCTTTCAACCCATGCTTTCACAAAAATTTGTGTAAAAAAAAAAAAAAAAAGAGTCTACATGTTTATGTTTAAACACACGTGGCCATGGAAGTGATTGGAACACTTGATTCCAATCATTTGGATGGGTGAGCAAATACTTTTGGCAATATAATGCAAGTCTTAAAACACCAGAGCATATTTTTCAATGGCAAGGGCAGACAAATATATGTTTTCACACATATATAAATATCTTTCACAAATATACAAACCTGGTCTTGCCCAGACATGTGGCCTAGAGCGCTTCCACGTAAAATGCCTCTCTCATGCTTTTCATATACCCAAGGGGCCAGACAAAATTTGAAATAAATAACACTTAAAAAGCTTAGATAAGTTTTGCACCTGCTGGTATTGCTGAGATGGTGAGGAGTATGGCTGCGTTGGAAGGTGCACAGGAGAAGGTTTAGGCACTCCGAGCATGCTCTGGTAACCAGGCGGCAGTGGGGGGTATGCAGTGCCATCAGACTTGCTCATCTGTCCTGGCTGAGAAGGGTATGCGCCAGCTGGTCCGGAGAGAAGCAGACAGAAAGTCAGTCAATGGCTACTTTAGATACACATGGGAAGTCCTCCTGTCCCGAGGTCAGAACTGTTACCATGGTTGAATTGCAATGCCTGTTGCAGTGGTACGCCTTGCAGCTAAAGAGTAATTGTTTCTAATAAATGATTTCTTACACATGCACAATCAGATTTTCTTACCATTTCTTTTAAATGCTTTTCAGGCTTGCTAGCTCAATATGTTGCAAGGCACCATAATTTAAATCAGTGACAGATCAAGAAGGGTTTATTTATTTATTTATTTATTTTTGTCTGGCTTAATCACCAGTCAGACTGCATGTTGTTACAGCTAGTGCACAGTGGCAACATCACAAAGTCACAAACATCACACACTAGTTCATGTCTGATTATAAACAGTATGTTCAAAAGTATGTGGATATGCCTCAAAATTACTAAGTTATGCGCTTCCATCACAACCACTGCTAGTGGTGTATGAAGCACAGTCATGCAATCTCTATTCACCGTATTTCGCCACGCCCACTTTCAAGTGTGTGTTTCTTTCGCCTTTGTGTTAGAACTTCCGGTCAGCTATTTTCGCATTAATGTACACTACTACATTTTAATGATTTTTTTCATAAAATAGGCATTCTTGTCTATTTACTTCTTTACTTAATTACTTAAAATTACAAAATGAATGCAAGGAAAAGATGTGGCCACTGATAAAATAGTTACTTATCTGATAGCCTCACAAGCACCCAACGCGTTTGCTTCATCAGAGCTTCATAACCGAGCCATTTCTCGGGATAAGGATGATCTGGTGTTGGTTTCCCCTCCACAAAATGATAAGAGCAGACGTATGGACGTTTGGGTGGATGTTTTAAATTTAGCGCCTTCAGCCTTAGACGCAGGTCCTCTTCTTTGGAAGGCGGTGGATATAAGTTATAAGGTGCCCCACAACACTCAGATCTTTTCGAGTTGTGTTCGTAACACTGTTGGTCAAGCACTGCTACATCTTCGTGCTGCGCGGTTTGTTTACAAGCCCAGCGAGCCGCTAATACTATTAAAACCGGCGTAGTGGAAAACTGGAGACTAGTAGTATCTGTGATATTGTGATTGTGATTTGAGTCTCGTTGGTGAGACGCGGTTCTTCTGTCACACGTTTTGGAATAAACCACATACGAGGTTCAGCAAAGGCACCGCACACGACTGAGGGAGGTTTAAAAACTACTGACACTGTTATTTTCTTCCTAAAAGTGAGCGCAGGTCAGTGGCGTTGTAACGAGTGTTGATTAGGGGTGTATTCAACTAAGGATTTTCATAGTCGAATCTGATTCGTCAGATTTTCCCTTTAGTCGACTAATAGTTGAATCAGGGGTTTTTTAAAGAGCACCTTAAACGGGATCCCGTTCTCATTCAGGACTTTTTTCCACTTCAAAGTAAAAACCTAAAACACTCAGATAAATGAATAAACATGGTAGGTTGTCTTTATTCAGCTTTTATTTATTACTTATTTATTTTTTAATGAAACGTTAGAGAACATTAACCGTCAGTGCGCATATCGAACTGTCAGACAGGCACTGTGCAAAATGTCAAAAATATTTTAAATAAAATATGCCTGCTTGAAAATATATATAAAACATTTCCACACAACAGCAAACAAATTATAAGGAAAGGTTCAAGTAACGGGGTTTAAAAGCAAACAACAACAATAAATGTTTATAGGATTACTTGCCGAGATGCACCGCGACGAGACGACAAACGGCAAACGTTTTTTTTCGCCTTACGCGTTTTAAATGGTATGCCATGTTGGTTGTTGTCGTGCGAAATAAAAGACGTTGACGACATAACTTGCACTTTACTTTATTTGATTCATCTTTATCTTTTTCAAAATACTTGAAGTTTTTTAGTAGACATTATAATCTCGGCGGACGCTGATCCTGTAGCGTGTTCAGCTCCGCTCGTTTGGATTGTGCAACTGCAGGGTGTGATGTATTAATGTGTAATAAGGAAGATGCCTATTGTTAATGCGCACACATCATTTTAAAATATTTATTAACAGAAATTATGATGATTTTATTTGACAAAAGGCTATATATAACGAAAACAAAGACATTTAATGTAACAACTAATGCTTAGCAGCGTCCTTGGGCACCCCCATGCAGTTAGAATGGTACATTCGACTATGACATTCATAGTCGACTAGGGGGTATAGTCGACTATAGTCGAATCAGCGACTATTGCAGGCCACCCCTAGTGTTGATAACGGAGTTTATCCACTTTTTACCTAGAAAACAACAGTTGTGTACATAACAGAGCTCGTAGTGTGCTCCAAACGTGACAAAGTCCTGAAGCATATCACGACTTATGTTTATATCGAAGTTTGTGCTTGTTTTTTTACTTAATACTTAATTTGTGTCCATTTTACATCCCCCCGCTAATAATTTACACTCGCCATCCCCCCTCTTGTGGCTCTTGGTCTCTGACGGGTTGGCCACCTCTGCTCTAACTGAACATATTATGCTAGTCATTTTGTGCTTTTGTCGTTTTGCTTGTAATCGGTATCAGCGTATCCGTAGCACCGGAAATTCCAACACAAAGTCAACCAAGATGGCCCTGCCCAGCGTTGTCATGGAAAATAGCGTGAATAGACAAAAACTGGAAATAGTGTGTCATTGTGTCAGTGTTTTTAAGCTCTACACTGTAAACCTGTTTAATTTCAATGTACATAAATATTTAACAGGGCCTGAAATTCATTTTTCAAAATGAGTGGGAATTCCCCCCTTAAATGTGTCACATAAGGGGGATTTCTACATTTTGGGAGGGGATACTTCTGGTGAACCTAAATACAGGTCTTGCTGTGCTTATATACATACATATATATGTATATAATATATATACATTGTAACTTGTCTCTTGGTTCTTCACTACCCTGATCTGTCCTCTTCTTGGTCTTTCTTTTCTTAAAAAAAAAAAAACATTCCAACTGCTCTCTTGGAGGGCCAAGCTGAAATTAGCATACATTGGTTAGGCTTGTTATAACTTAATTTTACGTCTGTTTTGTGTGCTGAAATGTGTCATCACATCACAATCAGCTGACTGGGCATCAGGCAGAATTTTATGCATTGCAGTAATCCAGGGTTGCCAACTCTCACGCAATGAGCGTGAGACACACGCATTTGACCGTCTTCACACGCACAAACGCCATACATCCGATTTCTCACGCTGAAAAAATCTAGTTTATTTACCTCTGATCTACATCTACGATTCAATGAGTTATTAGTTCGCTTATATCGCTCTGATATAATACTTAAATGTGTCCATTTTACACCCCCCCAACAATTTACACACGCACACCCCGCCCCCGGCCAATATTTTACACACACGCCGCCACCCCCCCTCCCTCCCTCCCAAAATCAAATCTCACTCAGTGATAAAGTTGGCAACCCTAGTAATCTGTTTTTCTGCCCTTCTCCTCCGTTATTGACCACCTCTTTCAGATCAGCCTCGCGCTTTCTTTCAGTGCTGCTGTATGAGAGACACTAGCCGAGTGGCGACTTAAAGTCGATGTTTTGTAGCATCGGCTGGTAAAAGTCACAGCACCGTACATTTTACAAATCGAGCAGCTCATTTCACCGCTATTAAGTTCGAGCCAAGGATATATTCTTGACCAGTTGGACTGAAACATATCTTTGGACTGCTGCTTTAGTTTACTACCGTCACCTGTGTGTGAATCCTGAGGATTAGTTTGATCAACGTCGCCGCCGCTGCGGTGCTAGGAAGAGTGAGAGCGCCGAGTGCAGCGTCCAGTACGGACGTCGGTCTGTCCGACTATCTGTCCGTCTCACAATACAAACAGAGCTATTGTTTTGCTGAACGTTTTCGCTGTAATTGTGTGCGGGAGTTTCCCGCATTATTATGGATAAAATTGCGGGAATCGAAGAAATAGTGCGCAATTCCCGCAATCCCGCACTGAAATTCAGGCCCTGTTTAAGTTTTGTTGCATTACTATCAAATCTAAGTATATTGTACTCATATTTGCACACACTGAAATTTACTAACAGTTTTAAGTTTAATGAACTGAAAATTAAATGTTTTCAACTCATCAACTTAAATACTTTATTGTTGAACACCCGCAAAGATGTCGTTAAACTCCGCCCACTCATTTCACCTCGGATGGAGAAATTCGGCGCCATTTTCCTCTTGGAGAAAGATGAACACGGTGAGTGTTATTTATTCAGTCTTATTGAAAAAGGTTTAATTTGATTATGTGAAATGCATTATGTACAATAAAACACCCTCTGAGGTTATATACGTATAAAACCTTGATGCCAGGGACCGAATAACAAACGTTTTGAGGTGATTAGCACAGTTAATGTTAGCATACCTAACCTAGCTAAGTTAGCAAACTGGTAGCGATAGCTAGCTAGTTAGCGCTCCATAATTTGACAGTGAAGATTAAAATAAATGCATAATTACATCAAAACAATACTTGTCTTCAAACTAGGACCAACGTATGTTTTTATACGCTAGGGTCTAATGTTAGGGTCTTTCAGTTTTAAATGGTGCAGCATTTATTGGCGCCAGAATGGAACAGCACCGCAGTTTATTGTGGAACAGGGAAAAACAAAATTGGTGAACGTCAATTTCTGAAAAAATAATGTTACCAGCATTTAAAGGATAGTAATGTGATTTTGATAGCCTAAACCACTGTATCAAGGTGTATGTAGTATTATTGTATTATTAAGCAAGGTTATGTGTGTGTTTATTTTAGGTGCAGGTGTTTCTCCCCGGGGATGGAAAGCAGTATTTCTGGACCTTTAGGGATCTCTTAGGTAGAAGCACCCTGAAGTTGTGGGGTGAGCGGGTCTTGAAGAGCCCCCATGAGAGGTGAGGGCTCCCCTTATGTTCGGGGACTAGTTGTGTTAACTAGTATGTACAAGTTCACTTCTGGTTATTGTATCCTTTACTTGGATTATGTAACGGGTTTTGTGCTGGTGCACTTTATTCATTAAATCCTTCATTTTCAATGAGACTTGTGTGATCGTGTCCTTCTTTTACTTGAGCACCATTGCTCTTAACCCTCAATTGCTCACTTGTATAAAAATGAGATAAAAATGTAAGTCGCTCTGGATAAGGGTGTCTGCCAAATGCCGTAAATGTAAGTAGAATTAATGGGTAAAGCGATTAGGATAACAAGTACAGAAAAGTTCAATCATCCTTGATGCAAACCAACTTTATATTTTAAGTAATACTGACTTACATTTTCATTGTACATTACTTAAATTTTTAAGGCAACCGGTTTACCAATATTTTTAAGTAAACTCAACTTATCCAGGCTTACAGTGTAGGGTTGCCAGCTAAATGTTGCCAGCTTTGCCACAATTCACTTTATGAAATTGTGCCCCACAATATCTGCCCCAGTCAACTGTAATTGCTACTATTGTAAATTCAAAGGTTCTAGCATGCAAAGTCATGTCTACATTGCCCATCCTCTGATGGATGACTCCAAGTTCCATGTTACCTCTGAAAGCAACAGCAACATAAGAACTCAGGAACGTAAATGGGCTGTGATGAACAGATGTACACAAAAGCCTAATATCACTATGCTTGATGCTTTGTTATCGGCAGGGGTGATGCAAACATGCTTCCAGTCTTTAGCACTGAAAACTTCTTTTCTATTAGTTGTACTTCATAACCTGGCTGTCTGTTGGACATGCCAACATTTCAGTCAAGTGATCAATCAATCAAGATGATCAAGTGTCCACATACTTTAGGCCACACAGTGTGCTGATCTGGATGAACTTTTATGAAACCATGATCCATCAGGATAATGTTTGAGCTAGATGTGTTGGTGGTTAAGTCACATTTAAAATGAATAATTGTCCAGGTGACAAAAAGTATTCAGAAGTTTGTCACAAGTATAACACTATGTAGAAAAAAACCTTGAGTAAATTTAGACTGAGTAGCATACAGACTGCATTAAGCTCACATGTGAGGAACCTACAGACTACATTAAGCTCACATGTGAGGAACCTACAGACTACATTAAGCTCACATATGAAGAACCTAGAGACTACATTAAGCTAATTTTTTTGCACCAAATAGTGGTGGTTACGCTGTCTCCAATAATCTAGTCAAGTAAGCAATCCAACAAGTATAATTTATAAGTTCTTACAACTTTGCATTATAATGCAGTGCAGACTACACATAAATTTTCTGATTCCATTTTGAAAAACACATTAACCATTTGGCCAATGGTGGCTGAAATGTTTTAGTTTACATTATACAGATGACATGCAAGTAGAGTTAAACCAATTTCAAATATAAGAAAGTTTGTTCTCTACCTGGCATGGTGACATGGTTTGCAGAGGCAGTTATTGGTGCGTGTCCTGGAGACGGAGATGCATTGTGGAAGGAGGGAGGTGTGGCAGTTGCCATGCTATAAACTTGACTTGCGCCAGGATTTGGAACGGGGCCTGGCTGAATGCCCTTGGAAGGGGCTCCTATATGAGATTGTCCCCCATACTGCCAGCTTGTAGGTTGCGGAGGGTGCTGGTAGTAACTGTTAGATACTGGGAGGGCTGAGGCGCTCTGTGATGGTGGTGACAGAGGCATCCTGTGGTTATTTGGCGCAGGCTGAGAGGGTGGCATGGGCTGCAAAGGTCCAGGTGGCATAATAGGTAAGGATGACCCAGAGGGGTTCTGGTACAGGCTCACTTCAGTGGCAGGCTGATGGGGCCTGGAAGGATTTGTGCCAGATATTAATGGAGCTTTGGATTGAGCTATAGTAGGACAGCCTGGCTGGCCCACCACATAGTCTTGAGATGTGGGATGAAGTGCAATAGGACTCTGGAAAGGACCTAGAATTAAAATGATGAAAAAGGGGAAACATTAGGCAAAAACCAACCATGAAACCAAAACAACAGTTTCTATAATCCTTTTTGACAATCTAAAGAAGACTAAATCTAAAGTAGACTACAGACAATTATATAAATAAACAGATTAAAATAACAGATTAAAAAACAAAGTCTATATATGTGTGTATATATATATATATATATATATATATATATATATATATATATACACACACACACACACACACACACACACACACACACACACACACACACAATGAAGAATAAGAAAAGCCATTCTTAGTAATAGGAGACTACATTAAAATTAGAGGTGGAGGTTTTTTGGAAACCCTATACCCTATTACACTGGAATTACCTAATGTTAATTTATATTATATTTATATATATATATATATATATATATATATATATATATATATATATATATATATATATATATATATATATATATATTGTACATATCGCCAAGAGGTCTTTATGTGCTACATAGACTGGGTGGCAATTTTATTGTTCTGCACGTTTTTGAGAAGTTTGAGAAATCAGCAGATAAAATGTTTCAATCAATTGCATTTATGCAAAAAACCTGAAGATTAACCAAAAGGTATAAAATATGCAAACTGCATGGCAGCCTTATGTATGTAAGGAAACAAATGCCAAACACAGATTTAACCCATTTTGCCTCATGTCTTTACATATTTTGAAACCTCCAAATGTCCTTTATTAGCATTCAAACGTTAATTGATTAATTAATTAATTCAAGCATAAAACATTTTTTATAGCATTGAAATATTTTCAAGGATTAGGTTTCTTAAAGCATATTTTCAAAATTCACATAGAGATAGATCAAAAACCCACAAAGAGTGCCAAAATAGTTAAATGTATTTATATAGTGCTTATTACAACAGTCACATGTCTGGTGGTAGGGAACTGGTCTTGTGACCGAAGGGTCGTGTGTTCGATTCCCAGGCCTGAGACCATGAGTGAGGTGCCCTTGAGCAAGGCACCTAACCCCAACTGCTCCCTGGGCTAGGGCTGAAAAAAGCAGGTTTACAGATGCCCGAGTCCCCCCCCCCAATGAGCAAGCTAAAGGTGACAGTGGCAATAAAAAACTCCCTAAGTGCTTGGTGACCCTTGAGAGGACTTAGAGAGAAGACTGAAAGAGGCAGCTCATCATCTTGCTGACACCGTACAACACAACAGAAACAAAATGGGTAATAAGTTCATGTAAGCAATAGAAGTCTACACTAGAACTGTAAAAGTCCTAGTTTGGGTTTGATAAGTATGTGTCAAACCACAGGAACAGCTGCCCTAGTTGTTCTAGAGCATTCTTGATATCCTGGGAGGAAAGAGAACCAGGGTAGTGGGGAATTGGGTGGGTGTGCTGTGGAGAAGTGTGTGGGTGTGATGTAGGTGGCAGGAGCCTACAGCTGAGATGGGTCACCGCTCAGTAATATCAGGACACCAGAAGTACTTTGACAGGAAGAGAGAACAGATTATTAGGCACAGTCATATACCAAGATTTGTATTTAAAGGCATATAAGGTGTAAAGATGGACAGATCTACCTATGGCTGCACTGGTAAAATTACAACACAATCTCAGTCAACAAATGTCACCAAATAATAATAATAATATGTTAGGCATTTGCAATCCCTATACAGTACCTAACAGGATGTAAGATTACAAAAGAATGTATTATGTATATGTATTTTCATTATGGATGGCTTAATAAGGTTGCCATTTAGCAGACAAAAGATAAATTATTCATTGTTAAAGCAAAGGTGAGTGCTAATTAGCTTAACATTTGCTAGCTACCTAACGATGATCCTGGGTCTATAGTTTTAAAGTAGTCACTGTAGTCATTCTAGGGCCAATCAGTAATATGTTGGTCATCTTGACAATTTCTTCATGACTAATCAAAACGATAATTTATGCAGACTGGTAAACTCACTTTCAAAAAATGTAAAGCGTTATGGTAGTTTTTTTATGTTTACATTAATTATGTAAGGAACCTTAATAAAGCATATTTCAGCATTTTTAAGTAAAAGATTGCATGAAATCAAAAATAAGTTAAATAACTGATTACACAAAAAGGGAAAAATCATTGCCCATTGGAGTGACACTGGAGTTCAGAGCTCAATAACTTTGCCTATTGCATCCCGAACGGTAATTATTGTAATTATGAATACTTGATTTCTCCAACACTTCGTAAAGTTTGGATGTACAACTCTAGCGAAAAAGTCTTCTCCATCAAATGACTAATGTACATGTCTCACTGATGAAACTATTGCTGATGATGAAGGAACAGCAAACATCTTACACTCAGCTTACTGGAAGAGACATTACCAACATTTTTAATACTACTTATGTTCATTCATTGGATGTTTTGTTGAAACTTGGATTGCAGTCGGTCGACTGCTTCTTCTGTTTAGAGGATAACATTTGTTGCAGTTTGAGTATAGACATACAAAGTGCTCAAACTACAAAGTCTTGTAGATGTAATTGATTTAAGAACTGTGTATGGTTAAAACAAAAAAAAAACAGTAGCAAAAGAGCATTCATGAGAAGTTTTAAAAGTTTACTAAATTAGTCAAATTTGTGCTTTGCAAGTAGTAGATACAGCTATTAGCAAACTGCAAACATGAAGCTCTCACATTTCATGTCAACACAGTTCAGAAAGGGGTATGCAGTTACTCATATAGAAACCTCTAGTGTTTCCTTTTTTTTAGATGCAGTCCACTGAGACACTCAGACACAACTATGAAATTGTTAGGACATGGAAATAGCACATCATATCACCTCCAATTAAAGGGAATTTAGGGTATGTATGCTTCTTTGTGATTGTGCAGGTTGCCACACTAGTAATAGACATTGACATCCGTTTCTGTGTATAGGTAGTAAAGTTGACAGGAATGTTTATAACAATAAACAACTGGCTCACAATATTTTTATATGAATGTTGTATTGAGTGCCAGATGAATAGGAGGTTCATGATTTTGCAGGCATTTAACATTCCCACATCTGCAGGATCACGTGTGTACCAAGAATGTCATAGAAGGCATTACCACCCAACCCCAATCCCCACAGGTGCTTAATGATCGGAAGCAGAGGTGACTGGCTAGAATTGTATATGCACACAGACAAGCGACTATGGAAGAAATCACATCCACATTCAATGCAGGAGCACATGCTTATCCAGCTGGTCATTATAGCTTTCTTTGGATATGGAAACAGAAAACACACCAGAGTGCCCCTGTTCATACCAGCATACCTTACATTGTCTTGTGAGATTGCAAACAGGACCCTAGTGGACTGGCAACATTTGGCATAGTTCAAGGAGTGATGGTAGTGTTTGTGGTATAAATTGGATCAGACTGGTACGGTTTGTGCAACATGCTGGTAAGGTTTGTGTGTGGCACAGACTCCACAAAGCCATGGACCACAGTTGTCAGAGAGACACTTCTCAGAAATCTTATGCTTCTCATACTTATGGTGGTTCCATACTCAGGGCTCCAGACTAAACCATAAAAAAGTAATATAATGTGAGTAATATAATTCATTTACTTGCCAGTGGCAACAGGTGATACATTTGTCTAAAGACAAATTGTATTTTAAAAAGTTAACATAATAGTCTACATTAGTGACCCATCACATGGACATGTCTACCGATCAGAAAAAGCATGCATTGCTTGTGGGAATCCGACCAACAATGTGACTCGCAATGCAGGGTAGCTGAACCTTCAGCAATAAGCATTAACTTGTTGAAAATGGCAAAGCGAAATAAAATCTGTCAAGACTTTAGGAAGCCATCTGTTTAATCGCAGCCACAGACAGACTCTGATAGCATGTTGGAAGGTAGAGATCCTAAACACTAGAGACTGCATGCATTAACAGTGCCAGTGGTAGTAGATATGGCTTTAAGTCACCAACAAGGCCAGAGTGGATCTGACATGTTAGAGATTGTTTGAAGGCACAGTGGATAAAATCAATCTGTAACTGGTGTCACCAAGTACACGTTCACTATGGCAATGGGGCCAAGAACGACTTGGTGAGTCGTTGTCATTGGGGAGGACAGTATGGATTTTACGGCTCAGGAACCGATTGGCTGTGCAGGTACAGTCTAGTGGGTGAATGCTGGGATTTAAGACGTTGCAGTTGGTGTACTAAGCAAAGGGTACTGATCATGCGCCTTCAGTGTCAGTGGGGCTGGGTACGACTTTAATCACCAGAAAGGTGGACTGGAGCCTTTCTGCACAGGATATCTGACATCTCGTTGCATGTATAGGCTAATTATTATGGTTATTTTCCCCTCAATGAGGTGCATGTCAGTCATCTTTCATATACAGAAGTGCTTTACAAAGTACTGAAACAGTAAAATGCAGTAACATACAGTCAGATCTAACCACAGTGAGAAAATATTAAATGTTTTTATTTTGAAGAGAAAAATGCTACATTGTTGCTTCTTCTAAGGAAAACCCGTGCCATATCTGATCTGTGTTTTGCAATAGTAAACAATTTGGCAAGTAGATGTTTAATGTTGATAAGATTGAACCAAGAGTTTAAAATCCTACACCTATACTAAATACATTACCGGTAATTAATAATTAGACAATAATAAATAGACAAACCAATGAAATTGACAAGGAAAACAGATTTTTAAACAGATAAAAATATTATTCACTGGGCCACTGGAGAGAGACAGAACGTTTGTAATATTGGAGTACAAAAGTGAAGTCTTGAGTGCCACATGTACAACCATACGTGCCAAAAACAATCACAGGCTAGACCACAAGTTTGAACATCACTTGATTTTCTTTAAATGGCTAGTTCAAAATGACCGCATCGAATCAGTATTTAAATCAGAATTTAAAAATCAAGTTTATGGTTTTCTTATTTTGACTTCAGCACCATGAGCTACGCTATATATTTTTAAAAAGCATAAAACCTGTCTGATTTTAGCGAAAGTATAAGTGCATTAAAAGCCACTTTGACGAAAAAAGGGGGACAACCGCGTGACCACCAGAGAAAATAGCGACTTTGAAAAACGTGAGTTTTATGCTTTTAATAATGACAGAAATCACCACAATCCAAGTTTTGGCAGCGGGCCGTACTTTTATATAATGATGCTACATTTGTATTATACATTATCTAGCTATTAATATATCTAGCTATCTAATAACAAAAATCAATTTTAAGTTTTCAAGCCAGTAAAAATGTTGGCCATGTAGGTTAACTGGTGAAGAGCCTAAATCGCGTCAGAGCAAAGTTAGCTGTGTAAGCTCGAGTTAACCACTCCGACCTCAATAACACCACTTTAACCGTTGGGCTTTACGTCAACTAGCTACAATCACACCGAGAAACAGCACAAACTGATGTAACAGCTGTACCTTAGTTTATTAATCACATTTTTAATAGTCATCCATATATTGTGCTCTCTAGCTAGCTAGCTGATGTTAGCTGCTGGGCGAGGCTAACAGAGCTAGCAGGGCTAACAGGCTAACCAAGCGAGGGTGTGAGAGCCGTCTAACCTGCTACAAGTGTTGGCTAAACGGCTAGCTAGCCAACTTTCACATCACCGAGTCAGTTAGCCAACATCTAGAGACGTTACCCGACACCAGACCGTCCGCGAAACCGCATTTAACCCGCTAACGTGAACGTAGCGAGGCCACGCTGGGGTAGTCGCGCGTACGTGGGTCCGTCGTGGCAGTAAACTCACCGTTAGCGTACGTCCCTCCTCCGGTCCCGTTCTGGGAGCCGAAACCGCCGCTGGACATGTTGGATCTGAGGCGCTTCGTTAGCGAATAACGTTAGCGAGCGAACCTACATGGACGTCTAACCAGCAACCTGGCGAAACTCGCAAACGTACTACGTTCAAATTGTAATAAAAACGTCCCTCGATACGGTATTTTTGTCGCCACTGTTCCAGGGCGATGGCTAAAATCCTCTTGACTTGACTTGACTTAACTTAACTTGGCCGAGCTGGTCGTTCCTCACACGGAGCTGTCAGGTCGTCAAACATGTCTCCGAACCACCGGAGGGACGCAGGCGCTCCGAGCATGCGCGGTGAGTAACACGTCAGCTCGTCAAACACGTCTGCGGAGAGAGGGGGGGGACGCACGCGCTCCCGAGCATGCGCAGTGAGTACACGTGGCATTTCCTGTGCTCGACATTTGCGAGCGTACTGGAAAGCTTAAAATGTGCTGAAGTGTCGAGATTCGAGCACGTCGGTGCGCGTCTGGTGAACGTAAATCTGTAATTGTTTTACTATAACAAACATTTTATCGGATACAGTGAATATTGCTACAAAGCCTTTGTTTTTTTGTTCTGAATTCCTGAAATATATTTAACACACATCACTACAAATTGCAGGCGTATTCACATAATAACAACAGATCGACAGTAATGACGCATATGGTCCCGCTCGAAAACTAAAGTCGCGTCTATTATGCCCGCGTTTGTATTTTTGCCGTTACATATTAAAAGCGATATTCTGTTCAAAGTTATCGTCCTGTGATCGACGACGGTGTCTTCGCCGGAAGGATTATTTGGTGACAGAAGCAGGAAGTGGCGGGGCAGGATCGGGGAGAGACGGTCGGCCATTGCTGTGTGTCGTGGCTCTGAGTGAAACACGAAGACGGGAGAGAAGACGTCCACCAAGGTCTCTCGGGTCTCCAGGAAGCACATCTCAGCTGTGTCCAAAAGCACGTTCAGGACGTCCGTTCCGTCTGTGTATAGATAAGAGGTATGTTGTCATGAATCCGACTGATACTTCATTCACATTTGGGACGGCAAGAATTGTTCCTCAGCTAGCTAACTAGCTAACTTCAACGATAGCCTGCAGTAGCTCACTTGGCTAGTCGGTGAGCAAATTTTGGGGCGAATCTGGCTACAATGGGCACTTGTTAATATAATAAATATATATTTTATAAATTTAATTGCTCTATGTAGTTACCTAGCTCCTCAGCGCTAAGCTTGCTAGATAGCTATATAGATAGCTAGCTTAGCTAACCTAGCTAGTTCGTAAGCCGGTATTAAGTTATTAAAGCTGTGGATTTGTACATTTGTCTTTAGTATGTTTATAAATATATATATAATATAATATATATTAGTTCCCCCGTTCAGATGTAGTTTCGTGTGAATGCTGCTACATCAGTTTGTGTGATCACTTGGCCAGCCAGGATTGGGTGCTGTGTGCACAACATCCGTTGTTGGATCATTGTCTAGATAGCTAGGTGGCGTTCACATGCCTCGCTAAGTGACACGTAGCTGTAGATATATAGAGGTTTAAGGTCCGTCATGATTCATTCTTTTAAGTACTTCTGTGTCAGTGGAGACAAGTTGTCTTTATCTTTGACGTGGTTAGGCAGCAAGCCGCTTGGGTCAATAGTTCTAATGTTCTGCTCAATCTGTTCATGCTATGCAGTATCTACCCTTGTCAAAATGTTTTGAAATTGCATTACGTGAATATTAAAGCCTCGAGCTTTCAACTTTGCATGAAACAGTTTAAACCTAATGCTTCTGTGTTAAAAATTTTCATGTTTAATATCTTTGAACTATGTTGCACATAACTTGATGTATTCCTTTATATGAAGTTTAAAAATAAGAGCTGCTGATTAGAACTCTAAACTGTTGTCAAAATCTGCAGGAGTTTGGCATGGTGTTGATGAGGTGTGTTTGGCATCATATCAAGCTGAAGCTAGTGATTACACAGGCTCATGTATTTGCAGAAAATGAAGCATGTTGGCCTGATTCTTTATATTTACATGGACTTTTATTTTTTATTTTTATAAAAAGTACATAAAACCAAAATGAAATTATTGCTTTATTACAAATTCTAAGGTAAACACTTTAGCACACCTAGATCGGTTGCAAACTATAGTACCACAGTTGGAATATGAATGGTTAATTAAATCATTCTTGATGAGCATGTCTTTAATGTTGTTATCTATAAGAAATTAGTGGAGTCTGTACATCATCCTTGAGTGTCCTGAAGTGTTGAAGTATAATATTAGCCACTGTTTTATTAGTACGATAATAAGTCAGCTCCAAAGGAATTCTTGTTGTCTCAGTAGATTGTTTATAGGTCAGTGCGTCCACTCTCTGAATAGGTAAAACATGAGCAAAAGCGGCATCTATGAGTTCCTTAGGAAAACCACAGTTTTTAATGTTATACATTCCAATACCTTTAAAAAATAATATTAAATTATTTAATATATTAAAGTGTATTATATATTAATATTAAATTATATTATTTTTAACTTATATATTTAATATAATTATAATGTTTTTAAAATTTCCTCTGGAATAGTCTATTTAGAGAGTTCAGGGGGAAGAGCGACCCGTGTGTTGCTATATGACCTTTGCTGTTCCTATACTTTAAAACCAATGCTGGTCTGCTTGTGTAATCAGAATCATAGGTTGTCCTGCTAATTTCAGTTGTGCTGCTGATCAGTATTAATGTGACCAAAAATGGTGGCGCTCTGCTGAGGAGGTTTAAGGTTTAGATTTTGAATTATATTACTTAATTGCTGAGAAAATATGTAGTTTATACAATTTTATAGTTTTCTTGCAGGTATTATGACTGGTCTTGTGTGATGTAACGGTCTAATTGTGCCTGCATGATACTAAACTGCCAAAATAGCAAATATGTAAGAAGGTGATGAAGAGATTCCCCATCACAGCGAAACTTTTTATCAAGGCTTAGCTACCTTATAACTAGACTATGTTTTGTTTATAAAATTGTGTGAAGTACCTAATTTTTTATTGAAGATTCTGTTGATTAACAATTTGTTAGTTTCTTTATTAACTTCTTTATTCACAACCCAACAGTGCCACACCATGCCTTTAAGGTTTTTTGTGAGTCATGTATTTAATCTATTTTGTTTGTTACATATTTAAAATCTTAATGTTTCTTTAAAAGTAAAGAAACACTGCTCTACCTTTTTGTCGCTTGAGCCAACTGGCATACACTTGTCGCCCAGCTGGTCAGTTTTGCTCACGTGGTTTGGCTTGCTTACCAAAAATGTTAGGTACTGCATATGCTTTAAATAAGGCAGTCAATTAAATCCTATACTGTAGGTGTTACCCTGTAAACCCTACAGTATAGGATGTGTATGTAGTACCTCCTTCTCTCGTGTAGTTCGGTCTCCAGCTTTGCTGGGTCTATTCTGATGCTGTTACTCTGCCACCATGATTGCACTTGAGAAATGGTACAGCAGCATAAAAACTGGAGTGCATCAGTGTGAGCACATTGGAGAAAAGCTTAAGTATAAACAAATCAGGATTTCTATCTTCACTACAAATAGTATATGATTATACAGTACACGGTAAAGAACGTTTTTGTGACAGAATACTGATGTTAAAGTCCATTATTGTCCAATATAGTCCACTAAAGTATTGCTGTCCCCATTAAGCTCAGGCTGCTCCCTTTACTTGCATAGACTGCCAATGTGAATAGTTCATTAATAGTCTAAAACCAATCATCGTCAGTTTTCTGTGTAAATTATGCTAAAATTATTAGCAATATCTTATTTTTACAGACTTTCCATGTCTAAATTCAATTTAAAATGAAAAATTATTGAAATTATCTACATTAACAATAATTTTAAATGTAAAATATTCTTGTGAGCTTAATTGGAATGAGGGTGATCTTAAAGAGTACAGAATGTACCCATTAAGCACACTTCAGACTTTTGACTTTTAAACTTTAATAACTTTGTTACATGAGAAATGAATATTTCATTTTAACTTGACATGACTTTTGCTTTAAATATGTCATTTTAGATTTGGGTGAGCTTAATGGGGGCGTTTACCATAATTTTCTAAATCTGAGTGGTCTCTCCAGATCAAAGTTTTCATGTGGATTTCAAAATGGCCTTCGGGAAGAGGAACATTGACAGGATGTTTTCAGAATATGCAGCAGTATGTTTGGCTTTAAGATGCATGGAATATTAAAAAAACAACAGTATGTGTATTTATTTAGTTATGAAGCACGATAATAACTTGTTTGCATATTAGCATAATTTGTGTTCAAAGTTACAAGTGTGCTTTATAGGTAAGTGAGCTTAGTAGGGGCATTTACCCTATATTTCAGCAAGCAACATTTTGTTCTTGTACTGCAACATGAATCAGAATTTGCATTAGATTATTGTAATTACTGACGACAATAGTCTTTCTGTAATTTGGAAAGGTTTAGCTCATCAAATCAGTCTGAGCTGCTAAACTCTGCACCTTGTCTTAAATTCACATTTGGTTTGATGCCACAAAAAAATAAACAAATGCACACATGAAAAAACACATGTACACAAAGCTAATCACAGCATGTAATTAACTTCTATGATCTTAATCATTTTGCCAGTGCAATTTGTTTTGACATTTTGGGCCTTTGGTGCCTCAATTGAAAAATGTTTTGCACGTTCATTTATGTCAATTATTTGCACTGAATTAGCTTTATTTCACTTGTAGGTCTAAAAGACCCTTTGGGCTTTTTTTTATTTTTGAGGCCTTTAGGCTTTTTTGCCTTTTCGTGTATGAATCCCCCATCGCCGCTTGCAGCTATATTTGCTGATTTATTGTCAGTTGTCAATAGCTGGGTTTCCATCCAAACCTTTCGAAAAAATAATGCGCAATTTCCAAGTTTCGGCAGAAAAAAATGCGAATTAAGCCTTGTTTCCATTCATTACAGTTATGCGAATAAACTTTAGATCACGTGAGAGGACGCCAAACAATAATGGTTTTACGTCCATCTGGCAGTTACGCATTTTTGCACTTTGAGGTTTTGAACCATTTTTTTCTTTTCCTTTCTGTACATGGAGAAGTTAAATTCAATTTTTGCTCTCTCCAGAACTGTTTTTGTATGCATTTGCCATCTTTACATCGCGATCATGTTTGCTCTTCGTCATGATACGTCATCGTTTAGGGTTGTCCCGATCCGATATTTGGATCGGATCGGCCGCCGATATTAGCAAAAAATGCGTATCGGTATCGGATTGGCAGACACGAGAAAATGCCGGTCCAGACTCCCGATCCAGTTTTTTAAAGTCCGATCCCGGTTTTCCTGTGCACCCATTTAGATAATCCATTCCAGTTTTTGCTAGTGAGAGTAAAATCCGGTCCGCATTTTCCAGCACACCTTCTGCACACGAGCGTAGTTTCTGCCCCAATTTAGCTCCGTGGCATCTCGGACCGCCGTGTAAATTTGAAGTTATCGGTCAGTTGTGTGGGATTATTTTACCTTAAAGGATGACAAAGACGAAGAGGTAGAGTGCAACATATGCCACAGTAAAGTCAAGCGTTGTGGTAAAGCTGTAAGAACTTTTAATACCACCAATCTAATCAAGCATTTAGCGAAATACCACCATAAACAACATGACGAGTTTCTAATGAAAACCGAAGACAAAAAGAAAGGTCCTACACAACTAACACTGGCAGAAACGTTTGAATTGAAGGGAGTGTATAGATGGGGATGGAGCAGCAAAGTGTGGAGTAGAAGGCATTTTGCTTTTAATTAGTTTATGATATGTGCACAGATTTTTTTTTAAGCTTTGGTTTACACTTGTTCAAGAGCACTGATAAATGTTAATGTTAATAATAGACTATTTTCCACTCAGGTTGTGTGTTTTTTTTAAATATAATTTACAATATTATTTGCACTTGTGGCTTTTTAATCCTTGGTTTACTGATGCTATTTCTGTTTGTTATTTAATATTTTGTCTATTTTGAGTTTATTAATTGCTAAATAAACAGGTCAGTTTCTCCTTACCAACCATTGTGTATTATTCAAACACACCTAATTCAGCTGGCTACTTGTTATCAAGAGTAAAACGCTTTTCAACATGAGTTTGACAATAAAATAAGTTGGCTAAATAACTTTAAACTTTAATACATGCTCGGATAGGCCGGTATCGGCCGATATCGGTATCGGATCGGAAGTGCAAATAAATATCGGTATCGGATCGTAAGTTCAAAAAGCTGGATCGGGACATCCCTACCATCGTTTATGCGAAAAACCCTTTTCCATCCAGTTTTTCCGAATTTTAGCGATGCAATAGTCTAATTTTTCCACTTCCTCCTAGCGTAAAAATCTTTTTGCGATATTTGGGGCTTTTTTTGAATTTTGGACTTTTTCCATCCAGCTTTTTTCATGCGCATTTTCAAAATGCGCAAAAACTCAGTGGATGGAAAACCCTCTAATGTCATGCAGAGCGGCAACTGACAACTTTTTTTTGATAATCAGTATAATATAAAAACAAGATATTTACACTCATGGATCTTTATTGTTTTTTTTTGTTTTTTTTTTAGGCAAAAGGGGAAACATTTTCTCTTTTTAACTCTAATATTCAAATATGCAAGCCATCAATTTTGTTCATGATTCTAGAATGCTGTATATGTGTTAATCTAAATAAATCTTGTAAATGGTGCTCCTTTAAAACTCTAGTTTCATAAGTACAGGATTTAGATTTGGATTAAGTTACCTCTATCCCCATCCCCATGCAGCTGTCTGGTATGTTCGGTGGTATTAGTAATTCATTGTTCAAGAGAAAATGCATTTCAAATTGGAGAATGTTAAAAAGCTCATAACGTAAAGTAACATGGATAGTGTTAATGTAAGAATGGAACTGAAAGCATTTTTTATTTTGGAGGGGAGCGTTAATAGATGACATGCTTTGGTAACTTCATATTTGTCGGAAAGAGTGCTCTGCCCTGTTGTAGCAGGCAGGAGAATCAAAAAATCGTTCTTACCTTATCTTTAATTGTTTTCTTTGATCTCATGTTGCCATTCAACATTCTTTAAGCACTATGTAAGGAAAAACACAGAATGGCTTATTTCTAGTTACATGTCAGCTAGCTAAGTTCTTTTCACATAATAAAACCTTCAGTGTGTTTTCCTGCTTGTTGTAATTTGTCACCAACGTATTATATAAATTTTATTAACCTGTTGGTCCATTCATGTTGTTGCGCATCATATTCATTTCATTTTCAATTCAATGTTTCACTCTTTTTAATAATATAGCCTATTTATGATAATGCAGCATAGAAATATGGTTCCAAAGTTTCCTGAATCTGTGGAGTCTGCCCTTTTAATCCCTATTTAGATCTAGCTAACTAGATTAAACAGTGAGATCTGATGAAGATAATGTTTTAATGTCAAGGAGTTTGATTCCTGTGAAAAAGAAGAATATGGAAGTAAGGGTTTGATGGATAAATCAATGTTCTTAAATTAATGCCATTTTGCAATATTGCAAAGATGGTGGACTTGCATAGTTATGGTCAGAGCTGGAGTGGCTAATCAGGAGATTCGGGAGGATTCCCGATGGGCCGGCTCATGTCAATCTCTAGTTTGGGCCGATTGGAAGGGAAAAATAATTTTGGGTCGGATTTGGGCATGAAACTCCAGGGCTGAAAAGGGGGCCCACTCCGGCCATGGCTATGGTCATATTTATCCACTTTGAGTTCTTCTATCAGGTAGCTAGCTACTTGGATAAATGCTGCTTCTGTGCAAAATTTGTGAAATTGTTTGTAACCCAAGAGTCAGGACTAATGGACAAAATGTCTTTTTATTAATACGTTTCTATACTATTTCATTATTTCATTATATTTTGCTACATTTGTGAACATAACACTTGGATAATGTATTTTAAACACCAAAAGAGTTGGTCTACATGAGTAAAAGTATGTTTTCATATGAGATATGGAAAAAATGGATATCTTCCACTTTAGGGCCATATTTCTTTATGCTATACTCTAGGTCAAATGAAAGCCTACCCCATTAGGAAGAGATCCGAGATTGTTCTACACATTTTTAATATAAAACATGTATGTATTGTTGGTGCAAGTAATTCACTTTAAAATGAATCTGAAATGTGAAGTGGGATGAAATATGTCTAAAAAAGTGCCCTGAGATGGCAGGAGGATACATAATAAATTATGGTAAATGCGTATCGGTGTTTATTTCTGTGACTTTTTAGAATGCTTCCTGGGTGGGCAGTGGCGTTTCAAACAGTACTACTCCCACTCATTCTCATTTACCACAAAGATTTTCCCCCTCATTTTGGATGAGCTTTTTTTCTTCATTTTCTTACTACTAAGATGGTGGTGAAATTACTTGACAGGAAGTATGTGTAAACAGTCAAGTCTGTCCCAAACCTTTCCAAATATTTCATGTAGTGTGGGTCCACCTTTAATTGTTCTCCTGTATGTGTAGTTATTTATAAGTATATAATTGTTTTTGTTTATTTTCCTTTAGATTTCACGAGATTTGGATATGTCCTTCATATTTGATTGGATTTATAGTGGTTTCAGTAGTGTACTGCAGTTTCTAGGTAAGTCCACAAAAATTTCAATACACTTAAACAAAGTTTCAATACTTTTAATGCCTGAAATACACAGTTGGATAACAAGAACAGCTAAATACAAATCAACAGTCTTGTCTGGTTTGTGTGGTTTATAGCCTGGCTGGCTGCCTGACCTGTAATATACTGGGATGATCTCGTGGCTTCTATGGAGATAATTTGATCTAGAGAATGTTACTTAAAAGTGTCGTAACTATTTCAGGGCTGTATAAGAAATCAGGCAAATTAGTATTTCTTGGCCTGGACAATGCTGGCAAGACAACGTTACTGCATATGCTTAAAGACGACAGACTGGGTCAGCATGTACCAACCTTGCATCCAAGTAAGTCCACATCTTGATAACTTCATATAACCACACAATTTGAAGTAAATTAATTAATTTTAATTTTACTGCATAGTTTCACTTGTGTATGAATTCTTCAAACCATACATATAGCATATGTAGCCACATTTACATTTCATCATCAATGAAAACAATTGCATGCAATAACAAGAAAAAAACCCTTTTAGGACTGAGCAGAAAATGTTATAAACAAACCTTGTACCTGAAATTCATGTATTGCCTTTAAGTATTGATAATAGCGTATTTGTTGTAGCAGTCTTTTGTGCAAATAAATTAAGGTGAGGCATTTTACTACATGCAAGGAGGACCTACTCCTCATTAAAGACTAGATTGACTTTCGGAAGACAAGGTTAGATAAAAGTGGTGTGTGAGATGATCATGTCACAACTGTGTGTTTGATTCCTAGCTTCAGAAGAGCTGACAATTGCTGGCATGACCTTCACCACCTTTGACCTTGGAGGACACGCACAGGGTAGATAAAAACAATTTTTATATTACTTTTATATATATATATATATATATATATATAATATCTTGTTTTACTGCTTACTTACTATATTTGACTCCTAGCACGAAGAGTGTGGAAAAACTACCTCCCAGCCATCAACGGCATTGTTTTTCTTGTTGACTGTGTAGACCACTCTAGACTGGCCGAATCCAAAACGGAACTTGATGTGAGTGTGTCAGGTTTTTTATTGTTTTGGTGATTTTTAACATGATCATTATATTGTCATTGTCTGTTGTCAGTCATTTACTGCATGTTGGTTTCTTTAATGCAAAACGTCTTAATAGCATTTGAAAACTAGATGTTTACTCACCTCGGTGAAATGTGAGTGTACTTTAGGGGATACTTTTCACAAGTGATAGTGACTGTATAAAACAATTTCTCTAAAGTTGAAACAATTCAAACATCTGTTTCTTAAGGCTTCTAGTAGTATTGTAAGATGTTTTATTTGACATCCATTATATACATTCTTGTGTTTGCTAGTGCTTATAGTGAAGGAACTATGTAAACCACCCTTCAAAACTAAAACAAACCTGGTCTTACACTAGTTGTTGTAAACTAGACAGTCCAAAGACTTATTTTAAATGGCCTTATAAACGATACTTTGATTTAATACAGTGACTCTTCAATAGAGACTTTAATTGTAATTCTCCCAGTCATGCAGCATGTTGCAATAATGTTTTTGTTTTATTGCAAATACCTATAACAGGCACTAATGACAGATGAAACTATTGGAAATGTGCCTATTTTGATCCTTGGCAACAAGATTGATAAGCCAGAGGCAATTAGTGAGGAGAAACTGCGTGAACTGTTTGGATTGTATGGCCAGACCACAGGCAAGGTAAGGTTACGCATTCTGAAAATGTTTTAAACACATTTAAATGTTTTTAGGTGTTTTAAGAACTTCATGTTTTTAAACTCTTTTAGGGTTAGATGATTAAGGTGTATGTGGCTTATTTACTGTCAAGTAACATACTGTCTAAGCATGGAGTACCTATATCTATAATGTATATAAAGATAAGAAATGTATAAATAAATATGTACACCTCCGCACTTTGTTATTGTCTCACCAGGGCAATGTTCC
This sequence comes from Brachyhypopomus gauderio, assembly GCF_052324685.1. Lineage (NCBI taxonomy): Eukaryota > Metazoa > Chordata > Actinopteri > Gymnotiformes > Hypopomidae > Brachyhypopomus > Brachyhypopomus gauderio. Next base: position 8,693,700 of record NC_135228.1, read on the forward strand.
CCTGAAGGAACTGAACACGAGACCACTGGAAGTGTTTATGTGCAGTGTGCTAAAGAGACAGGGCTACGGCGAGGGTTTCCGCTGGCTTTCCCAGTACATTGACTAGGGGGCCTGCTACAAGTCGGTGTACTAGGATTCAGCTAACCAACACCACACAGCCCTGTGTTCGGTTCTAAAGCCTTTGCTCTTCAAAAGACAAGTGACGGCAGCAACCCAGTACAACTTGATTCAAATAGATTTTCATTTGGTGGACATTTAATTTGTTTTCAAATACACCTTTTCTAAAATAATAATATACCAGTAATGCTGAGTTCAGTCCAAACTCATGACACACTTCATTAATTTTACATTTCATTTGACGTTCTTTATCCTCTGTGATGTGTGGAAAAATATGAATGAATGTTGTGATATTGGCAGCCCCAGTTTCAAACTAAATATAAATGACTTGTCAGCATTGTTTCATTATGGCTATTATGTTTCCCGGTTTCTTCTTTCAATGTTCTTTTAATATTATCTGCATCTCTGAACATCATATGTATGTGAACACAGTCTTGGCTTATGACGTCTGATGACCTTAAGCATTTTCCATATACCGTGTCACTTTGGCATCAAAGTAATTTTGAAAATTTTTTCTGCCTGGCTAACCCTTGTAGGACGTGGGGCCGATCATAGAGTCCACTCAGATGTTCATTCCCAAAGCTTCTTCAATGGAGTTGAATGATGTTTATTTTTTGGTTCAGGTTGAGACCTAAGAAGAGAAAGGTGGGCTGCAAGCTATTTGGTGGAAGAGCAACGATTGCAAAAATTGTCTGACCTTTATGACCTTTATTTTCTGAAAGCGGAGGTAGGAGGTAGCCAACAAGGGTTATTTTTTCCCTTTCTTTTTTTCTTACACAAGCTCATAATGTGAAAATGTAACATTTTGAGTTTGGAAGAAGATGAAGATAATTAAGATTATGATATATAAACACCATTTTGTAGGTCAAAAACAGATTTACATTAGGTGTCAGAAAGCAAAATGTGACCATTTAGGAAAGTGTAACACCAAGTCAACTGGCAGTATGACCTGTATATCAATTTTTATAAGAGGTGTTTAAAGTGGTTCTTGATTTGATCATTGTACATTACAGAAACAAACAACTATTATGCATGCCTTGTTTCTTGATTTTTAATGAGCACAAATATGTGAAAAAATCCAAAACAAGGGAGACCAAATTAACATGAATAAACAGTTGAGAACAGTTCTAGATCTTTTTCTTTGATTTAGCAATTTATGCAAAATAAATTTTTATCCTGTTCCTTTGTATAATATCTATCATTCCATGAGCTGTTCCACATAAGGGACAAGTGTTTGAGTCATAAATTGTAATAAATGTTTGCAATTAAAACAGGATCCAAAGCTTTTAATAGTTTATTCTTAAGGCAAATAATGTTTTAACTGAAAATAAGTAGGTACTAGTTATTTTCAAGTATTTTTAGATGGAGAGCTACATAGTTGAAATTGCTAGGTACATTTCAGAGAGGTCTTTCATCTGCTAAGCACGCAAATTATTTGTTTTAGGAGTTAATATTCCTGTTAATATTAGAAAACATTACTACCTTCATTTCATGGAACTCTAAAGTTGCAAGAGTGTAGATCAGTTCATTTTCTTACTTTATTTACCATATCAGCAACTGGCAATGCAAATGTCATTAATACAATGTCCATTAGTATTAAAATGCTAGAAATGGAAATGACATTCTTAATGGTCTGAAGGTGTTCAATAAGCCAAACAGCATGTCTTTTCCTAATTTCTTTAATGTAAAGCTAATGACATTTCTTGGAAGGGCAGTCATGGCCTAGTGGTTAGGGAACTGATCTTGTGACCGGAGGGTCGTGGGTTCGATTCCCAGACCTGAGGCCATGACTGAGGTGCCCCTGAGCAAGGCCCTTAACCCTCAACTGCTCACTTGTATAAAAATGAGATGAAAAATGTAAGTCGCTCTGGATAAGGGCGTCTGCCAAATGCCATAAATGTAAATAAGACTGCAGTAGACTCCTCCTGCATTAATGCAGGAGGAGGAATTGATAACATTTGATCTATTTATGCCAGCTATTTTAGCAGTTGTGTTAATAAATGTGCATGTAGCACATCTGAATGGCCATTTATGTTACTCTTGATGAGCACGTATGATGTTTTTAGCTCGTCTATAATGGAGGATACTTAAACAAGGATGTTTAATCGTCATCCTGCGTCATCCTTGAGAATTCTGAAGTTTTAAGTATGTCACTGTTTTATTTGTAGGATCTTGTCTGAACAGTTGTCAGATTGTTTATAGGTGAGTGTGTCCACTCTGAATAGGTAAACGTGCATCATGATTTCAAAGAATTCACACATTTCCTTTCTTCTTTCAAGTTCTTGATGCCTTAAGTAAATTGCCCTCCAATTTGGCATAATAGCTCTTGCAGCAGGGTGAGTGGGTGACATCACAGCAATAGGTAGCCATCCAGATAGATAAATAGACATCATTTGGCTTTCCCACGAGAGCACCACACCCCTTCCATTTGCATGGCTAACGGGTTTAACATCGAAGCTGCTGAGAAACCTGTTGAAAGAGATCTGGTTATAGGACATGCTGTGACATGAAGCTAGCTAGGGACAGCAGCAGTAGTTCGCTGGATGCCAGGGTGCTGGACATTGCAGGTAATCTTAAATTTTCAGGCAAGTGTAGGTTCTCTCACTTGTTCATGTAGAAGCTAATGATGTCGACTTTTCGGAGATTACTAAGAGTAATAATATAGACTTGTTGGCAAAGGCAATATCTAATCCCATTCCAATGCAATGTGACGATATAGTGTACAGATAGCTGTCTTTACTGAAGTGCTGATTGCCCAAGTGATGGGCAAGACAGATGCCAGGCAGCAGACAAACAGGCTAAACTGTCCATCTGCTAATTGCTGTAACATGTCATTCAAGGTTGACCATATTAACACTATGTCTATTTCCCTGGCTACGCAGACATGCAGACAAGCATCCATGTCTCCAATAATTAATAGTTATAGAGTATTTGTACAGGTGCTCCACCCAGTTAATTTTATCACATTTTAAAGTTCAGCACAACTCTACCAAGCATGTGGAAGCAATACAGTATGCTTGAGTATCAAGGTAACAACTTAACGGGACCCCACTTCCTAAAGTAATTGCAGTGTTAAAATCATTTTGGAGAGAAAAGGTTCAGTGTAATACTCTGATCTGCCATTTAAAGATGATCTTTGTTCTATAGATGTTTTTGAGATCAGCCTTGATCTGTTGCACACTTGTGTGTGAGGTTGTGTTGTATCTGCTGAAAGTTCTTTTAAATGTATTGTCGCTCATTATTCCTAATGCTACAAATGAAGGGGTACAAAGCATGACAAAAAACCAAACCTACTGAGTCAAACATGGACACTGTAAGAGATGTTCACCCACATGGCTGACACAGATACAAGGTCATAGCCTTAAATAACAAGAGCTTTCAGGTGAGACCATGCTGCTGATGGTTTTCCCAATAATCTATGGTGTCGAAAAAAGCACTAAAGTACCAATAAGGGCAATTATGTTGTTCTTTGTAGTGTTACTATACAGTCCCTGACATAAGTTTTGTCGCTTATCCATGTTGTGGAAACAAAAGCTTATAACCTGACTTTAAATTCATCGATTGGTTTTAGAAATGACTCATATGAAAGCTGAAACCCTCCCAAATGAGATTTAATTTACGAAAATAAATTTGCTTTACTGCAGAAATATTGATCATTTAATAAACACAGAAAGGTATGATTTTGGCAAGACAAAAGTTTTGTCGCCTTGTCATATAATGCACCCAATCCTAGTTTACAGCCTCACCTGTGCTCACTAATTGATTGGTTAATTAGTGGGTGTGTATAAAAAGAACTCCTGCACCCCAGACCTTCACTTGCACTGCAACTTGACCTCTGACTTCTTCTTTCGACCATTCCCATTTAGGGGTCACCACAGCGGATCAAACTCTTCCATCTGGCCCTGTCCTGGGTGTCCTCCACTGACACACCAGTCACTCTCCTATCCTCTACCACTGCATCCATAAACCTCCTATTAGGTCTACCTCTCCTCCTTTTGCCTGGAAGCTCCATCCTCAAGACCCTCAATATACCCATCCTCCCTCCTCTGTACATGTCCAAACCATCTCAATCTCGCTTCTCTAACTTTATCTCCAAAACATGCTACATGTGCTGATCCTCTAATATACTAATTTCTGATCCTATCCTTCCTCCTCACTCTAAATGAGAATCTCAACATCATCTCAGACACCTCCATCTCCCTCACCTGTCTCTTTGTCAGTGCCACTGTCTCCAGTCCAAACAACATAGCAGGTCTCACTACTGTCCTATAGATCTTTCCTTTCATTCTAGCTGACACCCTTCTATCACAGATCACCCCAGACACTTTATGCCTTTCAAACCACCCTGCCTGCACTCTTCTTTACCTCTCTTTCACTTCCTCCATTACTCTGTACCCTCGACCCTAAGTAGGTAAACTCGTCAACCTTCACCAAATCAACTCCTTGTAACTGTACCTGTACCTGCCCTCTCATTCACACACATGTACTCTGTTTTACTCCTGCTCACTTTCATTCCCCTGCTCTTCAAAGCATATCTCCATCTTTCCAAGCTCACCTCCACCTGCTCCCTACTCTCACTACAGATCACAATGTCATCAGCAAACATCATAGTCCAAGGGGACTCCTGCCTAACCTCGTCCATCAGTCTGTCCATGACAATTGCGAACAGGAAGGGACTCAGGGCTGATCCCTGATGTAGTCCTACCCCCACTTTAAACCCAACTGTCATTCCTACCGCACATCTCACTGCTGTCACACTGTTCTCATACATATCCTGCACAACCCTCACATACTTTTCTGCTACTCCTGACTTCCTCATACAATACCACAGCTCCTGTCTCGGTACTCTATCATAAGCTTTCTCTAAGTCAACAAACACACAATGTAACTCCTTCTGTCCTTCCGTATACTTCTCCATTAACACTCTCAAAGCAAACATAGCATCTGTGGTGCACTTAGCTGGCATGAAACCATACTGCTGCTCACAGATCTCTACCTCTCCTCTAAGCCTAGCTTCCACTATTCTTTCCCAGATTTTCAGGCTGTGACTGATCAACTTTATTCCCATGTAATTACTACAGCTCTGAATGTCGCCCTTATTCTTGAAAATCGGCACCATTATGCTTCGTCTCCACTCCTCAGGCATCTTCTGACCTTCCAAGATTCTGTTAAATAACCCAGTCAAAAACTCCACTGCTGTCTCTCCCAAACATTTCCATGCCTCCACTAGAATATCATCAGGTCCAACTGCCTTACCACACTTCATTCTCCGAATTGCAGCCCTTACTTCCTCCTTGCTCACCTGCGGCACTTCCTGATTCACAACCTCTACCTCTTATAACATTCTTTCCCTTTCATTCTCTTGATTCATTCTCATCAGTTCCTCCAAATACTCCTTCCACCTTCCCAAGACACACTCCTCACCAGACAACACATTTCCATCTTTATCCTTTATCATCCTAACCTGCTGCACATCCTGCCCATCACGATTTCTCTGTCTGTCCAATCTGTACAGATCCTTTTCCCCTTCCTTAGTGTCCAACTTCTCATACAGCTTGCTATATGCATTCTCTTTAGCTTCTGCTACTGCTCTCTTGGCCTTATGACACATCTCCTTGTACCTCTGTCTACTTTCTTCATCTCGCTGAAAATCCCTCTTTTTAGCCAACCGCTTTCCTCTCAAACTTTCCTGAACTTCTTCATTCCACCACCATGACTCCTTGTCTATCTTCCTCTGATCTGAGGTCACCAAGTACCTTCCTAGCCACATCCCTCACTACATTTGAAGTCTCATCCCAGGTATCCAGAACTCCACCACCATTACCCAGTACCTGCCTCACCTCATCCCTGAATTTTACACCACAGTCCTCATCCTTTAATTTCCACCACCTGATCTTAGGTTCCACTCTCACTCTCTTCCTCTTCTTCACCTCCAAACCATCCTACATATCACCATCCTATGCTGTTTAGCTACACTCTCCCCTGGTAACACCTTGCAATCACTAACCTCTTTCAGGTTTCGTCTCCTACAGAGGATATAGTCGACCTGTGTGCATCTTCCCCCACTCATATACGTTACCCTGTGCTCTTCCTTTTTCTTAAAGTAAGTGTTAACTACAGCCATCTTTATCCTTCTAGCAAAATCTACCATTTGTCCTGTATTCCTTTCTTTAACACCATATCTACCCAAAACCTCCTCATCACCACTGTTCCCTCCACCAACATGTCCATTTTAATCTGCTCCAATATCCACTCTCTTCTTTAGGGACCTGCAAAATAACTTCATCTGACTCTCTCCAGAATTCTTCTTTCTCCTCCACATCACAACCTACCTGAGGAGCATAAGCACTGATGATATTCATCATCACCCCATCAATCTCTAACTTTACACAGATCACCTTGTCACTTACTCTCTTTACCTCCACTACACTCTTACTAAACTCATTGTTCTGGATTACCCCTACTTAATTTCTCTTCCTGTCAACACCATGATAGAAGAGTTTGAAGCCACCACCAATGCTCCTGGCCTTGCTCCCCTTCCACTTGGTCTCCTGTACACACAGTATATCTATCCTCCTCCTCTCCATCACATCAGCTAGCTCTCTCCCTTTACCTGTCATGGAGCCCACATTCAACATACCAACTCTAACCTCCACCTTCCTGCTCTGCCTCCTCTCCTTCAGCTTCAGAACCCTCTTCCCCCCCTCTCTTCCTCCTTGTCCCAACAGTAGTCTAATTTCCACTAATGCCCTGTTGGACAACAGCACCAGTGGCGGTCGTTGTTAACCTGGGATCCGGTATGGAATTTCTATTTTTGATCTGCATCATTTTGGCGCAGTTTTTATACCGGATGCCCTTCTGACGCAACCCTACCTATTTGGGCTTGGGACCGGCACTAAAATACACTGGTGTGTGCACCCTAGTGGCAACTTGACCTCTGACAACATGCCAAAAATCCATCCTACGACCAAAGCCTTGATTATCAAAACGCTGAAGACCAAATCCACTGCAGAGTTGACTGGCACCTTTAATGTGTCTCCGCATCAAGTACAAAGAATTAAAAAAAGATTTGAAGAGACTGGAGATGTTTTTTCACCTTACTTTCTGTGGGCAACAAAACTTTTGTCTTGCCAAAATCTGACCTTTCTGTATTCATTAAATGATCAATATTTCTGCACTAAAGCAAATTTATTTTCATAAATTAAATCTCATTTGGGAGGGTTTCAGCTTTCATATGAGTCATTTCTAAAACCAATCGATGAATTTAAAGTCAGGTTATAAGCTTTTGTCTCCACAACATGGATAAGCGACAGAACTTATGTCAGGGACTGTAAGCCAAGCTCACAAGTGAGCTATGATCACAGAAGATATGTTTGTATGTTGGGCTCACAGAAGGGCAGTGGCAATGCTAAAATCAGGGCAGGAAGAGGAATGATTCATCCAAACCCGAACCCTCCTAGTCATGTCTGATGTGTATTGTAAAGGACCACGTAACTACAGTTGTGATCAAATTTATTCAACCCCCACTGAAATAAAGTGTTTTGGCCAGTTTGACATTGATTTTGATAATTTCAGTCATCTTATTTACAATTATATCAAAGAGGCACTTATAAATTAGACAAACATAACATAATATTTATGATGGAATAACCACAAATGTCTTTACTGTGCTCACATCATTATCAGTTTTATTCAACCCCCTAGTGACATTATTTTTTAGTACTTAGTACAACATCCTTTTCCAGTTATGACAGCTTTCAAGCGTGAAGCATAGCTTGACACAAGTGTCTTGCAGCGACCTATGGGTATCTTAGCCCATTCTTCATGGGCAAAAGCCTCCAGTTCAGTCACATTCTTAGGCTTGCGCACTGCAACTGCCTTCTTTAGGTCCCACCAGAGGTTCTCAATTGGATTTAAGTCTGGTGATTGCGATGGCCACTCTAGAATGTTCCAGCCTTTCATGTTCAACCATGCTCTAGTGGACTTGGATGTGTGCTTCGGATCATTGTCCTGTTGGAAGGTCCAACGTCTCCCAAGCCGCAGGTTTGTGACTGACTCCATCATATTTTCCTCCAAGATCTCCTGGTACTGAAGGGAATTCATGGTACCCTGCACACGTTGAAGCTTTCCTGTACCATTAGAAGCAAAACAGCCCCAAAGCATAATTGACCCCCCGCCATGCTTCACAGTAGGCAAGGTGTTCTTTTGTTCATAAGCCTGGTTCTTCCTTCTCCAAACATAGTGCTGGTCCATTGTCCCAAACAGTTCTAATTTAGTTTCATCTGACCACAGTACACTGTTCCAAAACCTTTGTGGCTTGTCCACATGGCTTTTGGCATACTGCAGTCGACTTTTCTTGTTCTTTGGAGTCAGCAAGGGGGTGCGTCTGGGCGTTCTGGCATGGCATTCTGGCATTCTTTTTTCAGTTCCTTAGCAGTCACGCGGGGATTTTTCTCCACATTACGCTTCAGGTAGCGCACAGCAGTCGCGGTCAGGATCTTCTTTCTGCCACGACCAGGTAACGTTTCCACTGTGCCCTTTAACTTGAACTTGCGAATGATACTTCCGATAGTGTCTCTTGGAATATTTAACAACTTCGCAATCTTTTTATATCCATTGCCATTCTTGTGAAGAGCAATAACCTCTTCTCTTGTCTTCTGGGACCATTCTCTTGCCTTCACCATGCTTGGAAACACACCAGTAGATGTCTAGAAGGAGCTGAGTATCACAGTCCTTTTAAATCTGCCTAATTGGTGCTTATCATGCTTGATTGCTGCTCGTTGACATCCACAGATGTTTTCAATACCTGATGGAAAACACTGGAATGAACCTCTGTTCTTAGGAGTGGTAGTCGTAAAGGGGTTGAATAATTGTGTCAATGAAGAAATCACAAAAAGGCCATTTAATACTTTATGACAAAAAAAATTGATGCTATCTTAGTTGCATTTAGTTCTTTAACAAGTCCTTGTAAGATTTCATTATGAACACAATTACAAATGTGCACTGAATTCCATAAAACCCTTCGCAGCATTGGGGGTTGAATAAATTTGATCACAACTGTAAATACTAGTGCTGTCAATTCCAGGTGCCGCGATTAAAAGTCCTCACCAGGATTTTGCTCAGGCTTCCTGGATTGTGTTGATTTCACTAATTTTACCTGGATTGTTAATTAGAAAATCTAGCAAGCTTGAGCAAAATCCTGGTGAGGACTTTTAATTGCGGCACCTGGAATTGACAGCACTACTAAATACCTATCAAACCTAGCTATGAGTAAATTTCCTGCTTCCTCTTTTCAAAACGTTTGCACTTAAATGTCACCATGTTGCCATCCTATTCCTTAGTTAAGTGAGTTACTTATTCTGTTTATTACATTTTTTGACATTGCTACACATAACCCTGATATCGACAACCTCCATGAGACATCAGAAGACCTTTCCATCCTCAAAAACATCGACGCACAAACCAAAGCTATGTATTTCACCATGTCAGAGTCTCTTGTTGCTTGTGCTGAGTGTTACCCATCTTCTGTCAGTAGTGGTAATTTTATATGTGAGAAGTGTAGAATAAATTAGCTTAATGGAGATTGTGTGTTTAGAAGAGCACCTCTGGGCTATAGAAAGTCCTAGAGAGCAGTCGATAGCATGTAGGTTATCAGGCCCAGTTGCCACAGTAATAGTGATACCCCAGCTCCGTCAGTAGAGCCCTCAAAGTGGGGCGAATTGGTGACGTCTGGGCGGCATAGCCGTAGGGCCAAGCACTGTTCAGTACAAGTTCAATTGTCAAGCAGGTTTGCCCCACTCAGCGATACACCAGCTAAGCAAGAGTACTGGTTATAGGACATTTGCAGCTTCTCCACGTGAATATAGTGACCCTTTAGATAAAATTAGGGGAAAAAAATTGTCATACTATCTCAGAGCCTGTCAACCTGCCAATGCACCTTGACAACTGTCTGGTCAGCTCTGATGCTCTTTTGGAGTCCTTCTCCCCATTTGGTCGTGAGGAGCTTACTGCTAAAACCTGCTAAGCCCTCCACATGCATACTAGATGCTGTACCAACCCATCTACTGAAAGAATTACTGCACAGCAATGTAGAACCTTTGCTTACTATAATTAACTATTCTCTGAGCCTGGGTTACATTCCCAGGTCATTTAAACTTGTAGTCATGAAGCCGCTAGTTAAAAAACCTGGTCTAAATCCCCAGGAACTGTCCAACTATAAGCTAATCTCTAATCGTCGTTCATATCCAATGAGCTCTATAATGAACTCTTATCTGAGCCTAGGCTACACCCCCAAATCATTAAACTTTGCAGTCATTAAGCCACTGATTTATAAAATGGTCTTAATCTCCATGAACTTTCCAACTATTGGTCAATCTCTAATCTGTCCCTCATTTCCTAAGTTGTTGTTCTGCCCCTGCTCATGTGCGTGTGTGTATGCATCAGAGAAGGGTTCTCTGTGTCTTGCTGAGCGCAGCAGGGCACATTGCTTCTGTCTTATCTGAAGCTGTTAAAGCTCACAGAGAGAGTCAACTCACAGTCTCCACTGTTCTTCCTTCAGTGCTGGTAAAGGATCATCCCATCCAGCTTGATCAGCAGACAGCTCTCTGACCAAGGCCTTACCTTGGATAGTTACAGGTGACACATATCCCAGGGGTTTGTAAAGGCCATTGACAGTAGACAAGATGCCCCTTCTAGTGAATGGCTTTATTTCTCTAGACACAGAAGGTAAAAGTGTCAGACTCTAGGTTCCATGTAAGTCCTAGACTCCATTGCAGTGGCAAAGGGTCGATGGCCAACTCCTAATCCACTAGGTTTTTGGCTCTCTCTTCAGGAAGAAAGGCATCCATCACAACCCAGCTGTTGGATGCTATTTTGTGTATTTATTCTGCTAACATTTCCTTTGTTCTCTTCAGAACCGAGATGGCTTCGCCTTCAGAGGGAAAAGAGGAAAGCCCATCATCAACATAGAAGCTCATGATGAATTGCTTAGCTTCAGCACCATGTTCTTTCTCACCAAGTGAGGCTGATTTTCTCAGGCAATTTATGGCTACCACAGGGGATGGAGAATTCCCAAAGACATGCACTTTCATGCGGTATTCAGTGGTCTGCTTGCTTGGGTCATTCTCTTCAAACCACAAAAGTAAACAGTTCACTGTTCAGTAAACAGTAAAACATCTGCTAGATATCCGCCGTCACAGCTAAGGGTTCCTTGCGGAAGTGCATGAGGCCTCCCAGCAAGGTATTCATGTCAGGCCCACAAAGTAGAACATCGTTGAGGGAAAGGCCCTCATACTTGGTGCTGGAGTCAAACACTACATAGTTCTGGTCTCTTTTCTGTGGGTGATAGACACCAAAAATGGGCAAGTACCAGCGTTCTTGTTGTGGTGTCTGCGCTGGAGCGGGTTCTGCTTGGTCTGCGTCGAACATTGCTTGGATGAATTTGAAGACGTGTTCCTTCATGCCTTGTTTCTTTTCCAGCATGCAGCGCAGGGACATGAGATGATTGTTGGAATATTATATGTTGTTGGGTAGATGCGGCCTGTTTGGTTTGAAGGGCAAGGGTGCTACCCAACGGTTTGCTCATCTATGTAAATGTCTCTGTCCATGAGGTCAAGGAAAAGCTCATCTTCAATAGACGTGTCAAGCTTGTCATCATGCTGTGTTTTTTGAAACACATTCCAGCCCAGGCTCTCTACCTTTTACGGCTAGACTACTAGTGCATGGGCTGAGCATCCACTGATGAGCACGCTGGTTTTGAACGCACTGACACCAGTTGAATTCTTCCCAGGCACACGTCTCTGCTGATCACCCGTCCAAGGTCGATCCCTGGGCGATTGCAGCACTATGAGGGCCATTACAATGTTCTCATACCTTGTGCGCCTGGATCACATTCCTTCTGAGGAGAAGCAGAATAGGCACATCCACCAGGTGCTCAAGATGAGGATGATGTTTGGCTGCGTTTGGCGATGGTATTTCAGATCTGTCGTCTGGCAGCATGTCACACTCAATCAAGACAGGCAATGGAATTTGTTCGTTGCCATCTAGCTATTCTACAATGAAGTTGCTGGCACGTCATCCTGCAGTCTTGAACAATCCTGAGCATGTATTTAGAGTATATGATGGTCCTTCTCCTTTAATGCTGAAGTGCTCAAAGAACTCTGTTCTGCCCAGTGACTTGTTGCTCTGTTCATCAAGAACTGCATAGGTCTGCATAGCTCGTTCTCTCTGCCTTTCTGCACAAGATTTTGGAGCATGACCTTGAGGTGTTAACACTGCCACATACCTTAGTGCATCTGGGATTCACAGATGGGTTGCTTCCCACCATGGTCTGTACTAATCTGTCTCACCTCAGCTTTCCACGGGGCGGGTCCTGGATGCAGCGCTGAGAGATGTATATCACTGTTACACTCTTTACATTGCACGAGCTTGACACAGTCCTTGGCCATGTGGGTGGATGATGCACAGCACCTGAAACAGATATGTTTTTCCTTCAGATATGCTTTCCTTTCATCCAGTGTTTTGTTTCTGAAGCCACAGCACTTTCTCAGAGGATGTGGCTTATTATGTAAAGGGCACTGCATGTCAGGATGTTCATCAGGTTGGGTTGTCACAGCAATGCCACTGTCATTGCTGCTAGCTGAGACTTCAGTTTTCCTCACGCCAACTGACGTTCCTTTCTGGTTACTGGTTAGGCTACTCCTTTCTGTTTTGGTTATCCTGTTATGCTGGCGAGGCTGGCGTCATTGCATGTTTTTGCTTATTCACAGATGAAGCTTACGAAGACTGAGAACGGTGGGTGTGGGACCCTGCGTTGCTCTTTGTAGCGTGATCCTACAAGGATCCATCTTTCTTGTAGGGTGTGTGGGAGTTTCTGAACAATGGGGCTGACCCCAGTCGGCGTCTGAAGACAGCAAGTGACTCCGATGTTCGGACACACAAGGGAAGTTCATTCCACCACCTTGGAGCCAGGACAAAGAAAAGTCTGGATGCTTGTCTCCCATGTGTCCTGGATGATGGAGGGTCAAGACGAGTCATACTTGAGGCACGGAGGGCTCTAGGTATGTTTCTGGGTTTTACCATGACCATCAAGTAAGGAGGAGCTGGACCATTCTTTGCTTTGTAGGCCAGCACCAGGGTTTTATATTTGATACGGGCAGCTACCGAAGCCAGTGGAGGGAGCACAGCAAGAGAGTGACATGGCTGAACTTGGAAAGGTTGAAGACCAGCTGAGCTGCAGCATTCTGGATCAGTTGCAGGGGTTTGATGGCATGCATAGGAAGACCAGCCAGGAGGGAGTTGCAGTAGTCCAGTCTTGAGATGACAAGGGACTGGACAAGGACCTGAGTGGCCTCCCTAGAGAGAAATGGCCGAATCCTCCGAATGTTGTTAAGGGCGAATCTGCATGATCGTGTTGTGTTAGCAACGTGGGCCGTGAAGGAGAGTTAATTTGTTCTTTGTTGAGGTAGGCTCATTCGTTGATAATCTTGGGCAACTGCCTCTAGCATTTAAGCTTCTGCCTGTGTGGCAGCGGCTGCTTTTCCATTCTCAATTCATACAAAATAGCTTGAATTATGTCTTGTTGCTTTAACATCTCTGCTTCTCTTCTTCAGCTCTGCTCGCGTAGCTTCGGCTTTAGCTTGTGCTATTAAGGCGGGAGAGCTAGCAACGAATAATTTGCTAGTTCGCAAACAGCTGGATACTTGCGAGCACGTTTTGAGGTCCTCAAAATCCACATCCTCTTTGATTTGTGACATGACTGTTGCTTGAGTTCATTTTCTAGTTTACGTGCCTTTTTTTTTTTTTTTTTTTTTTTTACTGTTCTGCCCATGCTCGTGTGCGTATGTGGCTACAAGCTCAGCAGACAGACAACAGGTATCCCAAGAAAAGCCAGAAGCCGAATTCTCTTCAAAGCTTTACTTGAGACTCACTGTGAAAAACTAATACAGACATGCAATTTCTGTTTTACAACCCACCCCACCCCTGTCAGCCATTGTTTAACTAGCTGTATTTGCAAGGTGATTTGAAATTAACAGGGGAAAAATGCATCACAATTTACCTGAGAAACTACAGTTCAATGTAATATAATTCATATGGTTTTATCTGCAATAGTATAAGTACTAAACAAAATATAGTCTTGATTCCTACTTTGTCACCTCAAAATCAGTTTTTTCTCGATGGAATCTGCATGTGCCTGTTTACAGCATTGATATTCACCATGTGGGATCAGGGAGGAATTGGGTAAATACTGGAATGATAATATGACTCCTATCTTATCCGTGATCGGTGGAACTGATGGTGTTACAACTCTCCCCATGTTACAACCATACACAGTCTTCCCTACTTACAGGCAAATGTTTCCCTGGTCATACAACACAACGTACGAAAATGTTGGCTTCCTCTCAAAGAACAACCACCTACGGAAACACAGAAGGAACAAAGATCAGCACTGTGAGGAGACGTCACAGTTGTAAAGAAAAGACTTTAGGTGACTTATTTGTAACTTATTTCAGTCTGCATTTAGACCCCACCACAGCACAGAAACAGCTCTGAATAAAGTAGTTAATTAACTCTTAGTATCCTCTGATAAAAGATACATTTTGATACCAATTTTTCCTTATAAATAATGAATGCTCAGAATGCACAAATGTCAAATATGGTGTCCCACAAGGATCTGTATTGGGCCCCAAATTATTCTCACTACCATTAGGTACAATCATTCATAAGCACAGTATTACCTTCCATTGCCATGCAGATAAAACTCAAATGTGTATATCTTCTAACCCAGATGATGTCAATAATACTCCCAAAACTGAGAACTGGTCAATAGGTCACTATTGATTCTGATCTTGTTCTAGTCATATTTGTCAAGTCACAGGGAAACTTAAAGGAGGTATTCCTCGTGCTCTGCTAAAGCCCTTCCATTGTTGTGTAAACCTGTCTCCTGTTTAACTTGATTGCCATACGTACTACGCCACAAGAATCCCTTCAATTCAGTGCGACCAAATCGATTTTTGGACACACAGTTTATGGCCCATTAAATGTGCTGCAACAACAAAACTTCTACGTCATCCACTAATATGTTGGACTACATTAATTCTGACTGCATATTGCATGAAGCAATAGACCTTTCAGCCTATTTCTATTCTTTCTGCATATTCCATCATATAAAATTTAATCAAATGAAAGTCCAGTTTTACTTTTCATAACACTTATAATTCACTGTCCAGATGACAGCAATGGTAGAAACAGTCTACTTCACCGAGTGTAGCCTTCAAATTAGTGTCCATTATGTTGTATTTTACATAGTTTATTCGATGATACGTCTGAATGATTTTAGAGTCTGCAGTGGAAATGGGCAACATGTTTTCGACAATATAGTCTGTGATGAGCTACTTTAGTTCAGCAGCACAAAGTCCCATCACTTGTAAGTCTATTTTTACCTGTTTAGCAGAAATGGGGCTATTGAATGTGGTAGCTGCAGCAGTCAGGTCAGTGGGGGGATCTGGGTGTTTCTCAATGGGTTTCACATTCATGTGCTGGCTTGCTAGGTGCTTACTTAGATTTGAGGTACAATTTTTCACCATAGATAAGTTTTCTTCCCATGCAGAGCGAAGAGCGGACGCTCATGTTTTTGTCACTTTTTTTTTGTTAAACTGAATGTAATGTCTGTACTTCCAAGAATTAAATGCTGCATGA
The DNA here is from genome assembly GCF_052324685.1 of Brachyhypopomus gauderio. Classification (NCBI taxonomy): domain Eukaryota; kingdom Metazoa; phylum Chordata; class Actinopteri; order Gymnotiformes; family Hypopomidae; genus Brachyhypopomus; species Brachyhypopomus gauderio. The sequence goes on from NC_135228.1 coordinate 8,709,513, forward strand.
CCCTGCTCTCTCCCAAACTCCATGTTTTCTCTTATTAATCTACAGACATGTCTATTGTTTGATGTTGCACCTCTCATACATGATTGTTAGGAGACACTCTCGCAAAGAATATCACGGTTTAGTAATGCAGCCTGCTTATGGGAAAGTAACAGTAATCGAATCTCAGTTTTTGCAATTGTAATTCCTTTACTCATTACATAAAAAAAGTAATCGGATTACAGTGATGCGTTATTTCTAACACCTTATTGCCCATCAGTGGTTGAGATTTTGTATTCTTCCCTCAGATGGGTGTGGCCCATTAGCAAACCCGACACCTGAGGGTCATTTGTCTGATTATATATGTATTCTCTTTGTACCAGTTGACTGCTGGTTATTGGTATCATTCATTTGGATTTGTCACATGTTTCGCAATGGTGCACTTTAATCATTAAATCCTCCTTTTCCCCTGAGACTGACATGATTGCTTCCTTTTTGTTTGCATTCTCTTGCCCATCAGTTTCCTTACTAGATACAGAAAACGCTTTTGTCTAATCAAGATTGGACTACTGTAACAGTCTTTTAATTGGATGCTTTAAAAAGTCCCTAAAGAAACTCATGCAGAATGCAACAGCCTGACCAGGGCAAAAAAAAGATCGCACTAGTCCTACTCTCTCAGCATTGAATTGGCACCTGGTTATATATTGAATTGATTTTAAAATTCTGTTGACATAAAAAGTGATAAATGGTGAACTTGTTGCCTACTACAACCCACCTTGCTTTCACAAAATGCAGGGTTTCTCCTAAAATTAGTACAGCCTCCTATAAAGGCCCTCACTTATGGATCAGTCTTCCAGCTTCAGTCAGAGATTCAGACACACTCCCAATCTTTAAATTTAGGATTAAGATTAATCTGATGAATATAAAGGTGTAGAGTCTGGGGTTCCAGTCATAGAATCTTCTGGTAATCTGAGATGTTGATGCTGTCATACAGCCACGTCACGTGTTCAGTGTAGTTTGTGATGATTTGAGTGGAATGCAGAAGCTCAGTGAGCCCTCGTGATTGTGGTCACCTCCGGGTCATCCCTTTAGTCATGCTAAGATAAGAATGTCAGAGCCACGTGCTAATAAATGATATGTGTACTACACGTCCTAGATCTCAATGAATAAAAATTTCCTGTTGCAAATCTTTGGTAGGTTGGCTTTATTCAGCTTTTATTTATTACTTATTTATTTTTTAATGAAACGGTAGAGAACATCAGTGTTGGGAACGTTACTTTAAAAAAGTAATTAGTTATAGTTACTCACTACTTGTTCAAAAAAGTAATTGAGTTAGTAACTGAATTACTCTATAATAAAAGTAACTCGTTACCAGGGAAAGTAACTATTTGCGTTACAGTAAAAAAAAGATTATATGCCAATTAAGTTTTTTTTTTTTAAGCAGTTTTCACAGTCAGTTGAAATGAGTAGATCAGAAAATTGTTTAACTTTTGATATTTATTGCACATCCACAGACCAGTGCAGGATAAAATCATTAAAAAATCCCAAATGTTTGAAAAAAAAAAGCAAAAGTAAACAGTTACACTATATAAAGTGCATTTACATCTACGTTGATGACATAACTTGCACTTTACTTTGTTTGATTCATCTTTATCTTTTTCAAAATACTTTTGAAGTTTTTTAGTAGCCGTTATAATCTGTAGCGTGTTCAGCTCCGCTCATTTGGATTGTGCAACTGCAGGGTGTGATTTATTAATGTGTAGTAAGGAAGATGCCTATTGTTAATGCGCACACGTCATTTAAAAATATTTATTAACAGAAATTAGAATGATTTTATTTGACAAAAGGCTATATATAACGAAAACAAAGACATTTAATGTAACAACTAATGCTTTGCAGCGTCCTTGGGCACCCCCATGCAGTTAGAATGGTACATTCGACTATGACATTTATAGTCGACTAGGGGGTATAGTCGACTATAGTCGAATCAGCGACTATTGCAGGTCACCCCTAGTGGAAAGAGTACTGAAAAATTGTAATTGAGTAAAAGTATCATTACTTTGCCTAAAATCTACTCAGAGTAAAAGTAAAATTACCCATTTCAAAATTTACTCGAGTAAAAGTACAAAATTACTTCATTTAAAATGTAATTTGAGTAAAAGTTACTTGGTTACTTTCAGTTATTTAATGCATGAATCATGAACCAAATTCAGCACAAGTTGTTTTAATCTATTTCAAAGCATATTTAAGTGCACATCCACACTTGCAAAAAGATCAGCTGGGCTCAGGAACATACTTCCTCACAGCACAAGGACAGTCACAACCTATACCAAGTGCAAACAATTTTCAGTCCTATTGTCCAACGGACAACACTATGATAAGAATAAAGAAATTTAAATTACAAATTATTCAAGTGCCCACAAGATGCCACAAATCAAACTAAAATGCAACAGGATTCCACTACTCAGAATAAAATGCCCACAGGATCCCACATCAAAAATGTAAAAATGCTCATAGGATCCCACAATTTAAAATTAAGTGCTCACAGGATCCAACTATTCAAAATACAGTGCCCACCGGATCCCACTATTCACAATAAAATGCCCACAGGTTGCCACAACTCAAAATAAAATATAAAATGACCACAGGATCCCACATCTCAAAATAAAACAAAATGCGCACAGGATCCAACTATTCAAATTACAGTGCCCACAGGATTCCACTTTTCACAATAAAATGTCCGCAGGATCCCACAGAACCTGATAGATAGAAGATTTAAAGATAGAACAATCTCATCCTTTTGGAAAAAAAAGTGCACCAGATTACGACCTGATTATGAGACAATGGAAAGGGTGCGCGCAAGGCAATGCCACGCAATTGGCCTTCAGTTCTGGGATTCAGAAGTTTAAATTTCTGCCCGCATTTAATTTTTCACCATCAATATTTTTTTACTCAGTAATGTGAGGGCGTTCAAATGTAGTGAAGTAAAACTACTTGGGTCAAAATGTACTCAAATAAAAGTAAAAATTACATATTTCAAAAACTACTCAGAAAATTACAAATTGCTCATAAAAAGTACTCAAATGTGAGTAAATGTAATTAGTTACTTTCCACCCCTGCTGCTGACACACTTCAGCCACATGAGGCCTAGCAATGTCATGCATCAGAAGGAACCCAGGGTCCACTGCACCAGCATATGGTCTCACAGTGGGTTCTGAGGATCTCATCCTGGTACCTAATGGTAGTCATGGTACCTCTGGCTTGCACATGAAGGCCTGTGCAGCCCTCCAAACAAATGGGGGTGAAGGAAAGTCTACATTTCTCTGAATTGGAAGATCCCATTCCTCAGCTGATCAAGATTCATTCCTATTAGAACATACAAACAAACAAATGTTAAGTGATAACAATAAAAACAAAGATTTCACATGTTACTTAAGAAAATAAACTATTATATAGGCAAAATTAGTCAACTTGGAGAAACAGTTGTTGGAGAAATCAGTTGTTTGAATGTGTGCTATCAATCCAGATCAATATTTTCAGCAACAGCAGCTTTTATTTATATAAATAAAACTTACATAAATAGAAGCGCAGGCTCTTCATGACCGCGGGACGTCCTCCTCTTCACTCACCTGATCACAGGCCTCTGACACCTGGTTCTCAACGGGGGTTGGGGGGGGGTGTACCTGGTTTTGGTCAGGGCCCTTGGCAAAGTTCCTCCTTCGCAAAGCACCTCCTTGCCTTGGAAGACCACACCTTGGAGGTGCAAGCACGGGCATGAGAGGAGGGCAAAGACAGTTTTCCTCGTCCACCTAAAATGGGAAGTCGGGAGCATCACCATTTTCCTGTCCTGGACTCTTCCAGCCCTGGGGACACGAGGATGGATGCCAGGGATTTCCCCAGGGAACTTTTTCGGGTGGGTGCGTGCTGCTCCAGGGAGGGAGCACGCATAAGTACCTCCTGGGGAGCTGGGGTTGCTCGCTTGGACCTGACGCAGCTGACCACTCCCATCTGTCCCTTGGGCAACGTCCCTGGACTTGCCTTCCCTGTGCAAGTGTGTTTTGTTGTTGCTGGTCTTGTTGTCTGTGTTTTTGTCCTTGTGTTATTCAGTGTTTTATGTCGTGCACCCCTCTCTCGGCTTCCCTGCCCCTCGCCACCGTGACAGTTACATACAGCACATGGTCCTCTCTGTCCAGAAACAGATTGTGCTCTTGCCACAGTCATTTGTAAAGCCAAAAAAAAAGGTTGTCTCTGCAGATGCCATTCAGTGCAGAGAAGACTACCATAAACTAAAATAATCTGGTACATTGGGTGACATATGTTTAATTTGTAATTCCAGTTTTCAGGAAATCAGAGATTCAAATACAGTATAGCCCATACAGCACTAGTTTATAGAAGTTGAACCTAATGAATGCAAAGCAAATATTTGTCTTCCATGTGGCTGGTTTGGCAAGAATCAACCAAATTTCTTAACATTTTGAAGCCATTTGTAGATGAGCTATTACAAGGATGGCTTTAAATGGAAAGACTATATATATAGAGCATGCATTATATCTATGTCAGATTCAGTTACTCACCAACTTCTAAGAAAAATAAGTTTAATGGTTTTTATGGAGTTGATTTCTGTTACTGTGTTGGAGTTGGTCCCTACACAAAAATCGCCCCAAAGCTACATCTCAGAACTGAACACTTTGATCATGCAACAGTGGCAACTCCTGAGAATCCTTTGATGGGAGTAATAGGACCTTCACCATTAATGAAACTCAAGAAATTTCAAATGATAAATGGATTTGTTCCAGAGTATCAGCACTGTGTTTCTGCCTTGGCTTGTGGTTTGTCTCAAGACACCATGACAAAGAGTGGTACATAAGAACAAGATCAGATCGCACTGGCAAGGAGCTCACTGCAATCCAAACCCCAATCCAAAGATAACTAAAATACCATGATCTGTCTGCACCTTGTTTGTTTCAATAATTCTCTGGGTACTTAAAACCAAAGGTGCAGTCTAAATTTAAGTGTGTCTTATTTGTCAATTGTGATTTTCAAACCAATCAAAATCTGTCCTCAACATTTTACCCATCTGTAAACAAAAGTGATTACTAGGGAGCCATGGTGCACAAGTGCACAGAGCAGTGGGCAGCCTTAACCTGGCACCCAGGGAGTAGATGTGGTAAGGTGCTTTGCTCAAGGGCACCTCAGTCATAGCATCAGGCCTGGGAATCAAACCCAAAAACCCTCCGGTCACAAGACTGGTTCCCTAACCACCAGACCTCAACTGCTAGCAGTGCTGCACACTGAAGCCCTCCTTAAGTGAAGCACTGTTGGAACTGTTATCCTTCCTCAAAGCGTCCATGAGATAGAGCTCTGTCCTTTGTTATTAGAGCTCTATGCACCAGTGTTAACGCTTAAGAGACTTCAACTCAGTGTTCGATTCTGTTGTTGAGCCACCTTCACTATGGCACAGAAACTGTCATCAGTACAAACACCTGCTATTAAAGACTTGCTGGCTATTATAAACAATGTGTATTTTATCACTATTTCATTATACATTACATACTCTATCATTCAAGTAGTAACACAAGTCTTTAAAAAAGGATAAACTCAACAGTGGAATTACATTGAAGATTATGCAGAATTCTTAGCATGGTCATAGTCTGAGCACAGCATCTAGCAATGCATTGTGTAAAGGAGTTCATAAAGACTGATAAACAGCTCTGCAGGGTCAGTCAACTTTAGCTCCACTTTTGGTTCTGAGGCCAAAGTCAAATTTATTTATATAGCTCTTTTTACAACACATGTTGTCACAAAGCAGCTTTACAATCGTATGGGTCCAGATCTCTAATGAGCAAGCCAAAGGCGACAGTGGCAAGGAAAAACTCCCTGTGTCAGAACACAAGAATAACTATGCAGTACTCACTTACTTTTTCAACAAAACGTGTTTTGATCCCATCATTAGATGAAGAACATATTATTCCACTCACAAACAACACAGAGCAATACAACTGTAAATGAAGAGCTGGAATAAACTCTTAACACAGCAATGTTCTCCTTATCTAGACAGCTTACTATAATCTCAAGTATCAATACAGTTGTGATCAAATTTATTCAACCCCCACTGAAATAAAGTGTTTTGGCCAGTTTGACATTGATTTTGATCATTTCAGTCATCTTATTTACAATTATATCAAAGAGGCACTTATAAATTAGACAAACATAACATAATATTTATGATGGAATAACCACAAATGTCTTTACTGTGCTCACATCATTATCAGTTTTATTCAACCCCCTAGTGACATTATTTTTTAGTACTTAGTACAACATCCTTTTCCAGTTATGACAGCTTTCAAGCGTGAAGCATAGCTTGACACAAGTGTCTTGCAGCGACCTATGGGTATCTTAGCCCATTCTTCATGGGCAAAAGCCTCCAGTTCAGTCACATTCTTAGGCTTGCGCACTGCAACTGCCTTCTTTAGGTCCCACCAGAGGTTCTCAATTGGATTTAAGTCTGGTGATTGCGATGGCCACTCTAGAATGTTCCAGCCTTTCATGTTCAACCATGCTCTAGTGGACTTGGATGTGTGCTTCGGATCATTGTCCTGTTGGAAGGTCCAACGTCTCCCAAGCCGCAGGTTTGTGACTGACTCCATCATATTTTCCTCCAAGATCTCCTGGTACTGAAGGGAATTCATGGTACCCTGCACACGTTGAAGCTTTCCTGTACCATTAGAAGCAAAACAGCTCCAAAGCATAATTGAGACCCCCCGCCATGCTTCACAGTAGGCAAGGTGTTCTTTTGTTCATAAGCCTGGTTCTTCCTTCTCCAAACATAGTGCTGGTCCATTGTCCCAAACAGTTCTAATTTAGTTTCATCTGACCACAGTACACTGTTCCAAAACCTTTGTGGCTTGTCCACATGACTTTTGGCATACTGCAGTCGACTTTTCTTGTTCTTTGGAGTCAGCAAGGGGATGCGTCTGGGCGTTCTGGCATGGAGGTCTTCGTTATGCAGTGCGCGCCTTATTGTCTGAGCTGAAACTTCAGTGCCCACATCTGACAGGTCTTTTTTCAGTTCCTTAGCAGTCACGCGGGGATTTTTCTCCACATTACGCTTCAGGTAGCGCACAGCAGTCGCGGTCAGGATCTTCTTTCTGCCACGACCAGGTAACGTTTCCACTGTGCCCTTTAACTTGAACTTGCGAATGATCCTTCCGATAGTGTCTCTTGGAATATTTAACAACTTCGCAATCTTTTTATATCCATTGCCATTCTTGTGAAGAGCAATAACCTCTTCTCTTGTCTTCTGGGACCATTCTCTTGCCTTCACCATGCTTGGAAACACACCAGTAGATGTCTAGAAGGAGCTGAGTATCACAGTCCTTTTAAATCTGCCTAATTGGTGCTTATCATGCTTGATTGCTGCTCGTTGACATCCACAGATGTTTTCAATACCTGATGGAAAACACTGGAATGAACCTCTGTTCTTAGGAGTGGTAGTCGTAAAGGGGTTGAATAATTGTGTCAATGAAGAAATCACAAAAAGGCCATTTAATACTTTATGACAAAAAAAATTGATGCTATCTTAGTTGCATTTAGTTCTTTAACAAGTCCTTGTAAGATTTCATTATGAACACAATTACAAATGTGCACTGAATTCCATAAAACCCTTCGCAGCATTGGGGGTTGAATAAATTTGATCACAACTGTATATCTGTTTGACAATGACAATACAAATGCAAAGTGAAATGAAATAAAGGAAATTAACTTCATTTGTATATCTTTTTAAACACTTTTAAGGACAGGACTAAATGCTCACAAATTTTTACTGGCTAATAGTGTAATATAAAAGATTATTTTTACTAATGTACGAGTGTGGTTGTGGAATGTGGCTTGGACAGCCACATTTACATTTTCATAACACCTGGCTAATGTGACGTTCATGGGTCTGCGAAGGACGAGACACGGAATCCTTGTTTACGACTGACGTCACTTTTATTTCACTAAACATATAGCGCGTAAAGCGCATGGAGAATGAGTAACACTCACACTGAAACGTGTAGACTTAGACAACGACAAGCACAGGACACTGCACGAGCGCACATTAAATAGACAAACCACATTAGCCCCATGTGATTACGAGACGAGTCACAGGTGAGACAGATTATCACAAGACATAACCATAACCACGTAGTTCCACAGACGTAGACGATGCACGTGGACAACGTAAAGACACGCCCAAAAGGAAGGGGCCGGGGTCCTCAACGTGACAGCTAAAATATAATTCAGACCATTTTTATGTGGCCAATCTCTATCCATTTATAATCCTGACACTAAAGATGCATGAAACAACCAGGTCTAAACAGGGTTTCTATTTTAGTGGCAAAAATAAATAAGAAAGAAAAAGGGAAATCATAGACTTAAATTTAAGCTTAATGTGGATTTGGAAAAACTGCCTATTTATCTGTGGGATTACCAGAGGAGAGCTGGTAAGAGTAAATGGACACAAGGGGGCGTCAGTGGTCACACTCAAAATGAACACTATAAAATCCTTGTGGTTTCTCTCTTCATCATTAAGATTATCTCTAAAGAATCTAAATTGATCAGAACATGTATGAATAGTTTTATTGTTTACATAGTATTGCACATTTAGAAAATATTTGACAATAATGCAGGAAAGAACTGTGCAGCTATCTACTGCTATCCAAAACACTTAGTCTTGGTTTCTTTATCATTACAACTGTGAACTAAATAGTAACAACAACCCTAAGTAGTAGGATGACCCCAACAACTCCAGATCACTTAATTCCACCTATTTAAATTCTGTATATGGAAGTTTGGTTTATAAATTCCTATTGAGATGTCATCAGATGATACTGGAGAAGAAAGTGGTCAGTGGGATTAAAAGGAAAACGAATCTACATGTACCTGGAGAAGGACCAGGTGTGGTCTTAGATGATTGTTGCACTCGGAGGGACATCTTGGGTGTAGATCAACTGAAACATTGTCTTACTTTTATTCAGACAGCTAATGTATTTTAACTGTGGACATTTCAAGTGAGACTGATTGGAGGACGGGTGGGTGAATGGTCTTGATAGACACCTGTATAGGGGAGCCTTTATTTTGTGATGTCAGTTGCACAGAGGAAGCCAGAGGTGGATAATGGTTCAGTGAGTCTTTATTCTCCATGTTCTACTCAAGCTTCTTAAAATTAAAGAGCTGTCGAGACAGTGCAAGTCCACTAATATCACTGGCTAACAGTGGCAATGAAGGCAGAAAGCAATAACTCAGATGCAGGAGAGAGCTGTGTGACAGAGACGAGGCTCCAGCATGCTCATGGACAGGAGCTGCTCAGGTCAGCTGAGGAATGCATAGCAGGGAAATAAGGAGGAAAGAGGTGCAAATGATAAACAAGTAAGAGATTGAGAGAGAGGCATGGCTTGGGTGGGTGTGTGTGTGTGAGAGAGAGAGAGAAAAGGGCATGCCGTGGGTGTGTGCGTGCGTGAGAGCGAAGGGTATGGCTTGGGTGTGTGTGTGTGATATAGAAGGGCATGGCTTGGGTGTTTGTGTGTGTGTGTGTGTGAGACTGAGAGAGGCATGGCTTGGGTGTGTGAGTGTGTGTGAGAAAAGGGCATAGCGTGGGTGTGGGTGTGTGTGTGAGAGAGAGAGAGAGAGAGGGGCAAGGCTTGGGTGTGTGTGTGTGTGATAGAGAAGGGCATGGCTTAGGAGTATGTGTGTGTGTGTGTGAGAGAGAGTGAGAAGGGCATGGCTTGGTGTGTGTGCGCATGTGTGTGAGAGAGAAGGGCATAGCTTGGGTGGGTGTGTCTGAGATGGGCATGGCTTGGGTGTGTGTGTGTGTGTGTATGTGAGAGTGGCATGGCTTGGGTGTGTGTATGTGAGGGGGCATGGCTTGGGTGTGTGTGTGTGTGTGTGTGTGTGTGATAGAGAAGGGCATGGCTTGGGTGTGTGTGTGTGATAGAGAGGGGCATGGCTTGGGTGTGAGTGTGTGTGTTGTCTGACTGCATTGTGCCAAGTGTAAAGTTTGGTGGAGGGGTCATTATGGTGTGGTGTAGTTTTTCAGGAGCTGGGCTTGGCCCCTTAGATCCAGTGAAAGGAACTATGAATGCTTCAGCATAACTAGACATTTTGGACAATTCCATGCTCCCAACTTTGTGGGAACAGTTTGGAACTGGCCCCTTCCTCTTCCAACATGGATGGCAGTCTGGTGTGGATGAACTTGACTGGCCTGCACGGTCCTGACCTCAACCTGATAGAACACCTTTGGGATGAATTAGAGCAGAGACTGAGAGCCAGGCCTTCTCGACCAACATGTGACCTCACAAATGCGCTTCTCGAAGAATGGTCACAGATCCCCATAAACACACTCCTAAAACTTGTGGACAGCCTTCCCAGAAGAGTTGAAGCTGTTCTGGCTGCAAAGGGTCGACCAACATCATATTGAACCCCATGGATTAGGAATGGGATGTCACTTAAGCTCATATGTGAGTCAAGGAAGGTGAGTGAATACTTTTGTAAATGTAAAATGTAAATGTGCCATATTTTGTCAATTGTGATTTTTACACTGCAATCGAAATTTGTCCTCCGCTTTTAACCCATCTGTGCAGTTAGAACACACACACACACTAGTGATTACTAGGGGGCTGTGGATCACACATGCCCAGAGTGGTGGGCAGACCCGGGGAGCAGTTGGGGTTAGGTGCCTTGCTCAAGGGCACCTCAGTTATGGCCTCAGGTCTGGGAATCGAACCCACGACCCTCCGGTCACAAGACCAGTTCCCTACCACCAGGCCATGACTGCCCATGCAGTCACTATTTGGCACTATTGTGTATATATACAATCATGGGCAAAAGTGTTGGCACCCCTGAATTTGTTCCACAAAATGAAGTATTTCTCCCAGAAAATTATTGCAATTACACATTTTGTATTTCTTATACACGTTTATTTCCTTTGTGTATATTGGAACAACACAAAAAACAGGAAAAAATGCTAATTTGACATCATTTTACACAAAACTCCATAAACGGGCCAGACAAAATGATTGGCACCTTTTCAAAATTGAGGGTAAATAACTTTGTTTCAAGCATGTGATGCTCATTCAAACTCACCCGTGATAAGTAACAGGTGTGGGCAATTTAAAAATCAAAAAAGGAGAGAAGTTGACTCTTTGCATTGTGTGTCTGTGTGTGCCACACTAAGCATGGAGAACAGAAAGAGTAGAAGAGTGTAGTTTGAAGTTTAAACGAATGTATAAATGTATCCATTTAATGCACGAAGGTCCTTATTATCCAGAGTTAATTCCATTTAAGTCTATCACATGTATTACAAACACATATTGCTGTTATGACTTCACAGCCTAGGTGGGGTTATAACAGGCTTGCTCACTTGTGCAAAGCTGCTTTGTGACAATGGCGTTTAAAAAATGCAATACAAAAAAATGTTACTAATAATATTTATTATTTTTTAAATATTTATTTATTCAAATGTTTGATATTTAGGTCTATTTTGATGTAGGTGCATTCTCATTCATAGTGGTCTATCCATGTAGTCAGGCATGGTAATGTGTTTAGGGGGAGAGGTTTTGAAATGAGAGCTTAAAGTAGGGGGTGTGAAAGATGGTGACAGCTTTTAGTCTAGTTCTATTCCTATTGGGAGAGTCCTCAAGAATTGGCTAGCAGGAAAGGGGTTCATTACATGCATTATCCTTAATGAGCTGCACTCTTAACATGGACCCCAATGAGCTGCACTGTAACACGGGGGGGAGGGGGGGTGTGCAGTATCCTCGTGACATTTATCAAAGTAAGATGACTTTCCAATTATCAGATATTTAGCCATTGTTTCTCAATGAAAAGTGAAAAACATGCAAATGATGTGTGGAAATGTATGAGGCAAAATAAATGAAGGATTGCACATCAGCATTGTTACACAGAAAGCATAGCTTTATTGACTGCACTGGTCAACCACACCAGAGTATTGGGCAATGACAGGGAAAGGTGCGAGAGGCATAGTAAATGCAGCCGTCATTAAGGCAACACAAACAGCATGCTGATACAGTCAAAATGGAACATCATATTGCTTTAAAGACTGCTTACATGGGGAAAATTTTACAAAAAAAGAAAATAGGTTTTTGCACTAATGAAAATATGTTTTTTGTCCTCCTACAAAGATGATTTCTAATACAACAAAAATAAATATAGCAAAAAAGACCAAAATAATTTAAAATAGCTCTTCTTTTTTCCTCAATATATTTTCAATATTTCTCTCTGCTATTAACAAATGGCACAACATTCTTTGAAACAAAGAATACAGAAGGCTTAACTCCTGCAACATTCATATTATCATATTAAGTACTGATGCAGAGCCGATAAAAGTCAGGAATTTACATGACAGCAGACATGTCAATGCATTTACAACATGAGTAATGGCATAATAATAGAGGCCTGCAGGAGATCCACGCTTGAGCTCAGGGGCACTGAGCTGCCTGCGAGTGCTGATAATGCACAAGGTGCTCTTTCTAATCTTGTTCTTTCTTTTTCTGAAAGGTTTGAAACACCAAAAGGGCAGTGGAGTAATGAAGAGGGGTTTTTGTAGGGTAGAAAAACCTGCATTAACACAAGGCAAAAGCCAAGCGGGCAAGGCAGGATCTAATGCTGTGGAATGTCGCATTAGGACAAAACTGCAAGGATTCAAACTTTAAAAGCATGAAACACTAGATCACTGGCCTATATATGAATCCAGCTTCTCAACCATCAAATTACTCTATACATGCGGTTTTAGAGGAATGGCTGTTTTGGTCACACTGAAGAAAAAACTATTCATATCTGCATTTATTACTTAGTTGTAACCATTTGAAGGAACAAACATTCATATGAGATTTACTGCAACTCTTTTACTGTAACTACTGTAACAACAGAGATTTACTGTAACCCCTCATGACGCTGCACCTCAACTCATGGACCCAGGAACTCGGGAGCTTTAAATGCAACTTAAACTGACCTCAGCTGACCTTAAACTGAGTTCAGTCTCTCACAGATGCAAAGTGTCAATATTCATGATCATGTTAACCTATCTGCTGTTATTCATAAGCAAGAAAAAAAGAAGAATGTAAAGAAAAAAAGTTATTTTCTGAGTTGGTAGGAGCTACAAGATAAGCAAACTCTGCCATCAAACACACAAAAAGCCCTTTTTGCCTTCTACTTTCTATTATTCTTTAGTCAATGAACACAGTGTACTGAAGCTGACGGCACACAAATCATGAGAAGAGGAAGCAAACTTTTAACTCTTTATCCACTTTTAGAAACACCTTATAGGTATCAAAGACTACAAATTAGAGACAATTGGAGACTACAGTTTGAACTAAGTATCTTCCAGTTTTTCATCAATGATGAAATTCTGACCATAAATTCATGCTGCCTGCATGTGCTTTGGGTGTTGAACAACTGAACCATGCTTAACTCAGCAGTGACACTGACATTTGAAACCACTAGCAACACTGTGCCTAATGCCCTCATACTAGCAGAACACCCATGAATCATTCCACCACCATAACAGTATCATTGCTTTGTTGAGAATGGTCCACTTGTAAAATACTATACAATCACCAGTGATCATGTGGTCCTACCAGTGATAAAGGAGAGAAAGGGTGGCTGATGAATTGTGCTTGCCAACAGAATTGTTCACCTACAAAATACACCAGAGGGCTGCTTGTACCGGGACTGCTGTGGGCCCTTGGTAAAGGCACTGCTAATCTGCCTGGTGACACTGTGCTGCTGCACGTTGGGCAGGTTGTTAGGCAGCAAAATGAAACACTTTCAATGTGGGTACACACACCACAACACTAATCACTTTATCATGAACCTGTATACCTGCTCATTCCTGTAATTATCCACTCAGCTAATCATGTGGCTGTTGTGCATGAGTAAAATCATACAGACATGGGTCAAGAGCTTCAGTGTTCATATTGGATATCAAAATGGGAACAAAGAGTAATCTGAGTGATCATGACTATGATGGTTTTTGGTGCCAGACAGGCTGGGTTTGAGTATTCCAATTAACTATTGATAGCCTCTAGATAATTCACATAATGGTGGATAAATAAAATTCACAGAATGAAAAAAAAAAAAAAAACGATTAAAAAAAGCCTCCAGTCTGCAGCATCTAATGTGCCAGGCTGATGAAGAAAGTCATAGGTCAGCAGCAGGGCTGGTCTGAGCTGTGCCAAGTGTGCTTGGAATTTTGGCACATGTGGCACACAAACACCAACTGATCACCTGAATGCAATATTCAATCTGAACATGTGCATCCTTTTATGGCAATAACCCACCTATCTTATCGTGGCCACGTCCAGCATGATAACGTCATTTCAAACTGGAACTGAGGATGTTTTTACATTCCTAAAAAAGTGGCGGTGTTTGTGTGTATGTGAATAAAAACCCACATTGAGTGGATGTGTTTCTACTATAATGAAATTATAACAGGCACTCATATAATTCTAGTAAATATGCAGCAATGAAAAATTATCCTATTTTAGATGCCTGTACAGTAGAACCTTGGAACTCAACACTAATTATTTCGGGAAGGAGCGTTGAGAAGTGATGCAGTCGAGTTCTGAATCTATTTTCCCCATAAGAAATAACTGAAAACGGATTAATCCGTTCTCAACCCTCAAGTTGAATTCCAATGCTAAGTCCATCACACGAATGCCTTTTCATACTTTCATACTCTATGATCACCTTTTTCAATTCTGTTGTTACTCTTACCATTTTTTGTCTAAAACAGTACAAAAAAAACACAAAAAACAACAAAAATACAGCAAAACCTTGGAGCACAGCCTCAAAATGGTTTAAAACCCATTGAACAACAACGGCAACTAACGCCAACTAGTGGCATGTGACTGTTTTGTGTCTACAAATAACTAAAACTGTACCAACATCTCATAACAGCAAAAAAGGGTTCAAATTTATCTTCCATATAATCCGAGTATATCTGGATTACTGTAGGTTACTTTATTTCAGAAAGGTAGTCCCTCTGCTGACTAAGCCAACAATGTTGCCTCCATATAATCTTTGAAAGAAATCTGAAGTTTTGTTTGTTTAACTTTGCTTCATTGCTTAACTCTTGCACCGTGATAAATTCAACTACAAATTCACCAAAATGGTCTATTAGAGCTCAGATGCTTTTCTTTTTTTTATGAAGAGAAGCATGCTATAATATGCAATCACCAGCTACTTTATTAGATGCATCTTATAAGTGCACCAGTGCACATGTACAGCCACCCAGTAGCCTCATAGAAATGGTTCATTTCTGCCAAAAGGTCCACTGCTGGCTGTATAATTGTTGTACCAGCAAATGGATTACAGTCTCTAAATGTACATTTACAAGAAGTACCAACAAGGTGGGTATACACAGTAAAGTAGCAAGAGTTCTGGACGAATGTGGGTGTTTGTTACCACAGACTCTATTACTAGAAACACCAACCTAGGACTTAAGAATGTTTTTAATGAAATTAATTGTGAATGTATACCATGTACCAGATCTTCCCTTTTGATTTTTTTTTACTTTTTAAATTTTTTTGAGGCTATAAATTTAAAGTTGAGCCACCAACTCCTATCACAAGAATTTGGACTGCTGCCACCTTAAATTAGTTTAATCAGCTAAAATGAGACCTTTTAGCAGTCACTCTTGTTTGTCTATACGAGAGATATACCAGTTGTGGTTTGTGTAGCTATAGTATAACAGAAGTCACATGTAGTCGAACAAAGCTTGTGTGACAATGTCTGCATAAAGAGCTAAACTATTCCTGTTTCAAAAAAGTTTCAAAACATCTGGCAAGTTTCTATCCTCACCTCAGCTATTTTATTTCACTGCAATCACCAGAAATAATATGACATAATTTAACATATATGAAGACTGCTCTTGCTGGCCTTAGGTTTTCTTGTGAGCTAGATCAATACCACCTCTGTGTAACTGCAGTAAAATCAAAATGTCTCATTATTGATGAATGATTAAGAATATAAAAACATAACAAAAATAAATTTAACAAGTCAATTGTTGATGGCAGTGCTAGTCTTGAAAATTCCATCTTAAATAAGTTCCATAATGAACCGAAAATTAGCTAATCTGACTGGTAGCACAACCATGTAAGAGAAATGCAGTAAATAATCACTCAATAATATCTCTGTGGATATTTGGTTTGCCAGAAAACAAACATCTAACAAATGCAGGCCCGACATTATGGCCACCGTAGCAGTACTGTTGCCTTCAAAATCACAATTATTACAACTGGAGCACTTGGTACTAGAACAGTCACAGTACAGTGTTGTCTTACTGTTCTTTGGCATTATACAAAAAAAATACACAAAAAACATTAAAAAGTTAGAAAAGTGGTAGCAAATTAAATATCTTAGTAGTCATGGAACAGCGAAGCCTGATGGTGAAATATTGGTGAAGTATTTTTACATTGAAATGTTTGATTATAACTATACGTTTTTCTTTAACCGATTGAGTTTAAGCTGTTACTCATTAACCCTGAGAAATTTACAGTGGGTTGCTTCATAACACAGGCATTTTGGAGCGGACACCCATTTTGAAATTATAGACTCACTGAGGCTGAGTCAGCAAACAGATGATTCAGGCTGTTTGTTTGAAGGCAGCATTTTGCACAACCGTGGAATGATCTTAGTGACTGTGATTACTGTTGGGCTGATTAATGGCAAAAGCTGCACTTACATTTTCTAGGCACTACATTTCAACATTTGGATTTAAAAAAATTATTTCTTTTTGATTTCTGATTGTACCAAATAAGGTGACTACCTTGTTTATGGGGAGCGATAGAAGGCACGCTTTCTAATAAAGATGTCTAATAAAGATGTCTTATTCTAAGTCAGTCTTGACAAATGAAAGAAAGAGCAAGTGTGTGTGTGGGGGGGGGGGGGGGGTGTTGGGGGGGTAGAGCTGACCTAGTCGGTTTATGTTGGTTGTCTATATAAACACTCTCTTTGAACAGTACAGATGGGCCCTGTGTTCACTAAATAAATTGATGTGATATGCACGTGTGCTGCAATCAATGTTGTTATTTGTGCTTTAAAGGACTGAAATGCTATAATCGATAATTACCTCTGAACACTATTTTCAAACAAAAATTGGCCACCTCCACTGAAAAGGCTTAATAATGATCTACAACCCAAACCAGCTTTATAATGCCCATGTAATCCATATCTATGGGGCTTGTCACTAATGTTTTAAGCCAGTGTTCCAAGTCCTATTGCTTCCCTAGAAGATATTTGGAAGCAATAACTCATAAATGAGCAACAAGAAAAATGTTCATATGTATCCCAACTTAGTCTGACAGAGATTTAAACATTTTGAAGGTAAAGGCATTATGATTAGCTAGCTGATTAAATTGCATTTGAAGGTCGAGGGGGAGAGGGCTGAAAAATACATGACAATTTATGACTGGTTTTGGTTATTTACAGCAATCTACAGACAAAATCCATAGTTCTGTTGCAGTGAATACACTAGACCAAATGAGAGATGACTGGAACCATGGCATCTGGGAATCTCAGAGACACTTTTCTCATCTGCTCATATCGTCTTTGATTTTTTTAGGAGGCTAGGACACTTTGCCTCAGTACCTCGTCATTCCCAGTGTGCAGAGGGGTGAGGTGCAACCTCTGGCTAGCAGCGTGCGAGTCTGAGTCACTCTGTTCAGCATCTGAGAAGTAACCATCTGTCTCAGTGTCAAGCAGCAAGGTCCCCTTTCCATTAGGACTCTCCTGCACAGAGACCTCTGTGACGTCTCTTCCTCCACTTTTAAAGCGAGATTTACCTTGCCTTGGGAGCCGGACTCGCAATAACTCTCGTGAGCTCCTCCTACTTTCTGTTTCTAGAGCAGAGATGTTCCCTCTACCAGCACTGGTTTCCGAAGAATCATGCTTCTCTGAAATGTGGCAAGAGTCCATTTTTGATATGGGTGGCTGTAGTAGTTCCACTCTGCCCTCAGTGCTACTAAATTGAGAGTCATTAAGCTGGTATAGTTGAGGAGCCTTTGAGGAACGTAGTCTCTCACCCAGTCTGCCATCGTGAGCTCCCTGATATTTATTATGACTTTTACCTTTGGGTGCAGACCCCATTCCCACTCCTGTACAAGAGGTGACCTGCCTTTGCCCTCTGTTCCTGGCTTTGCCTTTGCGACCCAATTGAGGGGTCTTCCAGGTGGACTTCATGGAGTGGTCCATCATCAAATTAAGAAGGCTCTCCTCACCCTGCAGCAACTGGTCAGATAAAAGGCTAGCAGAAGAGTCGCGTTGCTCACCATCCAATGCCCAGTGGCTCAACATGTTGTCTGCTGTGATGTGAACAGACTGTGCTAGCCAGCTGTCAAACAGTGAGTCATCCAATGGGAAGGAGAAACCTGAGAGAAATACATGAAGTTTACAAAGTTACAAGATGTAAATATTTTCAAAATATATTTAGAAACATTCCCCCCCATGTTAGGTTTTAAATGAATATACAAAACATTAAGCTTTGAGAGTTTGCGCATGGTGGGGCCTTACTAAATTTGAGACAATCACTGAAAGCTGGGTATATAATAACTATTGAATTACAATCCTTGCATGACTCAAACAGCCATATCATGTATTCAGTGTAGTTTGTGATGATGATTTGGGTGGAATGCATTAGCTCAGTGCACCCTCATGACCAGTGTTGGGAACGTTACTTTAAAAAAGTAATTAGTTATAGTTACTACTTGTTCAAAAAAGTAACTGAGTTAGTAACTGAATTACTCTATAATAAAAGTAACTCGTTACCAGGGAAAGTAACAATTTGCATTACATTAAAATATGCCAATGAAAAAGGATTTTTTGAAAAAGCAGTTTTCACAGTCAGTTGAAATGAGTAGATCAGAAAGGTGTTTAACTTTTGATATTTATTGCACATCCGCAGACCAGTGCAGGATAAAATCCTTTAAAATCCCAAATCTTTGTATAAAAAAAAAGCAAAAGTAAACAGTTACACTATATAAAGTGCATTTACATCTATCAAATTTAATTAAATTCTCTCAACCTGAGACAACTGGTTAATTCACAACAGAAGTAAACTTCTAAACAAAACTTCTAAACAAAAAACGTAAATAAATGTAAATTTACAATAAATGTAAATGTAAAATGGGAACAAAGCAAAGTTTTTAGCAATTCTCCCATGAATGCCATGTCACATTGTCTGATTGCAGATGTACGCACATTTATACCAGATGCTTCCAGAAAGGTGTCTCTGGACTCTGAAGCAATGAAAACATGTTTTCTGGATTGAGGAATTGGAGGAACTCAAGTAATCAACATCCCACCATAACCCAAGCCACACTGAACAGCTTTGGAATTAAGTAGAATGTTAATTGCAATCAACATATTATGCATCTGAGGGACCAACTATCGCTAAATAATCCACCTCACTTCTCTAGCTAAATATCAGTTCATCAATCTGAGCCTACTGGTCCTAACATAGCAGGGTCTACTTCTTTCTAATAACATTGGGCAACAATTTTTTTTGCTTCCCAAACAATGATAGGTGTATAGCTTATTGTAGGATTTATGCTAAATTTTAATGTTTTTAGATTTTTTTTTTATCATGTATGACTTTGTGTTCCATTAGTTATATATTATTTATTCAAACATAAGTCTGTCATTACACTAATAATGTATACAAATGCACTTCTACATATATACAACAGATGTGTTTGCCTATATTTGCTTCAGGAACACCAGTGTTCAGCAGTACTCTGTCATCACTCTGCTAAGTGGAGGGGATCCACTTTCCTTGTTAGTACTTTGCCATAGCACACATATTGATATACGAGTATACTTGAACAACAAAAGCTATGGGTGATAAAAACATTCTAAAAACATATTTAGATTTTATGTTTACGCAAAACCACTGTTTACCAGTGTAATGTGTTCTGTGCCGTGTATGTTGAATGTTGTCGATACCCAGATCAACTCCTCCTTGACAGCAGCACTCAAAATAAGAGGGGGGTGGGGGTGGGGGGGTGTCTTAGAACCATCTTGGAATATGTTATGTGCTTTTGGTGAAGCTCACAGAGGTGAATGGGGAAATCTGACTTTGAAGCCAAATAATGACCTCACCAAGGTCCAAGCTCTGGTTTAAAAAATATTAAAAAGGTCTAGGATAAAATCAGTTTTACTTCCAGCAGTCTAGTTCCCAACATCAGTACTTCTGTTTTGTCATCTAAACTTTCATGTCATAACACACTATGAAAAATCCATATTTATTCATAAAATGTTTGGATGTATTAAATATTGCAAAGTCTTAAAGATTTTTTTTTTTTTACAATTTACTTATTTCTAACGTTAAAAAGTAATTCATGACTCTTTAACAAAGAAATTGATGCATCTCTCCTTTTTTAATACCAGCAGTAAAGGGGGTTATGTAAGGTGTTTGTACATACATACATTGCTTAAGTTTTTTGTATGAATACATCGAAAAGAACATACCAATCTGTCTAACAAGGGAGCTTGCTTTTGACTTCAGTTTCTCCTTACTCTCTGGGCTGCTCTTTCTCCATTCCTTTCCTCTCTCCTTGAATCCATTTTGACGTCTTTTCTCAACCTTCATGGACTCTTCTAGAAGGGACAGGAAATTAAAGGTCAATCAGTATATCAAACATAACTCCTCAGGGTATCTGCACATTTTTAAATCTCAAATTCAATGACTTTTAAGACCTTTTTAATACCTCTCACAAGAAAAAATAATACTATTACTGGGGATGCAGGTGTGTTCCACATCGTTGACGGGGGGGGCGAACGAGAATTGTTGACGGGGGGGGGGGGGGGGGGGGGTTGAAAAATGTTGACGTTGTTGAGGCTGTATACTCCAACGCTAGGAATCTAGCACTAGGACCCTGGGTTTTTTTTCTGCAATAGCGCTAGATTCGGCAAAGTTCACATCACGCCAGAACAACTGAACAACACACACTTATAATAATTTAATGCCTCCCCTCATAAAATTCCAGACATTTTAAGACATTTTTAGGCCTTGAATATGGAAAACTAAATTTAAGACATTTTAAGACTTTTTAAGGACCCGCGGGTACCCTGCTCCTGGACCTTGAATAAGAGAGAGACAAAGACTGATTAAGTAAAAGACTGAAAGAGAACAAGGCTGAAAAAACAGAATGAGCTCTCTTTTGTACACGTAAATGGATGCATTTTAATACTTTTGTAAGTAAATACAATTTACTGTGAGGTGAAAAAGGTTGCCTTTTGCTCTTTTTCAGTCTATTAGGCACTTAAGGAAGAATGACAGTTATGTACCACTGATGGGAAAAAATGTACTGCTATATAATCAATAAAAAAGTATAAATAACACCTTACAATTTTTATTATTATTAGGGGTTTTTATGAACTAACTTGAATTATTCAGTAATTACATTTAACAACCAAACTCCAATTGTTCCTCATAGAAAAGAACTTTAAAAAGTTCCTGACCTTTGTTTTCTTTCTGAGGGTTCAGAGTGATAGATAAGTTTAAAGAACTAGCATAAATCCAAGACTGAATTAACAAAACACTAGGGGTTAAGAAATCCAAATGCAGCTACTCACAAATCGCGATAGCTGAAATCGGTACCGGGCCGTTTTTGAAAAAGAAAATAATAAAAATTAGTGCTGTCAATTCCAGGTGCCGCGATTAAAAGTCCTCACCAGGATTTTGCTCAAACTTGCTAGATTTTCTAATTAGCAATCCAGGTAAAATTAGTGGAATCAACACAATCCAGGAAGCCTGAGCAAAATCCTGGTGAGGACTTTTAATCGTGGCACCTGGAATTAACGGCACTAATAAAAATATATATATGGGCACTTAAAGTAGAGCATGATGATCAATGTAGATTAAATGATTATCACTGTGCCCTCTACAAAAGCGTTTTCCATATACGCAGTTACAAGAATTAACGTTATTTTTCTTCAAAGGTGAAATTTGTATTACATCCGAATACTAGGCAAAGGCATGAAAATGTCTCAGAATCAGCATATATGGGCAACTCTGGGCCATCAACTGTTTGCTGTAAAACCCCCATACCCAAGTGTTAATCACATCTGTGAGGAAGGAATGGACATCCCCCCCACATTCCAGCTATTTATTATTGGGGGTTTGTGAATTCAGATCAACCAGGGAGGACTGACTCCATGCGGCAGGAAGTGTTTCATGGGTAACAGAATAAGAAAATACCCCTTTTGTTTTGATGAATTTCATTAAATTAAGCACCCTAATCCTAAAACGAATCCTCTAAAATGGAATTTTAGCGCCCCTAGTGTTAAGTGGTGAACTGCAGTTACGCTACGTTTGATCTTTCTGAGCTACCTCAGCAGCAGTCTGCGATTTCTAGATTTCTATGCTGTGGGTAGGTTCTGAGCTCCATGTTTTATGAATAAATAGTGGTTAAAAGCACATTTTAAGTAAAAAATACTGCTCTTTAATTAATTATACAATATATTTCAAACTATTTTTGAGGAGAATTGATTGCTTTAGGTCATAGTTAAAATTTTATGGACTTATTTCTGACTGATGTGTTTTTGGTGAGATCACAGCGCTGCTACTGTGTTCCTCCCCTATTCGACTACTCTTTGTTGGAGGGGTTGATGATGGGGCATGGCAAGTAATAACCGGTAGCCAAATGTTTCTAAAGGAACTTGAATTTCAGAGGTAGTTATTTAGCCATGGCTTGTTTAATAATCAAATCCGCCCTGTGTTCAACCGCTGTGTTGTGACAAAAACTGTTGGCAATTTGAATGTTCAAATTCGCATTTTCTCTAAACAGAACCGAATGGGAAATGTGAGAAAACACAGAAGACGGTCACCCGAAATGAGCAGACCAGCTGAATTGTGAGTGAACGAAGACGGCCGCCACAATGTCTTTGGTGGATTTCTGTGCAAATAGTTTTGCAAAGGCGGTGTGTAAAAAAATAAAAAAAATAGGCAAATAGGTGTAGAGTGTAGAGTTCTGAACTTTGATTATATATTCTAATACACATGGACGTTGTGTAAAACCATGAAAATCAAAAAGGGTAGTTATTTAGCTGTGAAATCCCAATCTCGAGCTTATGGAAACAAAAAGATAACAGTGATCAAGATACAGGTAGAAGTAGCATTTCTGCTATAGTAGCGTTTGTTACGTGATTCTTTAATACAGTTGAAATGCATTAATATGACGCTTGTTTGGGGTACGTTTACCTTCTAAATTGGCAGGAGCCCTTCTTCAGTGCTAATCAACTTTGTGTCAGCAAAGTGAACAATCAATTCAAAGCAACAATCTGCTAAAAAGTGGATTAAGGCGACATCGACGCCTGATGGAAAAGACTAGGCCTATTGTTATGCTCAGTGATACGACTGATACTGATAAATACTTTTGTTTAACTGATTCTTTTATACTGGCAAAACAGGCCAACTTGTACGGATTTAGCTAGAATGTCATTAACTAGCTAACATTTATAGCTCAGATTTGCATGGAATAAAAGCAATCTGTCTTCAAAACCTATTTTTACCCATTTGACATTTTAACATAATATTAAAATGTATAATGGCAATAATAGGGCAATAATATGGCAAGCTTTAAATAATGTACTATTTGTAACTTTTATGAGTCAAAAATAAAAGAGAATGAATGTAACACAATAATGTTTAGGTCGTGTTTTTACACAGTTTTAAAAAGAATCATTCAGGTGAACGTTCCCCCCCGCCCCACACGTGGACACAAATATGGCCAGTCGAGCAAGTTTGGATTTAGGTTAGGTCAAATAGAACAACTACGAAGAACATGTCCCAAGTGCATCAAGGCTGCAATTTCATCACCATTCAGAAAGCAGGGCAAGCAAAGTTTGTTTCAAATATGTGGAACTTCAAAAACAAAGGTTTAGGAAGATAAAATGTTTATGAAGGTTTAATTAGCGCTTTATTCAATAGCCAAACAAACAAAAAATATTCTGAGTAAATAGATGTTTACTTAACAACAACATGTGAACGTTTTAGCAGGGAACACCATTCTGGAACAGATTCCAACTACGGCGGTCAAAAGTTAACATTTGATCCGCACGCGTCCACGATAGATCACCCAGAGATGTTTTAATGAGAAGCGGGACGAGTGAGAAGGTACATTTACATTTACATTATGGCCTGTTCTGTTCTTAGCTGACAGGAGTGGCACATGGTGTGGTCTTCTGCTACTGTAACCCTTCTGCCTTATGGTTTGACTAGTTGTGCATTCAGAAATGCTCTTCTTCTTGAGTTACTGTTGCTGTTCTATCAACTCAAACCAGTCTGGCAATTCTCCTCTGACCTCTGGCATCAACAAGGTATTTGTGTCCACAGAACTGCCGCTCACTGGATATTTGCTCTTTTTCAGACCATTCTCTGTAAAACCTAGAGATGGTTGTGTGTGAAAATCCCAGTAGATCAGCAGTTTATGAAATACTCAGACCAGCCCCTCTGGCATCAACAACCACGCAACGTTCAAGGTCACTTAAATCACCTTTCTTCCCCATTCTGATGCTCGGTCTGAACTGCAGCAGATCGTCTTGGCCATGTCTACATACCTAAATGCATTGAGTTATTGCCATGTGATTGGCTGATTCGACATTTGGTTTAATGAGCAGTTGGACAGGTGTACCTAATAAAGTGGACCTTGAGTGTAATATGAGGCAGTGAGCATGTGTGTGTGTGTGTGTGTATCTATGGATACCTCCAGCTAGGTCCTCCTCTAGTAGCTGAATCTGCAGATTGAATATGTTCTCTTGTAGGCTGCATAAGTTGTGCTTCATCTTTTCTCTTCGTGTGACCATGTAGCAGAGGTTCCTGACCTGAAGTAGACGAATACATGCAACCATGTGCAGACACAAAGACAAAAGCAAAGACACACACACAAACACACACCATAAGAAACTGAGAAATTAAGATGCAAAAAGGACTGTTCATAGTAACTCATCCCTTTTTTACTCTTCAGATAAGTGACATTTATGAGTCATTCACACATTAAACTCACCCAGTTCATGTCAGCGAAAAAAAAAATCATACTCATGTGAAAACATCTATTGAATTCACAAGTCCTTGCAAAATCATATAGCTCTACTCCAACTCTTGTATGTATATTTTTAATATGTATTCTTTGTGTGTATGTGTATTCTTAACCTATTTTTCATTGGATTGGGTTGAAAAATGTACCGAACCTCCAAGATACCCAAAGGATAATTCATATGTATTCATGTTAATAATTGTATGTTATAAAGTAATCAAATGAAAAAATATAAATCATTTGACTCCAATCAAGAATCCTTTATTTAAAATTTTTTTTAATAAAAATGTATATCTCCACCAGTTTCACTTTCTTGCTTTATTTATCACTCCCAACCAAAATGTAGAATTAGGTTGTTATATCTACAAGTTCCAACAGATCTGGATTTTAGTTTCAATGTGCATAAAAAATGGCAAAAATTTTTTAATTTTATTTTCAGATTTTTACATTTACATTTTGTCTTTTTTCATTTGTCTTTTCTAATTGACAAAGAGGTGTGAGAACTGGTAGCATATCCACTGGGCTTATTAGTGATAGTGTAGGACAGGGGTAATCAATTAAATCTTTCCGCGGTCCATTTTTGGCAGATAGCTCAGACCTTAGGTCCGGGTTCTGCGGTGGCGAACGAAAGTTGTTGAGTGGGGGGGGGGTGGCGGGGGTTGGCGAACGAAAGTTGTTGAGCGGGGGGGGGGGGGGGGGGCGAACGTAACACTCAAATGGGTGGAGAACGTAACACTCGTCTGAAAATAAATTCTCCGGTTTAAAATATAGTCTCCCGTTAAAATTTTTTTGGCATTTGGGTCCGTATCCAGTTAATCAGGAATGTGATTGGGTCCGGACAGGACGGCGTTCGGGTCCGGATCCGGACCGCCATTTGGTGATACCTGGTGTAGGAGTACCATAGCCAAGGCCAGGCAACAGACAAACAGGCCGAACTGAGTCTGCGAGCTGCAAGAAGACGATAAGAAGGATACACTGACTTGAAACTATGTCTGTTTCTTGAGTATCAAAAAGCAGTTCTCGTAAAATTTGTAGACAAAATATAATCAATGTTAAACTCAATAATGCTGCTACTGAGTAGGGATGTCCTGATCCAGCTTTTTGAACTTCCGATCCGATACCGATATTTATTTGCATTTCCGATCCAATACCGATATCGGCCGATACTGATACGGGCCTATCAGAACATGTATTACTTTGTTGTGAAACTCATGTTGAAAAGCGTTTTACTCTTGATACCAAGTAGCCAGCTGAATTAGGTGTGTTTGAATAATACACAATGGTTGGTAAGGAGAAACTGACCTGTTTATTTAGCAATTAATAAACTCAAAATAGACAAAATAATAAATAACAAACAGAAATGGCATCAGTAAACCAAGGCTTAAAAAGCCATAAGTGCAAATAATATTGTAAATTGTATTTAAAAAAGCAAAACATACAACCTGAGTAGAAAATAGTCTATTAACAGCATCAGTACTGTTTATGCATCAGCGTCAGTACTGTAATGCTGTTTATGGTGGTATTTCGCTAAATGCTTGATTAGATTGGTTGTATTAAAAGTTCTTATAGATTTACCACCACGCTTGACTTTACTGTGGCATATGTTGCACTCTACCTCTTCATCTTTGTCGTCCTTTAAGGTAAAATAATCCCACACAACTGACATTTTTACTGATAACTTCAAATTTACATGGCTGTCTTAATGGTTAGGAGATGCCACTGAGCTAAATTGGGGAGATGCTAAGTTTGTGTGCTGAAGGTGTGCTGGAAAATGCGGACCGGATTGTACTCTCACTGGCGAAAACACAGCAAAAACTGGAATGGATTATCTAAATGGGTGTGCTGGAAAGTCCGGATTTTCAAAAAAAAAAAAAAAACTGGATCGGGAGTCTGGATCGGCATTTTCTTGTGCCTGCCGATCCGATACCGATACGCATTTTTTGCAAATATCGGCGGCCGATCCGATCCAAATATTGGATCGGGACAAGCCTACTACTGAGAATCATTTTAATCTAAAATTAGGATTGCTAAATGTAAGATCCCAGTCATCTAAAGTATTACTTGTTAATGAAATGATTACCGATCATGCCTAACCGAAACCTGGACTCAGCCAGATGACTATATGGCCAAAAACGAAGTGTCTCCCTCTGGCTAAGCTACATTCATAATATCCATCCAAATGTACACGGAAGTGATGTTACTTCACTCTATGACTCCAATATACGCGTCTCTCAAAAATCATGCTTCAAGTTTAATTCTTTTGAATACCTCATTCTCACTAAGAAAGCGACACACTCATTTATGTTAATTACTCTTTACCACTCTGAGATTCGTACTTCCTGTATAATATAGTGCTATCAGCTGATAAGTTGATTGAAGTTGGCAATTTTAATATCCACTTGGAAAATTTACCCGATTCTTTTAGAATAAACTTCCAAGTAACTTGATTCGATGGCTATCACTCAGATAGTGGTGGGTCTTATATTTGTAATCTTAATTTAGAATTGGTCTTATCGTTTGGTATTGATATAGGCAATTTAGTAGTACTTATTCTGACGACAGCCTCATAACGTATGAGTTACGTTTGAATGATGGCATTCATGGCTCGCCCCGCTATCAAAATAAACAAACTATAACATCTGCTACCATAACTGCGTTCATCAATACTTTATTTGATCTGACAAAAAATTATCCACCTGTAGCCCCGGAAGGGCTTGAGCATATTACAGAGCACATTGAGAATTCTCTCCATACAGCCTTAAGACAAGATTCCACCATTGTGTACCACCTCTACTGCTGTGACCTCATGCTCTTCTCCACCAGA
This sequence comes from Brachyhypopomus gauderio, assembly GCF_052324685.1. NCBI lineage: Eukaryota > Metazoa > Chordata > Actinopteri > Gymnotiformes > Hypopomidae > Brachyhypopomus > Brachyhypopomus gauderio. The sequence continues at coordinate 8,737,404 of NC_135228.1, forward strand.
TGGCTGTACTACCTCTACCACCTCTACCGCTGAGACCATCTGCACTGCTCCACCAGGCGGCTGTCCCAGATCTACTGTGGTGACCATCTGCTCTGCTCCACCAGGTGGCTGTTCCAGATCTACTGCTGTGACTCCACATGGCTTCTTTGCAGATGAAGTTCGGGCTGAGCTATGTAGGCTGCATACGGGGAAAGCTGCTGGTCCTGATGGTGTATCACCTCGACTACTCAGGGAATGTGCATCAGGACTGTCTAGGCCTCTACAGGACTACAGGATGAGTGCCTTTCAAGTGGAAAACATCGTGCCTCATGCCGGTCCCTAAGGTCAGGAGGCCTTTAGGGGTGAAGGACCATGGACCAGTGGCCCTGACCTCAGTGATTATGAAGACATTTGAGAGGCTTTTGCTCTGGATTCTCAGGCCTCAGGTGCTGCAGGGTGTGGATCTGTTACAGTTTGCATATCAATAGAATATGGGTGTGGATGATGCAGTACTCTACATGATTCACAAGACCCTCTCATTCCTGGATGGGACAGGGGATACGTGAGGCTCATGTTTTTTAATTTTACCAACGCCTTTAACACAATCAGGCATCAGATTCTGAAGGAGCAGCTGGAGAGGATAGGTGTGGATTCTATGTTGATAACGGATGTACAATTACCTCACGGAGCATCCACAGAATGTCAGGCTGGGAGATTACAGGTCTGAGACAGTGGTGACCAACATGGGGGCTCCTCAGGGTACAGTATTGTCACCGTTCTCTTTACACTATATACTGCAGACTTTAAATGTGTCTGAAGTCTGTCATATATAGAAATATTCAGATGACACAGCAGTAGTAACATGTATCAGATGTGGAGATGAAACAGAGTACAGAGATCTGGTTGCTGCCTTCGCAGCATGGAGTAGGAGAAAAGGCCTTCTCCTGAATGCGCTAAAGACCAAGGAGACTGAAACATTCCCATCAGCCTGTTCTCATTGATGGACAGAACATTGAGAATGTTCAGTCTTACAAGTATCTGGGAGTATGAGGGCAGCATATAAAAAGGGACAGAGCAGGCCTTACTTCCTTAGGAAGCTGAAATCATTTGATGTCTGTAATGAGTTTCTGCACACATTTTATCATTCTGTTGTGTCCAGTGCTGTCTCCTTTGGTGTTGTCTGCTGGGGAAGCAGCATTTCTGTATGGGATTGGAACAGGCTGGATAAGCTTATAAGGAAGTGTGTGCCAGTGAACTATGTGGGTGAGTTAGTGGAGAAGAGAATGAGGTGTCTAATGCATGGAATCCTCACTAATGGCAGACACCCTCTGCACGGGACTCTGGCAGCTCAGAAGAGCAGTCGCAGTGATAGACTCCTCTCTCTGCGCTGCAGGACCGAGAGGTTCCGGTGATCATTCGTTCCAGCAAGAATTAGGCTGTTGAACAACACCTGATAGGTGTATTTATCAGTGTAGACTGTGAACAAGTCAAGTTGTACAGCATCACAAATGGTGATTGACTAAGCTGGAAGCATTCCACTGTGCCTGGAAGGATAGGCTTATTGAATACAAAAGGACACTCACTAAAGCACGCTCAGCATACTTAGCCTCACTGATTGAGAATAATAAAAACAATCCTAGATTTCTTTTTAGTACACTTTCTAAACTTACAACATATCAAGCAGGCGCTGAACCTCAGATTCCAGGAAACCTAACTAGTAATGTCTTTATGGATTTCTCTGATTATAAAATAGAGAATATTATTAAACTGGTCTGTCATCTGATATCTGATATTGAACTAAACTAAATTGAAATTTTGTACTAATTTAAATTAGTAGAAATGCCTGAAGCTTTTTATCCACGCCCAAAATCAGAATTGGAGATATTGGAGTTGTTGGTTATTTTGGCCTCTTGTCAGTTCATGAAATTCATCCCTCTCTATGACTATTTTAATGATCAACAATAACAAATAATAATACAAAAAAAAACAACATCTACCACTCCCGTAGCGCCTGTCCTTCATTTACTGTTGAAATTCACAGCCTATGATGAACCGGAACAACATAGTAAAGATGGTGGACTGAGAGAAATCATTCATATTGCATCAGGAGGCACCTCTTATAACCTACCCTCAAGCAGAACCACCGCTTCAAGAATGCACTTTATGTTTGAAAGTGACGGGGCACGAAGGATAAACATACTCGAGCAAAAGTGTGTCACTCACAGGGGACCACTGGACTTCTGTGAGCAATGACATCACTGTGCACTCATGTGCATTAACTGCGAGTAAAACAGAGGCACACAAAACTATGCAGATGATGTGCTGATCATATTCTGGATGTCACAAAAAAAGAACATCACAGGAAAGCTACCTACACTTGGCACTGACATTGCTTGTAATGTGACTGCAGCTGTTAGGCTACTTCTGCGTGAACACTTGTTCTACCCACTGTCTGCAAGGCATGGTTCACTTCATGACAGTGGATCTGAAAGTATTCTGGCTAAATGTTACAAGATTGTCTGACACTTTAAGGACGGTCCATCAAACACAGAAAGAGATAAGACATCTGTGTTGAAAAGATATAGTTAAACAATAGAATATGAGTATAAATTTGTTGAAATTGGCCTCAATAAAAGTCTTAAGAAGGAAAATATAATGAATCACAATTAACCACAGCAAATTGTTTGATTAATGATTAAATAGTTACTCCATGAGTAACTGCAGATATATCTTTGTAATTTATGTATATATATCTATATTTTAGTATATCTCTCATATTGTCACGTTGAGGACCCCGGCCCCTCCCTTTTGGGCGTGTGTCAACGTTGTCCACGTGCTTTGTCTGCGTCAGTGGATATTCGTGGTTGGGGGTTATGTCGTGTGATTAATAAGTCTCACCTGTGAATCGTCTAGTAATCACGTGGGGCTAATGTGGTTTGTCTATTTAATGTGCGCTCGCGCAGTGTCCTGTGCTCGTCGTTGTCTAATGTTTACACGTTCTGTATTACAGTTTCTGTTATTCGTGCGCTATATTGCGCAATACCCGTTGAAATTAAAAGTGACGTTTGTGACAACAAGGACTCTGTGTCTCGTCCTTCTGCCGCCGCCCAGCGTCACACACACACACATGTATATGTATATATATTAGGGGTGGGACGCGATCAAAAAAATTAATCGAATTAATTACAAGCGTTGTAATTAATTAATCGAAATTAATCGCATTTTAATCGCATTTCAATATTTAACGTGAGAAATATTAATTTAAGTTTGAATGATGAATGAATCAATGAACATAAGCATAAACTTCAACATCTTGTTTATTTTTCCACCAGTCTACTACACAGACCAATAGATGAGTGCAGAAAACAGAGCAAACAGTTTTCAGAACACTGGAAATTCTGACCAAAAATATTTAATTTTGGGAGCTTTGCTCATGATATTGGAAGAATAAGAAGAAGTGAAGTAAATCAGATGTTTTTTAATACCATTTTAGATGGTAGACTTTTTCTTTAATTTCCCAGGCCTCTGCCACAGGCATCTCCATAGTGCCTAGTGATCTTCTGCATGCTCAAAGCAAATGACTGGATCTTTCATTCATCATCTATAATATGAGCTGTCACACCAAGATAATTCTTGTTGCTAACAGAGGTCCAGTGATCCCTAGTCAGAGCCACATTTAGGGCACTCTTCACAATAACCAAATAATGTGATGCGTAAAGTATTGTAATGATCCTTAAGGGATTATTGGGTTACTGTTTCTTTAAGTTAAGTTGTGTGTGCGAGTGGAAAAGTGCGCGAGGAGCGAGAGTGAGAGAGAGAGAGGATTCGGTTATTTTTCTTGAGTGAGTTCGCTTGTATTAATGTTTAAATAAAAGAGACGAGTTGTCAACAGTAAACTGTCCTGGTATTTAACCAACGTTACAGTATAAACGCCTCCGCCGCTCGTGCGAGGTGTGCGAAGTCGCGCGCGTCACTAGCGAAAGTTTAATCCAGTCTTGATTAGGTTTAATCAGTTTTAATGGTCCAATGAAGGTAATTTAAAAACCAGGACATTTCCTCACTTAAAAAAACCCCGGGACAGGATGTGAAATACGGACGTTTGTTCACCCTATCGTACTAGGAATACATTTATCAGCTAAGTTATCATTACTGACCTGCGCATTAGTACCAACATGTTTTGCGTTGAGGTGGTAACGAAGGGTGGAAGTGCTCGTGTGATAAGCGAACTCCTTCCTACATAAAATGCAAATAACACTATATTTATTTTTACTTCCATCTGGACGTTTCTTATATTTATATTTCCCATCCACCAGCGTAGCGTCTTCACCAGGCCCGTCGCGATGGGGCAGGCAAACCAGGCAATTGCTTGGGGCCCCAAGCTGGCCTGGGGCCCCCAGACAACAACAGGTTAAGAATTAAATGCAGCGACAAACTGTGTGAGCCCCCCTTTACATTCTCAAAGTCATGAGCAATGACACTGTTCTCAGAATCCCCCTCAAGGGGCCCCTCCCACCAGGTGCTGAAGGCAGGCAGACACTGTCCTGGCAGACAGCCAAGTTTTAGACGCCGGCAAATATGAAACTTAACCATGAAGTGAATTTATCCATCAGGAAGCCAAAAGAGAAAACAAAAGAAGGAAGAGGAACACAAAAAAAAACTAGTGGTGGGCCGTTAACGGCGTTCGTTAATTTGATACTCTTATCGGGCGATATAAAAATTATCGCCGTTAATATATCTACTAAATGGGTAAGCAAACTATGATGACTTTCAACTTGACAGTTTAGCTCGGCTGTATTCCTAACCAAATTGCACAGTAGGGGCGAGAACGAGTTTTCAAACCTGTGAATTAAAAATCGTACGTGTGTTTACATGGATGCAGCCACGAAGTCGCCAGGTTTGCTTCATGGAAAATTCATTTTTAGGAACGTAAAATATTACCGGAGCGGAGCTCGGAGCGGTCGTTTTCTGCATGGTCCTAGCGCTAGATTCGTCGCTATTTAAATATTTATTTTTAACCGTTAAAACTTCAGAGGACCAAACCGGCTTTTGAAAAAGTCCCCCCCAAATTATGTCCGTGAGATTAAATGTACTAAATGTTGGCTTACATTTCAAATATCATGTTTAGCTGAATAAACATGTTATCAACCCCTTTTAATGTACAGTATGTAGGCTTACAAATTCATGTTTAACTGAATAAACCGTTGAACACGAGTAGCCTACATTTTATTGAGTATGTTTTTTTCTTCAAGTATCAAAGTAGAACAGCTTCCTCAAGCAGTCATTGATGCATTTTGGAAACAGGAGATGAGCCCCTGGTCTAATGCACCCTCTGTATTAAGAAACCCTATCTCAAAAGCTGACTTTTAGTTATTACTTGGGTAGCACACATATGAGCCATTTTAATATAGATTAATCTAGATTAATTTCAAGATTTCAGTGAGATTAATCTAGATTTAAAAAATTTATCTATGCCCACCACTAAAAAAAACACAAGACAGTGGTAAGTGATGATTTACACTGGATAAATTAGGCCTACCTGTACAAATGGTGTAATTTAGCAGCAGGTAGGCTAAAAACAATATATACGTCCCGGGTAATCCCATACTTAAATCTGCTATGTTCAGCTACAAGTAGTAAATTTGTAAAGTAGTTAGTTTGAGGTGTATATGCTGTGGTTCTTGAAGGTGGACTGCGGCCAGATATGTTTTTTTTTTTTGGCCGGAGGGGGGTTTGGGCATGAGATTTCTGGTGTGGAGGTTGGGGGGGCCCCGGTTGGTGTCTTTGCTTGGGGCCCCCAAATACCTTGAAACGGCACTGGTCTTCACTCATCTCCATCATGCTCATCTTATTGTGCGTCCATATAATCTGTATGTCTGGAACTCGTGCACTGAGAAACATTCACGGTGCAAAAGTGTCTCATGCGTTAAATGCGTTAATTTTTTTAGTGCGTTAATTTTCCTGTAATTAATTAATCGAAATTAACGCGTTAAAGTCCCACCACTAATATATATATATATATATATATATATATATATATATATATATATATATATATATATATATATATATATATATATATATATATATAAACAAGCATACAAAAAAATAAAAAGGTCATGTTAAAATATCATGGCTACCTAATAATTCAAAATGAATACATTAAAAATTATTTGTAAATGGTTTAAACATGTATTTCTCTTTTGTTTATTTACTATTACACTTTAATGAAACTTTAATGAAGTATTTATATATTCTACAGAATACTCGATTACTAAAATAATCTATTACTGCAGCCCTTAACTATAGAATCTGTAAACAAACTGTACTATAGTTAGTAAAACAATACATACGTGTATTTTAATTGCTGGCATTCAACTAAAAATGGCTTTAAATGTGCCATAAATACCTGCAATCTACAGTGATGAATGAATTAAGAAGATACTGAGGTGCTACTTGCTGGTCATTACAAGTTCCAACTCAAAACATTTTACACATTAGACTGTGGTTAATGGCTGCAGGCCAAATCTTGCAAGAAGGGAAAAGTCACAGCTGACATACTGTGACACTCTGTGAATACATAAAGCTTTGGAGAACAGCAATGCAAACATACTTACCCTTTCCAGATCCTGTCTCAGGTGAGTGAAGAGCCTTAAACGGCGGTACAGTACATCCTGCTCTTTTTGGGTCAGGTTGTCCACCTCATCTCTCTTTATTGTCACAAGAGGACGGTTGAAGTTAGCCCTACGACGGAGCTTCCAGAACTGGTAGAGGAAGTCTACATGTATGTCTGGTAGACCAAGGCTCTCTGCAACATCTGCAGGATCTACTAGCTGATAGAACTTATCTTCCATCTCTTGAAGCTTTCGCTTACGCTGGCTGGCCTTTTCCAATTCTGTCTGGTCACGGTCCAGTCGTTCTGACTGTACTATTACTCGCACTCCATCTGATGTGTGTCGTGGTCCAGACCTGCCTATGTGAGAAACACTGCTGTGTTCCACGCAGTATGACTTAAATCGCACCTCATCGTTTTCTGCAAGGATGGTATGCATTTCCAGGCCGTGGTCAAAAGCGCAGGTCACGTGGAAGGCAACAATGCAGGAAGGCATGGAGCACTGAAAATGATACAGGCAATACAGAAAGACGCATATTGAGTGTATATTGACAATAGGTAAACCTTTAAAATTTTATACAAAATACAATAATTTATTATCACTGCAAATCTTTCATAAACAACTGGGAAACAACATAAAAGCATTAAAGCTTCTGTAGGATCATCAGTCTGACTCCCAAACACCCCTTTTAGATGTTTTCATAATTTTAGATTTTTCTGCATTGTTAATATACCAGGGAATCTGTGTTAATAAGGAATTCTGTATCAGTTGCTTAAATGTTTAATTGTGTAAAGCCATTAATTGGTGTGTTTGTGGATCTTACCTGTATGCATGTACCTGTGTGTTCTCTGCACAGGTTGCAGGACAGGGCCCAGCGGCTGGCAGGGATGTGCGACACCTTGGTGATAGGTTCCATCTTCTCAGGACAGCCAATGCTTACCTGCATTCAAAAACATTCAAAGCAATCAATACACATCTACATATATTCTGAACCGTTTAAAACAATGTAAGGTAGAATGACTAAAGACTGACATGAAACGACCAAAGACAGACAAACCAAAGTTATACAGAAAAGAAAAGATAATAAAGAAAGCAGGATGACATTGGAGATTACATAGATTACCAGGTTCAAATTTCACTCCAAATCTCACTTCTGACTTGGTCATCTTATAAGTAGCTCACAAGCTGAAAACTTGTGGGCACCCCTGATCTAGCATATCACCACAATTTATCTACTTGGATTTCTACGTCACAATCTATGACTAACCCATAGTCAAACACCACAACTGTATTTATGAATCAAACAAAACTCAAGAATACCATTTTGTTAAGCCAAATATATATTTAAAATTCAAAAAGCTCACAACACTAGAATCTAATTAGCTTGAAGACAACATAATATATTTAAACTTAAGTTTTTTCAGAGAATTGATATTGAGGTTAATCACAGCAAAAACACTCCTGGCCACTAGGCATCGACTCTCCCACCACCGCACACATATTTAATTTATCTTTTAAATATGCAATTTTCACTTATATTAAATATGAGGATCTAGAACCAATGTCAAGCTATCCGCACGTCAAATCTGTATATGCATGTTTACGATATTCCAGTATTTCATCTTGCAACGTCAACACCTCATAGCAGAGACGAATGGAGATTGAGTTCTCACTGAATTAAAAAAATGTCAGCTGCTATTCTATGCCAATGTAAATATTTGAATGAAGGAAAAATTCATAGGAAAAAAAAATCCATCACCATAAGTAGAGCAACTTTTGTATATTGTGATTTACACTCACCACCCACTTTATTAGGTACACCTGTCTAATTGCTCATTAACACAAATGTCAAATCATCCAATCACATGGCAGCAACTCAATGAATTTAGGCACGTAGACATGGTCTAGACGATCTGCGGCAGTTCAATCTGAGCATCATAATTGGAAAGAAAGGTGATTTAAGTGACTTTGAAAGTGGCATGGTTGTTGGTGCCAGACCGGCTGGTCTGAGTATTTCAGAAACTGATAATCTACTGGGATTTTCACGCACAACCATCTCTAGGGTTTACAGAGAATGGTTCGAAAAATAGGAAATATCCAGTGAGCAGCAGTTCTGCTGGGCACAAATGTCTTAGTAACTCAAATAACCAGTTGTTACAACCGAGGCATGCAGAAGAGCATCTCTATACGCACGACAAGTAGAACCTTGAGGTGGATGGGCTACAGCAGCAGAAAACCATCACCAGGTGCCACTGCTGTCAGCTAAGAACAGGAAACTGAGGCTACAATTTGTATAGGCTCACCAAAATTGGACATGGAAGATTGAAAAAACATTGCCTGGTCTGATGAGTCTCAATTTGTGGGATGTGGTGGAACGGGAGAATCTCATCATGGATGTGCAACAACTGAATGATGCCATCATGTCAATATGGACCATTCTCTCTGATGAATGTTTCCAGTACCTTGCTGAATCTATGCCATGAAGGATTAAGGCAGTTCTGAAGGCAAATAGGATTCAACCCGGTACTAGCAAGGTGTACCTAATAAAGTGGCCGGTGAGTGTTGCAATTCCCAGAGGTGGGACCAAGTCAGTGTTTTGCAAGTCTCAAGTAAGTCCAAGTCTTTATACCTCAAGTCCCGAGTCAAGTCTCAAGCAAAGACACTCAAGTCAAGTCAAGTCTCGAGTCAAGACAGGCAACAGTCAAGTCAAGTCCCAAGTCTGAAACTTGGAATTTCAAGTCTTTTCGAGTCTTTTTTTTTTTTTTACCAATGTTGCAGGTATATTTTAAATGTAAATAATAGACATGCGTTCTTTTTTAAATCTGTATTCTCCTCAAATCTTGATAAAACATGTGCAACTGAAAACACGAAGTATAAAAAAAATTAAAATTAGACCTCTTTATTGCACAGTTCAATTTGTTAAACTTAGCTGCAAAAATATTCATACTTTAAACTACATTTTTCCAGAAATATTCTGTGAAAAAGTCATAAGTAGAACTCCATGTTCAAATAAAAAGTGCTGATATTTTCACAGTACAATACAAAGAACCATAACAGCATTTTCCCTCTCTTCTCTTATCTGGTTTCTTGGAGAACATGTGTGAGTGACACAAGACAAACAAATATACTGAACAATTAACAGGAATCTGCAACCTTAGACATTTCAGTAAACTATTCTGCATTGCATTTGCTGGCCAAAAGTCTGTATGTCATTTGTGCACGATGAATGATGTCCCCATAGCTGAAAACTCGCTCCACTTTTGTCAATATATTTTTTTCTCGACGTAGATGTCTTCAAATACACAATCCATGCTGAGATAGAACTGGATATTATGATGGTGACAGAGAGAGGCTCTCTTCCCCGAGTTCAGACACAGAACCCAGGGTTGCCAACTCTCACGCATTGAGCGTGAGACACACGCATTTGACCGTCTTCACACGCTCTCACGCCACACATCCGATTTCTCACGCCGGAAAAAAATCTAGTTTATTTACCTCTGATCCACATCTATGATTCAATGAATTACAAGTTCGCTCTGGCACCAACCACTGGCGATCGATCGATCGCGATATAATACTTAATTTGTGTCCATTTTACACCCCGCCTGGTAAAAATTTACGTTCGCCAACCCCCCATTTGATTGGTTGTGCTGCAGCTCATGCACACACACATGTACAGAGTGTGGAAAAGCAGAGGACTGGTCTGCGTCAGAAGGACGGAAATGAAATTAATGGGGCGCACTTTATTTGACACAATGTGCACTTAATATTTCCTAAAAATCTCCTTCTTTCATCTCAAAAATATAGCAAAACTCCGTCCCTCTTTCCCAACTGGACGCTGAAAAACTGGTCCATGCCTTTGTCTCCTCCAGGCTGGACTATTGCAATGCCCTCCTTGCAGGAATCTCTGACAGGAGCCTACAGAAGCTTCAGCAAATTCAGAACTGTGCTGCCAGGATCCTGATGAGGAGACGCAAATATGACCACATCACACCGGTTCTACAAACTTTACACTGGTTAGCCATCCATTACAGAATCCAATATAAACTCTGCCTTCTTACTCATCAATGTCTCCATGGAAACGCTCCACTGTACCTCAAAGAGCTTCTTATTCCGCACAACACCGCAAGACATCTCCGCTCAACTAATACCTACTGCCTTCAGCAGCCCCGGACCAAACTACGCACTATGGGTGACCGGGCCTTCCAAGCTGTTGCCCCACGTCTCTGGAATGCTCTCCCAGACCCCTTGAGAGCACCACAGAGCATGGAGTCTTTTAAAAGAAATCTTAAAATGTTTTTATTTAAAAATTCCTACTAGTATTTGTTGTATTATCTCAGATGTGCGAAATTTTTGTTGCTTTTATCTACTTGCTCTTATATGTTTGTTCTGATTTTAATTACTATGTAGCACTTTGAGGTTTCCTTGAAATGTAAAGTGCACTATAAATAAAATGGATTATTATTATTATTATTAATATTTATACAACTTGTTTTTATCTTATGAAGAATCGTTTAAATATTATATAAATCTTTGCAGAAAAAAAGAGTGCGCAGTGCTCCGGGGCCTTTACGACCACCACTTTTGTCCATGTTAAGGTCATTTGTAGATGGTAATAGTAGTACATTTAAAACATGTCTAATTCCGAATACGCGAACATGAAACCAACTTAACCACAGTTACAAGGAAGAGAAAACATCAGTCATGTTGGACGACAGAGATCCTAAATAACAGCTGACCTGATGTGAGTGCTTATTAGTTTATATTATGGCACCTAGAAAAAGTTATTGGCGCCTGATTTTTTCCTTTTAGGACCTACTGGCTCCTTGAGTAATTTTTAGTATGTAGCCCAGCATGATAACCATCTTGTTGCCATGGTAACCACCAATTGTTTACCCTTTTAATTTGTTATAACATTTGTACTGTATAAAACTGGGTCGCGACTTAATGACAATGAGAAAAAGTGGGTCCCGGGCTGAGACCAGTTGAGAACCCCTGTTGTAAATGAAACTGGTGTTTGGTCTGATGTATTTATATTTATAATCTTATGTTGTAGTGAAGCTAACATTGAAAGACCAAGTGCTACTGTGACCCCGAGTATAAGGCTAACGGTGCAAGTACCTAATAAGTAGCAAGAAAAAATATAATTAAGTACCTCGTTGTGAAATAGATATGCACGGTTAAAGACGGTCCCTCAGAAAAAGACTTTGAAGCGCAGTCGATTTCTGCAGGCACAACAAAGCTAGCTTTTACTGCCACATTGTTCGTGGTTGTGGCTTTCGGGAACACATTCTGTTGAGATGGTAGTTTGCCTTTTCATTCTTTGGCAATTTGTTGTTTTTCTTGATGCGTAATTCTAGCATACTTCACTCCATATTTGGTCTCTAAATGCCGACATAGATTGTTTTCTTAGACAACCGCCACCGCTTCATAACACAAAAGACATACCTTGAAGCACAAACATGTATTCGCGTTCCCATCTTTCTTTAAACCCACTTCCATCTGCATCGACTTTCTCTTCCTGGACATTTTGGGCTCAACATTTGTATTTCTCAATTTCACTTATTGGGGAAATCGCATCAATGTGGAAACACTGCAGTGTCGACATGCCGTCACTTCGAGGATAGCATAATTGTGGGAAATGTAGTTTTTGGTCACTGCACACATTTGACCTGGTTTTTTTTTTAAAGCTCTCATCAGGCCACATAAAATGACACGGCAGGCCACATTTGGCCCAAGGGCCTTGAGTTTCACACCTGTGTCTTAGACCTATTAAATCAGAGCTTGATGGATAGTTCTCCTGAGAGACCCCAGCTGTTTATATGGCTAAGAAAAAAAATTGCGTTATTGAAGGTGTGCTAAAATGTCTGCTAAATTAAAGAAACACCTTCCGTTGCTAAATTCCCTTTATCACGCAGAGCAACAGCTGAGAAGGAATATTCGTCAAATGGCATCCGACAAACTCATTTTGTGCATATGCGAAATAGCTTTCAATCTCTTGAAAGGGAAGATTCCACTACTGGCGCAGCAATATAGAAATTTTTAAACCAAGAAAAAACTTATTATTAAGCTATTTGTAAATAAGACATCAATTAACACTAAACGGAGAGCCGTTAACCAATCAAAAGGTTTTCTACTACCTCTTCCAAGTATAGCTATAGCATCCCATAACTAGATCAAATAATGGAGACAGCCCAAAAAAAGGATCTTGTACCACTACACCAGATACAGAAAATTCAGAATGTTATCGCAGGAAAGGAGGGCATCAGACAAACGGTGGAAGATGATTTAGATGTCACAATGCGTCACATTCTAACGAGGAGCGATCATTTTCTGTTATGTGTAAGTGTGTAAGTTATCGCTGTGCTTGTGTCGGTCTGTTCTGTTCTGTCTGCTTGTTTGAGGCTAAGGCACGTCGGGATCTCGTGTTGTGGGAGGCTTCCTGGAGCAGTAATAAAATATACTTGCTATATCGAAGTTTACCTCTGACAATGTGACTTCACAGTATTACTTTGTTCCTTGTCCTGTCAACCTTACATCTTCTACATCTCACGGATTTATTTCCTTTTTAGTATGCCAAATATTCCCTAATTAATACTTTTAAATTAATTTATTAATTTTTAAATACTGCTTATATTCTAATATTTAGGAAGCATTTTCTTATTCACAACTGTTTATTCATATTCACAAATGTAACTGCATCCTTCATAGCCCTTCGTAGCTCTTCTTAGCCATTCTTATCTAACTTCCAGTTTATTGTTCTACCCAAACAACTCTACATAAACTCCAGCTAAAGTAAACCTTTTCTTTTTCTATGATGTCCAAAAGTATATGCAATTGAAATATTCACTAATTTACCAAAATTCCATATGCTGTTTGAAAGTGTGATACGAATGCTTTGATAGTAAGTGAATTTTAGGTGACAAAACATGGTGATCTTACTTTGTAGACTTTTTACAAGAGCAATTTAAAGGCAGAGTCAAGTTGCACGTGTAAACCACATGTAAACACAGTGTGTTTAGTCCATTTAGATGGCTGAAAATCGGTATGCAGGAAGTTATACTAGTTCTAAAAAATACAATCAGTGTGATCTGTTTGCATTTTAAGAATTTTCTGTGATTCGTTATTTTTTGTGGATAAACAGATTTTACCCGGCAACGGGACCACTAGGGACACAACTGCACAAACAGCAGTCCAGCCTGGAAGTGATAAATGATAAATACTTGGACTAGCTTTTGCAATGTAGAAAGTTGCCAGGACTACTTATTAAGACTAGTATGTTTGGTCATATTATTCTTGTCTTAGCAACACTGCATTGGCTCCCAGTAATTTTTTTTATAAAACACTTCTAATTACCTACATTATGTTAACGAACATCTGATGCATTAAGATCCACCACATTTGCTTTGATGAAAAGGTGCAGGCCTCTTTATTAGTACATCGAATAAGAAAAATATATTTATATAATCAGGCACACGCCGGTCTCTCCCTCTTCCAGCGGCTCCCGTCTCAAAGAATACCCAAAATACTCTAACTAACTGCCACCTTCACCTCCTTTTCCCATTATTGTCCTAAATAAGAACAATTCTCACATCCTTTTAATAGTTTCACATTCACTTCATGAGTCACACTGCAATGTATAAAGTAACTATATTTATATTGCAAAGGTTCTGTCCTATGATATCAAGTATTCTTATACGTCATTGTCAAACTGACATTCTAAGACATTATCAAGACTGCTGGGTGACTTGTATAAAGCTCACAAGTTCTATCATTGCACAAAACAAACTGAATCACACTGTATTTTATGTCACACATGCATGTTAACTTGCAAGTGTAATAGTAGATGTACTCAAGCAGGATCTAAGTATGCCATGATCTTTTGCCATAAGAATGCAAATTTAGGCATTACAAAAAAAAAAAAAAACCAGATTAAAAAATCTTCTGCTATTCAGACAGCATTTAGAAGAACTGAACTCAACAGCAATGAAGTTCCTGGCTAAAAGTCACACATACATTACATTTGGTTGTTTTCTGCATACCACTTGTCTCATTGATATGGGTTCTGACTGGCTTTCACCTTAGGCACAGATGAACTTACCACATTGGTAAAATGTCACCTGTGCACTAGTTATTGCTATGGTAAAGTTATCAATACAAATACAATATCATGTTGCACATTTTATATGGTGTAACATGGCTACCATTATATTTTTGTCCTTGATGAAAAAGACAGTTATATAGACAACATGAACTATACCTCAGGGATCCATAAGGCACAGCTAACGTGAATCCACTTTGTTCCGCTGCGAGTGGGCTTCAGAGCTCCTCCTCTTTTGGGACACAGCAGACATTTTGGCTGCACCCCAAGTGCACAGGTTCGACATAACCAATTCCCCTGAGGAACCTTCAAGATGCCATAACATGCCTTTCAGAAGGAAAAAAAATATTTTACAGTCAATAAACAACTGCACTTAAAGCCCATTCCTCAAATGTTAAACCTTATATAAGAAAAACAAAGGATTTTCTTAGTCCATAAATTTAAAAGATGCATATTTTAAATGACCCATTATGTGAATTGTTGCTTGTTGCTGCTTGAAAGTCTGCGAACTCCTTGAGTAGTTTCAGGTTTATGTTCATCATTTCCATTTACAGTGCCCTCCATAATTATTTGCACCCCTGGTTAAGCTGTGTTCTTTAGCTTCTAATAAATAGAGTTTTTTTCTAAATAAGGGCGTACTCACACTAGGCTCTGTGATCCGGGCCCGGGCACGGTTGCTTGCCGAAGCACGGTTCGTTTGGCTAGTGTGAGCGCTCCAACCGTGCCCGGGCCCGGATCAGTTAACCGTGCTCGGGCCCGCTTTGAAGAGGTGGGCCAGGGCACGATTCATGTGGACTCGGGCACGGTTCGCTTCTAGTGTGAGCGCTATCCGTGCCCGGGCCCGCTTGGTGCCTCGTCTGATTGGTTCATTTCGCTGGAACTCAAACATGACATCAGTGATGCGACGCTCACGTTAAACAGTCATAGCGGCAAAGCGATTAGCAGACAATCGTTGTGTTAAATTATCGATAAATCTGTGCTTGCACCGTGTTTCTGCACTCCCAAAACGACTCCAAAAATACAATAAAAAGAGAATCGTGAACTCTATAGTGTTGTGCGAGCGCGCTTTTTTTTCCAAATAAAGCGGCGTTGTGATGACGTAAGCGTGCTCGGGCCGGGTTGCTGAAGCGAGTGTGAGTGCAGGCCAGCGGGGGAGTGGGGAGGGGGGATAACCGGGCCCCAGCACGGAACGAGCAAACCGTGCCTAGTGTGAGTACGCCCTAATATAGGACCATGATGGAAAAAAGAGTAAAATCCAACCTTTAACTCAAGTGCATTTATTTTGTAGGAAAAAAATCCCACATTAAGAAATAAATGAAATAATAAGAAATAATAATAACATCAAATCAGGTGTACCACAATTATTAGCAACCCTGATATTAATACTTTGTACAACCCCCTTTTGCCAACAAAACAGCACCTAATCTTCTCCTATAATTCTTCACAACATGGGAGAATACAGAAAGAGTGTTCTTCGGCCATTCTTCCTTGCACAATCTTTCTAAATCATCCAGCGACCTGGGTGCTCTCCTCTGTACTATCCTCTTCAGCGCACTCCACAGGTTTTCAATGGTGTTGAGGTCTGGGAACTGAGATGGCCATGGGAGGAGTTTGATTCCATGTGTGGTGAACCATTTCTGTGGCCATTTCTAGATTTGGCCATATGTTTAGGGTCATTATCTTGCTGAAAGATGCAGTGAAAGATGCAGTGAAAGATGCAGTGACGACCCATATTCAGCTTTCGTGCAGAAGCCACCAGATTTTGTTTTAAATGTCCTGGTATTTCAAAGCATTCGTGATGCCATGCACCCTAACAAGGTTCCCAGGGCCATTGGAAGAGAAACATGCCCACAGCATCACTGATCCTTCCCCATATTTCACAGTGAGCATGAGGTGCTTTTCTGCATTTTTTCTTGTGTCACACCAGATCCACTTAGAGCATTTGTTGCCAAAAAGCTCAATCTTTGTTTCATCTGACCAAAGCACACGGTTCCAGTGGAAGTCCCTCTACCGCTTAGCAAACCCCAATGTTTGCGTTTATGATTGTGAGTAAGAAAAGGTTTTCTCCATGCATGCCTCCCAAACAGATTGTTGACATGTAGATAGCACCTGATGTTTGTTTTGGAGACTTGGAGATTTGTTGCAATTCTGTAACAATAAGCTTTGGAGCAGTGTTAATTTTGACAGCAATTTTTGATTTAGTTTTAGTCTTAGTCTTTTGACTAAAATGTAATTTAGTTTTAGTCATAAATTAGTCATTGATTTGTTTTTAGTCTTAAGCCCTATCCGGACGGGATTAGTTTTTCAGGGGGACGTCTGTGAAAAATATTTCACCCTTGTACTCAGTGATAAAACTCTTGCATCCGGACAGCAATTGAAAAAACAGGAGGACCCGTGAGTTTTTGGCTTTCTCGGTCACATGACATCGCCTTGTCACGTGATAGCATGTTTAATAATGTCACACTGCCAACTCTGATGATTCCTTTTTAACTTTTAACTTTACTACTGTTCAGTTCAGCATTTAAGATCTCCGTTTAAGTTAAGCTATTTTGTTAAACCAATACAGAAAACACATTATAAAAAATAAATCCGTTAAATAAAATAAAATAAATCCATTAAAAAATCCAGTAAATCCATTTTCGCTCGCCGCTGTCTTTACGTGGATCTCCGTGAAAACGCGCGCCCAACGTGTAACTACGGTGCGTGGCAGTGGACATATAGCTGTTTTATTAAACGCAAGGTGATGTCTGCATGTATAAACTCAGACATGTGGATCCGGACGGGACTAAAATTACCAGACGACCACGGAGTACAGCGAAAAACAGTAGGTAATTCCGCTTGTAATTTTCTCTGAGGACGTCTGAGAAAAACACGGACATGCTCGTTCCGGACGGGATTAAAATCACAGAGGACCCCCCGTAAAAGAGAAAATTACCCCAGGACCCCCTGAGAAACTAATCCCGTCCGGATAGGGCTTTTGTCTAGTTTTACTCGACTAATTATCATTAGAATTTAGTTGACTAAATATCAAAAGAATTTAGTTGACTAAAATATAAATGGTGTAATAGTCATTATATACACTTGCACAAAATGAAACATTTATTAACCAGTTACAGAATATTATTTTTTGTATGTGCAATATATACAAAAACAAATTTCCAAACAACTCTATTGACCTGAACTTATAGTTATTGAGCATAACAATAACAAAACATTGATGACCAGTAGGTCCGCTCTACCTGAAAACATATGGAGTTTATGAACAATGCATATTACATTCTATATAAAACTGGGCGCCGTAAAACAATGCCATAGCCCGCAGATGTCGTTTCATTTGTCCCGACATCATCATCCCTCATGGTTTACACACTTTTTCTCAAAGTCAAAGGAGAAATGTGTCCATATATCGCCGCTCATCTTTCTCCCTGCTGACATTGTCGAGTTAACTTCGAGTTGAATTTCATGAGTGACCACAGTTCACAGGCTGGTTTGGTCTTCCCGGGTTCTGTGCGATGTGAAGACGTTAGTTCTGATTGGATGGTTACCTGGTTTGTTACGGTTGGATCTCTTCTTAACTTATCCCTACCTTTCACTAAACTAAATCAAGTCTGATTGAATGTCTTCGCTGGCCAATATTTTCGTCTCGTTTTTATTCGTTGACGAAAATGTCCTTTAATTTCGTCATCGTTTTTATCCCTTCATATAGTTTTAATTTAGTTATCGTCTCATTTTTGTCATGAAAAAAAGGTTCGTTGACGAAAACTATGACGAAAATTATTCGTCAACGAAATTAACACTGCTTTGGAGAACATTTTATTTCTCTTATCATCCTCCTCACCAGTGGCGCAAAAAGGGGGTATGCAGCGTATGCGACGCATAGGGGCGCTGCACTAGAGGGGGCGCCAAATGGATGCCAGAAAATTATTTGCAGAGTTGGTGGGGATGGGGGTGGAGTGCGGGGGGCGCCGATAGTATGTTTGCATACACCTCAGAAAGTATGTAGTTGCAACCCTGCTCCTCACTGTGCATGGTGGCAAAAAATCAGGCGTCCTCGTCAAGGCTTGTTTACCACTGTTCCAGTTGTTTTAAACAACTGGACAGGTGTAGGCGATACCCCGGAAAATAGGAAGTTGTGAATGACTAATTAAATGTTCCTACGTACTCTGATCAACTTTGTAAACTACTGTAGAAGTGACAGAATTACTTTAATCAGGGTTGAAACTACATACTTTCTGAGGTATATGCAAACATACTATCGACGCCCCCCGCACACTGCATACTCCCTTTTTGCGCCACTGACTTTAATTACATTTATTTCCTAAGAATTGTTAGGGGTGCCAATAATTGTGGAACAGGTGATTTTATGAAGAATAATTATTTCTTAGGGATTTTTCCCCCTTAAAATTCACTTAAGTTGAAGGTTTCATTTTTCTACATTTTTCAGTGTGAGAGTATGTTTCCACAATAAAAACTGAATTTGTTTTAAGCGGAGCCAATAATTATGGAGGGCACTGTACTTGTTTTCAGGGAAATGTAGACTACATGAAACATGACATCAGAACATAAGCAAGTGTAAATGAACTACAGCTGCATTGGTAAAGTCAATTAGGTAAATGACTCCTGTGAGAGCTCAAGTAGTCAATTAAAGAAGACCAATCAAATGAGACATCCTTGGGAAAGGATTTGAGCCACACTAATTAAAAGAGAGAGAAAATCAAACAAATCCCTGCCGTGCCAAGGTGTAAAGCACACAGATCAACAATGCCGAGAGGACATCAGGAAGAAGGTGGTGACAGCCTATCAGTCTGGGGAAAACTATAAGACCATCTCCATCCATCCACTTTAAAACAAATAATTTTCAAATGGAGGGCACTCAGCATCACCACACCTTTGACCAGAAGTGGACGGCCATCAAAAAGTACATAAAGCAGCACCAGAAAAAAAGAATTCAGGCAAAATCCAGTCAAGTCAAATCCAGACATCACCACCAGAGTGTTGCAAGCTTCTCTGGCAGCAACTGGGATGTGCCTACAATAAGGCAAAAAATCAGTAAACATGGCATTCAGAAGACATGTGAGAGTGGCTAGAAGGAATCCTCTGCTCTCAGGAACAAAGTTGCCCGTTTAAACTTTGCCAGAGAGCACTTGGACAAAATTGAACTACAGTTGTGATCAAATTTATTCAACCCCCAATGCTGCGAAGGGTTTTATGGAATTCAGTGCACATTTGTAATTGTGTTCATAATGAAATCTTACAAGGACTTGTTAAAGAACTAAATGCAACTAAGATAGCATCAATTTTTTTTGTCATAAAGTATTAAATGGCCTTTTTGTGATTTCTTCATTGACACAATTATTCAACCCCTTTACGACTACCACTCCTAAGAACAGAGGTTCATTCCAGTGTTTTCCATCAGGTATTGAAAACATCTGTGGATGTCAACGAGCAGCAATCAAGCATGATAAGCACCAATTAGGCAGATTTAAAAGGACTGTGATACTCAGCTCCTTCTAAACATCTACTGGTGTGTTTCCAAGCATGGTGAAGGCAAGAGAATGGTCCCAGAAGACAAGAGAAGAGGTTATTGCTCTTCACAAGAATGGCAATGGATATAAAAAGATTGCGAAGTTGTTAAATATTCCAAGAGACACTATCGGAAGTATCATTCGCAAGTTCAAGTTAAAGGGCACAGTGGAAACGTTACCTGGTCGTGGCAGAAAGAAGATCCTGACCGCGACTGCTGTGCGCTACCTGAAGCGTAATGTGGAGAAAAATCCCCGCGTGACTGCTAAGGAACTGAAAAAAGACCTGTCAGATGTGGGCACTGAAGTTTCAGCTCAGACAATAAGGCGCGCACTGCATAACGAAGACCTCCATGCCAGAACGCCCAGACGCACCCCCTTGCTGACTCCAAAGAACAAGAAAAGTCGACTGCAGTATGCCAAAAGTCATGTGGACAAGCCACAAAGGTTTTGGAACAGTGTACTGTGGTCAGATGAAACTAAATTAGAACTGTTTGGGACAATGGACCAGCGCTATGTTTGGAGAAGGAAGAACCAGGCTTATGAACAAAAGAACACCTTGCCTACTGTGAAGCATGGCGGGGGGTCAATTATGCTTTGGGGCTGTTTTGCTTCTAATGGTACAGGAAAGCTTCAACGTGTGCAGGGTACCATGAATTCCCTTCAGTACCAGGAGATCTTGGAGGAAAATGTGATGGAGTCAGTCACAAACCTGCGGCTTGGGAGACGTTGGACCTTCCAACAGGACAATGATCCGAAGCACACATCCAAGTCCACTAGAGCATGGTTGAACATGAAAGGCTGGAACATTCTAGAGTGGCCATCGCAATCACCAGACTTAAATCCAATTGAGAACCTCTGGTGGGACCTAAAGAAGGCAGTTGCAGTGCGCAAGCCTAAGAATGTGACTGAACTGGAGGCTTTTGCCCATGAAGAATGGGCTAAGATACCCATAGGTCGCTGCAAGACACTTGTGTCAAGCTATGCTTCACGCTTGAAAGCTGTCATAACTGGAAAAGGATGTTGTACTAAGTACTAAAAAATAATGTCACTAGGGGGTTGAATAAAACTGATAATGATGTGAGCACAGTAAAGACATTTGTGGTTATTCCATCATAAATATTATGTTATGTTTGTCTAATTTATAAGTGCCTCTTTGATATAATTGTAAATAAGATGACTGAAATGATCAAAATCAATGTCAAACTGGCCAAAACACTTTATTTCAGTGGGGGTTGAATAAATTTGATCACAACTGTATTTGACCACAATCATAGGTGCCATGTTTGAAGAAAAATCAACACTGCATATAAAGAGAAGAACCTCCTCCTAACAGTGAAGCATAGTTGTGGAAATGAGAAGGTCTGGGCCTGCTTTTCTGCCTCCTGACCTGGACGACTCCATATTATCCAGGGAACCATCATATCCCAGGCCCATCAAAAAATTCTTGACCAGAATCTCCTGTCAGGGAGTTGAAGTTGAAATGGATTATGTAACAAAACAACGACCCAAAGCATTATAGCAAAACTACCAAGGCATTGGCCCAGTCAAAGTCTGAATCTCAATCCCATAGATATGCTGTGGTGAGATCTGAAGTGAGATCTCTCAACTGGAGCAGATGCAAGACACTCGTTTGTGGTTACAGAAGACATTTGGTTGATGTAAAAGCTGCAACAGGAGGTGTGACAAGCTACTAGCTAAAAGAGTTCACATACTTTGTACTTGGCAGACTTTCAGTTTTTGAAGAGAGAAATTACATTTGTTAAATAAATATCAAATATGACTCATTTGGAAGGTCGGCTTTACAAATTGAGATTTGAATGTTAATTTCATAATTTGTTAATTGTTAATTTCAGATGTTATGAATAGGAATGAAGACTGGATCAAACACCAAATTTAAGCTTCTGTCAACTTGCCATACCTGGTGAACACAGATATTGCACTGGTCACAGAACACCATCTCATTGCCATCCTCTCCTTCAGGTGAACGGCATACATCACAAACAACATCCTCATCGTACTCAATCCCCAAGCCCTCTTCTGTCTCAATGGCCTTCTGCATGTTGTCTTCACACTGGCTCTCTAATTCTACCAAAACCCGCTCCATTGTCAGTTCATCCAGTTCTGGCAGAGCTGCAGAATACAGAAGAGATTTTTGAAAAACACAGACAAACACTAACTTGAGTACTGCTCAGTTTAGAGTCCTCATTAGTATTAATGGAGATTTAAATGGAGATAAAACTAGGAAAACTAATAGGACGTACCTGTTAAAAGAAAACAACAATAATAATAATAGGAATAAATAAGTAGAACTGATTTTATGAAAATAAATGTTTACAACAGGCTGCAAAAAGAATTCATCATGCATGTGAGTGCAAACATTGGTTTCCTTGCTTTAGTTGTTTTTATTTAAATATTGCTTACCAATTACTTTGAATAAAAACATTCTGTATGCTATCATTCCCCCCCCCCCCCCCCCCCCAAGAACATGTGGTCCATACCTAGTTCTCTGAATTCTGCATTGACCAGTTCTAGCCAAGCCACATCCAAGTCATCTAGATCATATCGACTCATTGAGTTTGTGAGAACTGGAGAGTCTAATCTTAATTTTTTCTGTTCCCTGCTTTGGCTTGGTGAAAAGAATGGAATCCGACTGACCTCAGGAAGCACCCTAAAAACACACAAATGCACACATCAATTATCATTACACAGTAAACAGTGGATCATGTTGTGTAGCACTGCATTAGATAAAGTAATGTTATGCAGCAAGATATCTGTGACGGGCAGAGTGAGCGACTAAAAAGGAAGCGATCACGCCAAGTCTCAGGGAAAAAGGATGGTTTATTAGAAAGTGCGCAAGCACTTTTTTTTTTTACAGAAGTACTTGTTAACTAATAATTTCCTAATAATGTTACCTCAGTGCTCAACGTATTCTACTCTGTATGGCAGTGGCATTTTACCAAAGCGTGCATCAAACTCCTTTGGCTGAGAGATGCGACATTAGCATTTTACCATGATATGTGCTGATGAAAGTCACTTTTTTACTACATGTGTTAGCTAATTAACTCTTTGAAGCAGCAACAAGAATGTGACTTCTTATCATCTGTTAGACATTGAGATGATAAAATTATGTAGCAGAATCTCTCATCAAATGTCTTCTGTCCCACCTTTTGCCAATCCCATGTTAGCCTCTGGAATTCATTTAAGCATTAGATAAATGCCACTGCCATACAGAGTAGAATACGTTGAGCACTGAGGTAACATTATTAGGAAATTATTAGTTAACAAGTACTTCTGTAAAAAAATCAATTGTATGTCATCATTATTTTCCAGGTAGAAAAAAAACAGGGGAGAGCAGTTGTAGTTCTCATTATGCTTACGCTTATGTATCTAGAATTCTGCATAATTCCAATCCACTTGTAAAACTTGGAATATATGATATCATTTTGCATGTGAATCACGTTAATGAAAATTTTCAGTCATGATTTAGGCTGAATCACAGTATACTTTACTGAGGACGTCCAATGATCTTTTAGTACCTTCTGATCAAGCTTACATAATTTTACTGAAGTGCTGCATTTGACAATAGGTCATACTATCATATCCCCTACTGTTATCAGAGGAAAAGCTCAGGCTAAGGCTTTGGCTCAAAGTCTAAACTGACTATTACCAACATGTAAATTATACTAGTGTCTCAAGGCTCTCTGACGGACCTCTACTTTTTACGGTATATATACCTACTCTTGTATAGAAGTTATTCTGTATCAATATTAAAATGAAAATGTAATACGCATTTGCATTTACATGTTCCACTCATACAAGCAACTTTGAGCTCAAAATTCAAATGCAATTGTTCCATTTACATTTGCAGTGTGGTAGACGTCTATTCATAGTTGAGCAGCATAGCATTTTAATTACAATTTTGATACAACCTTTGCATGATCACATGAACTTGATCATTCAAATCGGGAAATACATTTACATTCCAATAAAGGCACAAATAGAGCACCAGAATGTATGTGTAACTGAAACCTGAATAGACGTCTACCACATTGCAAATGTAAATGGAACTATTGCATTTGAACTTGAATTTTGAGCTCACAGTTGCTTGTATGAGTGCAAATGCAATGAGTATTACATTTTCATTTTAATATTGAGACAGAAAAACTTTCATACTCTTGAAAGTGTTATTCATAAATATGGAATTAGATACTTTGCTGGTGATACATTATTGTATACACCAGCTAATCCAGATGACATAATTCAAGTTAATAGGATTAAGGGATAATAGGATTGAGGACTGCAAAATAATTACAGCATGGATGTCAGCTTTTTTTCTACTAAAACGGATGCCCTTTTTCTTGGTCCTAAAAAATGTAGGCCCTGATTACACCTGGCATTGATTTGCAACCTGGGTGATCAGTTCATAACACCTTATGCATGCTTAACAACAACAAAGTGGCACTGTAATTTTGGTGTGGGATGGCAACACATCACCCTTTCTGACAGGGAAATCCCTCACGAAGATAAGATGGGTGAACTGGCTGCTGTACCAGAGAGCTGACTCTTTGTTCCAATCATTGGGGACCATGTTTACCACCTGTAGGACCTGAGATTGAGATGCAGGTGTGGCACTTGGTCCAGGTGTCAGGCACACATGTACCACCTGTAGGAATGCACTTCCTATCATGTATGCAGTCATTGAAATTCACGGAATATCTGGGAGATCATTCTGAGCAAGGGGTGCGCTTTCACCAGGATATATTGGAAGCTGTTACCAATGACAGTATAATGAGAGAATGTTTGGGGCTGGTTTGTGAAAGTGACATACAGTGCTATCGTACATGTCAAAAAGTCACTCACAGTTTTTGGACATCTTTGTATATTTGCAATGCACATGTTTGTCTATGTGAAAGGCAACCCATTTCTTATTTCTGGTCACAAAATCAAATGTTTTGATAAATATAGCTGATTTTGTTTACCTTTTACACGTAAGAAATTAGAACACAAAAACATACGCACTGGCAACATGCATGTCATGTGGGTTTAGAATTAAGTCTTTATTTCAGAATTCAGTCTGATCCTACCAATATTCTAAGATAATAAATGCTAGTTTTGCTGGCTTGCTCAGAAACAATATCCATGGCATTTTTTTTTTTTTGGACGTTCATTGTTATCCAGCATACTTGAAACCAAGGAAGGAACTCATTTAAATATCAAATTTATATCCCTGAAAATAATGTGACCAAAGGGACATGTTAAATTAAGGTGTGTCCATTAATTAGTATTACAAGTGTCTACAATCTTGGAATCAGTCAATGGGTCTATATATAGGGCTACAGGTAGTCACTGTGCTGTTTAGTGACATGGTGTGTACTACACTCTACATCAGAGGTGCCCAATACGTTGATTGCAATCTACTGGTCGATCGCGAAGGAAGTGTGGGTAGATTGCATGACATTAAAAATTAGGGGATGAATGACAGGCTATCATCCATCTGGACTGAGAGTCGTCTTTTGATTGACATACAGAGTAGCCAATCTGACGTCTGAACTTCTGACAACCTACACATGCGCGTTAAACTGTGCTAACTTGTTCAGTTACCTTGCAGCGTAGCTAGCCTCCAATTTAAACTAAATACAACAAAGGGTATATAAATGAGTGCTGTAGCTGGTCTGAGTAAGAAGCCTAAAACCTACCACTTCATACAGAATGGGAGGAAGATTTGTTTTTCACTATATGATATGTGATATTCACTATATTTCACTATGTGATATTCTAAGTGCGTTTGCCTCATCTGTCAGTATTCCGCTGCTATTCCAAAGAAGGGAAACGTGGAGCGGTATTTTTGGACTGTTCATAAAAAACTGACATTGACTTTCCTCCGAAAAGTGAGCTGAGAAGGAGAAAGGAGAGAGGAGAAAGGTGAAATAACTAAAATCCCATTTGTCCGAACAGCAGTCATTTTACTTACATTTGACCACAAAAGCAAAGGCAGCCACTGAAGCATAATTTCGGCTGAGTCACTTAATTGTTAAACACGAAGTCCTTCCAAGATGGAGAGATGATAAAAGAGGCATTTGTTGAAGCCACTGATTCCTTGTTCCGAGACTTTAAAAACAAATCGGAAATATTATCTTCAATCAAAGCTCTCCAGGTATCGAGGAATACAGTCACATGGTGATCTGAAGCCATGACCGAGGAATTGACCCAGAAACTTTGGAAGAATACTGCGGACTGCGAGTGTTTCTCGCTACAATTAGCGATACTTTAAAATACTTTATAAATATAAATAAATAAAATACTTTATTTATCCTAAAAGGAAAAGGAAAGAAAGAATACACCATTAAATAGCAATAATATTAACTTAAATAATGCTAATATAGAATAAATAAATTTGTTTTGCATTTTTATAGTAGGTAGATCAGGGGTGTTCATTATGTAGATCGCGAAGGAAGTGTCAGTCAATCGCGAAGGAATGCGGGTAGATCGCATGACATTAAAAAGTAGTGGATGAATGACACGATATCGTCCATCTGCTCTGACGGTTGTATATATACACCGCCCCGGTAACAATTTACGTTCGCCACTCCCCCCCCCCCCCCATCAACAATTTATGTTCGCCACCCCCCCCGTCAACAAATTACACTCGGGTGAGGTAGATCTTTCTGACTTGGTCATCTTATAAGTAGCTTAGAAAGATGCCAGGCTACAAGAGCAAGCCCAAGAAGGGAAAAAAGTCATGCAAGCGGCACCACCGCTCTTCTTCCTCCCCCCCGCGCCGCGAAGCCCCGCTGACTTTGGCGCAGCTCGAGCTGGACCCGATCTGTGCGTCCCTGCTGCAACAGGCGCGGGTGCACCACGACCCCGAGGCGGCAGAGAAGCTACGCCAGGAGGCGGTGCGGCTTTGGGGAACATACCACCCCTCTTCATCCAGGGAGCCCTCACCCCTGCGGGTGAGCTCCTTTGCGCTCTGTGGGGTGGAGAAGACCCCCGAGAGCGAGTTTGGGGAGGGGGACTCCCCAGGCGAGGAGGAGGAGCTGGAAGACGAGGAAGACAGCTACCCTCCGTCTTTATGCGACGCCTCCACCGTCAACTACGGTAGGGAGGAGGAGTCAGAGGAAGACGGCTATCCTCCGTCGCTAGATGACGTCTCTACCGTCAACTACGGGGAAGAAGAGGAGGAGGAGTCCGACGAGGAGGACTACCTCCCTCCGCCCGTGGACCCCTCTTCCGTCGTAGAGGAGGAGGAAGGGGACGAGGAGGAGGACTACCCGCCCTCTGAGTGCTCCGCCGACCCCGCTGACTACGGGGAGGAAGAGGGACCTGAGGAAGACAATCGTCCTCTTTCCGTGCGCTCGGGCGTTTCCGAGTGCACGGACAGCGAACTAGACTCGGAGGAAGAGGGCAGTCCGCCCCCCTCTGAGTGTTCTGGTGGAACGGTGAAAGGGAGATGGACCCCATCCTCCGATCGCTCCGGAGGAGAAGGGATGGACTGCTCCCGGGGTGGCAGCCCGGAACAGCCCATGAGCTGGAGCCAGGGCAGTGAGGCGATGGAGACAGAGGAAGAAGACCACACTGCCGGCTCCAGGGGTGATCAAGAGGAGAAGGTGGAATGCCCTACGGCCCACCGAGGGGGAGGACTGACTGCGCTGCGCCAGGCGCGTCCGCCAGTCGCACAGCACCCAGCGGAGGGTCCGCAGCGAAGGCTGAAGGAGGACTGTCCCTCGCAGCATCTGCAGCTCCCTGTCTCTCTCCCCTCATCGCTCTCCTCCTAGCGTGTAGCCTGGCGCCTGTTTCATGTCTGTCTGTCCCAGTGTTTGTGAGTCTTCCCGTCTGTTTGCCGAACCCCCTATTCCCGTTTGTGCCTCTATGTGTATGTGTACCAGTCTGTGTGTTTGTGACCGTGCCGTTTACTGTGTCTAACGTCTTTTCCCGTATTCCCAGGGAGGGTGTTCTAGGCGGTCCGTGGCGGACGCTTCCCCGAGGGCGGTCACCTCCCAGACGCAGGACTGAGCGCGTCGGATCCGCCCATCGCCGTGGGTTCGGGGCACTCGGTCCTGTTGGCACCCCGGGACGGGTAGTGCCCTTGGAGGGGGCGTCTGTCACGTTGAGGACCCCGGCCCCTCCCTTTTGGGCGTGTGTATACATTGTCCACGTGCTTTGTCTGCATCAGTGGGACTTCGTGGTGAGGGTTATGTCGTGTGAATAATGTCTCACCTGTGAATCGTCTCGTAATCACGTGGGGCTAATGTGGTCTGTATTTAATGTGCGCTCGCGCAGTGTCCTGTGCTCGTCGTTGTCTAAGTCTGCACGTTGTGTGAATCGTGCGTGTTGCTCGTGCGCAATCTCTTTGTTATTAAAGTGACGTCTGCCTGGAAAGCAAGGATTCCCGTGTCTCGTCCTTCGCCCTGCCCGCGCGTCACAATGGCCATGTAGCAAGACTGCAGGTGTGGATGTGGACTGCAGAGGTGAATGATAGTAAAATGGTACTCCAACATTATTGTGCACTTTGTTTTATTAATCTTCTCGTAGTGTTGAACAATAACTCACTATCAATATATATCACGATAGAAAATGTTTCAATACCGGTGATATGATTTTTAAGCACATTTTCAATATTTCAATAAACGCTATTCACAACATTACAATGTTGATAACAGGATTCGTGCTACTATAAAAGTCTCTGCGGTAGAACTCGCGTTTAAGTCCACTTCGACGAGCGATAATAAAGCAGTTGATAGTTGAAAGAAGAGAAAGACCAAAGGCGTCAAACATATTCGCATTCATTACTTGGGTAGATACTAGGGTTTAAAAAATACTTCTGTAGAAGTTGAAGTATCAACTTAATCTTTTGACAATCTTTTTAAAAGTGTAAAAGTACTGGTTTCAAAAGTAATGTAAGGGGAAAATGTCATTAAGGCATGGGTTAAAGCAAGAAATTTTCATTTGACTGAAAAAATTTTCCTGGCAAAAGACAATTACTGAAAATGTGGTGTAGTTGGGACACTGCCTCTTTTGCCTAATTCTACACAATAAACACATTTATAAAGTATATTTATCTAAACAGCCTGTGTAAGGAGAGAAGAGAGAATGAACACCTGAGCAATAAATGTGTATTTAATGGGAGTTATCTGGGGGTCCTCTTCCAGAAAATTATTTAAAGATCAAGTCAAATTTAGTGAATCCTGGTAAGAGGTATGAAGCTCTCTTGTTTTTATCAGATTCACCATCGCAAAAACATAAGCCGTAAGATTACATGCTTTAAGTAGGTATGTTACAAAAAAAATTAACACCACTGGATAGAGCTTTTAAATACAAACAGAACAACACCATCCATGTTAAGCCTGGTTTAAGCCTTTATACTTGACGCAGCACGAGTGGCGTGAGCAGCGCGAGGGTCCGCACGCCGAAAATGATGTAATCGCGGTGGCTCCACCCGTGCGCGAGAGCCTCGCAGTCGTGCACCTCTCGAATTTTGTAACTTCCCGCGCACAGCGCTTCAGCGCAGTGAACCAAGTCATGTTTGCCGGGTTCATACACCTTTATAAGGTGGAATTAAAGCACTTGTACGTCACTTTCAAGGTCCATTTCAACGCGTTCTCAACGTTAAATTTAAGTTAAATATTTATACATATACTCGAAATGATTCGAAATAATTCGCTTTTTATCACATTATTTAATGCTGGTTTATTTTCAAAACGCCCAATCTTAACGACTTCACGTTCTCTCATGTTTCGTCCTGGAATTACAAGAGGCTCGTATTTGTAATAACTGTTCAGTCAGACAGACATTTGTTGTGAAACGAAGTAGTTACATTTTCAAGCATTTTAAAGTACTTTAGCCTAAATTCCAGCACTAATGCAACATTACAATTGGTCAGGTAAATGTTCATTCCCCTGTTTTTGAGGGGTGTTTCTTTATACTACCACATGCTTCGGACTACACTGCAAAAAGAATGTGACGCAGCAAGTAGCCTCCGCCGTTCGCGCAGGTGTACAGAGTCGCGCGCTACGGTCACGCCAGGCAGGAGGGGGGTAAAAACTTTTCTACGTAATATCCGCAAATCTGAAGGCGGAATGAACCGCAAGTCAATCAAATGACACCGCCGTCATCCATCCAGCGCTGATGAGCGCCAGTGAGAATCATATTTCGGCCACAAAACAGATAGCACGCGCGTGTGTTGTTTATTATGATTTGACGGATTTTTTCCCCAAAAAAATCAAATGACGGAAATCCGTCGTAGTGACGGAGAACTTTAACCCATGCATTAAGGACAAAAACGTAGGCCGCGTCAAAGGGCCTATAGGACACTACCCCAAAAAACATTTTCTGAAATCCATAATGACTGTTATTTTAAAATGTCAATGTTAAAAAATATGAATGCACTAGGCTAACTGTTTCAAGCCCCATATATGCCCATTAAAATGAATGCATTTTAGTAAGATGCAATTTTATTAAAACAAAATAGTCATGGTGGTGAGGGAGGGGCAGCGAGGGAGTGGTGCATGACGGAAAACATTTATTACCATGAAGACAAAAACACAGATGACAAGACAAATATTTCAAAAACCTACAACGGAGTTCTTTTGATATAGGATACAGCAGGGGTGCCCACAAGTTTTCAGCTTGCGATCTACTTATAAGATGACCAAGTCAGAAAGATCTACCTATTTATTTTTTTGTGTCGATATGTGTCGGAGGGGTGCATGTGTCAAACCCTAGACTTCAGATTGGCTACCATGTATGTCAATCAAAATACAACCGTCAGTGCAGATGGACGATAGCCTGTCATTCATCCACTACTTTTTAATGTCATGCGATCTACCCACACTTCCTTCGCGATCGACCAGCACTTCCTTCGCGATCAACCGGTCGATGGGCACCCCTGGGCTACAGTGTGGGTTAGCTGGTCTTCCTGGATACCAGCCTCCTCGCTGGTGCTTAGTTGGGACATCTCGCTTGAGTTCTCAAGTCTCTGCTATGAACATCTTCATACTAAGCTACTCATGTCTGCTGCTATTTTGTTGCTGAAGTCAAAGTGTGGGAATGGTGTGTGTTTATACTTCTGATCCCACCAAAATCACATCCACTCTATCTATCTGGATGTTTTTTATGATAAGCCAGATTGAGAATAAGCCAAAATGAAATAGGAGTAACAAGGAGTAAGGAGTAGAATGTAAGGAGTAGAAAGTACTGTGACGCTCGAAGGAGGAGGCATGACGAGAACGATGCAACATACAACGTTTAATCACACAAACAACCACGTTAAGCTCAGTGGGGAGCGCAAGCACATACATACGACGCTCACACAGGCATGAAACTTTAGACAAAGACGAGACGTTGTGCGAACACATATTAAATAGGTGATTAACACACAGGCCCGTTGACAGTCTGTTATTTCCTCTGTATTGAGGCATTTCCTCTGTAACAGACAATATAGTATATAATATAGCCACACATACTTGACACGTCGCGAGGGTCTGCGCGGCGAAAATGACGTAATCGCAGTGGCACCGCCTGTGCGCGAGGGCCTCACGCGCAAATTTTGTAACTTCGCGCGCGCCGCGCTTCAGCGTAATGAACAAAGTCATTTTGTCAGTTTGCCGGGTTCATACACCTTTACAAGGTGGAATTAAAACACTTGTATGTCACTTTAAAGGTCCATTTCAATATTTCCCAGCATGAAATGATTCGAAATAATTCACTTTTCATCACATTATTTAATGGTTGTTCATTTTCAAAATGCCCAATCTTAACGTCTTCACGTTCTCTCATGTTTCGTCCTGGAATTGCAAGAGGCTCGTATTTGCTAACGTCATATAATACAAGAGAACTGTTCAGTCAGACAGATATTTGTTGTGAAACGAAGTAGTTACAATTTCAAGCATTTTCAAGTACTTTAGCCTAAATTCCAGCACTTTTCTAACCTGGAACACAATGCAACATAAAAATTCGTCAGGTTTTTGCTTTCATTTCTGCGCTCCAGATTTCTGTATCCACCACTGTATTTCCTGCTGTTGGGCGGGTACCAGACGGCTATGGTCGGTGCCGGATCAAACCATTTTTCAGTGGGAGGCGGGGGTGTATGCACTTAATGGAAAATATGCAGATAGGTAAAAAACATATATATTTTAGCCATTGAGTTTATTTTGAGTACAGAATTTTATATTAATAAAGATTTCAAGATTATTTTAAATTATAGACTTAAAAAAAAAAAAATTGCTGGGCTCTTTGATGGGCCCTCCTGGCCCTGGGGCCCAGGACAACAGACCCGGTTGTCCCCCCTGTCGACGGGGCTGTTAACACATTCCCCAGTTATCACGAGACAAGGCACAGGTGAGACTATGAACACGCTCACAAACAACCCACACTCACGGAACTACAAACAACATGGACATAACTGCACGCAGACGACATAACGACACGCCCACAAGGAGGGGTCCGGAGCTGTCACCGTGACAAGTAGCCTACAGATAACTGCATGAAAATGTAAGGAGTAGAAATAAAGAAGTCGAATGAAAAAAATTACTCCAGAAAAGTATAGATACCCAAAATTTCTACTTAAGTAAGGTAGTGAGGTATTTGTACTTTGTTACTTGACACCTCTGAGAAAGACTTAATTCTGTGGTGTGGTATGGAAGATATTAATATTGACAAAGCTGACGCGTTTATTTGACAGTGATGTCGTGCTTCATAGGCTATATATATACTGCTCAAAAAAATAAAGGGAACACTAAAATAACACATCCTAGATCTCAATTAATAAAAATCATTGAAAAATCTCTCATTTCTTCCTGTTGTCTGTTCCATTTGCACAAGAGCAGTTGAAATTGATTCACAATCAATGTTGCTTCCTATCTGAACACAAAGTGTGGATGATGGAGTTACATTGTATACATTGTATATATATATATATATATATATATATATATATATATATATATATATATATATATATATATATATATATATATATATATAAAATGATTTTATTATTATAGTTTACACATCACAATAAAGGCTTGCGAAGGTTTCACCAAAGCGTACTTTCGGCATATAGTTTACCCTAATAATTTCTCTTTCTACTGACACAAACAGTTACCAGCATGTCGTAACAGTCATCCTCTTAGCAGGCACAGGTGGTATGTCACAGCATTCATCATGGTACAAATAAGGAGGATTTTTCCTCCATACACCTGACTAAGTATTAATATTCATAGCTTCGCCCCCGGCTAAACCAACCTTCCTCTCGGGTCGACGTCATCTAAAACTCAACATACATATACACACATGGTGTTACCTGCTACTCTCCCGAAACGTGTTTATACATAATAAAAACATTACCAAAAACTACATTTCCTACAATTATGTTACTACAGCCGGAGGCAGAGTTTTCGCTATTAAAGCCCCTCCGTTATGGAATAGCCCTTCAGCTCCAATCCGAGATATTCTGACCCAGTTCCAATCTTTAAATCTAGACTTAAGACTCACCTATTTAATCAAGCCTTCAGTTAATATTATACTTGTGAAGGTGTGGAGCTCGGGAGCCCCCAGTCATCGAGTCTTCTGGTAATCTGAGATGTTGATGCTATCATCCAGCCATGTCGTGGGATCACTCTAGTTGTGATAATGACTTGGGTGGAAAGCAATGGCTCATTGAGCCCTCATGACTATGGTCACCTCCAGGCCCCTCTCTTTAGTTATGCTGCTATAGATAAACCTGCCGAAGCCACATGCTAATCACTGTTTAAATTGATGTTCACATACTCAACCTGTATTTTATATCTTGGTTGCATATTTTGACCAAAAAGAATTCCATACAAGCACCTAGATGGTCTGGCTTGCTAGATGTGCCGATGCCATTGTTGGATGTGCCAATGCCGCAAGAGGACTTGCTGATGCCAACTCCTACCTGAGTCACACTATCTGCATTCTAGGGACTGTGACTACTCTGACTGGAATTACAACTATAACTATAGAATTGTATTTGAACTATAAATACGGACTTCTGTTGGGTTCCCTTTTGAGTATTGGTCCTCCCAAGGTTTCTTCCTAATCCCTGCCATCTTAGGGAGTTTGTCCTTTCCACAGTTGCCCATGGCTTGCTCATTAGGGATCTGGACCCATACGACTGTAAAGCTGGGGTGAGTTTCCCGAAACGTTCTTAGCGCTAAGTACTTCTTAACCTCATACGTTTCATACGAGGTTACGAAGTACTTAGCGCTACGAACGTTTCGGGAAACCCACCCCTGCTTCGTGACAACATGTGCTGTAAAAAGGGCTATATAAATAAATTTGACTTTGACTTTATTTATTACATGCATGTGGTTTGTCATTACACACTTTTTGGTCCATGTGGCCACCTGCATTAAAGTTATGTTTTAACATTCACTGTTCCCGGCATAATCAAAGTAATCTCAAAGTAATACAGTAACCTAAATGTCCTAAAGATTTTCTTAAGTCGAGGCATAAACCAATCCAATTATATAGCTACACAAGCATGCAGAAACCAAAGATGTCACTGACCTGACCACAGGCTCTGGAATGGCATGCGAGTTGGCTGGGACCTGAACACCTTTCTCCCATTCCTGTCTCCAGGGATCTGACAGAACATAGAACTCCTCTGGATTCAACTGAGCTGAGTCTGGAAGCTTCATAGCTGTGATGAAATCTGTCCGAAACACCTGCAGAAAAATAAGTTATTTTTACAGCCTAGATCAAAATGTAATCTAGACAAGGAAAAAATAGAACAAAGCAAAAACAAACTGCTCTCAGGAATGTATGCTGAGCTGTTTTTCTTGTGCATAAATTAAAGTTTCGCACTTTGTTCATACACGAAACGGTCAGGCAGAATATCAAATTTATAGTTTTCCACTTACTCCAAATGTTGGTCAGGAAAGCCAAGTTTTGTTCTCTGATGATTCATTTATTAGATTTGCACTAAAGCAATGTAGGTACCATGCAGACCAGCAGGTGGGACCACTGCCAGAAATGCACATTGCAAGGTTCCATCAAAGAAGGAAAAGGGGTGTGTTCAAATGTTCAAATTCAAGTGCAGGTGTTTAAATGTTCTTATCCAACAATATTTCACACCCTCTGTGAATTCCCATGAATCAATTCCCATTCCTGGATTTTAGCACCAAAAGCAAAGGTGGTGAAAATTCTCTCCAAATTCAATTAGATATTCTCTCTTTACTAAAAAAATGTTGGGAAATTGCATTATTTGCATATAAATTGCATATTCAGTTTTCACTTTTACAAGGCTAGAACCAGCTATTAACCCTATTCCCACCACACATTTCAAAAGGGTCCACCTGTGTGTAATCTAATCTCAGTAGAAATACAGCTGCTCCGTGACGGCCTCAGATGTTGGTTAAGAGAATATTGGGGAGCAAACAGCATCATGAAGTCCAAAGAACACACCAGACAGGTTAGGAATATGGTTTTGGTGAAGTTTAAAGCAGGCTTAGGTTATAAAAAGATTTCCCAAGCTTTGAACATCTCACGGAGCACCGTTCAATCCATCATCCGGAAATGGAAAGAGTATGGCACCACAGTAAACCTGCCAAGACAAGGCCGTCCACCTAAACTTACAGGCCGAACAAGGAGATCACTGATCAGAGAGGCAGCCAAGAGGCCCATGGTGATTCTGGATGAAATGCAGAGAGCCACAACTCAGGTGGGGGAAACTGTCCACAGGACAACAATTAGTCGTGCACTACACAAATGTGGTCTTTATGGAAGAGTGGCAAGGAAAAAGCCATTGTTAAAAGAAAACCATAAGAAGTCCCGTTTGCAGTTTGCCAGAAGCCATGTTGAGGACACAGCAAACATGTGGAAGAAGGTGCTTTGGTCAGACGAGACCAAAATTGAACTTTTTGGCCACAATGCAAAACGCTATGTGTGGCGGAGAAATAACACTGCACATCACTCTGAAAACACCATCCCCACTGTCAAATATGGTGGTGGCAGCATCTTCTCTTCAGCAGGGACCGGGAAGTTGGTCAAAGTTGATGGGAAGATGGATGGAGCCAAATACAGGGCAATCTTGGAAGAAAACCTGTTGGAGTCAGCAAAAGATTTGAGACTGGGGCGGAGGTTCACCTTCCAGCAGGACAACGACCCTAAACATAAAGCCAGAGCTACAATGGAGTGGTTTAAAAAAAAGAATATTCATGTGTTAGAATGGCCCAGTCAAAGTCCAGACCTAAACCCAATTGAGAATTTGTGGCAAGATCTCAAAACTGCTGTTCACAAACGCTCTCCATCCAATCTGACTGAGCTTGAGCTGTTTTGCAAGGAGGAATGGGCAAGAATTTCAGTCACTAGATGTGAAAAGCTGGTGGAGACATACCCTAAAAGACTTGCAGCTGTAATTGCAGCAAAAGGTGGCTCCACAAAGTATTGACTCAGGGGGGCTGAATAATTTTGCACATCGCACTTTTCAGTTTTTATTTGTAAAAAAAATGTTGATTCATGTATAATTTTCCTTCCACTTCACAATTGTATACTACTTTGTGTTGGTCTTTCACATTCAATTCCAGTGAAATATATTTATGTTTGTGGTTGTAATGTGACAAAATATGGAAAAGTTCAAGGGGTATGAATACTTTTGCAACCCACTGTATTTGGACAGAGACAAATTTTTTCTAATTTTGGTACTATACATTACCACAATGAATTTTGAACAACACAATTCAGATGCAGTTGAAGTTCAGACGTTCAGCTTTAATTCAGTGAGTTGAAAAAAATGATTGTGAGGAACTAAAGCATCTTTTAAACACAATCCCTTCATTTCAGAGGCTAAAAAGTAATTGGACAGATTAAATAATTGTAAATAAAATGTTCATTTCTAGTACTTGGTTGACAACCCTTTGTTAGCAATGAAGTCTTGAACTCATGGACATCACCAGACACTGTGTTTCCTCCTTTTTAATGCTCTGCCAGGCCTTTACTGCGGCGGTTTTCAGTTGCTGTTTGTTAGTGGGCCTTTCTGTCTGAAGTTTAGTCTTTAACAAGTGAAATGCATGCGCAATTGGGTTGAGATCAGATGATTGACTTGGCCATTGAAGAATATTCCACTCCTTTGCTGTAATAAACTCCTGGGTTGCTTTGGCTTTATGTTTTGGGTCATTGTCCATCTGTAGAAACGATGACCAATCAGTTTGGCTGCATTTGGTTGGATCTGAGCACACAGTATGGCTCTGAATACCTCAGAATTCATTTGGCTGCTTCTGTCCTGTGTCACATAATCAATAAACACTAGTGACCCAGTGCCACTGGCAGCCATGCCCAAGCCATCACACTGCCTCCGCCGTGTTTTACAGATGATGTGGTACGCTTTGAATCATGAGCTGTACCATGCCTTCGCCATACCTTTCTCTTTCCATCATTCTGGTAGAGGTGGATCTTGGTTTCATCTGTCCAAAGAATGTTCTTCCAGAACTGTGCTGGCTTTTTTAGATGTTTTTTTTAGCAAAGTCCAGTCTAGCCTTTTTATTCTCTAGGCTTGTGAGTGGCTTGCACTGT
Source organism: Brachyhypopomus gauderio (assembly GCF_052324685.1). Classification (NCBI taxonomy): domain Eukaryota; kingdom Metazoa; phylum Chordata; class Actinopteri; order Gymnotiformes; family Hypopomidae; genus Brachyhypopomus; species Brachyhypopomus gauderio. The sequence continues at coordinate 8,775,149 of NC_135228.1, forward strand.
GCAGTGAACCCTCTGTATTTACTTTCATGCAATCTTCTCTTTATGGTAGATTTGGATATAGATACGCTCCTCCTGGAGAGTGTTGTTCACTTGGTTGGCTGTTGTGAAGGGGTTTCTCTTCACCATGGAGATTATTCTGCGATCATCCACCACTGTTGTCTTCTGTGGGCACTAGGCCTGTGTTGAAAAAATCGATTTTCCGATTCAGAATCGATTCGCATATGATGATCTGATAATCGATTCGTACGACCAAAGATCGATTTTTTAGTGAACTTTTACCCCCGCCTCATCACTGAATTCACGCAGGCGTGCTCGGTCTAAATAACTGTAAAACAACATGGCGTCGGAAAGTGACGGTAACGACGATAGTCAAATCTGCAATCTAAAAGCTGAAGGACAGTTTATCCAGTGTCAGTGACTATTTACAGTTAGTCCATGTCACTGACAGTTTACCCAGTGTTTTTACAGTTTAAAAAAGTTAAAAATGTTCTTGTAACGTTGGGCGCGAAGGCGATGGACGAGAGACAATCCTTTGCACTTTCCAAATCGTTACGTTTTATTCCATTTACCGAAGCGCAGACAGCGCACATAAAACACGTTTACATAGAACATGTGTGACTCAAACAACGACGAGCACAGGACGCTGCGCAAACACACAAACCCCACGAGATGAGACGGATTATCACAAGACGCACCCGCACCCACGGAGATCTACAGACGCAGACAAGTAGACGCAGACAATGTTAACACACGCCCAAAAGGGAGGGGTCGGGGACCGTAACGTGTTATAACTGTTATTATATTCACACTTTAAAGAAAAATACACGTTTACATTTTATACTTTCAGTTTATTAAGTGTGAGCACTTTTAAAATAAAAATGCATCTGGTAGCAACAGCTTTTAGGTGAATTCTTAATTATTTCAATCATAATAATAATGCACTGGTTAGTGTCCCAGTAGGAGTACACTGTTGCAGATATAGACACCTCAAAGATGTCCTCTGTTTATTGTCCTGGATTACCTTTCTTGAAGGTAGATTTATGATGACCCTTTTCACCAGTCTTTCAGCCATCAGTAACTAACAACTACCAGTAAGTATTTGCTGATTAATATCGATATAATATAGTTTTAACATGTTGCTTCTGTACATAGTCAGGAAACAGCTCAAATACATTTTTAATAACACTAAACCCCGAATTGGATCAAATCGGATCGCATCGATTAAATCGGATTAAATCGAAATAAATCGATTCTTAATCTTCAGAATCGGAATCGGATCGATTCTTGGAATTTGAATCGATACCCAGCCCTAGTGGGCACCCAGGTCTTTTTGCAGTGATGAGTTCACCAGGCTTTTTTTCTTTCTCAGGATGTACCAAAATGTAGATTTTGCCACTCCTAATATCGTAGCAATTTCTCAGATCAGATTTTTTCTATTTTTGCAGCTTAAGGCTGGCTTGTTTCACCTGCATGGAGAGCTCCTTCGACTGCATGTTTTCATCACAGCAAAACCTTCCAAATGCAAGCACCACACCTCAAATCAACTCCAGGCATTTTATCTGCTTAATTGAGAATTACATAACGAAGGGATTGCCAATCAATTGTCAATTGCTTTTGGTCCCTTTAGAAACAGGGTGGCACATGTTAAAGAGCTGAAACTCCTAAACCCTTCATCCAATTTTAATGTGGATACCTAATGTCCATGTACATCATAGAACTATAACTTGAATATGTTTCAGCAAACAGGTATAAATACTATTTGTGTCAGTGTCCAAATATATATGGACCTAACTGTATATATCACATTGGCCCTTCTTTTGTCTAGACAGCTTGGGTAAGGGGCGGACACCATCCTTTGTATATTTTGATATTAAGACTATGTAGACAGTTTTTTTCTCTTAGGTTTAGAGATAAAGATTCAGGTATGTTTCTTTCTTATGTTCTTTGCTTTGGTGTCGTCCATGAAGTTTGGTGGGGGGGGTCTGGGGGGGGGGGGGGGGGGGGGTTTGTTCTGGAGCTGGGCTTGGCCCCTTTATTCCAGTGAAAGGAACTAAGAATGCTTCAGCATACAAAGAAATTTTGGACAATTCCATGTGGGAACAGTTTGGAGCTGGCCCCTTCCTCTTCCAACATGACTGTGCACCAGGGCACAAAGCAAAGTCCATAAAAACATGGAGTGTGGATGAGTCAGAATGTGGATGAACTTGGACAGAATCTGGTGTGGATGAACTTGATTGGCCTGCACAGAGTCCTGACCTCAACCTGATAGAACACCTTTGGGATGAATTAGAGCGGAGACTGAGAGACAGGCCTTCGTGTCCAACGTCAGTATGTGACCTCACAAATGCACTTCAGGAAGAACGGTCAAAATCCCCATAAATACAGTACATCCCTAAACCTCGTGTACAGCCTTCCCAGAAGATTTGAAGCTGTTCTAGCTGCAAAGGGTGGACTAACGTCATATTGAACCCTATGGATTAGGAATGCTCCTATGGATTAGGATTTGAGCACTTAAGCTCAAATGTGAGTCATGCTTTTGTCAATAAATTGTGTATATAATATGGAACATATACAGTAGTGTTCAAAATAATAGCAGTCCAATATTACTAACCAGATTAATCACTGTTTTTGGTATAAATTACATTACCACATGACAATTTACCAGTTGGTGCAGTAGATTCTTAGAAAGCCAACAGATTCAGCATTCATTATATACATGCTATTGAGTCTGTGTATTTGAATAATTAATTGAAAGGGGTGTGTTCAAAATAATAGCAGCATGGAGTTCAATTAGTGAGGACAATCATTCTGTGAGGAAACAGGTGTGAATCAGGTGGCCCTTATTTAAGGATGAAGCCAGCACATGCTGTACATGCATTTCTCCTTGAAATCCTGACAAACATGGGTCGTTCGAGACATTGTTCAGAAGAACAGCGAACTTTAATTAAAAAGTTGATTGGAGAGGGTAAAACTTATAACGAAGTGCAGACAATAATAGGCTGTTCAGAAAAAAAGATCTCCAATGCTTAAAATGGATAGCAAAACCAGAGGCATGGAAGAAAATGCAAAACCACAATTAGAATGGATCAAAGAATAGCCAGAATGGCAAAGGCTCAACCAATGATCAGCTCCAGGATGATCAAAGACGGTCTCAAGTTACCTGTGAGTACTGTGACAGGTAAAAGACACCTGTGTGAAGCTAATCTATTAGTAAGAAGTCCCCGCAAAGTCCCACTGTTAAACAAAAAAGACACGTACTGAAGCGGATACAATTTGCCAAAGAACACATCAACTGGCCTAAAGAGAAATGGAGAAACATATTGTGGACTGACGAAAGTAAAATTGTTCTATTTGGGTCCAAGGGTGGTAGACAGTTTGTCAGACAACCCCCAAACTCTGAATTCAAGCCACAGTACACTCTGAAGACAGTGAAGCATGGTGGTGCAAGCATCATAATATGGGCATGTGCTGGGCCTATTTACCGCACACCAGGGATCATGGACCAGTCTTCATATATCAGAACACTTGAACAGCCTTACGCTGAATAGAAAATGCACTTGAAATTTATGTTTCAACAAGATAACGACCCTAAACACACCAGTAATGAACAAAATCTTGGTTCCAGTCCAACAAAATTGAGGTTATGGAGTGGCCAGTTCAATCACCGGACCTTAATATGATAGAAAACTTGTGGGGTGACATCAAAGATGCCGTTTCTGAGGGAAAACCAAGAGATGCAAATTAATTGTGGGATATAGTCAAAGCATCCTGGGCTGAAATACCAGCTGACAGATGCCAGAAGTTGGTTGACTCTATGCAACACAGATGTGAAGCAGTTCTAAAAAACTGTGGTTATTCAACTAAATATTAGGTTAGTGATTCACAGGAATGCTAAATCATAAAAAGGAGTACATATTTTGAGTTTGTAAAGACAAATGCAGGCACTGCTATATTTTTTTAATGGCCCAATGTTCATTTTTTATTTTCTGTAAAGTTACAAATTATATACATTTGCTTCATGTTTTGATTTGGAAAACAGTATGCAATGGTCCCAATGCATGGAAATAAAAACTACTATAAAGATTTTGTGCTTAACTCGTGTTTTTAAACACACTGCTATTATTTTGAACACAACTGTAATGTATAAATTATAAATCTGCCATAGTAAAATCTGCCATTCTCTTTCATACCATCTCACCGTCTCCCCCTCACTCATCCACTTGTCTGACCATCTCCGTTATTTACTAAATACCATTATCTATAAATAATAAATTGCACAATAACTGATTCATTACTTTGTTTTTTTTTTAAACGACCCATTATTAACTACTAAAGCTGTTATAATGGTGAACTACCCATAACATGATTTAACAAGTATTAACAACATGATTTTAATTGTGCCTCCAATTGTTACTCAAGTATTAAATTTTTGCTGACTGGATTGCATGGTTTACAACATACAGTTGCATGAAAAAGTATGTGAACCCTTTGGGATTACTTGGATTTCTGCATAAATTGGTCATTAAATGTGTTCTGATCTAAGTCACAACAATAGACAAACACAGTCTCCTTATAAAAATATGTTTGCATGGTTTTATTCAACACAACATGTAAACATCCACAGTGCAGGGTGGAAAAAGTATGTGAACCTTTGGATTTAATAACTGGATGACCCTCCTTTAGCAGCAATAACCTCAAACAAACATTTCCTATAGATGCAGATCAGACCTGCACAATGGTCAGGAGGAATTTTGGACCTTTCCTCTTCATAAAACTCAGTTTCAGTTCAGCAAATATTCTTGGGATATCTGGTGTGAATCGCTCTCTTGAGGTCATGCCACAGCATTTCAACTGGGCTGAGGTCAGGACTCTGACTGGGCCACTCCAGAAAGTGTATTTTTTCTGTTGAAGCCATTCAGTTGTTGATTTACTTTTATGTTTTGGGTCGTTGTCTTGTTGCATCATCCATCCTCTGTTGAGCTGCAGTTGGCTGACAGATGGTCTTAAGTTTTCCTGCAAACTGTTTTGGTAAACTTGGGAATTCATTTTTTCGTTGATGATGGCAACCCGTCCATGCCCTGAGGCAGCAAAGCGGCCCCAAACCATGATGTCCCCTCCACCATATTTCACAAGTAGGGATGAGGTTTTGATGATGGTGTGCTGTGCCTTTTTTCTCTTTGTGTGTTCTTTCCAAACTCAATTTTGGTTTCATCTGTCCACAGGATATTTTGCCAGTAGTACTGTGGAACATCCAGGTGCTCTTTTGCAAACTTTTTTTGGACAGCAGTGGCTTCCTCAGTGGTGTCCTACCATGAACTCCATTCTTGTGTAATGTTTTACATACTGTAGATTTGTCAACTAAAATATCAGCATGTGCCAGAGATTTCTGTAAGTCTTTAGCTGACATTCTAGGATTCTTCCTCACCTCATTGATCATTGTGTGCCGTGCTCTTGCAGTCATCTTCACAGGACGCCCACGATGAACTTCCTCCATTTGTAGACCGTCTGTCTTACCGTGGACACATGAACATCAAGGCTTTTAGAGATACTTTTGTAACCCTTTCCAGCTTCATGCAAGTCAACAATTCTTGAACTTGAGTCTTCTGAGAGCTCTTTTGTGCAAGGCATGATTCACATCAAGCAATGCTTCTTAAGAACAGCAAACTCAAAACTGGTGTTATTATAGGGCGGGGCAGCTTTAACCAACACATCCAATCTCATCACATTGATTGGACTCCAGATTAGGTCCAATTTGCTCTTAGAAATGTCATTTGCCTAGGGGTTCAAATACTTTTTCCAACCTGCACTGTGGATGTTTACATGTTGTGTTGAATAAAACCATGCAAACATATAATGTTTTGTGTGGTATAAGTTTAAGCAGATTGTCTTTGTCTATTGTTGTAACTTAGATGAAGATCAGAACACATTTAATGACCAATTTATGCAGAAATCCAAGTAATCCCAAATGGTTTACATACTTTTCATGCAACTGTAGTTAAGCCAGATGCAACTTGTAGTATGACCCAAACTTAATACTGAAGGCTTACAAGCCAAACTATTTTCGATTAGGCTTAGACAGGATGATACCTATCCTGCATACACATGATAACATTTGATTGTAATCAGGAAGCAGAGAGACAGACAGATAGACTGACCCCTTAATACTGAGGGAACCAATGACTTGAACATTCTGAGGAAATCAGACCAATTTGGCCATGCAATACACCTTACACCATCAACAGCCTTCCAATGACACACCCACCTTCCCATGCATAAATTTTGAGGGAGATTATTCCATCAAAAAAGGTGGTTTCAAGGCAGAAGTACAAAGTTTGTGGATTTTATGCTTCAGATTATATATATCACCTGCTGTGAGAGCTGTGATAAAACATATAATAGACAGTGACTGGCTCCTTCAGCTTAATGACGAATATTAGAGCTAATTTTGGAGTACTCCTGGCTTTAATGATTGGGTATTTTGATGGTCTGGAGGAGTTTTGGAAGGAAGCTGAAAGCGTATTGCTGCTTTCATTCACCACATTAGTCAATGACTCATGACCAAGGAGGCACCTGCAGGGAAAAGCACAGCAGGAGGTCAGGCTGAGCTGGAGAGAACACCACATCAAGAGGTGCCAATCATTCCACTTTTTAGAGAATCCAAACAGGGCTTTTAACCCATACATTTCAGTTTGTGCCTCTAAATCCATATTTCTCCACTCACGCATTCTCATGGCAGCTGGTCAAGCGCTTAATAAACATCTTTTGATTTATCTTATACTAGTACATATTTAAGCTTTAACACAGGCTGATTACTATTAAATTTGTCATGTTTTATCTACCATTTCAGGAGAAGGAATTGCAGTGCGTCCTAAAATGGTGGTACAGTCGAAAAAATTCACTAAGGAAAATCTTAGTCGTTTCTTAAAGGATTCTGTTCTTTCAGTCAAGAAAAGAAAGTCAGGAAAATCTTTTTTCCTGTATGCAATACAGGGAAGAGAATATTCTTTCAAATACTTGAAACTTGAAGTATACCAACACAGACACATTAGGCTGAAACAGAACATTCCTAAAGAAAGTGAGAACCAGAGTAATTGTAATAAAATATAAAATACAACTGATCAAACTGATCACACTGTGCACAAGAACACACAACAGAAAAAGTAGTTCATAGAAAGGATTGTTTAAAGTTGTGCACAATAAATAAAAAGCAGTAATTTATGTTCTACATCGACGCATGTGCACACACAGCACCTTAACATTCTATGGCAGAAGCAAGCATTTCAGACTGTTAACATCTGGTTGGCGAGGTTTACAGTCGCACCTCAGACTGTTAGCAGCTGGATGGCATGGTTTACAGTGGCTGTTTTTGCCAGGCTTAATGAGCCTTAGCAGCTGGTGAAACTTCAATCTCCCTATACAAACTGTGCTCCAATTGATTTGTGTGTAGGCTCTGGAGGAAAAGGCTTTTCATTACAATTTTCACACCTGCTTGCAAGCAAAAGCAACTTCCTTCCTGTTCGGCAACAGTTTGTTCTATCACTGTATTAGGTCACAGGATGCAAAGGCTTAATCTGCACAATGTCTGTAAATGTAATGTAAAATATTATTTTATGATGAATATTCAAAGATAATAGAGTACTACTCACCATTTAAAGACTGACTTATATTTGAACTCATTAACAGCATGGGTGGAACCAAAATTTTATTTTCTTTGGTTACACTAAGATATTAAATAAAATAAATAAATAAAGATGTTTCGATACTGTCCATGCACCCATCTGGTAGACATAAATTAAAAACATTGACTAGAAATATTTTTTAACAATCCCTCAAAATGGAGCTTAATACAGTTAATCCAGACTGCAACATTACCCACTGGTATAAGTAAGTCACTGAAGTTCTATTAAGGAATTTAAAAGAGGTTTTACTTACCAAAAAGACTAATATTTTATTAGGTATGCAGGAAATGAAATTTATTAAGATACACTGGAAATGAAATTTCACCCAATATGCAATATTAATTTCCATAATGATTTGACAGTATTATGAATTATCTGCCTCCTTGAAAACTAAAAATACTTATTCTAAATAATGCAACAAAAATCTGACAAATGACACCCTTCTGGCTTTTGATGATGTAAGCATGCTACCTACTAGCAGACTCACCTCAGATGGTTTCTTCTGTTCCTGCCGTACCCATGTGCTATTGGTCCCAGTGTTCTTTGAAGATCGTGACCAGATTGTCACTTGGCCTGTAATACATACATTTACATATGAGCATATGGTTAAATTAATCTATTATTATTAGAGTAGTATAAAAAAGTAGTTCAGTTAGCAGGGTCAGAGCACAAAACATTTGCTCAAAATATTGCAACGCACACAACATTATGAGTGCCATTCCAGAGTTCAAAAGAGGACAAATTGTTGGTGCACGTTTTGCTGGTCCATCTGTGACCAAGATAGCAAGTCTTTGTGATGTATCAAGATCCACAGTATCAAGAGCCAATATCCAGGGTAATATCAGCGTACCACCAAGAAGGACGAACCACATCCAACAGGATTAACTGTGGTCGCAAGTGGAAGCTGTTTGAAAGGGATGTTCAGGTCCTAACCCGGATTGTATCCAAAAAACAAAACCATGGCTGCCCAAATCACAGCAGAATTAAATGTGCACCTCAACAGGATGATAATGCACCAATAACACAGTAAGACTGGTGAAAGATTGGTTTGATGAACATGAAAGTGAAGTGAAGAAAGTGAACATCTCCCATGGCCAGCACAGTCACCAGATCTAAATATTATTGAGCCACTTTGGGGTGTTTTCGAGGAGCGAGTCAGGAAACGTTTTCCTCCACCAGCATCACATAGTGACCTGGCCACTATCCTGCAAGAAGAATGGCTTCAAATCCCTCTGACCACTATCCAGAACTTGTAAGTCATTCCCAAGACAAATTGACGCTATATTCACCGCAAAAGGAGGCCCTACACCATACTAATAAATCATTGTGGTCTAAAACCAGGTGTTTCAGTTTCATTGTCCAACCCCTGTATATATACATACAGTACATACATACCTACATACATACATACATACATACATATGCATACTGCACACACATACATACACACACATACACCATATTGCCAAAAGTATCCGCTCACCCATCCAAATTATCGGAATCAGGTGTTTCAATGTCTTCCATGGCCACAGGAGTATAAAATTAAAGACCTACGCATGCAGACATTTTTACAAACATTTGTAAAAGAATGGGTTACACTGAGGAGCTCGGTGTGATAGATTCCTGTGATAGGATGCCACCTGTGCAACAAATCCAGTCGTGAAATTTCCTCGCTCCTACATATTCCACAGTCAACTGTCAGCTGTATTATTAGAAAATGGATGTGTTTGGGAACGACAGCAACTCAGGCCATGTAAACTGATGGCGCAGGGTCAGCGGATGCTGAAACGCATAGTGCAAAGAGGTCACCAACTTTCATGTCAAGTACTGAGGCTAGTGATGGGCAGTATGATCAAAATTCTATATCACAGAATTTTTCGAAATTATATCGGTTTCACTGTATTTGACGGTCCCGTGTGTTAACTGCATTGATTACGAAAAAAATTACTGCAGCAGAGTGGTTAAGCCGCAACAACTTTTGCTCAACAGCATTTGCAGTAAGTGACTGGTCCACATCCGACCTTTAAAACCCTATGTACTTCCTGACAACAGACATGGCTCCTTTCTTTGGCAAAAGTTACTTTGAGGCATCATCTTTTACATCAATGTTTGGTTGAATTTGTGGTTCAGCAAGCTAGATTTGCGCTCTGTTGCATGTGTGATTAGCAGCGCAGCAATAAAAGGCATCCCTTGAGAAACATTTAACGACCGCACTGTGTTCCGGACACGTGAAGGCTATTTAAACTGATGTGGCCGGTATATGAAAGATTCTTATGATAACAAAAATAAACACCGGTTTTCAGTGTGAACCGGTATAATGCCCAGCACTAACTGAGGTGGTCGAATTCCGGGGTTCTACTGTATATGTTTAGTATGCGCTGTATGCTCTATAATAATAATATACGCTGTATTGAAGTGCAGTCACCTCATCGTGCTGCCTTACCTCAAGTTACAGGTAAAAAATGTTAGTTATATCCTTACAAAACAAAACTCCATTTGGCCCACTGGCAGCCAGAAGTATACTTTTAAATTTTTTCATTAACCGTAATGATCTCCCAGTTATACCTTCTTTAAGAGTTAAAGATCTTAGTGTAATTATGGGTCCCAATCTCTCGTCCGAAGCTCATGTAAATGATATTTGTAGGACAGCCCTTGCACAATGCACATTGCAAAATAACACTGCAAAGGAACATACTGTCTTCACAGGAGAAGGTAGTCCATAAATTCCTCACTTCTGGATTGGACTACAGTACCCTGTGTTACAAATTATTATGCTTATGATTTTTTCTCAGATTTTCCTTAATGGTCAATGCAAATGATGGTCAGTATAATTTTTATCCGGTGAGACCGTGAGAGGGAGGAGAGGTCCGAGGGAGGGCGTTTCTCCGTGTACATCAGAGGAGAGCGCAATGGACTACTCCCGGTCTGAGACCCCAGTAGAGCCCATGAACTGGAGCTTAGGCGGTGAGGAAGAAATGGAGACGGAGGACGCCGCTCACACCCACCAGACCAGGGGAGCGATCGCCGGGAGAGAGCGAACTACCCCGGTGGGGTCCTCGGAGAGGGGAAAGCGAGCGTCGGCAGGCCTACTCTGCGGCGTGCCCCCTGAGGGTTTTCAAAGAGACCGGTAGCGCGCCCACCGAGAGGGCTGCAGGAGCGTCCGCCAGCCGCGCCGCACCCAGCGCCTGCAGCTCCCGGAGCGTTCTCACCCCTGACAGCCCTCCTACATGCGCGATGCCTGGCTCCGTTTTTGTGAGTGTCTGTACCAGTGTTTGTGTCCATCCCTATGTTTCTCCTGAATCCCCTTTTCCTTTTTGTTCCTCTGTACATTAACGTTCCTGTGTGTGTTTTTGTGAATGTACCTTTGTGTGTGTCTAACGTGTTTTCTCCTGTCTTCCCAGGGAGGGTGTTCTAAGCTGTTCGTGGCGGATTCTCCATCAAAGGCGGTCATCTCCCAGACGCAGGACTGAAGGCTCCGGATCCACCCATCGGTGTGGGTTCGGGGCATTCAGTTCTGTTGGCACCCCGGGACGGGTAGTGCCCTTGGTGGGGGGCTCTGTCACGGTACAGCCCCTAACCCCTCCCCTTTGGGCGTGTGTTTATGTCGTCTGCATCTAGACGTCTGCGTCTTTGGATCCTTGTGGGTGTGGCATGTTCATCAGTCTCACCTGTGGCTCGTCACATCATCACTCGGGGCTTATGTACTGTAGTCTGTCTATTTAATGTATGTTCGCTCAAAGTCCCGTGCTCGTCTTGGTTTGAGTCAGTTCATGTTAGATGTCTAAGTGTTATTTGTGCGCTATCTGCGCTACTTTGTCAATAATAAAAGTATGTCAGTGTCTGCAAGAGTGGACTCGTGCCTCGTCCTTCTCGCCGCACCGCACATGGCATAAAGCTTAAATGTCATTCTAAGGTGACATTCTAACAATTTTTTTTACGGTATTGGTGATCAGACAAAGAAAATACGCAATACGTATAATACCAAGGTAATATATAAAATAGTTATTTTCCATATCCTGTACCTAAGCTTATGCTAATATTGACTCATGACTTGACTTGGACTCCAGCCTAAAGACTCGTGACTTGACATGGACTTGTAATTTACAACTTTAACATCTCTGGCTCTAAGTAAAGTTTCATACTGATTACAAAATACTCCAAATGACCTACAAAGCACTGAATGGTCTTGCCCCACAGTACTTTAGCGAACTCCTGACTGATTGGTTAAACAGAACATATTTATATATGAGAGTATAAGTTAAAAAGTGAATAAACTTTTTTATCATCATTATTGCACTTTTTGTCCTAGTGCATTACGACCAGAGGCAAACGAAGTACTCAATTTCATTACTTGAGTCAAAGTACAGATACCACTGGTCAAATGCTACTCTGATACAAGTGAAAGTTGCATGTTCAAAATCTTACTTAAGTGAAAGTACTGAAGTACTTGCTTTTAAAAATACTTAAGTATTAAAGTACACCTTCCGTCACATTTGTAAAAAAGTTATAGTTTAAAAGTATTATACATCCTACCAAATCCTCTTTGGGCATAATAATCATACAGTCTTTGATAATAATCCATAAGGCATATTCCAATGATGTACATCATTCAGGTAGTGGTAGTAGAAAAGTTTAACCTACACTTTAGTTTAAGGAACAAAAACATTTTCTAAAACCACAATTCACTGATTAGCCTAGCCTAACCTGTTTAAGCAAATTATGTTACCATATTAAAAGTCAATAATAAAATGACGGTTTTCTCTCTTTGCTAGTTAGGTATTCAGTCATCCAATACAACATTATGCTACAGTCAATATTAACAAAGACAAAGTAAAATTAGCAGTGTGACATCTTGGTAGTCTAACCTTGCTACAACCTTTTGCAGTATGGCTAAAGCCCGCCAACTCCATGCCACCCAACATGCTAACAAACTCTTTTCAAACTAGAAATCACAGCCACATTAGAATTATTGACATTAATTCTACACTGACATTAGAATGGAAACATTATTTGTCAAGATTCGAAACCCACACGGTTTCCCTTATTGATGTTTCCGTAGTTTAATTTACTTGCCAATATAATGTTAACATTATTTATAGTGATCCTAGCAGACCTAGCAGTGGAGTGAGCAGGCAAAGTCAGGGTTGCCAACTCTCACGCATTGAGCGTGAGACACACGCATTTGACCGTTTTCACACGCTCTCACGCCACACTTCCGATATCTCACGCCGAAAAAAAATATCCAGTTTATTTACCTCAGATCCACATATATGATTCAATACGTTACTAGTTCGCTAGCTCTGGCGCCATCCACCGGCGATATAACACTGAAGCTGTGTCCATTTTACGTTCGCCACCCCCCCCCCCCCCCCCCCCCCCCCCCCCCCCCCCCCCGCTCAACAAAATACACTCGCCACCGGCTCCAGGTTAAATAATATACCGTAATATACTTCCCTATGTGGGACGGTGAATTTTTGTATGCAGTGATATAGTTTGTTTTTGGCAAACAAAGCATGCATTTAAAAGAGAGCGGAGAGTTGTGTGTGGAAGTAACGAGTAACGAGAGCTGGACAGAAATGTAGTGGAGTGATAAGTACTGTATTTGTTATTCAACTGTAGTGAAGTGAAAGTCATAAGTGTCACGTTGAGGACCCCGGCCCCTCCCTTTTGGGCGTGTGTTTACGTAGTCTACGTGCATCATCTGCGTCTGTGGATATTCCGTGGTGATGGCTATGTCATGTGATAATCCGTCTCACCTGTGAATCGTCTCGTAATCACATGGGGTTAATGTGGTTTGTCTATTTAATGTGCTCTCGCGCAGTGTCCTGTGCTCGTCGTTGTCTATAGTCTGCACGTTGTGTGCTTGTGTTTGTTTTCTGTGCGCCGTTGCGCAAATATTCACAAATAAAACGTGTCGTTTGGACCGGAGACCTCTACTCGTGTCTCGTCCTTGCCCCAGCACCCCAGCGTCACAATAAGTATTTTTTTTTTAATCAACTTAAGTAAAGTACAAATACTCAAGAACTGTACTTAAGTACAGTACTTAAGTAAATGTACTTCGTTACTGCCCACCTCTGATTACGACCCACCACATCTGCTTAGATCAAAAGGGAGTTTTTAATTATTACCTTGAATAAGGAAACCATAGTGCAGGGGGAAGAGCCTTTGCCTATAAACTGCCACACTGGAATAACATCTAGGGGTTCACCAAGAGGTCTGGTAAATTGGGATGTTATGAAGCTGTCACTTCACACTTGACAGAGTGGTGGAGTGCTGATGTTGCGGGGAGTCCTCATGCCTGTATTACTTTCAGTCTAGAATTCTTTTAAGCTGTGCTACCACAGCTAGATCCGTTTTCACACCCTATAGATCCCTAATTTACACCCTCACTTGGACATGCCTAATAATCTTTTCTCTTTCTGCTGAGGTACGTCTACACCTGATGTCATGCTGAGCTGTCACTGAGCTTCAACCTGTATTCCTGCTATGGCCTCCTCCCACCACTCAAAGATGTGCACTTGCTGCTGATCGTCCAATTCTACAAAGCGAGATCATAAAGTTGGTTCATCCACCTCACAAAAGCAAGCCAAACCCCAGTGCATAATCAGGTTAGCGGAAAGGACCACTGGATGTAGTCTGCCAATATTGCAGGACATTAGCAGCAGGGTGTTGAAGCATGCTGGTAAAAGAACAGCTGACCCCTCTCATCCTGGAAATCACTTATGTTAGCACGCTAACAGCTTTTTCTACCAGAGCTCTAGGGCTCAATCACAGTGAACACTTTGCATTTAACTTTACCTTTAAACATTCCTTATTGCTCTACAACAACTTCTCTGTAGCTTTTGGCTAATTTTACAACTGTACAGATGTAATATATTTGCAAATGTTCATATCATTCTGTAGTATTTTGTATATAATAATAATTTCCATTTATATAGTGCCTTTCCAGGTGCCCAAGGACGCTCTTAGCACCCCTCCATGGCTCTTTACTACTTTATTCTTTGTTAATGACTACTGTATTTCTATTTTATTTTATTTATTTTTTGATAAGCACCTGTTTTCAGTCAGTGTGCTTGTAAGGTCTGCTAAGTATGTTACGTGCACTCACCAAGACAAATTTGGTGAAAGTGTTTCTGATTCTGACTAGGCCAGCCTTGGGAATTGAGTCCAGTGGATGAAGGAAAGCTGGGTTGTTTCATTGTCCATTGGTTCGATGTCATGCACACAGGCTTGTTAATCAGCGACACAATAGAAAGTGGACTCTGTGATCCGTCATACAGTTCAGCTGGGTGTAACCCATCAAAGCTTGTGTTTTCCACTACATCATCGGTTGTTACAGGTAGAGATACATTAAGTGTACTGTAATGTCTATATATTAGAACTGAAGTTAATTTCCTCCCATCTGTTAACCTGCTCAATCTAGTTAGTCTCTCTCAAAAGTTATATTAACATTTTTTCTTTCCCTCTTTATTTGTTTTAGGTATGCTGTACTCACTATCTTCCTTGTGTTTTTTTGTTTTGCTGTTGTTTTGCTACAGTGTAATGTTAGTGGATGCAATACCTAAAGCATAGGTGTCAAACTCAAGGCCTGTGGGCCATATCTGGCCTGAAATACAGTAATATCCGGCCCACAAGATAATTTCACATTGATCTATTATTATTATTCAAGCAATTAAAGTTGTAATATTTTATATGCAATATTTTAACATTCATCACTGTAACATGACTGATCTAAGAACTACCAAATTAAATAAGGAACTGCCTGCATTTGGACAACACTTTGCTCTACACCAGGCAAATTTTTAAAAGTTCAAGCTGGAAAAAAGGGGGATGACTAGAGAAGAACATTTATGACACAAAGACTAAAGAATTATGACAAGCAGACTAGAAGACATGTGCCTGTGCATGGGCCTGTGTTTGTTTTCTGTTTGGCAGCTAAATGTAGTGGCTGCACATTCTGCTGTCTCTTCCTTAGTGACTTGAACTCTCATGAGTCACTCCAAACTAATTAGACTTCAATGGCACCATGCTGTGTACTGTGTCCACCCACTCATCCCTGCCCCAACCTTTTCTCTACTTAGTGGCTACTTACTGTCAGTGGTGTCAGAGTCATTGCTACTGGTGGAGTACTTTCTCCTCTTCTTCTCACTCTCCATCTGTTGTTAAAAGAAGAGATTGGAGACCATAAAACAGGTAAAAAGACAACATAAAAAAACAGAAAGAATTTCACCGAAACCTGGTGATGGGGTCTAACTGCATCACTGGTCAAATACAAAGTTGATGAGGTAGATGACAAAAGGGCAATGCTGCACTGGCCTTAATACAGCCAGGAAAGAAAAGCACTAAAGGAAAAAATGGGTAATGTGCCTCACTGCCTGCTCAGATTTATGTGGTCATAAAGCTGGGCTTTCCCCGCTCATCCTGGTCTTTTCCTGTTACTCTCAGGAAAGTGACATGCAGACATAGAAATGTACAGTCTCAATCTGTTTTAAACATATAAGTCTCTATTTCTCTTGTTTCACAATTAGAACTATATGGCATGGTTTGTTAATATTCATGTCAACACTAGCCTTTGCAATGCTGATATAGCTAAAAAGTACAATATGCTTTACAAGTCCATTTTTAGTCTACTTTAAAATCTCCCAAACTGTCTGCTGTGAGCATACCACCTAATTACAGATGTACCCAAAAGTATTTCTGTTAATTTGAACAGTGTTCAAACAGTCGCACGTTGTGGGCAATAATGGCTCAGGATGGCTCATGCCTGTGCTGCTTTCTCACACTTCCCTTTTAGCTAAGCTGTTTTAGCAAGTCAAAATAATAATTTAACAAAAAATAAAATAATTTTATAATTCATAATGCTAATCCAAGATATCCATTTCTGATAATCTGTTTCTTTTTTCTGCTAAAATGCTCCTCTTCTCTTTTGATGTTGCTGCAAGCTTGACCTTATATTGCATTTTATAAAATTGCTTATTGAGTAAATGCGTACCCAGTAGCTTCTTTCTGCAAAAGAAAAATTATATCTGAACAATGATTAAAATGATAACATGGAAGAAAATGGGTCTGGACAAGGACTTTATATTATATATTAAGCATCAATATATCAAGTTTTATGTGTATAAGCAAAAAAAAAAAACATTAGAACTAGGGATGCACCGAAATGAAAATTCTTAGCCGAAACCGAAAACCGAAAATGAGGAAACCAAGGCCGAAAGCCGAAAACCGAAACACCGAAATACATTATGCCAATTATTAGTAACATTGGATTTATGGCTAACCTCACTAAAATCAAGGCATTGCTATTCAAAGAATAAATCAACTACAAAATTTGATTTGAAAATATTTATTTAGCACTGACATTACAGTAATGCATATTATAAAATAAAATTAGTGGTGGGCCGTTAACAGCGATACCGCTGACAACGGCCGACCACTAATTAAATTAAACTCGCTTGCAGACCGTTTTTATCTGAGAGGATAAATATATGTATTTTATACAAGTTAAATTTAATTATAACTAACTGGCCTGAAAGATAAATATAAATTCTCTCATAAAAACGTGACGCGAGTTGCAACAACATTAAACAGCTCAGGTAAACACACTTCTGAGAAATGTCGTCTGCTCGGCAAAACATAACAGGGCTCAATGTGCTCTATTAGCCTACGAAATCCCTACGACAGAGAACGGCTGATCGTCTAAGGCAACGAGTTCCATAATTTTTGGTGTAATGTCCTTTTGCCTTGGCGCCATCAATGGAAATTTTTTTTGCTAGCTTTATCCAAATAAGCGCGTGCAGGTGGCGATTTTTGCTTGCGTCATCACAGCACACTGTTTCGGCCGTGTTGTTTCGGTGATGAAAGTATTTCGGCCGAAAACCGAAAATGCAAATTTAAGCCATTTCGGCCGAAAATTTTCGGTGGCTGAATTTTCGGTGCATCCCTAATTAGAACAACTGACATAAAAGGCTGAAAGAGGAAAAAAGTCTCATCGGCACAAAACAGTATTTAGTATCGCCAAAATATATCCACTGATCTACACTATACTAGCTTATTTTCACACACAAAAAGTTACATTTACTAATGGACAGTCAATTTCCTAGCATTTTGCTATCATTTTCATATTCTTATTCTTCTTCATCAAAACAATGAAACTTATGAATCAAAGTAGGTGTTTTTTAAAGCTTAATTACCGTAATTGGCTCCTAACTCCTATTGACAAAATTGAAAGTTTAGACTCTACATATTCACGAAATGTTTGAACCATGCTGTATTATTGCAAAGACATTAATAAAAACACTGAAGCTGATACACGACTGCATGTATCCATCATAACAGTTTAAGAAAAATTTCATCAGCTTTGGTCAAATTTTAATAAGATTCCTGCATAAATTTTGAGATGAACACAAAAGTAACCAATAAGGATTATTTATAAAGTAAAACCCAAAGACCAAATTACAAAAGACCAATTACAAACATAGCTTCTACAAACATCTTGATACTTTGGATTTATGAGACTGTTGATGAAAACACAGTCTAAGAACATTTCCTGAATAGGAGACATTGTTAAAAAAAACTTCCTTGAATGGAACACTGTTAATTCAATATTAGTTCATTAATCATGGATTCTCAGGAGAACTGTTATAACCAGCTTGCTATGTAAAGTGACAAGGTACATACCCCCTCCCTCACCATCCATTTCCAAATATGTAGTGGTGATGATGACTTTTATGTTACAAGCTACTTCCAAATGTCATCACATTGAGTAGCCAAAACTAGATAGAAATTTATAAATTATATTTAGTTATTAATGACAAGTGTTGAGGTTACTTTAACAGAAATTATTGTTAACTTGTCCCACTTTATTAAAGGTATTATTTAAGGCAGGCAGCTGCTTCACATGCCAATACACTTTTACTGGCAGCAACTTTCATCAACTGTAGTTTGATCTTCCGAGACCAAGCTTTTGTTTTTTTATAAATGTTTTTAAAACCAAGAAAGATTCTAGTTTTGCAAGTAATTAGATATCTGGTAGTAATTAGATATCGTTGAATACAGATAGAAGACCGTGTTCTAGCTAAAGCTATGAAAAAACTAATTGTGTTTAAATTGTTACACTGAATTACCTGTCCAGAACAACAGGCCACTTCAGCGTCACTCTGAAAACATCTGTCCCTCATCAGTGATTTCCATCTAAGAAAGGACACATAAAATGTTCATTCTTTTTTTCGGTCATCATGCTTTGTTTAAGGAAATGTGCAAACAACTTAATGTAATAAATAAACATAATTAATATAAATGTCTGTACCTATAATTATTTTCTATCATAGGAAAAAATTATTTATTTCTGTTCTATAATAACTTTATGCGTCATACAATAGTACATAATAGGTGACCCTTTTGAAACCTGGGTTACACTTAATAATGAGTGGTCATGGCGCTCTAAACTTTCCACTTTCACCACAAGTGATGTAACTGGCACCTCACAAATGCTACTACTACTGTCAATGTCGAAAGGGTCTAAGCTAAACATGCCACACTCTGAACAGGCAAACAGTCCAGCACCAGCCATAGATAAATCTGTTTTGGGAACGGATAGTTGGTCTTTGTGGCAGGAACAGGCAATTGCTCCCCTCAAATATGGTAAAATTACCACAGTGTGTGTGTGTGTGTGTGTGTTGCTAAGTCTAAGGTTTAATGGTTTAATGCTGCTCAAAAGGAAAACAAAAATATTGTTGTCAGTATTACTTGACTTGCCCATATACAACTTTAGTTGTATATAAACATACAAATATAAAGTGCTTACATAAACTCTTGGAGTGCTTCAGCCAATTCTAACTTAATTAAAGAGATATAATATGACATTTAGGAGCAATGCGTTTTTAGGGGGATCCAGAGTGTAAATTATTAGCTGTGAAGACAGTCAAATGCGTGTTTTCCACTACGCCACACCCCCACTACGTTTTAAAAGTATTAGCGGCTCGCTAGGCTTGTAAACTAACCGCGCACCACGAAAATGTAGCAGTCTGTCGCCCCGTTTGTGCAGGTGAGCCCGCGGACCGGCTGGGGAGCCGCATGAAACCAGGCAAAGAGCCGCATGCGGCTCGCAAGCCGCGGGTTGGCCACCCCTGGACTAGTGGTTGCTGCATGTGCTGTGTGACTGCTGTATCTTATGATCAAATTTTGACATATGGAGGGTCACTATACAAGGGAGGGTATAGCATAATCGCCAAAGAAGCAAAAACATTAATCCACTGGTGCTTGACGGATATTTGTATATTGTATAAATATAGATACATCTTATTAATAGTAGAATTACTCTGATACATACTAGCTATATTTATTATATATGTATATAGACTTAATTACCATGTGTATATGTATATATAATTATGATTATCACATCCCTTATATTACCTGCAAGTACACCAACATTCCTTTTTTCTGCATTACAACTGCTAATTTGCACTTCTGGTAGATGATGACATTTCATTGCCTTGTACTTGTACTGAGCAATGATAATAAAGTTGAATCAAATCAATCAATCAAAGTATCCCCCACACCATTGCACTACCACCACCAACCTGAAGTGTTGATACAAGGCAGGATGGATCGATGCTTTTATGTTTCTGACCCTACCATCCAAATATTGCAGCAAAAATCGAGACTCATCAGACTAGGTAACGTTTTTCCTATCTTCTACTGTCCAGGTGAGCCTGTGTGAATTGTAGGCTCAGTTTCCTGTTCTTAGTTGACAGGAGTCGCACCAACAACCAACAACCATGCCACGTTCACTTAATTCACCTTTCTTCCCTATTCTGATGCTCTCCTTGAACTGCAGCAGGTCGTCTTGGCCATGTGTACATGTCTAAATGCATCGAGTTGCTGCCATATGATTGGCCGATTCAACATTTGCGTTAATGAGAAGTTGGACAGGTGTACCTAATAAAGTGGCTGGTGAGTGTAGTTGTTTAATATACATGTAAGTAATTAAGTTTGAATTCACCCTCTCACCAATGAGATGTTGCATAACATTTAAGATAAATATAAATATATTTCAAATGCCAGCTCGACTGAATGTGTGTCACGTAGGGCAACGCCCCCTCTCGTAGCTGTCACTCTGGGTTCCCTCATGTCCGTGTTCCCTGCCTGTTTGTCCCGCCCTGCTTGTTAGTTTGATGGATTCCTTGTTTGTTACCACGCCCCTGTGTCATTGTCATCACCTGTCCCTAGTTTAGTCCTGTGTATATTAGTCCCTGTGTCTCCCAGGTCTAGTTGTCGGTCTTTTTGTTTTTTGCTGTGTTTTGC
The DNA here is from genome assembly GCF_052324685.1 of Brachyhypopomus gauderio. Lineage (NCBI taxonomy): Eukaryota > Metazoa > Chordata > Actinopteri > Gymnotiformes > Hypopomidae > Brachyhypopomus > Brachyhypopomus gauderio. The sequence continues at coordinate 8,796,136 of NC_135228.1, forward strand.
CTGTTCGCCCTAGTACTGCTGTTCTGTGAGTCTTCCTTGTTGTGTTCACTATGTCTGTCCGTATTTCGTGTCCTGACTGCCTGCCCGGTTTGACCCATGCCTGTTACATCGACGCTGCTTTTGGAATTTCCTGTAATAAATCTCGCTCTCCTCAGCGTTTGTGTCTGTCTACCTGTTCTGCCCTGCGCAGATCGTTACACAAAGACCGACCCTACAAGGACACAGCGAGGGAGCGAGACTCTGGTGAGTTTAATCGCTGTGATGAGATGTTGGCTGGTTCGGTCCAGTTCAACTCTCCGATATCGCAGCGTGAACGAACCAGAGACAGAAATTCCCCTGGCGCTGTGGGAACACGGAAGTCTCGACGCGCACCAACGAAAGCCCAGTCACTTTCGGTTTCGACTGGCTTTCGCGTCGAGACTCCTGTTGAGCGCTACGTGTCTGCCCGGCTTGATCACTATAGGGAGGAGAAACCTGTAGTACAAGTCGCGGGCAGACGGATTGAGTGCACAGACTGGCGTTTGCTTAACCCTCGGTTGGCTCTCGATGGCTTCTGCGAGCTCCCGATGCCTCAGAGGAGGCGGAGCCGTCGCAGAGAGAGCCACCGAGGGGCTTCTGTGTCTGTGTATTCTTCCAGGCTCACCCAGGACCCTGAGGAGGAGGACCTACCGCCGCTGATCCCGCCGGCTACACATCGCGACACCCCCAAGTATTTTTTGGGGGGGAGTACAAGCCACGTCGGCTTGGCGGTCCCGCCCCCCGATGACGTCAGTATGGCGGCTCCGCCCCCCGAGGACGTCGGCTTGGTGGCTCTGCCCCCCGAGGACGTCGGCTTGGTGGCTCCGCCCCCCGAGGACGTCGGCTTGGTGGCTCCGCCCCCCGAGGACGTCGGCTTGGCGTACACGCCCCCCGAGGACGTCGGCTTGGCGTACACGCCCCCCGAGGACGTCGGCTTGGCGTACACGCCCCCCGAGCGCATCTCCTCACCCCAGGTTCCTGTCCCCGCTGCCCGTAGGCAGTCCACGTCGGTTCCTGTCCCCGCTGCCCGTAGGCAGTCCACGTCGGTTCCTGTCCCCGCTGCCCGTAGGCAGTCCACGCCGGTTCCTGTCCCCGCGACCCTGGAGAGGTCGTCCACGCCGGTTCCTGTCCCCGCGACCCTGGAGAGGTCGTCCACGCCGGTTCCTGTCCCCGCGACCCTGGAGAGGTCGTCCACGCCGGCTCCTGTTCCCGCTGCCCGCCAGCGGACCCTGCCTGTTCCCGCTGCCCGCCAGCGGACCCTGCCTGTGCCCGCTGCCCGCCAGCGGACCCTGCCTGTGCCCGCTGCCCGCCGCCCGGCTCCGCCTGTGCTCGCTGCCCGCCGCCCGGCTCCGCCTGTGCCCGCTGCCCGGCCGCGCCTGTGCCCGCTGCCCGCCCGCGCCTGTGCCCGCTGCCCGCCGCCCGGCCGCGCCTGTGCCCGCCCGCGCCTGTGCCCGCCGCCCGGCCGCGCCTGTGCCCCAAGAGACTGTGCTGCCCCCTGTTGGGCATGGACTTTGTGTTCCCCCTGCTCCGCCATGTGCCTCCTATGTTCCGTTGCCCGTGTTCCCCTTGCTCCCTGGTCCCATCCCTGGTTTTGTTTTGGTCCCTGTCCCCGTGGTTGTGTCTGTTCGTGTCCATGTTCCTGTGTCTGTTTCCTGTGGTGTCGTCTCTGTCCCGGTCCCCGTGTCTGTTCCCCGAGTTGTTACCCACCTTGTTCCTGTCCCCGTCACCATCGTCCAAGCCGTGTTTGCCTCAGTGTTTACCTCTGCCCTGTCCCCTGGCCCCGCTCCAGTGTCTGTCCCCGGTCCTGTCCTGTCCAGCCCTGCTCCTGTGCCTCGCCCTGGCCATATCCGGTCTCCCTGTGTCCCGTGTCGTGCCGTGTCCCAGGTCCCTCGTCCTATTTTGTCTGGTCCTGTCCCTCCGGTCTGTCCTGTGTCCGCTGTCCCTGTCCTGTCTGCCCTTGCGTGCCCCGGAGTGGCACGCTTTGAGGGGGGGTTATGTCACGTAGGGCAACGCCCCCTCTCGTAGCTGTCACTCTGGGTTCCCTCATGTCCGTGTTCCCTGCCTGTTTGTCCCGCCCTGCTTGTTAGTTTGATGGATTCCTTGTTTGTTACCACGCCCCTGTGTCATTGTCATCACCTGTCCCTAGTTTAGTCCTGTGTATATTAGTCCCTGTGTCTCCCAGGTCTAGTTGTCGGTCTTTTTGTTTTTTGCTGTGTTTTGCCTGTTCGCCCTAGTACTGCTGTTCTGTGAGTCTTCCTTGTTGTGTTCACTATGTCTGTCCGTATTTCGTGTCCTGACTGCCTGCCCGGTTTGACCCATGCCTGTTACATCGACGCTGCTTTTGGAATTTCCTGTAATAAATCTCGCTCTCCTCAGCGTTTGTGTCCGTCTACCTGTTCTGCCCTGCGCAGATCGTTACAATGTGAAATGTGTGTCAGCAGTGTTGCCCATACAATATTTTATTTATGGTGGCCCAATGCATTGACCATCACATATTGATTTAGATTTTTTTTCACCATTTAATCAATCTTGCTTCATTGTGGAGGTACATGTAGTGCACTGATTCACTCAGCCCTTCCTTGCTCACTCATGCACTCTCAAACTGTCTCTCATGAAAAACATTAGCAAAGGACACATACACAGAATAAACACAATTGTTTCTCACATTTTTATTTGTATTTCTTATATTTTCATACCTTGCATTCAATAAATGCAAAAACATTCATCTTAATAAACCACTGCAGACCTTATCCTGACTCTCATGCATTCATCTGAATGGAGTCTGGCTTGCAACTGAATTGTGTAAGTGCACACACAAAGAAAACAGTATATTTTTATACTTGTAGCTGACTTTACAGCAAGTGCACTCACCTTGAGAAACTACAACTAGCCCACCGAGTTTTAAACAGAAAATTTAAACTGAACAAACATTTAAATTTACAGCCCTTGTCCAGAGTAACTGGCAGAATTTTTTTGTGGTCTCCATAAAGTTCATATCCTGATGAAAATAGATCAACATTAAGAACACTACCAGGCCAAAGCCCAAGCTCTGGAAAACAAGTAAAGCACATGAGCTTTGTGAAGAGGCGAGTCAGTGATTTAGCTATATGGTCAGTCAATGGAAGTGCATTCCACCACCTGGACGTCATAACAGAGGAGTCTTGAATGTTTTCTTTGAATCTTGAGGGATGGTGGTTCAGGTTGAGCAGTATGGTACATAATTGGGTTTTATTAGTTTTCTTTTAATTATTATATTATTATTAGGTAGTGAGAGCTGGCCCACTTATTGTTTTTGCTATAGGAGAGCAGCTTTAACTGTGATTACAGGAAGCCATTACAGGGAGCCAGTGGACAGAAAACAGCAGACAGGGTGATGTGAGATGTCCACAAGGAAACAAGCTATGCCATTCTGAAAAAGTGTCTGATTCCCCAGAGGGGAATGTCTGCCAGGAACAACCTGTGGTAGTAAAACCTCAAGATGACAAGGAACTGAACAATCAGACAACTGGCTTGCGTGAAGAGGAATGGAATGGATGGATTTCCTCAAAGTATAAAGCAAACCATGCTGTGCCAGTAATCCCAAGGCTCGTGAGGACATACAGGAGGATCTTACTGTTGAGGTTGCACCAAAGGCTGCTGAGAGAACATGAAGTATCAGGGAACAAGAACCGATGACAGTTTGACAGCATGCAGCTTCTCTACAAGTGCCATTTCTATGAAGTGTGCTGTTTAAAACTAAGACAGGTTGACAGGTGTTTGCAAAAGGAGGAGAAGCATACATGTATGAATACATGTCAGAGCTGTATAAAGAGGTCAAGGTCAGGGAGTTTGGTCAAAATGGTCATAACCTTAAACGTTATTGTTTGTGAACTGCGACAGCTGCATCTCGTTATCATACTCGGCAACGTTCACACACAGCTAATGTAGCATTAGCTTACTTCAGTAGTTCATAAACAGTGATGTAGTAAAACATTCTTATTTAAAAAGTTACAAAAATATGTTAAATAGAGTTTACTCTGCATCCTTGCTCATAATATAGGCTATTAGCGGATTATGTGTACAAAAACTTTTTTTTTGCTATTTTACAAATCTGTACATAAAATAATTTATACTTTTTAAATAAAAAGCATTTTTGTTGACATTTCATTTGTTAATTTTTTGTTGTGGTATCGAAATTGCAAACAAGAATCATATAATTTAATAAATTAATTTATGGTATTGTGAAAGGGTGGGAGTTCAAAGAGCGAGTTGTACATGTACAGGTCATATTCTTGGATTTCCTGTGTGGAAAACAGGAAAAAACACATTAAGGCAGTAGAGGGGGATGTTGCAATTTATAAATAGTGGTAGGAAGAAAAGATTGACATGATTTTATTAATCTTTTTTTCATCAAAGAAAAATCATCAGCAGGGAGGGAGGATGGTGAAGGGTTATGAAGAGAGCAAAAATGTCATGTAGATTACGTCAGTCAAATGCATACGATGCCAGCTTTCCCTTTTAGAATGCCTTAGCAGCAGTCACATCTCAGGAGAACTTGAGAATCTCCTCTCCTGCCGTGGTCTTTTAGTAGAGTAAACTTGTGATTTCCAAGAAAATGGGTAAGAAGTGCCAGGCATATTCATCAAGCATCTTTAGGGACCAACATTCCCAGTAAAAGTCCCAGCAATGTTTCCAGGTACAAAATTAATACAAAGCGCTCCGATTTGAAATTAGGAATAAATAAATCGATCCCATGTCACAGGTGGTAGTTACTAGGTACATGTACATTCATCCTAAGCCATTACGGTTTAGATCCAGTGCTTGCAGTTATATGTAGAACAAACAGTAGACTGATGAACGCAGTGTAGATCCAACTTACTCAAACGCAATTTCCAGACTTACACAGTTGTAAGCTGTTAGCAATAGAACGTCGTATGCTTTACTTAAGCTCATTGGCATTTAACTGAGTCAGTCAAACTATGATAAATGTGAATGACACACACGAGCTACAAGACAAAGATGCTTCTTTTTGAAATGTTATTTTATTATATTTTTTTATCTAAAGAGAAGAAGCTATGGTACCAATGTAATGGATAGATGAGGTTGTTCGACAGCTGTAGGATGTGTGCAAAAACATAACTATGGAGCTTTTTTAGTGTCACCAGAACCTGAAATCATTATTACTTGAAAAAACAGTCTGTAAAATCCATTCAGGTATACAAAAATTGAAGTAAAAATTCAGGTTCGGGTCGAAATTCGGGTCGGGAATGCATCCGGGATACTTAGGATGAGCAAACAAACTCAGAGCTAATCGAACTGCATCTGGCCAATCACAAAACATATCAGAGGTCATTAGGAGGTGCGTCTTTCTGCTAAATGTCCTGTAAGGGTGCGGCCCCTGAGAGTTTGTTTGCTCATCCTAAGTATCCCGGATGCATTCCCGAACCTGAATTGCGACCCGAACCTAAATTTCGACCTGAACCTGAATTTTTACTTCAATTTTTGCATACCTGAATGGATTTTACAGACTGTTTTTTCAAGTAATAATGATTTCAGGTTCAGGTTCTGGTGACACTAAAAAAGCTTCATACATAACATGCTCTATTTTCTGAGGAGGATGGGGGGGGGGACTCATCCTCCTACCACTATCCTCACCATGTTCTACAGAGGGACAATAGAGAGCATCGTGAGCAACTGCATCACTCCGTGGTTTGGGAATTGCTCTATCTCAGACCGCGAGATCCTGCAGAGAATAGTGAGCACAGCCAAAAAGATTATCAGGGTGTCTCCCCTCAATCAGATATTTAGAACACATGCTGCCTCTGCAAAGCTACTAGAAGAACTAGAAGAACATTATGTTCAAAGAACAATTTTTCTCTATATCTCTATATAGATGTAATGACAATAAAAGCCTAGCATAGATTTGACTAGCGCATTCAGTGGCATCACTTGGATCATTTCATTTTTAAATCTAATGCCAAAAATATAATAATTTCATTTTTAACCTTTTACCAGGCATTCTTATTAGAGGTGTGCCAAAAAAAATCGATTCACATATTGAAAATCTAAGTCGTGGTGAAGTCTCGCGTTAAGTAATTACAAAATTACACAAGACTTTACGCAGCAGGTTCTGGGACACACTTGTGCGCGGAAAATTCTCAAAACAAATGGAGGAAAGAGATATTCAACCTGTCCCGTCTTCATTTAAGGCAAAAATATGGGTTCATTTTGGTTTGTACCGAATGCCAGGGAAGACCGACCTTGACACAATGTAGCTCGTGTGCAAGGCTTGTGTAACGTGGTGAGCACGGGAAGGTACACACCACGTGAAATAATATAGAGAAGGGTGGACCCAAGTGCTGGCTCGCAAGAGCAATACGTTTGACACTGACACTTGAGGGAGAGGGAAACGCGTACAGCGATCCAGTACGAACAAACAAAATAACGCGGAAGACTCAAAGCGCAAAAGGATAGAAACCAAAACCGTGAGGGCACGGAGTAAATAGAAACAAAAAAATAACACGGAAAATACAACGCGTGAAAAATAACACTCAACCATAGAAAGATGGGAGAAACAAACAAAATAACAACAGTAACTAAAAAACAGCACGGATAAATGCAATGCGAAACCGAAACCAAGGACGCCAGGGGAAGTAACTCGCAGCAGGCAAAAAACGCCGCAGCAAAATAAAACCCTTCCCAAAAATAAAGGCAAAACGGATAGGAAGAAATACAGGATTGGGAAAACTTGATAGGTAAGGAAGCGACGCTGGAGATAGATACTCGAATAAGTAAAGAGAAAGCATAAGAGAGAGGTGGCGAGACACCATTCAGCAGTGATCCATCTCCACAAGCTTCCTTATGAAGCCTAACAAACAGCTGAGACGAATCACTGCAGCAACGGCTGGGGGAACAGCATCCGAGCCAACCCTGACAGCTTGCAAAATTAAGCTCAAGAATTTTGGTAACACAACAAAAAGCATTTTATTTTACCAAAGCGTTTTATTTTTGTTAATTAAATGTGAAAGACACTTCTGTATTTGTTCTGTATTTGTCATTCTGTCTTGCAAATCAGACTGTAGTAGATCATGCAGATTTTATAGACTGAAGCAGAATTTTTAATAAATCAAATCGTTTTTTAATCGAAAATCGATTTGAATCAAAAATCGATTTTGAATCGAATCGTGAGATAGTAAACAATTTCTAATTCTTATCCAGTCCAGCTTACAATTTCAGGTACATTACACAGGTGGGTGAATGTAGCATTAGGAGTCCTGCCCAAGTCTTGCCCACAAACTCTTATTAGAATAACACTGTGCACTTTCACTCATGGGAGAGGCAACATTATTGCCCAGTACATAACACTAACCAATCACTGGAACTACACCAAAAACACCACACGAGTCCAACTTCTTTTCTGCAGTGCTTTTCTAGACGCCAAATCAGGTCAAAAACATTACAAAAGCAACTTCCATTTGCATTTTTTCAGGCTGGACTGAAGGTTTGATTGTTGAAATGTAGTCTTAATGTTCATAGGGCTACAGGCATTTCACCTATTAAAATAATCTCATTAAAGAACATTAATAGAATGTTCATAGGGATACTTTTTCTGCATTACCCATCTTCTTTCAAAACTTTTTCTTCTTTCATAGTATGTGATGAAATTTGACATCTGCATCACGTTATACTCGGCAACATTCACAAATGCAAATGTTAACGTTAGCTTACTTAGTTCATAACCAGTGATGTAGTAGTTAAACAGTGATGTAGAAGTAAAACATTCATATTTAAAAAGTTATAAAAATATGTATTTTGTAGAGTACTGTAGGACTTTGTAGAGTACTTTTTTTTTGCTTGTCAACAATTTGTCAAGCAAGATTGTTGGGTTTTATTTCCTCAAAATTTGCCACATTACTACAAAATTAATTCATTAGTGGACAGTCCTTCATTACTGAACAATCATATCACAAGGAATAATTCAGCTCAATTAATAAAAATGTTGTGCTCATTCATACTTTCTCAGGGAACACATCAAACCAACTTTATAAAGTGGTATGACTCACAGATGTGAGATGGACTTATAGATGATGATTGGCACTTTTCTACTTTTCTCTGTAATCATTTGATGGATACACAATCCAATATATTGTCACGGTGAGGCGGCCCCCTACCGGCCGCCTCCGTCCACAGCGGCTGTTGTTGTTGTCTGGTGACGTCATGTGCGTCCCTCAGGTGGGCGAAGCCTGTGATCCGTCTCACCTGAGGGTCGTTTGTTTGCCTATATATGTCTTGTCTTTGTACCAGTTGACCGCTGGTCATTATATCCCTAATTTGGAGATATTGCACGGGTTTTAGGTTTGCACACTTTCTATTAAACCATCCTTTTTCCCTGAGACTTGGCGTGATCGCTTCCTTTTTGTTGCTCACCCCTGCCCGTTACAGAATGACCAGCCACCCTTCGGAAGCCGCGGAGTCTCTTTTTCTTTCTCCTTCGTTCGTGGTCATGTCTCGTGGTAAGTGTTTGGACCTTGTGGGGGTGTCCACCTGGCAGGAGCCCCCTTGTGTTTTGGGGTGACCGGAGCCTGGTCAGGAAGAGCCCCTCCCTAGAGGGATGGGGCCCCCAGATGTTTGGGGACCATGGGGCTCCGGTCTGAGAAGCTCCTGCTGGAGATGGAGATCCTCCCTCCTGCCTGGGGTGACCAGGAGGCCCTTAGGGCTGCTCCCTAGCCCGCGTCAGGGGTGCTCTGGGCCTCGATCTCTGGCGCTCCTTGGTTGGGTGGAGGAGTCCACCGTGCGATGAGGGGCCCCGGGAGGGGTTGGCTCCCCAGGAGGCTGGGGTGACCCCTAGCCAAGGGCCGGGGTCAGCTCTGGGAGGAGGTAGGTCCAGGAGGAGGAGTAGCCACGCCTCGGGGAGGTAACCTGCACCCACACACACACACTAAGGACGACAAAGGAGTCGTAGCTCCTCGTCCGCACACCCTTGGGGCTCTCTGGCTAAACGCCGGTTAGGGCGTGAGGGCCCTGTGACCGACTGGGGCGTGGTTTTGTGTTGTTAACGGCCCGGTCGGTCCAGGGTCCCGCCCGGGGAGGTGAGCTGCCTAATGTTTTGTGTTTTATGTTCCAGCTCCTGGACGGCAGGAGGTGTGTTCCTGCCTGTCTCTGCCTTCCTGCCCCTTCATGTTTTGTGTGCAGCCGTTGTGTGCCACACACCCAGTGGAGGGGAGTGCGGCTTGGTGGGGGGGGTCTGTCACGGCGAGGCGGCCCCCTACCGGCCGCCTCCGTCCACAGCGGCTGTTGTTGTTGTCTGGTGACGTCATGTGTGTCCCTCAGGTGGGCGGAGCCCGTGATCCGTCTCACCTGAGGGTCGTTTGTTTGCCTATATATGTCTTGTCTTTGTACCAGTTGACCGCTGGTCATTATATCCTTAATTTGGAGATATTGCACGGGTTTTAGGTTTGCACACTTTCTATTAAACCATCCTTTTTCCCTGAGACTTGGCGTGATCGCTTCCTTTTTGTTGCTCACCCCTGCCCGTCACATATATATTATACAGACTATATATAAACACCAAAAACAGATAAATAAAATTGTCCTGTGTCTCACCTGTCATAGAAATTTAGCAACATACGTTTATTACATCTTGTAATGAAAAACCTTTGGGGGACAACATGATTTTAGAAAATTAATGTCCCAGGAAACTGGCAGAGAATATAATATCATGATTGCAATTTATTTGTATATGTTTTCATTAACCTTATAAGCTTTAAAAAATAAATAAATAAATAATAAATTCTTTAGCCGCTGTCTGATATTTTGGGTTGAAACATATAAAACATTTAAAACATTTCACAGTCACTACTCTTGTCACAGATCTGAAAAAATGATGCAGTAGCTTAACTCTTTGAACACATTTCTGAAAAATCTTCCAGCTTTTCTGGGCCTATCGAATACGCTGCAGGCACACATGCTCACACTCAATCATGTCAAAACCACACACCGGATCATAATGACAGAATTACCTCTCTAGAAGGCAAATGCTACTATCTGAACATACTACATTTCACCTCTTCACCAGGCAGGAGAATTTTGAGAATTAACATGGTGCCAGAATGTGTAAATAGGTCTCAAGAAGAAGGGTCCAACAGAATTCATTTCCCATATTTCCTAAGCCACTAGATTTAGATGGAATACCCAAAGAAAACCAACCTCAAAGCCTTTGATAGGAAAACAGCCACAACCCTTCTTTCTGTCAATATCAGGACAAAGTTCTCCCCTTGATGAGAAACACATCTCTGTGTGGAATACAAAGGTGAAATTATTCAGTTCTTGCCACCATCTATTAGCAGCCAGGGCTTTGAAAACCACAAGCTAGATTTAATGATATCCAGCTCTATAAAGAAGGTATGACCTTTAGTCTGCTCCATCATGCTCACCTATGCATATCTGATTGGGAAATCTCCGATACACTAGTGAAGTTCTTCTACATCACCATCCATCATGCCCTGCTGCACATTTCTGAACTGGTGAAAGCATCTGATATGCTTAAACGCGCTGCTACTTGTGTGACTTATGACACTTTATGACACGTCAATGCATTTTTTGAAGTTGGAACATGGGTTGTATAATCTCCAAAAAATTGTGTCATAAGCCATACATTGTTTTGAAAGAATGAACAGAAGTTGATTGGAAAGAAATAACAGAAGTCTTTCAGATGATATCATTAACACACGCATGTCGAACCAACGGGCAAGGTTGACAGGTACCAGTACAGGGTGATGACAACAGCTGGGAGGCTCTTCTTCCCTTCCGGAGCCCATGCCAGCGTCTGCCAAACAACTGTGAGCAGGCAAGGACTCGTCTTGCTGCAGTTACCAGGATGCTAAGGAAACACTCAGAAAAGAGAGAGCATTTCATTGAGTTCATGAGCAAGCTCTTTGAGAATGGTCATGCTGAAGTAGCACCACCTTCCCCACCAGATGAGGAGTGCTGGTATCTACCGTTCTTTGGAGTATATCATCCTCAGAAGCCTGGGCAGGTGAGGGTGATATTCGACTCCAGCGCGCAATACCAAGGGGTGTCCCTCAATGATGCCCTTCTTACGGGCCCAAACATGAACAACAGTTTGCTCGGGGTATTGCTACGGTTTAGGAGGGAGCCAGTAGCAGTGACCACTGACATCCAGCAGATGTTCCATTGCTTTGTAGTACGTGAGGACCATCGGAATTTTCTGCGCTTCCTCTGGCATCGTAATAATGACCTGGATGATGATGTCATTGAGTACACATGATGCGTGTACATGTCTTTGGGAATAGCCCGTCACCGTCCGTAGCCGCATATGGGCTCCGAAGAGCTGCTGCAGAAGGAGAGAGGGAGTATGGGAAAGAGGCTAGGCTATTCGTTGAGAGGAATTTCTACGTTGATGATGGTCTCCTGTCTGTCTCTTCAGAAGAGGAAGCCATCACTCTTCTTCACAATACTCAAGCTATGTTGGCTACCTCCAAACTCCGGTTTCACAAGATCTTATCTAACAGGGTGGGTGTGATGAAAGCTTTCCCTTCTGACAACCTGACTAAAGAGGTAAAAGACCTGGATCTTAGCATAGATCCCTTTCCCATGCAGAGAAGTTTAGGAGTGAGCTGGGATGTGAGTGAGCTGGGATGTGCTCACCTTCCGAGTTGCTGATGGAGAAAAGCCGAGTCATGCGACTGGGATGCCCCTCTTCCTGAGGAAAGGTACAGGGAATGGAAACTGTGGAGGGACTCTCTGAAGGATCTTGAACAGCTCAAGATCCCGTGTCAATACACCTCCATCTCTCTCCGCCAAGTAAGAAATAAGGCCCTGTGTGTATTCTGTGATGCTTCCACCACTGCTATAGCTGCTGTTGCTTATGTGAGGACAGCCAATACGAGTGGCGATGTGGAAGTTGGGTTCGTGTTTGGCAAGGCAAAGCTCGCTCCACGTCCAGAAACCACAGTCCCAAGGCTCAAGCTGTGTGCCGCGGTCCTGGCTGTAGAGATTGCAGACACACTTGTAGATGAGATGGACATCATCTTCGATGCTGTGACCTTTTACATGGATAGTAAAGTGGTTCTAGGCTACATCCACGATGAATCAAGACGATTCCATGTTTATGTGAGCAATAGGGTGCAGCGAATTAGGAGGTCAACAAGCCCTAATCAATGGAAGTATGTGCCCTCCGGCCAAAACCCTGCTGACCACGGCTCACGAGCAGTCCCTGCAGGCAGTCTAACTCACACCACATGGCTGTGCAAACCACAATTCCTGTTGACAGCTAATGAAGTTGAACCAACATCTAGTTGACCTTTGACTTGGTCGACCCTAACTCTGACTCTGACATCCGCCCACAAATCACTTGTCATTTCAACAGGGTTACCACTAAGCAACTCGGCCCTACACGTTTTGAGAGGTTCTCCAGCTGGCGGTCACTCAATCGAGCAGTTGCTAAACTTGTGCATGTCACCCTCTCCTTCACACAGGGGAGCAGCTGCAAGGGTTGGCACATGCATGAAGGGCCCAATCCTATAGAAGACTTGGAGGAAGCGAGAAACATAATAATACGGGTGGTCCAACAAGATGCCTTCGCAGAGACTTTGCATTAGGGGAGGAATAGACATTCCCAAGCAGAGCCCGCTCCTCAGCCTGTGTCCTTACCTTGACAGTGCAGGCATCCTCGGAGTTGGAGGACGCTTGTCCAAGCCAAACATGGGTAGCAGAGAGGTTAGTCCTGTAATCTTACCTGGGCAGAGCCATGTCACAACCTTGCTAATCCGGCACTATCATGAGCAAGTCCAGCACCAAGGGCGGCACCTCACCTAGGGTGCGGTGCGAGCGGCAGGGCTGTGGATTATTAGTGGGAAACGGCGTATCTACAGCATCCTTCATCACTGTGTCACATGTAGAAGGCTACGCAGGAAGATGGAGACTCAAAAGATGGCCGACTTACCTGCCGACCGCTTAAGCACAGATCCTCCCTTCACATTTGTGGGTGTGGACGTCTTCGGACCATGGATGGTTACAGCACGGCGGACCAGGGCGGATTGGCCAGCAGCAAAAGATGGGCTGCACTTTTTACGTGCATGAGCACCAGAGCCACACATATAGAAGTTCTGGAGTCAATGGACTCTTCGAGTTTCATCAACGCTCTACGACGGTTCTTCTCACTCAGAGGGCCAGCGAAACAAATCAGGAGCAATTGTGGCACCAACTTCATCAGCGCCTGTAAGGAGTTGCAGATGGACTCTGTGACCAGCGACAAGGAAGTGCAAGGATATCTCGGTGACAATGGGTGTAAGTGGATCTTCAACCCACCACACTCTTCGCATATGGGGGGCAGTTGGGAACGACTAATCGGACTGGCGAGGCGGATCCTAGACGCTATGCTGTTGAAGGCCGGCCCAGAACGGCTCACGCATGAGGTCCTGACCACGCTCATGGCAGAGGTCTCAGCTATTCTAAACGCCCACCCTCTGGTTCCTGTGTCGACAGACCCCAACTCCCCATTCATCCTGACGCCTGCAACACTTCTCACGCAGAAGGTTGGTGCCCTCCCTCCTCCCAAAGGTGAATTCGACAAGAAGGACCTCTACGGCAAGCAGTGGAGGCAGGTCCAAAGCCTCGCCACCACCTTTTGGCATCGATGGAAGGCTGAGTACCTCCCCACTCTGCAGAGACGCAGGAAGTGGAGAAAGGAGACATGCAATCTGAAAGAAGGGGATGTTATCCTCTTGAAAAATGACCAGTTGCAGAGAAACGACTGGCCCATGGGCATCATCATCAAGACTTTCCACAGCGCGGACGGGAGGGTAAGGAAGGTGGAGGTCAAGACTTTAAGGGACGGGTCAAGCCAGACCTTTCTGCGGTCGTCCTACTCTTCTCCCCAGAGTGTTTATACTACCTAAATTGACCTGGATAAAGGTGGCATCTTTTTAGATACCAGGCGGGGAGTGGTCTGGACTGGGTTCATTGTAAAAGTATTCTATCTGTTATTGACCTTTCTTGCCACTAGGTGGCGTTTGAGATTTACGATAAGCCTGTGACGTATATAGAATGTGACCGTTAGTTTTGTTTTGTTTGTCAGACCAGTTTTGAACACGGAAGATTTATCAGCTTACATATTTGCGCTCATCGTCGTGTGAAATCACTTGTAGAAGCATCGTCTGTCAGTATTTTCATGGATATGTTTATGTATACGCTTACGTCATCACAACGCCGCTTTATTTGGAAAAAAGCGCGCTCACACAACACTATGGAGTTCAGGATTCTCTTTTTATTGTATTTTTGGAGTCGTTTTGGGAGTGCAGAAACACGGTGCAAGCACAGATTTATCGATAATTTAACACAACGATTGTCTGCTAATCGCTTTGCCGCCATGACTGTTTAACGTGAGCGTCGCATCACTGACGTCATGTTTGAGTTCCAGCGAAATGAACCAATCACAGCAGGCACCATGCGGGCCGGGCACGGATAGCGCTCACACTAGAAGCAAACCGAGTCCACGTGAATCCACGGTTGGAGCGCTCACACTAGCCAAACGAACTGTGCTTCAGCAGGGAACCGTGCCCGGGCCCGGATCACAGACCCTAGTGTGAGTACGCCCTAAAGAGCGACACACTGCTACATGTTCGTGGTGCGCGGTTTGTTTACAAGCCTAGCGAGCTGCTAATACTTTTAAAACCGGCATAATGGAAAACACGCATTTCACTGTCTTCACACGCTCACACGAATTACTAATTCGCCAACTACTGGCGATCAATCGATCGCGATATAATACTTATTTTTTGTCCATTACACACCCCCCCCCCCCCTTGGCTCTTGGTCTCTGATGGGTTGGCCACCCCTGGACTAAATCTTGGCATGGAGCTTTCTGTCTGTTATTTCTCACACAATGAGTTATTCTTCACTCTTTGGAAATGTACTGACAGTATTGTATTTAATTTTTTCCCTAAAGACCAATTCAGGAGTTACAAATGTAGTTTCTTGTTTCCGTGGCAAACATATGGTGAGTGAAGAGGGTTGGAAATGAGACTGCAAAGGCTCTACCTTGTTTTACCTTGAACATTTTCACTTTTCACCATATTGACTGTGTTGGACATACAAGATTTATCGAGTTGAGTCTGGATTTCCTACTCTATTTCAATGAAAAATACATTGTTTTATATGTATTATATTTATATGTTTTATATGTACATACTGTTTTATATGTGTGTTTGTATGCATGTGAGTACTACACTAACTGGCGATAGTAAAAACAACAGTTTACAAGACTGATTTGGGTGCATGCACAGTTGTTTTTTGACCAGGTGTTAGTCTCAACCAGTCTTATGCAAACTGCTTAGAGATGCACTAGAAGGACAAGGACAAATATATTTGGATCTTCTGATATTTAGTGAAATGTTTAGAATTGCAACAAAATATAAAGTATGTAAAAAAAAAGTAGTATATTTGGAAGGACATTTTAGAATGAGCCAGGGAGGGGCAGAAAGAGGGGAAGACAGAGAAAAGAGAGAGGGGGAAGATAGAGAGATAGGGAGAGAGGTCCCTCTGGGAAAGATTCAGCATTCCCTCTGTTCCACAGCAACCCTGCTATTTTTGGAAACAAGGGATCAGGAAGATAGAACATAAGAAAGAGGATGGCACCAAGCAAGGAGTGCCAAGTGCATGTGTTTTGGGATAAAAAGGTAAGCTATATGCTGCTTGAGCTTGTGGGTCAAAATGCTGACCCAAAACACACATAATGTTAATGCCACCGAACATCATGGCTGGGACATTATACAGCACATCTAATGTTAATGCCACAGTGTTTGACTGACTGCCAAATACTCCAAGTAGGTGGGGGAGCCACATAGAGGGAAAGATTGATCCCCTTATCCTCACCTCAACTGCCACTGGAGTTCATTACCCCCTTTGAGGGATGGAGGAGACAACAGCACCCTTCGCTCAGTTTGACCCAGCAAATGTCTGGTTTCTCTCATGCAACATCTGGCATATTTACTTGTCCACATGGCAAATGTGAATTTTACTCAAAGTCTATGGGGGGTACATCAAATTCCATGAATGGGGGAGAAAACATATATGACAACTTATATTAGCAAGCATTACCTTTAATCTCATCATCCATGGTCTTCACCACCAAACTGCACTTATAGCATTGTAACCTCTAAAAACAGTGTCTCCTCTGAAACATATGTGGATTCAAGTACCCATTTGGCAATTCTTTAACTCCATTAGCCTGTTTACACCTTCCATTAACATGCATTTTATATCTGGATTGTATCTGGATTTACATGTTTCACTAAAATGTGTCCCCACTGTGAGATCCAATCTTATTTTCCCCATGTAGAAATCACACCAACCCAAACATTTGCATTTTACTTTCTGAAACCTACTATAAACATGGTTCTTCACGGGCTATTACAGGTCTACAATTCACTGTTAAATTTGGGCAGAAACCATCTATAACAGGCAACAAAGGAGAGGCAATGTTGTCCCATAGACAAGCCTCTGGTCGGGAAAATCCGTGGATGGCTACAAACCATATGCTGGGCAGACGTTTCAGAGAAAAAAATCATGTTGCTGTATAACCACGAAAAAAGAAACTGAGATGTTTGTTAATAATACAATTTTTTGTAATACTAAGCACCTAAATGAGATTAACACTGTTAAACTTTAAAGCAAATTACCTACAAAGATACTTATTATTGCAATTTAAAACACGATGCAATTAACATTTACCATAAGATAAGCTAGCTAGCCTGATAATTGGGAAATTGTTGTAAAATTAATTTTCAATCCAGAGCTGCTTCAGTGCAAGAGAAGGCTTTGTTGGGCAGCAGTAATTTATGTTGTCATCCGGCAGACCAGAGGTGGGGACTCGAGTCACATGACTTGGACTCGAGTCAGACTCGAGTCATTAATATTAAGACTTTTGACTTGACTTGAAAAAATATTCAGAGACTTAGACTTGACTTGGACTTTTACACCAATAACTTGGGACTTGAATTGGACTTGAACCTGTTTACTTGCAAAGACTTGATTTTTTTTTTACCCCAAATCTAAATTTTAAAACGCATATTAATATTTATAAAGTGCGCCCCATTAATTTCATTTCCGTCCTTCTGACGCAGACCAGTCCTCTGCTTTTCCACACTCTGTACGTGTGTGTGTGCATGGGCTGCAGCACAACCAATCAAATGGGGGGTTGGCGAACGTAAATTTTTACCGGGCGGGGTGTAAAATGGACACAAATTAAGTATTATATCGCGATCGATCGATCGCCAGTGGTTGGTGCCAGAGCGAACTAGTAACTCATTGAATCATAGATGTGGATCAGAGGTAAATAAACTAGATTTTTTTCCGGCGTGAGATATTCGGATGTGTGGCGTGAGAGCGTGTGAAGACGGTCAAATGCGTGTGTCTCACGCTCAATGCGTGAGAGTTGGCATCCCTGGGTTCTGTATCTGAACTCGGGGAAGAGAGCCTCTCTCTGTCACCATCATAATATCCAGTTCTATCCCAGCATGGATTGTGTATTTGAAGACATCTACGTCGAGAAAAAAATATATTGACAAAAGTGGAGCGAGTTTTCAGCTATGGGGACATCATTCATCGTGCACAAATGACATACATACTTTTGGCCAGCAAATGCAATGCAGAATAGTTTACTGAAATGTCTAAAGTTGCAGATTCCTGTTAATTGTTCAGTTCTTATATTTGTTTGTCTTGTGTCACTCACACATGTTCTCCAAGAAACCAGATAAGAGAAGAGAGGGAAAATGCTGTTATGGTTCTTTGTATTGTACTGTGAAAATATCAGCACTTTTTATTTGAACATGGAGTTCTACTTATGACTTTTTCACAGAATATTTATTTCTGGAAAATTGTAGTTTAAAGTATGAATATTTTTGCAGCTAAGTTTAACAAATTGAATTGTGCAATAAAGAGGTGTAATTTTAATTTTTTTTTATACTTCGTGTTTTCAGTTGCACATGTTTTATCAAGATTTGAGGAGAATACAGATTTTAAAAAGAACGCATGTCTATTATTTACATTAAAAATATACCTGCAACATTGGTAAAAAAAAAAAAAAAAGACTCGAAAGGACTTGAAATTCCAAGTTTCAGACTTGGGACTTGACTTGATTATTGCCTGTCTTGACTCGAGACTTGACTTGACTTGAGTGTCTTTGCTTGAGACTTGACTCGGGACTTGAGGTATAAAGACTTGGACTTACTTGAGACTTGCAAAACACTGACTTGGTCCCACCTCTGCGGCAGACACATTTCTACTTAATGTATGCAGATTCAGAAGACACATTATATTTACACTTGTATCAAATGCGGTCAAGCTCAATCTCTGACCACCTCCAAATGTGGTTTTAGTGATCTGGACGTGCTGGGTCTTGGGTGGAATTGGGTGTCTCAACGTAACCCAGTCACAAAAAATGCATGTTAAGGCAATGTGTAATCTAGAATCTAGAGTATTACTGCTTATACCAACCACTTTGTTCAGATTATGCAGAAGATATTTTCTTATAATAGCTTCTAAACCCCAGTGTTCCCAACAATGTTGAGGATCTGAACTGTACGTTTTGGCGTTTTTTTGTTTGTTTGTTTTTTATCCAGATTAAAACCTCCAGTCTTGCCTATGCATTGTATATTAACTCTTGTATGTATTTTTTAATATATACATTTTAATATTTTGTAAATTTAATTTTAGCATATTTATTATTCTTCTTTTTGGCATGAAAAATGTTTGAGTTTATTATAATATTTTTTATCATAAGCTAGAACCTTCGACTAGATATTTAAAATATAATAATAATAATAATAATAAATTTTATTTGTAATCACTTTACATTTGAAACAAACCTCAAAGTGCAACATGGTAAAGTGCATAGTAAAAAACATGGTAAAATATATGATCAGATATATGGTAAAATATATGGTCAAAATAATTCATTATAAAGATGTAGTATTGCAGTGGAACTTGGTAAGTGCCACTTTTTACCACCTCACAGACAGACAAAGCCTTTAAAAGGTATTCCTCTTTTGAGACATATACTCTGCAATTATATTTCAAAAACACTACATTACTAGTCATCCCACATGAAGGAGAACCTCACATGTTTTGATTTCGCCCTGGATCCTCCAACCACCAGAGTACTGAAGATTGACAGGTACAGGTAGAAAGCACGTTAACATATGGGATATAATTTTCAAATTCTCTGCTGCATACCCAAGCTGGAGAAATGCTATAGGCCTAACAGGCAGGACTTCTTGTGATGCAGTTTTTTTAATCATAACACAACAGCTAAAGTTATCATTATTCTGAGCCCTTTTTGACACACCAACTAGGTTTGACCAGTAAGAGAGACTGAGAAGGAAGATATTGTGGGTTGTAAGTCAAGCCTCAAGATCCGTCTGAGTTTCTCCCACAGGCAGCAGTTCATTCATTCACAACACCCCTCCATGTGGGAGCTGCGCGAACAGGATGCTGCCTCCCATGTGAGTGCCTTGCCCCCTTCTCCACCAATCAAAAGCCGGCTGTCTGCCTGGTTGCACATAAACATGGTGCCAATAGAAATATGAAAAGGGGGAGAAAACTGTAGTTCTACAAGCATTCTTTCACAATCACTTCATGGCCAGCTAGCTAGAACACCCAGACAGTTCAGTGTACTAACAGACATTAAGTTCATTTTGTGAGAATGGCTGGCCCTGAGGGAGAAAAACGACCTGCATGTCTCCACAATGACTTCCATTATCTGCCCTGCTAAGGAGTGTTGGTAGAGATGGGATGACTTAACAAGTCTCCAGTAATTCAATCTCAATCTTCATTATTTAAGGACTGTATCCATACCTTAAACAATTTTTCCTCAGAAGACACACCGGTGTCATTAACAGGTTAGGGTAAGATGACCTTCGTAAATCTGTGTTTTTTTGGCCTTTCAAATTAGTTGCCCTTCGTCATGCGCACCACATTCGGTCCCGCCTCCCTTTTGCAGTGAGTGCAGTTTCAGAAGGTAAACAACAGCCACTCCCCCTACAGTCAGGTCTTGCAGCAAAGCCGCAGGAGACAGGGGTATTAAGCCTTCTTTTATCCTTCAATAAATGTTTGTCCTCCCAAAACCTTGCTGTAAATGTAATTCAAATGCACGCGAAGGTTGTCATTTCAGGATTATCGGACTATTAGGCAGTACCAATGTATTCAATGAACCAGGGCGATACAGACGTACCACATCCCGTTTTATTCAGTTATAAACTTATAGCGTGTATGCATCAATACTGAACGATATCTGAGACGACACCCGACAGGAACATGCTTTCAACAGCAACCAGCAACACGCGCTTAACTTCAAAACGCTTTACAAGTTAGCAGTAGACCAATCACTGCAGCCTTATAGAAAATTGTGCAATTTTCCCAAAACATTAAGTTGTAAAATATTGTCAACCTTTGCCAATAAAAAATACATTTATGTATAGACCCATGTTTCAGTGCGTTCCACGTGTCATTAAACAGCAGTATGCAAATGGTCGAATCACTAAATCGCTTTTTTTTACAATGCTAAACCTAAAACGCATATCACACTTGCAATATAATTTACTAGCTAGAATAATCTGACCTATATGTAGACATCACAACACGCATTCTGCAAGTGCGCGCTACCAGCGTTCAGCCTCTGCCCATGCACACAGCTGGCCAATGTCCATTTCTGGGATGCGATTAATTGTTGTGATTGCATATTTTTGTTTACCTCGTTTGCGATTTCCTCGTGAGGGCAAGACGTCCTCGACTCTGGACAGTACTGAAAGATTATGAGATCATTTGAGGCTAACCACATGTAGCTAGCTAACTTAACCTGGGATTCTTCGGTAGTCTTCTTCAGTAGCTAGCCCGTGTTAGCCAACCCTGTCTTGCCCACGTTGGTGGTCGGATGAAATTGTGTCCGCTGCTTCGAGATGACAGCACGCTTAATGGTTTCCCCTGGAGAATCGAAGTAAAAAGTAGCTGTTGTCCAATTTACTCCATAAGAGGACACATCCGATGGCATATTATGTGCTCGACAGAACTGCGATGGCCGCCTGCGCAGTTCTAGGTTTACTTCCTAATTGTGTTGTTTCCAGACTTTATACTAGCGATGGGTATGGATTGCAATCAAAAGTACTTAGCTCCGTGCCTCAGGAGCTAGCTATGTGAAAGAAACCGCTGTTACCAGGTGTACTGTTAACTGGTTAGTTGACACGTCGAGCTAACGTTTTGAATTCGCAAATCCATGACGCATTACGATAGTAGCACAGGTCCTCACATCCGACAGATACATACTTCATCTCTTAACCTACAACCAGATAGTAGCACAGGTCCTCACATCCGACAGATACATACTTCATCTCTTAACCTACAACCAGATAGTAGCACAGGTCCTCACATCCGACAGATACATACTTCATCTCTTAACCTACAACCAGATAGTAGCACAAGTCCTCACATCCGACAGATACATACTTCATCTCTTAACCTACAACCAGATAGTAGCACAGGTCCTCACATCCGACAGATACATAATTCATCTCTTAACCTACAACCAGATAGTAGATCAGGTCCTCACATCCGACAGATACATACTTCATCTCTTAACCTACAACCAGATAGTAGCACAAGTCCTCACGTCCGACAGAAGGGGTACTACATCATCTCAACCTACAACCAGATGAAATCCTTCGCGTAATTAGTATAACCATTAGTTATTTGTTGCAAGCTAAATGGCTAGTTTCTTTCGCAACCATCATTCTAAAACATTTTGCATCTAGATTGCTCTCTCTCTCCTTCTCCCTCCTATGAGATTGTGCATCGCGTCTTACAACCTTACAACAAAATACGCTCACACTTAAAACTCTTTTGGCGCCATATTAATGACGTACCAGAAATTTCCGTTATTAGTGAACATTCAAAAAGCGTATATTTCACATAAAAGATACACAACAAAACAGAATAAACACTGTTTTACATACCTGTCAAGTTTGTTTTACCGAGCGATAATCATCAAGAACGTCAGCAGCTTGTCGAATCAGTAAATGGGGCGGTTCATCATACAGTAATCGTCCATTTTACAGTAAGTCCAATGGGGGGAGCTATCTCCAAAATTATTTACTATTACAATAAGAACAGGTAGGTCAGTTGGAAAAACCAGGCTAAGTTAAGAAATATCATCGTGTGGTCCAAGCCATGTCTTACATTTGAATCAGCTCCGCTTTAAGACTAGAGTAGGGGAGACCGGGCATGGTTGTAACATGGGGAGAGTTGTAACACCATCAGTTCCATCAATGAGATAGGGGTCATTGTAGTGTTCACCCAATTCCTCCCTGATCCCACATGGTGAATATCAAGGCTGGAAACAGGCACATGCAGATTCCATAGAGAAAAAAACTGATTATGATATGAGAAAGTAAATTTCTGAATCAAGAATATATATTTGTTTAGTACTTATACTATTGCAGATAAAACCATATGAATTATATTACATTAAACTGTACGTTCTCAGGAAAATTGTGATGCATTTTTCCCCTGTTAATTTCAAATCACCTTGCAAATACAGCTAGATAAACAATGGCTGACAGGGATGGGGTGGGTTGTAAAACAGCTTTAAAAAGTGTTACAACCATCACATTACATACAACTAAGGAACCATTCTTGATTTTTTAAATAAGTTTAAAGAATGCCTAGGCAGTGGGAAAGAAAGACTGACAGAGGTGTGCCTGCTAATGTTTTTTAAAAAGCATCTGATGAGATTACAAAGAAGGGCAAATCAGTCGGAGCAGTTGCAAAGGCACATGATATCTGCCATATAATACACACACACACACTGTTTATTATTTGACCTACATGTTCTTTACACAGGTACATTGTATTCATTTACACACACACACACACACACACACACACACACACACACACACCTGAGTAAAACAGAAAGTGAATATGAGTTATGGTCAGTCACAGAGAGAGATACATTGTTCTGGATTGTTCTTTTATTTCAGTAAACCTCTTTTTGAAGCATATTGCTTCTTTTGTCTACCGGTAATTATTACAACTTACCCCAGCATGTTACAACCTACCCGGGTAGTGGGGTACATTGTAACAAAGGAACACCATGTATTTGACATCCACTCATGAGGGCTGTGATATTTGAATTGAAGTTTGAATTGGTGCCATTTGTAGTAAACAAATGTGTGAACTTTGTATAAAAGTTTGAGAACTCTGGCACAAAGATTTAGTGAGTTACAGGTGCTGAAGCAAAAAGTGTTACAACCATACTCGGCCTCCCCCTACTCTTTAAAGCTTTTGTGATAGTGACTGGGAAACATATTTTTGAGTGGCTGTTGGAATAAATTGAATGAAGTTTAGACAAATGGGCATCTTGAAGTGTCTTCCAGTTGTAATTATAGCAAAGACCCCAACATATTTCTTGTTTTACAAATTTTTTGGTTTGTTCATAGTTCCTAGCATTTGTCAGTTCAAAAGAAGTTGTGAAGCTACGGAACCCCACAAGGGACATGGTAAAAAATTATTAAAAAAAAAAAAAAAAAAAAAAAACATGGGAGAAAGAAAAAAAAATGGCCATTTAAGAATGGGAAGGTTTCAAGGAACAAAACAGAAATGGAGGACGATTTAGATCAACCTTCCTTACACTTAGTCCATGTTCCCTGCATTTAGCGTACATGTTGCTAATGTACTGCAGCTCGTTGCTAATGAAATCAACCAAGGCTGCAAGGTCAGAGGATGCTTTGCAACAAGTGTTTCTCCTTGCGCTGAGAACTCTTCAGATGTCTCTCACTAAAATGAAACACATGTCTACTGCCAAGCACCGACGTAATTTCTTTATAGCTTGAACCAAGATCAAAATTAAAATCTATGTATTGGGTCATGGGTGTGCATCCTCCAGCATTGTGATTGTTTCTAAGGTTGCAAGACTCACCCGGAAGTTAAATTGAAAAGTTTTAGAGATCTCGCAAAAGTATCTCAGGATCTCGCAGAACATTTGTTTATTTATTATATAACTAACATGTTGCAAAAATCTATTTCAAATATTAGTGTTAGTTCTACAACAAGTAAATCCACTGAAACTAAGATTCAGATACATTTTCTTGCATTAGTGACCAATATTAAAAGGATGTGAAACTAAACATCCAAACTGACCTTTTATGCAGATGCTTGGTGTCATCATGTGTGTGTGTGTGTACATATATGCATTTGTGAACAAGAAATAGATCACTTCTAAACGGGGACGGGCATTCTGATCTTTGGTTACTGAAGCTGGCTCTTGGGACATGGAACATATGGAACGTAACCTCTCTGGTTGGGAAATAGTCTGAGTTGGTGTGTTAGGTTCCGAGATACCAACTAGATATAGTTTGGGTTGTGGAACCAATCCTCTTGTGTGAGGCTGGACTTTATACCTTTCTGGAGTTGCCCATGGTGAAAGGCGGAGGACAGGAGTGGGTTTACTCGTAGCCCCCTGGCTTGCTGCCTGTGTGTTGGGGTTTTCCCAGGTAGATAAGAGGGTTGTTTCCCTGCACCTTCAGGTTGGGGAACGGACTCTGACTGTGTGCTTATGCGCCAAATGGCAGTTCAGTGTACCCAGCATTCTTGGAGTATTTGGAGGGGATATTGGAAGATGCCCCTTCTGGGGACTCCATTGTTCTGCTGGGGAACTTCAAGACTTACGTGGGCAATGGCAGTAGGACCAAGAAGGGTGCAACTGGTAGGAACGGCCTCTACAATCTGAAACCAAGTGGTGTTCTGTTATTAGATTTCTGTGCTCATCACACTCTGTCCATAACAAACACCATGTTCAAGCACCAGGACACCTTAGGTTGCAGTTCGATGACTGATTTTGTAGTCATGTCATCAGACTTGTGTCTGTGTGTCAGACACTCGAGTAAAGAGAGGAGCTGAGCTGTTAACTGATCATCACCTAGTAGTGAGATGGATCAGATGGCGGGCAAAGATGCCGGACAAACCTGGCAAACCCAAACAAATCATGAGGGTTTGTTGGGAATGTCTGGCAGACTCGCACATCTTGCAGACATTTGAGTCCGTGCGGACTTTGTTCCATGCCTCCATTTTTGATGTGCCGGACAGGAGCTGTGGCCATAAGGTTGTCGGTGCCTGTTGTGCTGGTAATCCCCAAATCCGATGGTGGACACCTCAGGTAAGGGAGGCGTCATGCGGAAGAAAAAGTCCTATCAGGCCTGGTTGACCTGTGGGACTCTGGAAGCAGCAGACGGGTACAGGAGAGCCAAGCAGATCACGGCTCTGACATAGCAAAAACTCAGGTATGGGAAGAGTTCGGTGAGGTCATGGAAAGTGACTTTCAGTCGGCTCCAAGAAGATTTGGGCAAACCGTCAGCTGACTCCTGAGGGGAAAGCAGTTCCTGACCAACACTGTATACAGTGCGGCTAATCTGGCAGACAGGTCTTTGCAACATGGCGTGGACATCGGGGGCAGTGCCTCTGGACTGGAAGGCCGGGGTGGTGGGGACCAGAGGGTGTGCTTCAACGATCAGGGGATCACACTCCTCAGCCTCCCCGGTAAGGTCTATGCAGGGGGAATGGAGAAGAGAGTCCGGTAGTTAGTCAAATATCAGTTGGAAGAGGAACAATGCAGGTTCTATCCTCGTCATGGAACACTGGACCAGCTTTTCACCCTTGCAAGTGTCCTTCAAGGATTCCTCTGGGGCAGGGATGTCAAAGTCAAATACACCGAGGGCCAAAAAACCAAATTTGCTACAAGCCGAAGGCCGGACTGGTTCAATGTTTATTAAAACATATTGAAATGATTGCACATAGCCTATTGAACCAAGACCTAACACAGTGTATATTATTTAATGCTTAAATGAATAAAGCAATATTTTCTTATGGATGTCAGTAATTTCAAGTGAAAACATTTAACAAGCAAACAAACTTCCTTCAAAGAAAACATGTCCTGTACATTGAATAAAGTAATAAAAGGTTTGAAAAGTGCTGAAAAGGCTAAAGTACTTGAAAATGCTTGAAATTGTAACGACTTCGTTTCACAACAAATATCTGTCTGACTGAACAGGGGTGAGTTTCCCGAAACGTTCTTAGCACCAAGTACTTCTTAACCTCATAAGTTTCATACGAGGTTACGAAGTACCTAGCGCTACGAACGTTTCGGGAAACCCACCCCAGTTCTCTTGTATTAGTTAACAAATACGAGCCTCTTGTAATTCCAGGACGAAACATGAGAACGTGAAGACGTTAAGATTGGGCGTTTTCAAAATAAACAACCATTAAATAATGTGAAAAAAAGTGAATTATTTTGAATAATTTCGACTATATGTATAAATATTTAACTTAAGTTTAACTGGTGCAAGACCTTGCGAATCGACAGCGTGCGACGCCCTCGCGCACTGGGTCAGGACCTACAGCTTTCACTGGATCAGTTTGCAGCAGAGTGCGAGATGACCGGCATTAGAATCAGCACCTCTAAAATCAGTACCTTTAAACTGTGACCATGGTACTCAGTCAGCCAAGGGTAGAGTGCCCTCTCTGGATCAGGAGTGATTCCTTACCTCAAGGAAGGTTGACAGGCAGATCGGTGCGGCGGCTGCAGTGTGGCAGATGTTGGACCGTTGTGGTCCAAACGGCAAAACTCTCGATTTACTGGTCAATGTGTGTTCCGACTCTCACCTATGGCCACAAGCTTTTTGTAGTGACTGAAAGAATGAGATTGCGAATGCAAGCGGCTAAAATTAGTTTTCTCCGTAGGGTGTCTGAGCTCTCCCTTAGAGATCAGGTGAGGAGTACGGTCATCAGGGACAGACTCCGAGTCGAGCCACTGCTCCTCCATGTAGAGGAGGAGCCAATTGAGGTGGTTCAAGCATCTGGTTCGGATGCCCCCTGGGCCTCTCTGGTGAGGTGCTCCAGGCATGTCCTATTTGGAGGAGACCCCGGGGAAGATGCAGGACATTCTGGAGAGATTATTTCTCTCAGCTGTCCTGGGAATGCCTCAGTATCCCCCCCGAAGAGCTGGAAGACGTTCCCGGTCAGAGGGAAACCTGGGTCTCTTTGCTCTTCCCCTGTTATGTTAGCAGCTTTTTTTAATGAAGGGTTGGTCAATTTTTGCCATTACATTTTCCATCAAACCTAACCAGCTGTTGTAGGTACAGCAGAACCCGGGAACTTGACCGCCTCAGTACTCGACATATTCAGAGCTCTAACAAAACTTTGGAATCCAACCCGACTCACATGACTTTTGTAAACAAAACACAGTTTGTGCTTCAGTCACTTGGCCAGTGTTGCCAACATAGTGATTTTTCAGACCCTCTAGTGACATATTTTAAGCGACAAATATAGCTTTTTGTGGTGTTATTGGAGACTTTTGGAGACTCTGAGATTTATACACATGCTCTTCAAGTTACTGTCCTCAGCGAGCAGCAGGTGGTGCCATGAGCCCTGTCCCACAACACCCACAGTGCAGTCTCAAAAAGCAGACCCACACCGATCCACGTCCAGAAAAGCAGAAGAGGAAAACTGTAAGAACAATAGAGCTGAAACGGCGATCATAGAGAAGTTTGAAAAAGGCATTCATGTGCCAGACTTAGCATTGGAATTCAACTTGATGGTTGAGAACAGATTAATCAGTTTTCAGTTATTTCTTATGGGGAAAATTGATTCAGAACTTACTGCATCGCTTCTCAACGCTCCTTCCGCAACAAAGTAGCGTCGAGTTCCGGGGTTCTACTGTGATGCGGGGACAGAGGCAGAGGCTGTAATCAAAAGGTTTTATTATCCATCTCAAAAATAACACAAGCCCTCAGGTCACTTGGGAGGATAAACTCAAAGGTATACTCAAGAGTCCAAAATGAATGAGAGAGTCCACAGATGATTGGCAGCTTCAGTGCAGAGCAGCTACTTCCCACGTAGCAAGGTGAAGGTTGAATGCGCAGCACTGGACAGCGCAAACTGTGGGACTTTATTGGGCCCAATACTAATGAGGGACAGGTGTTAGTATTGGGGTGATTGAGATAATGGGAGTGACTGGGAATGAGAGGGTGTGCGCTGTGTTGGAGTGGGCATGCGTGACTGTGAGAACGTGTACGTGTGCGCCCTCTGGTGGCGTCTGGGCTGACACACCATGACATCTACTGTATTCTGTTAAAATAAACACCTTTTAGTGGCATGAAGACTGCATGATTTGGTTTTGTTTTCTTTGGATTTTGCCAATTGTTTTTGTGTGCTTAATGATCAGACCTCATTTATTCATATGCAAAGTGATGTTTTAGAGGTAGTCCAGTACTCACTATAGTGAATATAGCAATATAGTGATATTAATTACTAATAAGACCCAAGAATAATCCACATAAATGATTTGGTCATCGATCAATGATAGGACCTGCAATAATTGCATAAATTACTAAATGAGTAATGATAATTGTCTGACATTGTACCTCAGATTGTTTCGTTATTTTGCTTAGGGTTTAAAAAAAAGGTTGTCATGTTGGGGGAGTCTAGGTTCTACTGGAGTTGTTTAATCACGTAACCAGTAGATGTCAGTAAGGGTATTATTCAGCACGTCTTACCAAATTTCAGAATAGAGGAAGAGGAATCTCGCTTATCCGGTCCGATCGATATATGTGTGGTTAAATGATGTCTTCTTCTGGGGACGTAGATCAGTTTATTGAACAAAACAGGCACTTGGCAGACCGTGTAGAGTCTTTTCGTACAATTTCTGAGAGTGAAAAACACTGGAAGTCTAGAAGAGAGTTCATTTTTAGGAACTTAAATGAGTACGAAGATCCCAACTTGGACCATCTTCTTTCTTTGTCAATGGTGTGGTCCAACAATGTGTTTCTAGGTTGCCGGTGAGGACACTTTTGGTTTTCACGTTTACTTAAAAATAGCAAAATGAGTGCCTATAATAAGCTACTGTTTAATGGGGCGCTGTACGTGTGAGGTTGTCTTGAGCGGGATTTATTAAAGCGTTTCTCCGCAAGTGCTTTCTTAAGAAAACTGCTCTGTCGAGGTATCTGTCTTACTAAAGCATTCGTTTAACATTAAGATTCTGAGGTGCATCAAAACTCGGAGCGGATTGGAATCAGGTGGATCATACGACGTGCTTGTTTATGTGTATTATGACTTGTGACTTCGTTTTACATGCACGTTAGGAATTATAATTAGCCGCATGAACGAGAGGCAAAGAGTCCCGATGAAATGCAGATTAATCAAGAGCAGGGATGTCCGAAAATATTATTGCATACTGTGGTGGTCTTATTTTTATGAGTGCATGAAAATGTTGCATAATGCCAGGCGACTAGACGCACTGTTTTTCGTCTTGGCTGATATTGATGTCTTGCTTCACATGATCACTGGTTCCTGAATTGAACATTCTGTATTTGACTTTTTACTTTCAGATACAGTCCAGAACTTCTATATAAAGTGAAGGAGATGGCAGAAGGAATTGTAGTGGAGGATGCCCCTGTATTTAAAACCAGAGATGAAATTGTCAAGAACCAAAAAAAAGTAGGTACATTTGCTTGTTTTCCTTTTCCCACAACAGCGATTAAGGCTTTTGTCACAGGAAGCTGCTGCAAATTGTTCCAGGATGAAAACACATTAAAAAAACTACCAAGCAGTGACTTTCCAGAACAGAACATATATATCAGGCTAGTTTATCATTAATACTGTAGTTACATTTTAAATCATAAGGCGTGTAAAATACACAGTGCATACATCCAAAATTGCATGTATAGACCAGGGCAGATTTGGTATCTGTTAAGTAATATTGTGCCAATACAAGATGAACATTGATGCAGTTTAATTGCAATACCTGAATTTCATCAACTAAAGCATGGACTTTTATTTTTTCACCAGAAATGACATTAAAACTGGTTGTTTCTGCTGCACTCCTGTAACCAGTGAAGAGCCAATGAAAAGGATGAACAGAGGAATGCCATGGCAAAATATCATTAATAATGGAGTACATAATTTTTAGAGAATGAAAGTTTACGGGGGGTGGGGGGGTGTGTTTTAAAAAGCTGTATTTTTTAAACTAGTGACTTTTCATTGTCTTAAAACACAAACTGTGGTTTTAATCTCTTTGTACATATGATTCCAAGACTTAATCTGTGGATTTACCAGTATGAAATAAACATGGTCTCCCCAACTCAAAGTCTCAAAAAATTTATTTTGTTTTATACAGCATATTAGAAGTATAAATGTTTTTATAGGATAAATTCACAAAAACTAACTTCATAACATATCCCATAGCGTGGAAACACTGTCACAATATAACCCACACTTTATTTGAAAACTGACTATAATGTTGTATAGGACAGAGTGTATTCATAAATGCACATTTCACTTATTTTATTTTTAGCCACATACAAATGAAGGTGAGTTAAAGAATATCCAATGAGATACAAGCAAATGATTCATATATCCAATTCAACCAAACCATGACTTGTGATATTATTCAGTCAGTAGCATACTGCCACTGTAAACTTTTCCAGATCTGCCATCTATGATTTAATAAGTAAAACATTACTAGAATTAATTTAGAGATTTATGGTGTTATACTTTTCTCCCCTCCCCCCAACATGCTGTTACACAACATTTTTGCCAACAGTCTGCTATAAAAAAGGCTTAAAAATAAACCAATGAAACTAAGTCCACATTGACAGCATTAATCCAACAAAATAATAATTGTTACCAATAACTTATCATGCAATAAAAGTAGAATAAAAAAATAGCACAATGACTTCTGCTGTCAGCAAAATGTTGGCAATAAAGTCCCTTTTGACTGATAGATTTCCTCTTGCTGCACATCAATTCCTCTAATGTCAGAATTGTATTTTTTTTAGATGAGGTTGAAACAGTTGTAAGATTGATAAGTGCTGATGGAGCATGTGGATTACAACATTAGGAGTCAACCCAGCTTTGCTCCACTATGGCAGAAACCCTCTTCTCATATTCCCGCTTGTTTTCTTGATAGAGTTGTGCTGCCTGGCTATTTGCCGGGCTGTTGGGGTTTGGTTCATCCAGCAAGGACTACAGTAAAGAGAAAACGAGAAAACTGCTTAGAAAGCACACAGAGATAGATTTTGCCACATTCTTTTAAATAAATATGCATTATTGTAACTAAATATTTATTTACAATGATGCATTAAATAATCCTGGCATCATTTAATACACTAATCATTTTGTGCTACTCAGTATCACTTTTAAAAATATGTACATGTGGTAAAGTTTTTTAAAGTGGGGGATCAAATACTTATTTCCTCCAATGTACATGTAAAGAGTATTGAGTGGTCTCTTCAGTGGAGCTGTATATATTACTTAAGAGATATGTTAAATCAGTAGGTAAATCTTTGGTTAGGTCACATGACTACAAGACTGTTGAGTAAATTCAAAGTGGTTTTTAAATGCCAGCTTTTGTCTCCATCACTTTTTTGTTGTTAAATTCTCTCTTCTCTTATATACACTGTTAAACAATAGGAGATTTACACGTTTATTAGGGATGGTCTTGATAAATCTCAACTTTGGTAAGTGCCACAATGTCATTTGGAGCATTTACAGTAGATAGGTTCTTTAATGAAACTGGCCATCCCCTTGAAGTATCCCAGAAGTATGAACATTTCAGCCAATGGAATGAAACTGGGCACACAATTTTTTTTTAAACTAGAGCCAAATCCTAGACCAAACAAGTTTCAATAAAACAAAAATACCCTTTGTTGTGAACTATATGCAAGCATTCCAAAGGCAAAATATATACAAAGGCTGTACACATACATACACACAGAAATAAAACAATAATCAGCAGTTGCTTGTATTAGCTGTGCATAAGCACTGGTTACATCAGCCTTCCCTCCAAATCTCACTGAATAAATTACAATGTGACTTGGAAACAAAAATACAAAAAAATACACCACAAATCATCATTACCCACCTGGATAGATGTCAGAATAGAAGATACATCATAAGTAGGACTCCAGCGATTCTGAAGAATGTCTAAACATATACTGCCATCTGCGTAAACTGTAAAAATGTAGAAAAATAACAATGAAGGAACAAAGCACATTTGCATTATATTATATTGCATTTATCACATATTTATTTTTTTATTAAATATTTTGCACAAAACAATAACCAATCTGCATACAAATGCATAAAATGCCATACCATTGAGATGAGTTCAAGGACTGCAGAATACTTTGATTTTTAAACATTTTACTAACCAATAGGTGATTTGAATATGTAAAATTATATGAAAATCCCAAGATATGTATTTCATTTGCATTGGAATTGCTGTGAAACCCCCCAAAAAATATTTTTAAAGATCATATTATTCTATAAGCTTTAATTAAGTGCTGAACCACTCGGTCATTTTGTCATTTTAAATACTGTCAAGCTCACTTCCACTCCACTGAGGCAGCCAATGAGATTGATTGTCATTACAAAATCTACATAAACAAAATGCTAGCGCTCTAAAATTTATGTCTGGATTCTCAGAAATTAAATAAACTAAAAGCTACAAAACCCTCTAGCAGAACACGTAAATTAAAAATATTCAAATAGATATTACGATACTGTAACCTCAAACTACAACTCTAACAGACATTAGAAATAACCAACACAAACCTGAATTTCAGGCACAGCCATCAGTAGTTTTGCCTCTTATCAACGCATTCCTCAGAACATTGCTCGAATTTTCATGACCCTTAATAACACGATTTGAAGGTTCACACTTGATGAAGCTAGGGGGTTGGATTAAGTGCTTCTGTGCAAGAGATTCCATGGGATTTTCCCAGATTGAAATATTATACGAGTGGAAACCCTGGGAACTTGGAACAAAATTGGGACCTTCAAATAGTAAAAATACAATTCGGTTCATTATTAATCCGAGAAGAAAACTCCAATCACTTTCTCAAACCTTGAGTGTTTGGATTTATTTAGTTAGTAAGTATGTAGTTAGTAGTGTATGTCACGGATGGCTCCTCCCCCACGTCAATCAAATCTTTGTTTTCATTTTCTATGGACTTTGTTTTCATTTGGTTTCACTCCCCATCATTTAGTTCTCCTCCCATCATAGATTGATCAATTTGATCATGGTCACTCAGTGCCGGAAAACTGCACCGCATAAATGACAACGATTATGGATTTGCCCTTAAAAAAAATCTTACTGTTCTCAGCGAATACGTCCACCTCCTGATCACTCCTCATTACAGTGTAATTCATGGAACTCCGTTTACCCATGTATCCCTCATCCTTTTGCCATCCGCGAACCCAGTCACACTTGCCATTTCTGCTATAGCTTAAAATACTGCTATGACACCCGGTGTGGTCTCCTGCTGCTGTTGCCCATCCGCCTCAAGGTTCGACGTGTTGTGCGTTCAGAGATGCTCAAGGCATCTCCGCCCACAGAACTGCCGCAATTTTTCGGACCATTCTCTGTAAACCCTACAGATGGTTGTGCATGAAAATCCCAGTAGATCAGCAGTTTCAGAAATACTCAGACCAGCCCGTCTGGCACCAACAACCATGCAACATTCAAAGTCACTTCACTTTTCTTCCCCATTTTGAACTGCAGCAGATCTTCTTGGCCATGTCTACATGCCTAAATGCATCGAGTGATTGGCAGACTTGACATTTGCGTTAATGAGCAGTTGGACAGGTGTACCTAATAACTGGCCGGTGAGTGTATATACAGGCATGTTATTCATTGACAGTGTTGAACTCCATCTATATGGTGATAATACTCACTCAAACTACATCAGTTCAGCACTTAGCTATAGAGCAGGGCAAAAAAGGAAGAAAAACAGTTGGATGGCTAGAAACAGTAAAGTAAAGACCCTGAAACTGCATATTACTATCTAATAAACGTATTAAAAATTATTTATGTTAAGCCTAGGACACTGAGAAACAAATGCATGCCTTAACCTAGCTTTACAGTGTGGTGGCCATGTTACCTCCATATGAAAACTAAAACTTGTTCAGACAGGAAAACCAAGCATGTAATACCACTCTTATGGAGTCTTTACTGGCTTCCTTCAAGTTCTGCAATGACTACAATGTTTTCTTTATGATATTGAAAGCCCTTAATGGCCTGTCTTACTGATCTGTTAATGCATTATAGCCAATTCTGTCCACCCTCCCCAGCTTAAGCAGGCTCTTTACATTCTAGAAATATTATTCATTGATTTTTATATACATACATTTTAATTCAAATACATTTTTAAAAAGGTACATTTACATGTTTAATTTTTTCTTATTAAATGTTTAAATGTTTTGTAGTCCTTGAAACATTATCAATAATGTTTAACCATATCAATAATAATTTATTTATCCTTTATCTGTAAACATTTAAATTTCGAACTCAATTATATTATCATTGAGAAGACATTAATGAGTAATTAATACAGAAATTGAATTATTCCACATCTTGCAAATGGCATTGGCATTTACAAATAAAGTTCCATTTGTATATAATGTAGTAAAAATTTTAATGTAGCCCACAAGGTTTCTGAAGCAATGGGATATTTCAGAGGAACATCCTTCATTAGTTGTGCTAAGTGCTTTTATTTCCCCACTGTCCACGAGGGGGAGCTACGAGTACTCATGCAGCGTTTGTGAGCATCACTAATGAGGGGGACTGATGCAGAACTCTAGATAAGTTTGTACAAAGCGATTTCAGTTTATATTCAAATGTAGATTGCATTTGAGTTTATCTTCATCTGCTGATGAACAATTGCTGCCATTTTGCTTCCACAGACATCTGGACCTGGTACTGCAGAGCTAATATACTTTCTTAACAAATGTGTTTTCTTTTATTTTTTCTCTCAGTTACTTGATGGCTTTTGGCCTTTTTATTGGGAAGCTGATTGGGAGTGATGAAAGACCTTTGTTTTCGCTGCATCAAATGCACTCTATGTATGCACTTACTAAGTATGAATTAGAAGCCATATTTATGAGTGGCTTCACATATAATATGAACATCAGATAAAACAACTCACCATTTGGGTGAAACATTTTGGAGATAAATCGGACTGTAGGAGGTTTGTTAGGATATTCTTCTGAAAATTCTATCACAAGCTTAAATGTTCCTGCAAGAAAGACACCAGACAAAAACAAAAGGCTTGTGAATGATTTGTGAATGATTTTAAGCCATGATTTGGAACCAAATTCAGTGTTCACCACATATGTTATTTAATTATATTTGTCTGTAGATACACCGAAAGTTATTGTTAGGTTAATGAGGTTGCCCATCATGAATGGTCGTAGTAATTTGTAATACTGCCATGTCTGCAATATTTGTTAATAATTGAGAAGCAGGCAAAACAAAAAAGCATTTTTCCTGCAGGGTAAACTGTCCAACATCAGAAAGACTAAAGAATGGGGAGGGGTGGAGAAGGCTGTGGCTGCTATTGGGAGCTGTAACTGAGGTGCAGAGGATTAATGATTAATTTTATAATGTCAAATTTATGCAATTAATATGATCCTTAAAAAGTACTCAATTGCTTTCAACTGTGTATTTTACAAAACATAAATTTACAGATGAAATATTGTCAGATAATATTAACTAACAGGTTCACAAGGAGAGGATACTGCCCAAGAGAAAAACACATACATTACATTTCTGAATAGCAGATAATCATTATTATACTTTATAGATAATTATGTGGTTTCAGATAGAAAATATATGACTACGGCTTACCATCCTCAAAAGGTGTTCCCACAGGTCTAGGAAAAAGAAAACATCTGGTTACTTTACCTAGTATGATATCAAAACATGACTTGGCATTACAGCAGCTACAAAGCACTGCACATACAATTTTAGTTATGTATAATAAATAATGTTTAATTGCTCTTAACAGTTCAACAAAAATGCCTTTCACTACTCACCCAAAAATAACTGCATTCCATAGCATGATATTATTTTCTGATGGAGCACCACTCACACCCGTTGGTGGATCTTCTTGAAGTCTGAGAACATTATTAAACAAGTTAAATATATTTGTGCCAGTCTCATATGGCCAGTTTCACTACAAAGCCTTTGGTCCAACATTCATAATATTAGCATTGCAAATAAGGATTTCTTTTAACATGCTTGCCAAGGTTCTTTGTGACAAAATACATTATATTCAATAAAATTATCAACTGAATCATGGGAAAAGCATGACCAAGTATTTTTACTTTGCATTATAATAGAAATGCTGAAAAAATAATTGTTTTTCTTAATTTAACACCTCTATAACTTGTTCTCCGAAGATGCATAAGACCATTTATTAATAATCTTCTTGGCTTGATAACCCCTTCAATGTTTTATTTTCAAATAGTATGCTACACTATGCAATGCATAAAAAAATCTAAATCCAGTCTAGTCACAGATTACTTGACAAAAAAGCAAAGTGTTAGGAAGGAGGTCAAACAACCAGACAGTTTATCTCTTGACTGCACGTTCAGAGATCCCCCCCCCCCCCCAATAGTGGGTATAATCAAGGACTTAACCATAGAAGCTAAAATAACCGATTTGACATCAAGTCACATCAGATTATAGGTGTTGTCCATTGTGAACCTGGGCAGAAACTCCAGTATGTAAATATGAAAGACAGTCTAAATACTAAATTACCAAAACGCCGCATTACGACCTGCGAAAAGAATGTCAAATCTATCTTGCCAGAACCCGCAACACAGCTTTATGAACGAGAACACATACGCTTGTCGCATCAGCTGACATTAGCCATCTCCTCCATGAGTGTAATAAGGACCACCACTACGGTTCACTGTCCAACAAAATAACTAATAGGTACATTAACTAGATTGCTACAAAGCTGGGTCATAATTTAATCAAGCAATAGCTGAATAGCTGAACTATATTTGTTTAATAGGACAACTAGTTAGCTGCTGAGACTTCCCTGCTAAACTAGCTTGCTACGTAGCTAACTCAAAACCAACCCACCCAGTTTACCAAGCTCTCCACTTTCAATGTCCACTTACTTCTGGCTACGAAAAACGTTATTAGAAAACAGATCAATGTAGCCAGAAACAAACATATGGAATAAAACATTTTCTGAAAAAATAAAAGTGGTACATTGAGAGCTAGCTAGCCAGCTAGCTATTTGACCGGCTAGCCATACATTTCAAGTGCTATTCGAGCAAAGCGCTAGCTGGCTAGCTGAGCTAGGAATCTAAATAGCAGACTCCACTAAGGAACACAAAAACACAAAATACATATTTTCATACCGTTTGAAGTCTCTCATTAGTCGCCTGCGTGCGGGGGTTGACATGATTCAAAAACCCGAAATTATATTAAGTCATATAATGGGCAGGAGCCTGAAATAAAGGAGCGATTCAAGGATAGGTAGCAGGCTAGCGAGACCCTGGTTTTTCTCTTCTAAACAACCCGTGACGTCATACCCCGCCCCCATTGTAGGCTGTTAGCAATATACAGAAACGTTTAGTTAACGTGTTCCTCACTCAGTTTTATTCCACATAATGCACATTGATTTGATTGTAGACAAAACAAGGCTAAGTGCATAAATAAGTAGGTTGCATCACTCCAAATAATGAATGCCGTTACCCAAACAGGTAAGTGGAACTTGTGAGATATTGCAGCTATTATTTGCTGTGTCCGACTGTTTTCGATGTACTAATTTTTTGCTTTCGTCATCGTTTTGTGGTTTATTTAGCTAGTATTTAGTATTATATGAACCCTGCAACAGCAACATAGTACGGACTGCTCCTTGATTATGATGATGGTAATCACTGCGCGATTAGATTCGTAGTTTAGATCTTAGTAGCCTGTTGTATAGCATGCAGTAAGAATTGCACTCAGAATTGGTTATATGATTAAAATCAGCACAAAAGTAATACTTATTGAATCGAGGGAGTATAACTAAGCCCAAGCTAACATATTAAACATTAAAAGAATAGTTTGAATTATTAAGGTATGCTGTAAGTCTCAACAACCCGAAGACAAGTAAGACAGTTTGAGGTAAAGAAATCTGTAGCGAGGAGGACAAGACTGCAAATAAGATTATCAGCATCTATCAGCTGCACTGATCTAAAGTGAGTTTGTCTTATCATGAATAAGATTTGACTTATTTGGTCAGAACTAAACAATATGGGCAAAAGTCAGGGGACCGCCCTCCTAATTATTTACTTCAAAAATGTATTTAATTTTCAATTGCAAACAGATGGAAATTGAAATCAAGAAGCATCATTAGCTTCTAGACCAACAATTGCTAGCATAGGTGAAAGGCACATGGCATCCATGGTATGATCCCACAAAAGGTTTGATCAGTTTTCAGTGGTGATGGAGAGTTTTTTGTTGTCATGACATGCTTGATTCAATCAATCAGATGTTTGATACTATCTTAGTATTGGAGCTAGATGTTTAAGATTGGAACTATGTAGAGTAAGGATTGGACTTGGACAGCCATTAAATATTTTTTATCTAGTATTAAAGATATTTTATTTTAAACATTTCTTTTGAACTGAATGTGTCACAGCCCTCCACAAACTGCCTAAAACATATTACATTTACATTTTCAGCATTTAGCAGTGAATCCTATCAGTTTTCTCATAGACTGTATCCTAGCCAGTACTACAGTAGGTTGGACATCAAGATACCAGTGAAATGGAATACTGTTTAAATAGAG
This sequence comes from Brachyhypopomus gauderio, assembly GCF_052324685.1. Classification (NCBI taxonomy): domain Eukaryota; kingdom Metazoa; phylum Chordata; class Actinopteri; order Gymnotiformes; family Hypopomidae; genus Brachyhypopomus; species Brachyhypopomus gauderio. Next base: position 8,834,829 of record NC_135228.1, read on the forward strand.
GAATCAATGTTGATACATAGAATGATAAATTAATAGAAGCACTGTGTCCGTCAACAATGAGTGCAATAACAAACAATATAAAAATACATGCTACAGTATTAGTTACCCAACAATAGTATTAATTTCATGAGTGCCCAGTATAGGATAAATGGTCATTTAAATATTCCACAAATAGATAGTCTTCAGACGGTGTTTGAAGACTGCAAGGGATTCTACTTTCTCAACAACGAGTGTAAGTTCGTTCCATGGCATGGTGTTTCAAGCTAAGCCACACTTGAGGTTCAAAGTACTCAAAGTATGTTTCAGGCTTTTGTAATTACTCAGGGTTTACTCAATATCTTGGCAAAGGCCAAGTAACACAATTTGAACCAAAAATGGTTTTAGTGCTCTAGAGTTCCTAATAGGAAAATACTTGCAGCAAGTAGGTTTCTAAATCCAAATAGAGAATAACTTCATCGGATATTGCATGATATTTGCTTATTGTAATTTGGTATGGGTCTCTTCCATAAAGCAGTGATCAGCAAATGACAGCAATAAATAATAAATTACTACAAGTAATAATAATTAAAGGGACAGTGTGTACAAATGAAAAGTCTGGGGTGGGTGGATGGTTAATCAGTCCTGTGGCATATAGAGTGGAGGATAGGGTTAGCAGAGGTTACAGCTTTGAGGCAAAAATCTATATTTTAGTCTGTAATTATGGGATTTGATTGCCCTGTACTGCTTGCCAGATGGTAGAGGGTCAAACGGCCAAGTGTCTGCGTCTGATGATGCTGCTAGCTCTATTCTTAAGTTGGCTAGCATAGACACTGTCCAGGTTTAGTAGGTCATTCCCAATGACATTGTACTGGTACACCCAATGTGACCTGTGTCCTGTATTGGGGTTCGCAGTTAGCTAAATTATATCCTACACCACTTCCTCCAAGATTTGGAAGAGCAAGCATTTTCTGATCTCTCTGTAGGACATCAATAGCCTCAGCTTTGGTCAAGAAATAGCATTGTCGACATAGATGTCTTCCTCTATGAATTTTCGGACATTAGTTCTGTATTCACTTTCTGCCTCCTTTGCTGCAATCCTCAGCCCATAAATCGCCACAGCCAGAGAGGGACTGTTGCCGAAGACATGCATCCTCATTCGATAGTCCACTAAGTTTTAGTGAGGTCATTATCTTCATACCACAGGAGGTGGAGATAATTTCTGTAATCTTCCTGCACTACAAAGCAGTGGAACATCTGGTCGATGTCAGCTGTGATGGCGAACAGTTCTTTCCTAAAACGAAGCAGCATGCCCAAAAGGGTGTTGTTTAGGTCTGGGCCTGAGAGCAGTACATCGTTGAGGGACACTCCATCAACCTGCGCACTTGAGTCAAGCACCACATGTATTTCCTGGCTGTTGTGGATGATATACACCAAATATTGGGAGATACCAGTTCTCTTTGTCCTTGTTATAATGTGGTGCGAGCTCTGCATGTCGGTTGTCAAGAATTTTCTTCAAGAATTCAACAATGTGTGCTTTCATTTCCGGTTTCTTATTGAGCGTACGTCAAAGGGACCTAAGCTGCTGGTAGGCGTAAGAACGATTGTCGGGAAGTGTGCATCTGGGTGTTCAGAATGGAAGTAGTGCAACCCAACCGTTAGTGTCATCTTTGAAGAATTCTTCCATCTTCTTCAGGAAGACCATGTCCTCAACAGAATGGGCGAGCTGGATGTCTTTATCGGTGCGACACAGCCTGTCCTATTTCTATAGTTGTGGACTTTTTGTGTGCGTGAGCAGATGGCAGTGCATTGGAGATGGTTTTGACTTGGCTCAAACTGAAGTCCTCTTTCACACTGAAACGACTTTCACAAAGAGTGAGATAGCTCCAAGGTTGCTTGTGGGGTCGAAAACATAAATTCTTCCTTTAATTCAGCTATGTCGAATTGAGCTGCTGCTGACTCCATCACCTCTGCTTTAGCCATGGCTGCATCAACATCCTTTTGAAGATTGAGTATATCGAGAGTTGCTTCTAGACGGGCCTTTTCAACTTTAATGCTCATCTCCTTTTTGGCATAGGCTAATCTAGCCTTTGCTGCCCGAGCTTCTGCTTGTGCTTCCACCAAGGAACAGGCGCAAAGATACTCGGCACACAAATCACAATATGCAAATTAACCAGAAACAGAATCCCTCATAGCAGGCACATTGAAATTGGTTAGTCGCCATTCTAAATGAAATTGAGTTAGAGTCATTATATTATCATCACATACATTAGATATCTCAAAATTACTACAACAATAGACTCGCTTGTATTGCCGCTCGGCGGGGTAGAAAGGGGTAGATGGTTTCAGGTTGCAGGTTACTATGCCTTATTTGCTTCATGAACATTTCTTCCTTTCGCTAGTTGGGTCAACACGGTGAACTACACAAACCTGCGCCCTCTATAGGCCTGAAAAAACACTTTATTAAGAGACCCTGCAGTACAGACATGCTGAGCCAACCTCACCATCTGATGCAAATCTTTAGACACAGTGACTGTGTAGCTGGTAGCTTGTTATGCAGTAGGTGAAGATGCTGTCAATGGTGCTGAAGTATAAGTTCCCTAGAAATTTGAGTGAACCTAGGGCTCAACACACAGCTCTGCATGGCTTCCCATGTTCAGGATTAGAACAGAAAAAGTGAGGTCTTCTATTTCTGTTGCACTGTGATTGATTTTGATCAAGGTCATAATCTAGGGGCAAACGGTTGCTTCACTGGTGACCTCTTGGCACCGGGATTGTAGCGAATTTAAAGAATATTAAGAAAACAGCTCGTAGTGAGAGACCGAATATGTTAGTAAATACCTCTGCTAATTGGTTGGCACAAGCTTTCGATATCCATCTGGCCACTCCATCTGTATTTACTTTATGGACACTGACTTTCTGCAGGGTGGATGTAACTTGGAGGTGCTTTAGAACCAGTGTGCACTCAGCAGCTGCTGCATTTTGGGTGTCAAGTCAGGCAAATAAACAGGACATCCAGTATGTTGGTGTCATTACTTAGCTGCAGTGGTGTTCAGTCAGTGCCTTAATGTCATATCACGTGCTGCAGTTGTTCTCAAAGTATATCTCAACGGACAGTGTTTTGCACTCAGTATCAATGATGCCTGTGTCAAGGATCCCTCAAAGTTCTTTGTAGGCCTGTTGGTTATCTGACTTGAAAGCCACATTGTCAAGTTTAGCGCTGCTGCACCTTCGCTGTGAGCGTTTAAGTCTTGGTTTGTTCCTACATTTCCTTTCTAGTTCTGATTAATATTCTTGTGTTTCATTATGTCTAACCCTCATTTATTCCTCATAATAAATCTTGCTCTTCTCAGTGTATGCATTCACGCTCAATGTCACACACATTACATTCTTTAAGCAATGCTATACATCATTCATCCATGGCTTCTGGTAGGTGAACACTTATTGTCTTTTGTGTGAGAACATCCACTCTTACGTACTCTTACGCATACGTATTTGTGTCCTAGGACAGATATAACATTCATTCAGATCCAATTCCTGTGCAAACAAAAGCAACAGAACAGACAATAGACATGCAAACATATCAGACTAGGGGCAGGCAAAAAGGCAACAGATTACAGGCATGGGTCAAACACAAAAGCAAACGCTAAGTACAAAAGACAGCATGTTATAACCACAAGATTGGGCTTAATGAAACTTTGCAAAGACAAACTGAAGTATTTATAGACAGATTAAACTAGACAGAGATGGATGAATGAATAGGAATCTGTAAGACTTTTGTGCATTTCACAAAAGTGTGTGAAGCCCGTAATTGTATCTTTACCAACTGTTGCCCACAAAAATGTCAGCATACTTTGAGGAGTGTGTTATTTGCTTAATTCAGGCATACCACTCTGTGTCAATACGTAAGTGACCCGTGTGGCAGCTGGCTTTCACTCTACATCTTTGCTCGTGTGAGCCTGCCTAGGGTGCTCTGGAGCTGGCCATGGTGCTAAATCTATAAAAGCATCAATGGACCTTTGTTGTTGGACCACCGCCTAAGTACATGCAAGATGGCAGAGATTCCTGATCATCTATCGCTGGCTGACACAAATGAGGCAGGAGCAGCATAAATAGTACCTGTCAGCCTCTATCTGGGAGACACGTGGAAAAGTCAAGTCAAATTTATTTATATAGAGCTTTTTACAACACGTGTTGTCTCAAAGCAGCTTTATACAATTGATCCCTAATGAGCAAGCCAGAGGCGACAGTGGCGAGGAAAAACTCCCTATGATGGTGGGGATTAGGAAGAAACCTCGGGAGGACCAAGACTTAAAAAGGAACCCATCCTCCATTGGGCGGCCCGCTAGCAGAAGTCCGTATTTGTATTCCAAATGTATTTCTATAGTTATAGTTGCAGTTCTAATTCCAGGCCAAGTAGTCACAGTCCCTTCAATGCAGATGGTGAGCCTCATGTGGCTCAGTGATTAGCATATGCCCGGCAGGCTGATCTATAGCGACATAACTAAAGGGAGAGGTTCAAAGATGAACACAGTCATGAGGGCTCACTGAGACATTGTTTTCCAGCCTAGCAGAGGTGGGGACTCGAGTCACATGACTTGGACTCGAGTCAGACTCGAGTCATTAATATTAAGACTTTTGACTTGACTTGAAAAAATATTCAGAGACTTAGACTTGACTTGGACTTTTACACCAATAACTTGGGACTTGAATTGGACTTGAACCTGTTTACTTGCAAAGACTTGATTTTTTTTACCCCAAATCTAAATTTTAAAACGCATATTAATATTTATAAAGTGCGCCCCATTAATTTCATTTCCGTCCTTCTGACGCAGACCGGTGTTACACCAGATTCTGTGACCGTCGAGTTTTGTGACCACAGGGGGCGCCATTTCACAGTTTCTGTTCAGAGGCACAAACGCTTTACGAATGCTACGTAAACTACGCTGATGCACTTTCTTTACTCGTTTTGTTGGTGTCCACGAGCCAAAATATGACAGATGTTTATTTTTACATTTTATCGTCTCTTAATTACATAAATGTACTTAAACAAGATTTACCATCCCCTCACCATTACAGCCAACAAAGAAATCATGAATGGGATGTACAGGTGAGCCTTTTTAACTGGGGTCACCAATTCTGACGGCAGCCATCAGAATATGTGACCCCACTGAATCTCCAGGTAACAATAGTAGCCTACACCGTGACCCCACAATAACAGAAAACAATGAAAAAATAACCCTAACCTTTTATTAGTCTATATTTAAACATTTTATCCAAATGTTTAGAATAACCATTCGTAATGACAGCATCTTGCTTACGATGAAGCTTGTTATTTTCGTGTAAAATGATGTAACGAAACATTCTTGTTTAAGTACATTTATGTAATTAAGAGAAGATAAAATGTAAATGATCTGTCATCTTTTGGCTGGCGGACACCAACAAAACGAGTAAAGAAACGCATCAGCGTAGCATTCGTAAAGCGCTGGTGCCTGTAAAAAAAAAAAGACTCGAAAGGACTTGAAATTCCAAGTTTCAGACTTGGGACTTGACTTGACTGTTGCCTGTCTTGACTCGAGACTTGACTTGAGTTGACTGTCTTTGCTTGAGACTTGACTCAGGACTTGAGGATAAAGACTTGGACTTACTTGAGACTTGCAAAACACTGACTTGGTCCCACCTCTGCAGCCTAGTCATTGTCACAACTAGAGTGTGATATGGCTAGATGACAGCATCAACTTCTCAGATTACCAGAAGTCTCAACGACTGCGGGCCCCGGTGCCCCACACCTTCACAAGTAGAATATTAACTGAAGGCTTGATTAAATAGGTGAGTCTTAAGTGTAGATTTTAAAGATTGGAACTGTCAGAATCTCGGATCGGAGCTGGAAGGCTATTCCATAACTGAGGGGCTTTAAAGAGAAAGCTCTGTCTCCGGCTGTAGTCTTACTAATTTTTGGAACTAAGAGAAATCTTATAACCCAGGCAAGATGGGTTATAGTATGCAATGAGTTCACTCAGATAATGTGGAACAAGACCATTTAATGCCTGATTGGCAGTCATGGCCTGGTGGTTAGGGAACTGGTCTTGTGACCGGAGGGTCGTGGGTTCAATTCCCAGACCTGAGGCCATGACTGAGGTGCCCCTGAGCAAGGCCCTTAACCCTCAATTGCTCACTTGTATAAAAAAAAAATGAGATAAAAATGTAAGTCGCTCTGGATACTTTATTTAAGTATTTTATTTAATAATAAATAAAATACTTTATTTATCCTAAAAGGAAAGAAGGAATACATAATATTAAATAGTAATAATAATAAATAATGATAATATAGAAGAAATACATTTGTTTTGCATTTTTATTGTAGGTAGATCATTTTGACTTGGTCATCTTATGAGTAGCTCGCAAGCTGAAAAAGTGTGGGCACCCCTGGTGTAGAGCATCCAATTAGAAGACCATTACAGTAGTCCAAACTTGATGAGACAAAAGTATGGACCAGCTTCTCTGCATCAGCTAACGAAAGTAAATGTCACATCTTAGCGATATTACGTAAATGGAAAAAGGCAGTCTTAGTGACGTTGCATATATGTGTGTCAAATGAAAAGATCCGAATCAATACCTCAAATCAATTTAGGTGTTAGCCTACTGAAAAGCCATCTAGGCTAAGGGGAATATCAGCCCAATTGCTTCTAACAGCTTTGGGTCCAAGAATCAACACCTCGGTCTTATCGGAAATTAGTAAATCACTAACACTAAGAGGAAATCACTAACATTTTTGCTGTCCATTAGACAGCTCAGTCAACCCTGCTGCTGCGTAGAACCAGAATCAGCTGCCATGCCTAGATCTGACTATGGTCCCTTTGCCACATTCCCTTTATGAAAGTGAACCCTTAAGTGAAGCCACGGCACAAGCGCAAAAAGACAAACCCAGGAAGCCAGTACAAACACCTTCTAAGATCAGGGTGGGCCATGATTTATTTCCCCCTTTGGCACTCACAGCATACACAATCAAATTTGCATTCAACATAATTATAATAATAATTATTATTATTTTTTAATATGCCCAAGTGTCCCCCCCATAAACAAACAATAAACCAACCATATCCCCTACATATATAAACAATAAATCCAGTGTGATTTATACACTTACAAACGCTTACAGATCCATTTAACAATTCCAGATTTTAATATACTTTGTTTTTTAAACAGGTTTGGGCAGGAGGGGTTGAAAGTCATGACAAGGCATGAGACTCAGCAGCCCCAACTTTTAAATCCCGCTGCTCACCACTTGACGATGAGTTAGGCGGTGTAAATATGTTCTTTGCCTTCGATCTAAATGTCTGTTTGAATGCTAGTTTCTCTGGAACAGTCTAGACAGCAAAAAGCCGATGGCAGCAACCATCCAAAAAAAGACCATGGAAGAAGATGTGGTGAACTTTCCACCATGCTATCTTCACCTCTTTTTCTATCCCTCCTCCTAATTGACGGATCATCCCATACCTAGGGTGTGTATCACTAGGGTCAATATAGATCTTAGGGAAAGCCTAAATTATTCCCACTGTTTTCAGGAAACTCTGTTTCGGCATTTTTTATACAGCTCAGATACAGGGTTGCCAACTTTTCAAGATCGCTTGAAGTGAGACTTGAACCTGGAGTGGGTGGCGAACGTAATTTGTTGTTATCGGGGCAGTGTAAAATGGACAAAATTTATTATTATTATATCGCGATCGTTCGATCGCCTGTGGTTGGCGCCAGAGCGAACTAGTAACTTTTTAGTCTAAGGGCGTACTCACACTAGGCTCTGTGATCCGGGCCCGGGCACGGTTGCCTGCCGAAGCACGGTTCGTTTGGCTAGTGTGAGCGCTCCAACCGGGCCCGGATCAGTTAACCGTGCTCGGGCCCGCTTTGAAGAGGTGGGCCAGGGCACGATTCATGTGGACTCGGGCACGGTTCGCTTCTAGTGTGAGCGCTATCCGTGCCCGGGCCCGCTTGGTGCCTCGCCTGATTGGTTCATTTCGCTGGAACTCAAACATGACGTCAGTGATGCGACGCTCACGTTAAACAGTCATAGCGGCAAAGCGATTAGCAGACAATCGTTGTGTTAAATTATCGATAAATCTGTGCTTGCACCGTGTTTCTGCACTCCCAAAACGACTCCAAAAATACAATAAAAAGAGAATCGTGAACTCTATAGTGTTGTGCGAGCGCGCTTTTTTCCAAATAAAGCGGCGTTGTGATGACGTAAGCGTGCTCGGGCCGGGTTGCTGAAGCGAGTGTGAGTGCAGGCCAGCGGGGGAGTGGGGAGGGGGGATAACCGGGCCCCAGCACGGAACAAGCAAACCGTGCCTAGTGTGAGTACGCCCTAAGACGGTCAATGCGTGAGAGTTGGCAGCCCTGCAGGTATAGCAACTTGGCTGAAATATGTGCGTGAGTGCATTTGGTAGCGCATATCCAGTGTGTTTAACAAAGCCATGAAGCCGGGCTTGTTCACTAATATTAACGGGCATCATGTATTTCACTATGAACTCCGTTACTGCCCGAGTTATTTCAGCGTGCCGCTTCCAATTACATCCATAAGGAGTTACACTTTCAAACGGTTCGGTCAGTGAACCCTGTCTGCTGGACCGCGGTCAAGCTATCCGCGCTTCCGCGATTCATATGTGCTTTGAATCTTATTGCGCCTATATGCGTGATTTTACAGTATTTCGCATACTAAAGCTGTATAAGCACAGAGAAACACTTTGGCGTATTTGAAGATGCAGCACTGGTCGTTGGCATTTTAGCCTTACAAATATCATACGAGGCTTTGTGGTGTTTTTTTTAATACTGAAGAAGTTTGTAGTGTTACCTCACGTCATAGTAACAGTAGCAAAGCACGTTTTGAAAGGTACCTGACGTTGAGCAGCATCTTTTTTAAAGCTAAAGTAATTTCACACAACTGATGTGCTGCCCCTCTTTGGTATTAGACTTTCAGTTGTGTCAGCTTCTGTCGAGCCTGAAGCCATTGTGCAACAAGTTAAAGTGCGCTGTGTTAACTTCACTTCTCCACCTCCCTGCCTCCTGCTCGGGTTTGTTCCGTTCGTCCTCGGCTCGGCTCGCTCCCAAGTCACGTGACCAGTTTAAATCGCAGCCTGTGCGGTTAGAGAATCGCGTTTTAAAATATCGCGAGATTATCGCAAATGCAATTAATCGTTCAGCCCTAATACAAACACAGAAGAAAAAAGAAGACAATGATCATTATCAGATTTTCAGACCATTACAGAGAATGGTCCAAAATGCCCCTGGGGGGCTGCTCGGGTCTTTTCCACATGGGATACAGGTGGGCCATAAACAAGCTAACCCGGTATGAAAGTTGTCCTTAAATTCAAGTAGTTCCTAAATGTCCATTTAAAAGCCAACAAGCGAAGGCTAGAAACAAAACAGATAGGGTTACAAGGGCAAAGGCATGAACAGATCGTAAGGCACAACCGAGGAGCAATGAGGAACTTACGTACAGGGAATGACCGACAAGGGAGAACAACACTAGGGGGGTTTTTATACAAAGAGACAAGACGGTGAAACAAGACTCAGGTGTGCGAGACTAACGACGAGGGCGTGACAGACAGACGGAGGGACGAATGGGAGCAGGAGCTAGGCGGGACCTGGGAGGAGGGAGGGGCTGGACGTGACAGAGGTTTTGGACAAATTCGGCGGGCCAGATTAATAAGATTAACGGGCCGTATATGGCCCACGGGCTATAGTTTGCACATGTCTGTTATAGCCTATACTTTCCTCCTTAACAAGAACTCCAGAAGGAAATTATCTACTTAGATCTTCCACTGGGCACTCCCTCCCTGTTCCACAGCAAAAAGAACTAAGGGAAGTGGGTAATATTGTTATGGTGATTACCCATGGTAATCTATACAGGGTTTTTTTCTGGACAAAAAAGAAGCCTGCCACTGAAGGAGAAGTTGAAGTGCATATATATCCCAATTTTTGAGCTTCCTCTACATACTCATCCATAGCTTTGGATTCAGGTATTGAGAGAGGGTAAGGGGTGCTTCAGAGGTGTAGTGCCTGGTAATCAGGGCAGTCATGGCCTGGTGCTTAGGGAACTGGTCTTGTGACCAGGTTCGATTCCCAGACCTGAGGCTATGACTGAGGTGCCCCTGAGCAAGGCCCTTAACCCTCAATTGCTCACTTGTATAAAAAAAAAAAGAGATGAAAATGTAAGTCGCTCTGGATAAGGGCGTCTGCCAAATGCCGTAAATGTAATGTAAATGTAATAACTCTATGGAATAGTCCCATGAACCATGGAGGTTTACAGTTACTGGTATCTCCAGTCTTTCTATGTTGGTGGTACGACAAGCAGTGAATAGACAAGCAGTGAATAGACAATGGTGGAAACAGTAAGAGCTCCATTTGGCTAGTTCCCCAGTCTTCCAAGACCGGACAGGGTTGTGTTTATTTAGCTGTGGAAATTCTAAAACTATGGGGTGTTCTGGGGTATTGATAACAAAATGGGAAATGGATTCAGTGTGTAAAATTCCCACCGAAACCTTGTGGACAGTCTTCCCAGAAGAGTTGAAGCTGTTATAGTTGCAAAGGGTGGACCAACGTCATATTGAACCCTATAGATCAGGTATCACCAAATGGCGGACCGCGGTCCGGATCCGGACCCGAACGCCGTCCTGTCCGGACCCAATCACATTCCTGATTAACTGGATACGGACCCAAATGCCAAAAAAATTTTAACGGGAGACTATATTTTAAAACGGAGAATTTATTTTCAGACGAGTGTTACGTTCACCACCCATTTGAGTGTTACGTTCAACCCCCCCCGCTCAACAACTTTCGTTCGCCACCCCCCCCCCCCCCCGCTCAACAACTTTCGTTCGCCACCGCGAACCCGGACCTAAGGTCTGAGCTATCTGCCAAAAATGGACCGCGGAAAGATTTAATTGATTACCCCTGCTATAGATTTAGAATGGGATGTCTCTTAAGCTTATATGTGAGTCAAGAAAAGTGAGTGAATACTTTTGGCAATGTAGTGTATGTGTTTATGTCTGGTTAATCAATATAATTTGAGTTGGAGATCTATTATATATAAACACAGTACAAGTACAAGCTTATGCATATTCAGAAAATCAGGTCATTCTAATCCTTAATCTCTGTCAAACACCTTTAGAGGCAATGAATTGTAGCAACCTGAGATATTCACCCTGCCAAAAATTTTTAAACATGCACTAAAGACAACATGAAATAACTTTTAAATGGCTTATGGTCCTGAGACCCTTTGCTCTATTAAATATTAAAGGCATAAGTGTTATTTTGGTAGGCTATGCTGAACAAGTCAGACTGGCAGGCAGAGTGATAATATAATCCCTCCACCCCCAAGTCACTTGGCGCCTTGTGATGAACGGCTAGCAGTATTCCTCCCACTCTTGCTGCTCTTGAAGGTATGGAGACCTTCACATGACACATCCTTTCATTCATTTGTGGCCAAAAGTTGACCCCATCTCTGTAAAATAATTTGGTATGACAGCACAATGATATTTTGTAACAATAAAAATATATGGAAACAGTATGGAACCAGCTGTTGTCCGTGGTCATCTTATTATTGAGATTATTCTGTGTGTTCATTGATATCATGTCATAATTGTGACGCTGGGGTGCTGGAGCAAGGACGAGACACGAGTCCAGGTCTCCGATCCAAACGACACGGTTTTTATTTACGAATATTGCGCAACTGCGCACAGAAAACATTCACAGGCACACAACGTGCAGACTATAGACAATGACGAGCACAGGACACTGCGCGAGCGCACATTAAATAGACAAACCACATTAACCCCATGTGATTACGAGACGATTCACAGGTGAGACGGATTATCACATGACATAACCATAACCACGGAATATCCACAGACGCAGACGATGCACGTAGACTACGTAAACACACGCCCAAAAGGGAGGGGCCGGGGTCCTCAACGTGACAATAATTCTGTACACGTTGGTTTTGTTTACATGTCTGACTATTGTGATTTGACCGTACTAACAATTCTTTTTTTGGATTCGACCCTAATCAATTTCGCGCACGGATCTGCAAAAATCCGTGCGCGGCAAAAATCTGTTATTCATAGTAATTAAAGACTGACATAGTATTGAGTTGCATATTCTTTTTCTACCAATATTACAGATATTTAGGTAGTAAATCCAGGAAGAAAGCATTTGATATTTTGTGACCATTCTGTAAAATAAATAAAATATGTAGTAATAATGTGACAGGGCGGGTGTTGCGCAATGACTGGCACCTTCCCAGATGGGATTGGTTTAACAAACGGGGTTTACTTTGAACATATGGGATTTCAACACAAATTTACAGTGGACATACGCACAACACGAGAACAACACTGCATAATAACAACATACAAAAATAATGAGGCAAACAGGAAAACAAACTAAATTTGTATTCAAAGTACTAACATGAACTTGACTAACCTTAAACGTAAAGACAAAACCAACTCGACAAGCAACCTAACATTTGACTGAACGCTAGAACAAAGCTAGGAAAATAAATCCACATAAAGCCTTATACAGACACAAAAAATCATGAACAAATCAAAAACGTACAAGGACATAAAACATAACAGTCACGTCTGGCTCTGCCCCCCTCTACTAGCTCTCATTCCCTGTCGTCCTGGGGGGTATTCCAGAAAGTGGGTTAAGTGACTAAACCGGGTAAGTAAACTCAGAGTTAACGAAAACTCAGGATTTTCCGTTCCAGAAACCGAGCTTAGAGAGAACCTGAATCAGTTACTATAGCAACTTATGCTCTGAAGCTAACCTGCTCGCTGGCAGGTTAACTTGAACCTAAACCCGAGTTACAAACACGTCATCATGAGGTGTCTTTTCCTCACATTATATAACATTACATAAACAGGCGATTACAGTAAACAGAAAATCCATCCATAGCATTAATGTACAGGTACTAACCTTTATAACCCCTTAATGAATAATGTACTTATCTTTAATGGTAACAAAAATAACGTAGTGTAAGGAATGCCACCTGATCTCCACCTAACCAGCCTCACCTGACGCTCATCACCACACCCCCTTGTATCTCTACTTAAACGCCCACATTCCACTTCCTAGTCGCGAAGTATTGCCGACTCATGCCGCGTACCAAGCCTTTCTATTACCTGTCTGCTCTCCTGTGTTCCGACCCTCGCTTACGTCCCCGACCTTGTCTCCTGCCTAGTCCCTCTGTACCTCCTGACTTCTGCTCCCTCGGTATGACCCTGGACTGTCTTGACCACGCCAAGAAAACGCAGTTGCTACTTGTCCTAGTGCTCGTGATTCACCTGCCTGTTTCTGTACCAGCGTCTCATTTCAATAAAAGCGGTGTTCTTCCGCATTTGGATCCCTCTCTGCCTGTTCAATACGTTACACGTAGCTCTTGTAACTGACCGTTCTCCTCCCCAATATCAAGATGATATGTGATGCTTCCCACCTCATCACAAATGTTGAAGCCAGATGGCCATGTATATGAACCTCAAAATGTAAGTTTTACATACCAAGAGATCCAATTTTTTTTAAGTTGTGCCAACCTATTATATTATGGCGTGGTGTGGGAGAAAGAGGCCGCAGACATGTCCATTCTTATCAAGAACAGAGGTTTTATTCTCACCTCGCAAGAAAATTGGCACTCAGTCACAATCAGATCAAACTCGAGGCCTCAAATAGCTTGGCCTTGCACATGAAACGGGGAGGTCATGAAGACGGTAACGTTACACATACATGGAGGGGGAACTCGGATAATGCACATGTACATTAAAAAATGGACCGGGGTGACTTAACTAATAACACGCAATTAATAATCATTAATAACACTACAGACATAAACACCACATAATACGCATAACAGGGCCGGAGCCGCATGGGCTCGTGGGTAATGACGTCACCCTCTGGCACCCCCCATTGGCCTGACGCTACAATATCTTGTTCAGAAAATGTATATTTCACATGTACATAAATCTCTAAATTCAATACTAAGAATAGCTAACTGAAGTTGGGTCATATAAGACAAATGACAAAACACATTTGGTCGTTAATATTCAGTTCAGAGTAGCGTAGGTCGCTGCTTGCCGCAGGTGAAATCCATTTCAAGATGTCCGGAGTCCAATTCTGGCAGAAATTGCAAACCCCGCCCCGTTCTCAACTAAGGAGTCAAATTGAGCATGCGCAGAGGAGTTGGCCTGGCCTTAACTAGGGTTCAACTACAATTTGTATATTTTTACAATGCAGGTTGTAAAGTCAGATCAACTTTTAACAAGAAACTCAATAAAGTAAGCTGATCCAATTACTTTGTTATAGTTTATGGTGCAATTAATTATTTTTGGCTCAGCTAAACTAAAAGTCATAGTAAGGTGAGCAATTTTAAGTTCTGTTTTTTACAGTGTAGTTACTCACTACTTGTTCAAAAAAGTAACTGAGTTAGTAACTGAATTACTCTATAATAAAAGTAACTCGTTACCAGGGAAAGTAACTATTTGCATTACAGTTAAAAAAAAGTTATATGCCAATGAATAAGGATTTTTTTGAAAAAGCAGTTTTCACAGTCAGTTGAAATGAGACGATAACATTTGTATGTCGGGTGGTGTGGTCAAGTACCCTTGCAATTCTTCTAGCATGCAGACCATTCTGATGCAAATAGTTTCAAATGGTGTAATATGACAATTGGGTGCATCTCACCTCCGTTACATGTGCCTACAATTGTGTGGCCAAAGGATGTCCACCTCTATGCCTTTCTGTGACTCTTCCAATCTTTCTGTATCTCTGTTGCAACCTGATGATGACACACTGCGACCATTTCTGTCTGAGAACATCCTGTTTGAAGCCTTGCAATGGCAATGTACTGTTAATCAATTGTTAGGTGTCATCTTGGTCTAATGATGTCAAGATGTACAAAAAAACAGCACAATGTGGACTGTTTAAATACTAACTCTAATTGAACTAGGAAATTTTCAAACACTTGTTTTTTCCATCAAGCTCAGCAAGAGGAAAGCAGGTTGTGCAAAAAGTACAATGTCACATTAAGTTCACCTGTAAAAGTTAGAGTGCATTTCTCCCAAAAGTCAAATATTTTAAAGAGGTGTGTGAGCTAGTGGGAATGATGTCAAATATATATGCTCTGGCCTCATTCCAATTCAGCATGGCGCCGAAAACCTACAGCAGATTATGGGCAACTGCTGGATGCTCAGAAAACAATGTGAGCTTTATAGATAACTGTTTTGAGGGCAGGCCTGGCCTTTTGAAGTGGAACGGTATTCAATCCTCTTGGGAAATGCTGCTCTCATTTCTTCTAGCATATCCTCTAGACTTAAAATAGTGACAGTGTTAGAGTAGTTAATGGGCTCTGACGAACCAGAGCCGAGGCCAGGCACAGACAAACAGGCTAAAGTGATTGTGAGCTGCAAGGAGACCTCACCTTGGTTCCATTAGATTGAAAGTGTTTCTGTTCCTTGTTCTAAAAATATTTTTGTGGACAAAATGTAATTAATGTTAAATTTAATCTTAAATTAGGATTGCTAAATATAAGATCCTTGTCATCTAAAGCAGTACGTGTTAATGAAATAATCACCAACCATAAGCACTGCATTGCTTAACTGAATCCTGGACACAGCCCAATGACTATGGTGTCTCCATCCAGCTATAGGTATGTTCTTAACCACCATCCAAATGGGCGCGGAGCTGGTGTCAGCTGGTGCTGGTGTCAGCAAAATTAGAGAGCAATGTATTAACACGATTTTCTTCCCAGAAATAATGTAATCTATATTTGAAGGATTTTTTGTAAAGGGTACACCATGCCACTAGAACAGTGATGTACAAAATAACTAAAGTACATCAACATAAAACCTTTATTTTGCAAAAAACATGATGGATCATAATTAGGGAACAGCAATGATTGTAGCACAAGATTACAACTAATTTTTTTGACGGTTACAACAGTCTGTAATCTGTAGAAAGTGTACAGGCCTTTGCTTCAGCACATCCTGTGGCCACAGGATATCACTAGTCTCTCACTGCTCTAGTGTGATTTTGGTCCATTCTTCTTCCAGTCTCTTCCACAGTTCTATGACTGTTGTGGTTTTCTTGGCCATAACTTTGTCACCAAGGATTTTGATTTTGGATTTTAATTAGGGAAATTAGCACCAGGTGCCAGATTAACACCAATAACTTGCAGGTATCTGAAAGTGATCTCTAATTTTGATCAGTGTCCTTTTTCAATTGTAACATTTAAGTTTTTTTATGCTGCACTTTAGAATTAAATTTATAAAATAAGCTTCAAACACTATTATTTTACTCCTGTTAGGAAAATTTCACACAGGACTACAATGATCTTGACATTTAGGAAATTTTGTGTTCTCTAATTTTGATTTTCAGCAGTAGCCTATATGAAATGTTAAAACTTTACAAGATTCAAGAACTGAGGTTTGAGAGGCAAACAAATCATATAAATAAAATAAATCCAAATAATTTTTCAGTATGGTAAAATTGATTAGTACAAATTAGTTTACATTCCCGTTTTACTTGGGTCTTAATAATGTGCCAAGATTGATTTCACATTAAGGAATAAATACAGAAGGAATTCACATTAAGGAATGAATTCAACTTCTGGTCATAACATTTGATCATCTCAGCAAAGAATATTACAAAAAAAATACGCTTACAAGTACTGACGACTTCAGTTAAGGTGTAGTTTGCTAGAATCTGGTTGTTAGACAACCAATACGGAAAGCGAGGTCTCTTGCGTTTGACCAATTACAGCGCCCATACGGTGTAGTCTCTATGAGGCAGGCAGGGTGGGGCTCGCGGTAGGACAGTGGCGACTTACGCCTTAGTGTTTCCTGGTCCAATTTGGCAATTTTTAATTATAAATATTAAAGAGTAGCAGCTACATGAATCCCTCAAATTAATCGCATAGCAGAGTGTGGACATTCACGTAAAAGTGGATAAGGGCTGCGAAATCAAGAGGATTTATTTTTAATAACATTAATCTGCACAAAATCGCTTGAAAATAGCGAACATAACAGAAATGGATGAAAAGGCGTTTACGAAGGAACTTGATCAATGGATCGAACAACTTAATGAATGCAAACAGCTGACGGAAAGCCAGGTCAAAACGCTCTGCGAGAAGGTATGTATAAGAACAGATTGATTATTTTTATAACAATAATTGGCTTCAAACTTAAATCGGCATTCTGAAAGAGGTAGTGTCTCCTCAGCTAGCGCTGGCCAGCTATTCAAGTGAGCTCCACTGTAAGATGGCGCCGGAAGGTTTTTTTTACACTACAACTTCAGCAAAACGAACCGGAAAAGTTCACATTAATTCGCGAATAAAATGTACACTTTTGAATCTGATAAATACCCGAGCATTGACACATTAATGTAGAGCCATTAGTAGCGAGCTATCCAGCTATTTTCGCACTTGCTAGCGCTAACTAGCTTGTAGCTCATTCAGAACCGTTGCTCCACTAGCTGGCTTGAGCTAAGCTAGCGTAAGCTACCAGATGTTTGGCGAACTAAATCTTAATGCTGGTGATTCAAATAACTAGCTCACACACGCCACAGGCTAAGGTTTATGGTTAGCCTTTTAGCTAGCTACTTTTTAACGTGCAACGATACACGTTAATTTCGCTCACTTAAATGACTAGATATCGAGCTCTCGCTCGTCTTTCTTTCATTACACGGATCCTCAAAATGGCGCCGACTGTTGAAGTCGTTCGCTTTACTTAATTGATTAAATCGTTTTATTCTGATGCAGTGTGTTAGTTCACGTCGTTGATCAAGGCTTATGATTTTGTTCCCTGCGACAGTATTTTATATCTGAGCAATTGGAAAATTTGGCTATCGTTTCGGTTTGCAAGGCGTGTGAACGTTTTTTAGATGACAGGATTTTTAGTGACAGGATAGCTTGGTTATCTTAACTATCTACTGAAAAGCCAAGAGAGCTAGGATAATATGATGGCATCCTAGCTATATAGCTGATCTATATTCTGCGCCGACATTCAGGTAGACTTTCTTAAGCAATAGTTTGTCATTTTGGCCTACTAGGCTTCCAGGATGTTTTTAATTACAGTGTAATCGGGCAAAACTAGACCCACAGCTGATCTGCGTGTATTTGTGGTACATTTATAGCTAGCTGTATAACTATTATATTCCTCTGTACCGTCAGAGGGTGGTTTAGCCTAAGGATGACTACATATCAGTGTAATCAGTAGGACAAGGCTGGGGTTAGCACTGAGGATTGTAGCTGAGGCCACAGTCATTCTGTAAAACCTGTGAAAGTTGATGAAGCGGTTGCGGCACAAATATCGAGTGGCAGCCCCATAATAGCAGCGGAAATACCTCTCTTAATTTAACTGAACTACATTGTGACGGATGTAATATCCTCTGTTTGAAAAGCCATCATAATTACTTTTTAACCAGCCAAAGTCACTGTTTCTGAGAGACGAGCACCCACTGTGTGGTTTCCAAAGCAAACAAAGAACTGGCCAATCTGATGAATAGATTCCTTAATTGACGCACAATGCCTAAGTATAAGAAATCTGTGTATGCAGACACGTACCCACACGTCTCGTTGCCGTTACGACCACCGTCCTAGACCGGGCTGTAACATTGGGTGATAACATATTAGGTAGAAAGGATGGATTAGGCCACAAGGTGGCACCAAAGGTGTTTGGTCTATAGTCAAGAGCTGAACTGTCTGAGGAAAATATCCCCCACATCATTACACCACCAGCAGCCCGACCCGTTGTTGCAAGGCAGAATGGATCTATGCTTTCATATTGTTGATGCCAAATTCTCACCCTACCATCCGAATATTGCAGCAGAAATCGAGACCGAGCAGGCAACATTTTTCCAACCTTCTATTGTCCAATTTTGGTGAGCTTGTGCGAATTTTAGCCCCAATTTCCTGTTCTTAGTTGACACGAGTTGTGCGTTCAGAGATGCTCTTCTGCATCCCTCGGTTATAACGACTGGTTATTTCAGTTACTGTTGCCATTCTATCAGCTTGAACCAGTCTGGCCATTCTCTGACCTCTGGCATCAACGAGGCATTTGTGCCCACAGAACTGCCGCTCACTGGATATTTTCTTTCTCTTTTTCTGTTGCACCACCAACAGAGCAGTTTCCATTGATTAGCATACAGCTCTCTTGTAGATGGAGCTCTTGCATTATCCTGGGTCGAGTTGCTGCACTGACAGGGAGTCAGATTAACTTCCCTTAGAGATGCTGATCTGGGGAATGTAGATTTCAGTATGCAACATGTTATGTGCAGAGCTGGTAGGGAGTGCGTTCAACACTGGTAGTTGATACTCAATACTAGAGGCGCACAAAAGATAATTTCAAATTTATTGTCATCGGTTAGTTCAGTGTTGAACTTTTGATGGATAATTATAACCAGTAATTTTCATCCAATATATTAAGCTGTCTGTTTATTACTACAGCTGTAAGATAAATGCTAATAATTGGAGAAGGTTATTTTTCTTTTGTAAAGTGTGAGGTTTTAAATAATTTTTAGATCATCAGTTTTTTTTCTGTTTACTCATTAAACCAAGTTGTTGGTGACTGTAGTTCAGCATTTTCCTGTCATCGTCCAGCAACAGGCTTAAAAAAAACTGAAATAAATACTGAAATATGAATTGAAACCCCTTTCTGTTTAAAAGCAATGGTGATTGCAATATTTCATTGACATCTTGACATCTTATTTTCAGTGTGCTATGTAAAATTTATTAATAATATAGTTTGAGTTTAATCTGTCTTACATTCACTGCACTTCTTCATATATATTTAAATGCATAAAGGTTTATTTTTAGAATGGGCCACAACAAGGTGCTAATTGTCAGTTATAATATCTGAGTGGAACCAAGCTGTAAGAAACGTTCAGTTCTACCAAGGTCTGAGTGTGGACATGCATGTCTGGCTGAAAGTAACAATCACTTTATTTTATTTGGTCTGGATTGAGGCCAAGTTGCATCATCCAAAACTGGTCCCAGCAGGCCCAATGTCAGACACTGTACAGCTGCTGTAAGCATTCCTTGCAGGTGCAAGAGCAGGCTGAATGAAATGTCATGGGCCAGGCAGTTTTGCAGTTCCAGGATGAAAATGTGTGCCATGGTGACATGGCTGCAGTCATAGACTGATAATCTAGTACAGGTATCACCAAATGGCGGACCGCGGTCCGGATCCGGACCCGAACGCCGTCCTGTCCGGACCCAATCACATTCCTGATTAACTGGATACGGACCCAAATGCCAAAAAATTTTTAACGGGAGACTATATTTTAAACCGGAGAATTTATTTTTAGACGAGTGTTACGTTCACCACCCATTTGAGTGTTACGTTCGCCCCCCCCGCTCAACAACTTTCGTTCGCCACCCTCACACCCCCCCCCCCCCCCCCCCCCCCCCCCCCCTCAACAACTTTCGTTCGCCACCGCGGACCCGGACCTAAGGTCTGAGCTATCTGCCAAAAATGGACCGCGGAAAGATTTAATTGATTACCCCTGATCTAGTACCATACCCATGAAGTGAGTCTGGATTGGAGTGAGCAAGCTCTTCTTGAGTTGACAATAAGCACCACCTTCCTGCTGCAGCACATGTCCACAAGTGCACACTCTTGACAGCCTGTAACCCACTTACAGTAGTCTGAACTCAAGAAGGAGTAACAAGGTTAAATGTTATCGGCATGGAATCAGTTAGGCCAGGGGTGCCCACAGTTTTCAGCTTGCGAGCTACTTATAAGATGACCAGGTCAGAAAGATCTACCGGGGCGGCGAACGTAATTTGTTGAGCGGGGGGGGGGGGGGGGGGGGGGGGGGGGGGGGGGGTGGCGACCGTAATTTGTTGAGTGGATTGCAGATTGGCTACCGTGAATGTCAATCAAAATACAACCGTCAGTACAGATGTGCAATTCATCTACTACAACATTGCAAAGTCATATTTACGTTTGATGCCTGATGTGTATATATACGGTCTCTGGTCAGGTAAAAATGTTCTTTCCCCGGTTTTGCAGAGGTTTTTTATTCTCCACTGCCACCTATCGCCACCTATCGTTTCGGAGAACACTGCAGCGACGCTCGCGATGTTCGCGAAAGTATAAACGCCTACACCGCTCGCGCGAGGTGGGCGGAGCCGCGCGCTACAGTCACTCGCGAAAGTATAAACCAGGCTTAAACCTGCTTAAGAGTTACACTTTACACTGCGATTCATCTACTACTATTTTATGTGACGCGATCTACGCACATTCCTTCGCGATCGACCGACACTTCCTTCGTCGATCGACGTAATGAGCACCCCTGAGTTAGGCTATATGAGAAATTACGGTCACTGTATAGTCATTTGGTACATTCCTAAAATGTACTTTCTCCAGTTATATTAAATATATGAACATTTTAGTTGGGAGACGCCAGTACAACTTGGCTTGTTGTAATAGTGTATTAACTAGACTCAAACTGAATGTCTTCTATCAAAAATCACTCAACTACATCTGAATATGGTTTATATTTTGGGGCTATGAAACATCACAATTAGGGCTGGGTATCGATCCAAATTCCAAGAATCGATCCGATTCTGAAGATTAAGAATCGATTTATTTCAATTTAATCCGATTTAATCGATTCGATCCGATTCGGGGTTTAGTGTTATTAAAAATGTATTTGAGCTATTTCCTGACTATGTACAAAAGCAACATGTTAAAACTAGTATTATATCGATATTAATCAGCAAATAGTTACTGGTAGTTGGTAGTTACTGATGGCTGGAAGACTGGTGAAAAGGGTCATCATAAATCTACCTTCAAGAAAGGTAATCCAGGACAATGAACAGAGGACATCTTTGAGGTGTCTATATCTGCAACAGTGGACTCCCTACTGGGACACTAACCAGTGCATTATTATTATGATTGAAATAATTAAGAATTCACCCAAAAGCTGTTGCTACCAAATGCATTTTTATTTTAAAAGTGCTCACACTTAATAAACTGAAAGTATAAAATGTAAACGTGTATTTTTCTTTAAAGTGCGAATATAAGAACAGAACTGTCATGTTACGGTCCCCGACCCCTCCCTGTTGGGCGAGTGTTAACGTTGTCTGCGTCGGTAGATCTCCGTGGGTGCGTCTTGTGATAATCCGTCTCACCCAGAGACCATACAGTCACTGGTCTCACCTGTGGCTCGTCTCGTCATCACGTGGGGTTTGTGTGGTTTGTCTATTTAATGTGCGTTCGCGCAGCGTCCTGTGCTCGTTCTGTACATGTTCTATGTAAACGTGTTTTATGTGCGCTGTCTGCGCTTCGGTAAATGTAATAAACGTAACGATTTGGAAAGTGCAAAGGATTCTGTCTCGTCCATCGCCTTGCGCACAACGTTACAAGAACATTTTTAACTTTTTTAAACTGTAAAAACACTGGGTAAACTGTCAGACTAATTGTAAATAGTCACTGACACTGGATAAACTGTCCTTCTGCTTTTAGATTTCTGATTTGACTATCGTCGTTACCGTCACTGTCTGACGCCATGTTGTTTTACAGCTAGTTAGACCGAGCACGCCTGCGTGAATTCAGTGACTTCAGTGACGAGGCGGGGGTAAAAGTTAACTAAAAAAATCGATCTTTGGACGTACGAATCAATTATCAGATCATCATATGCGAATCGATTCTGAATCGGAAAATCGATTTTTTCAACACAGGCCTAATCACAATCCCATTTAATTATTGTAGAGATGCAGCAAAACATTGTATTTTTATTTTCTGTTCAATTTACTAATAATGTGCTAGCATAGTCCTTATTTGCTAGATGAAGAAATGCAGATATTAATGAACAAAAAAATAAATACTGAATTTTTTAGCAAGTAGAAAATACTTGTTGTGTCTGTTTATTCATTTGTTTCTGTATTTACTCCCCATATATTATATATATATATATATATATATATATATATATATATATATATATATATATATATATATATATATATAATATATATATATATATGTATGTGTGTGTGTGTATATATATATATATATTTCACTTGTGATTTGTTTCAAACAAGCAAAAATGCAGCATAAATACGTCAAAATCTATAGTCTTGTGCAGTCAGCAACAGTGTTTTTTGTAGCATACCTTGTAGCATGCTGTATGGAATCACAAATCTGATACATACATGGCAGTGGGTGTGGCTGGAAATAAACATGTTGAACTATAAGTAACTGAAGCCACTTTTGTGTTCAAAGAAACTGCAACATGATGCTTGTAGAAAGAAGCTGACTCATGCACACGATCCCCTTTGCACTTTATCAGGCTCAGAAATTGTACTTGCACAATGTACAGGGTGTCTCAAAAGTCAGGAAACACCTATAGGCTATACTAGTGCTGGGTGGTATGACCAAAATTCTATATCACTGTATTTTTTAAAATTATATCTGTTTCACAGTATTTGGCAGTTTTCCCCCCATGCATGATGTTAGCTGCATTGATTGCGAAAAGAAATACTGCAGTAGAGTGGTTAAGAGTACCCTATTTCACTGTTAGAAAAATGTCTCCAAGTATTGCATGTAATACAGATTTGCATGGCCCCACATGATCAGTTTTCAAATGGTAGCACTAAAGTAAGTGAATGAATCATATAGCATGACTGTTGCAGTAAAAATGCAAAACCTTTTATTTAAAACATTTTTCAGACATCAAAACTAGGTTTATACAAATTATGTGAACCAGCTACACGTAATGTTTAAATAAAAAAATTATAATACATTTTATGTTATTTAAAGGTAAGATATTTTTAGCACAATACAACCATTGACAAAGATATGGTACCATCTCTTTTAATGTGATAAGAAGCAAATTATTTTGAATCATTTTGACCATATGTGTATTTGTATAAATATGTAACTTAATTAAGCTGAAGGTGCTGGAAATGATTGAAAATAGACCTTGAAAGTGCCGTACAAGTGCTTCAATTCCATCTTGTAAAGGTGTATGAACCCTGCAAACATAACTTGGCGCAAAACGGTGCTGAAGAACGGAACGTGCAATGTTATAAAAATCAAGAGGTGCACGATCTCGCGACGCGACAGCGGTGCCACCGCGATTGCGCCATTTTTGCTGTACGGACCCTCTCGCCAGTCGCAACGCGTCAAGTATAAGCGGCTTTATGGGTGGTGCAGCAGATTGCTTTTGTTAGAACCAGCCACGACAACTTTTGCTTGACTGCATTTGCAGTAAGTGACTGGTCCACATCCGACCTTTAAAACCCTATGTACTTCCTGACAACAGACACTGCTCCTTTCTTTGGTAAAAGTTCCTTTGGGGCATCATCTTTTACTTCAATGTTTGGTAGAATTTGTTTCAGAATGTCCCTCGTTTTCAGCAAGCTAGATTTGCGCTCTGTTGCATGTGTGCTTAGTGGCGCAGCAATAAAAAGTGTCCCTTGAGAAACAATTAATGACATGTGCTGTGGTCCGGACATGTGAAGGCTATTTAAACAAGTGAGGCCAGTATATGAAAAATGCTTATGATAACAAATAAACGCCTTTTTTTGTGCGAACCGATATACCGCCCACTAGGCTATACAATGAAATGAGTATTAACGCTCTTCTTTTCTCCCTTTCCTGATAAAGATTCACCAGAACATCTGGTGACATTTGAATAAATGACATTTGAATTTGTTTTGAAATAAAGTATTTTCTTTTGTCAGAAACAAGCCAACTGGGGATCACAGCAGTTAGGAAGCATTTGGCACACCTATCTGATTATAGACTCTGGGGCTTTTTTTGTTTTTGGTGATCATTATTTGTACTTGGTTGGCACATGCTCTTCCTCAATCTGGTTTTGTGTTGGATTTGTGGATTTTCTGGTAATACCCACTTCCCTATATCTGTATGGTCTAGCACATAAATTACCAAAGGCTTGAAGCAAGATGTGTATTACAAACACTCTAGGTGCAACTTGGACACATCATCAGTGTTGTATCCTGGGTTTATTGGATGTTTCGGGTCTCACAACAGACACCCTCGCCCAGGTGACCCAGCCAGGGTTAATCAGGCCCCTGCTTGTGTCCAAGTAGCTTGTGTAGCCCACAGATCCCCCCGCTTGATCCACAACCATCTTGGTGCCTTTTCTGTGGCGTCTGTGATGTCTTTGATGGCTTTCCTGATCTGCAGTCCCTTCACTCCTAGCATCTTTAGTGCCCTGATGAAAAACTGGCCGGCGAGCCCTCTGCACCCACCCCCTGCTTTGGCATTCGCCTACTAGCTCCTCATACATACAAGTGCACCCTCCCCCCCTCGGGCACCCCTGGTGGTATTGTCTAGTAGGTTTGTGGGTGCCCCATCACGAGAGCTGCAGATTGGGTTGCTGACCCTCTCTGCCCCGGTTACGGTCTTTCCAGTTGTCAATTGTCTCTCCTCCAGCAGTCACCAAACTATTCCTGGTCATCAACCAGCCTGTTCCCCATTGTCACTGGCTTAACCAGTTCAGCTAGTATTACAAACACTCTAGGTGCAACTTAGACACATCATCAGTGTTACATACTGTTATATGATTTCAAGTTGCCTTCTTTGTACTCAATTGTCCCTAAAATCTGTAGTTGTTATTTTAATTCTGTAAACCAATCAGAAGTCTAGTAGGTCTTCCTGAAGATATTTCAAGCTGTTTATAATTTCCCTCACTGTTTCATATCAAATATTATAGCAGCTAACAAATTAGAAGCTACATTTATTGTGAAAAGGATATTTGTTGATTGTCATTTAATATAAACATATGGCATTGAGTTCTTCTTTCATTTCACTAGAATTCTGATCGGTGATGTGCTCAAATTTATAGAGTTTTGTGGTGTATTTTTTTGTGTGTGTTTTAAATTCCCGGTGTTTAAAATAGCTAAATAGCAAAGCCTTTAAATACTAAAACCTATTAGTATGATTTTAAAATACACGTCAGTGCATATGTTGTATAGAAAATGTAGACTTTACAAGTACTTGAGGACTTGCAATCCTATAAAACTTTGGGATATCGTTCCTTTTGAATTAAACATTTTGTTGAAGTGCTTTATAGGTGGTGAATTGATGAGCTAGATTGCCTTATTATATATATTTTTTTGCTACCACTCCATGGCACATGTAGTTATAGTACTTGTGTGTTCAATCTTGTGTTATTTATAAAAAAAATAGTGCATTGGATATTACTTATGTGCATGCTCAATAAATCATCAAGTAAATCGTAATTTGGGATTTGTTTTGTAGGAATTTGAATGTTTTGAAACAGTCAGCATTTTATAAAATTTTGAACTTTGATAATATATGTTATTTACTATGGAACTTGGATTATAAACTAATTCTATTACTTCCTACCAGGCAAAAGAGATTCTGACAAAGGAATCCAATGTACAAGAGGTACGATGTCCAGTTACTGTCTGTGGCGATGTCCATGGTCAGTTTCATGACTTAATGGAGCTGTTCAGAATTGGAGGAAAGTCACCAGACACAAACTACCTTTTCATGGGAGACTATGTGGACCGAGGCTATTATTCTGTGGAAACAGTCACACTGCTTGTAGCTCTAAAGGTACCTGAGGTTACTTATTTATTTTGTGTGTGTGTGTGTGTGTGTGTGTGTGTGTGACACAGCAAACTGCAAAACCTACCTGTACTAATATATTCTACATTAACATTTCTGAATTTGTTCACTAATTGTTGAATTTATTATTTCAGGTTAGGTACCGTGAACGCATCACAATTCTCAGAGGCAATCACGAAAGCAGACAGATTACACAAGTATACGGCTTTTATGATGAGTGCCTAAGGAAATATGGCAATGCAAATGTTTGGAAATACTTCACAGACCTCTTTGATTATCTTCCTCTTACAGCGTTGGTAGACAGCCAGGTACTTTCACATTCGCATTTGGTAAAATTTAAACAATTCAGCAGTTCTTAGATGTTATGAATTTAGTCTGTGGGAGTAGGGACAATCATTAATTTGTTCTTCATTCTCAGATATTCTGTCTGCATGGGGGACTGTCACCATCTATAGACACACTGGATCACATCCGTGCACTGGACCGTTTGCAGGAAGTTCCACACGAGGTATAGCACAATACACAGCTATGGTTTGGAACTGGAGGAGGACATTCATCTTTGGCACTCTTTGGTTGTGCAAAATAATTAACACTACCTTCTCTTCAGGGACCCATGTGTGACTTACTGTGGTCAGACCCAGATGACCGTGGAGGTTGGGGGATCTCTCCTAGAGGTGCAGGCTACACCTTTGGTCAGGACATATCTGAAACCTTCAATCATGCCAATGGCCTTACCTTGGTCTCTAGAGCACACCAGCTGGTGATGGAGGTGAATATAATATCTTTTAAAATACACGAAGTCTCAAAGACAATATTGTTAATCCCTTTTTTAATGTATTGTTACAATTTTATCATAACACAAGTAACTTTAGCAATTGGATCTCAATCTCCAATGCACAGCATTCCCTTCACTGAAGTCATGCATGTGTTTCTTTTCAGGGTTACAACTGGTGCCATGATCGCAATGTTGTAACGATTTTCAGTGCACCTAACTACTGTTATCGCTGTGGAAATCAGGCAGCTATCATGGAACTAGATGACACCCTGAAATACTCTTTGTAAGTATTCAACATCTTAGAATATTTTTTTCTGAAAAATATTCATAATTCATCTGCATCTTGTTCAAAGATTAATATCCTTAACAATGTTCAAGTTTTTTGTTTAAGAAGGTTAGCAGATGATAAAGCAAATAACCTCAAATATTTGTCAGCTGGATATGGAAGAATATTACATTTTACAGAGGTGTAGAGCTCTGGCTCAAGTACTACTCAGGGTTTTGGGACAGCTGTTTGGATTACTAATTAGCTTATGTCAGACTGGATGATTATCTAAGATTGACCTGGCATACTGTCACCACCAGACTTCTCGCTTATTTAGTCATTTAAGCTTTCTTGTTACCATTTGAGAAATCAACCAGAGCTAAATGTCAAACCAATTTTTTTTGCCATATTTAATGTGATTTACAACACTAGTTAAAAAGGTAGCATAGAATTTGTCTATAATAAATGTTTGTCTGGTTAATAAGATTAGCAACATGAACTTAACAAATCTGCCTTAAGGGGCAGATATGGCCGCTATCCTTAGTGTGTGTATCTGATTCATTCTTTGTATTGGGAAATTACTGTTTGACTTTTAGTGACCTAAAAAAAAAAGGTCAGATCTGTGAGGGTCTATTATATATCTAGTATATATTATGTCTAGTATATATTATGTATCATTTGAGGTCTTCATCAGCGGCATTAACGTTATTTACAACTGAATTTAGGGTATAAATTTATATTCAAAGCATTCACCCTTTAGACAAAACCAGATAAAACATGAGAAGCCAAAGGATTCCAGTCGGACAGCAAACCTCAGAGTATTAGAGTGGATACTAGCTTAAAATTCACTATAAAATGTATGGACAGTCTATTCGGTTCAGTTTTAGAGCACTTTCTAGCTAGTGGTCATTCCTCATAAGTAAGCTCATGAGCTTTATTGTGTATCTGTGCCACTGATAAGGTAAAAAAAAGTTTGCGTTCTATTAATTGCATTCTATTAATTTCTATTAATTCTACACAGCCTGCAGTTTGACCCAGCACCTCGCAGAGGAGAACCACATGTGACCCGCCGCACACCTGATTACTTCCTTTAATTCTGTACTGTGCAGTATTGCCATGATTTAATTATCTACTTTACCTTGAACCCAGGGCAGGAGTTATGGGCAACTATATAGAAAACTACAATCTGTTAAGATGGCTATTTAAAACAACAAAAAACATTTTCAGAAAAAGTCTGTGTACATGGACCAAATGTTGTGTGCCATATTCAGAAGCCTCTGTCCAGTATCCTGACCATAAGATATTACCAGTACTGTCTGTTTTCACTTCTTACTCCTATCCTCCAATCTGTAAGCCTAGCCAGTAAACAGACATTGTTAGTCATTGTCCCTTCTATGGTATATTTTGTGAACTTCATGTTTGCAACTTTTTTGTAGGTTTTTCTTTTTTTTATCCATCAATCTCAGCAGTCATGTACAGAAGTAAAAAATAACCTTATTTAACAATGTCAGCCTGGTTTGTTTATGGCAGGCAGAAAAACAGGAATGAACTAAACTCTTGTGATTGGTAAAATGTCTGTACAATGGGCACCAGCTAAATAATAAAGATGGAAGATGCTCCTTAATTATTGTTCTGCTTCTTTGCTTGAAAGCAGCAGTTGTGTCTGTGGTCTTCACTGTAGTCACATTGTAGGGGTTTTAGTTATGAGATTTAACTAACCTACCTGCTTGCCTACAACCAAGGACGGAGATAGGTGCAGAAGAAGGATTGACGTGCATAAAACGTATGAAATATGTAAGAATCTAAAAGAACTCACTTTTCATATAGATCAGTGCAGGTTATACAATATACCTAGCCAACTTTATAAAGTACCTTGCTATAAACAATAGCCTACTTTGTCAGAGGTTTATCATAAACATGCGCAGCAGATGGGATACTTTAGAGGGAATTGGTATTAGCATTGATTTACCTTTTAACTGATACTAATAATCTGGCCCAGTACAGCTATAACCAAGGAAGACAGTGGCTACACAATGAACTAGATTTATTCAATATCCAACAAAATATAAAACAATCATATAACAATACTAGATTAAAGTAACAAGAATAATACCTAATGGTGCAGGCTGCCTCACGGAGAAGAACCCAGAATAGGAAGAAGAGCCCTGAAGAGGAAGAAGACCCCTGCACCCATGAACCTCTCCCTTTATCCCTTTATTCCATACAGGACTGCCACCTTTCAGAATCAGAATCGCCTTTATTGTCATTGTAATTTCCATTACGATGAAATTTGCTTCTACTCCAAGTTGCTTGTTGGGACAATAAATACACACAATACAGACAATAAGTACACTCAATGACATAGAACGATCCAAATATACAACTGGTCAATGGAATGTTTACATGATATGTTGGATTTTGCACAAGCTATTTACATTGTTATTTTACATATATTGCACGTGGGAAGTATTTTACATGGGTTGTATTGCACATGGATTGGGAATTTACATATTGTTGTTATTTACATGTTGAGTTTAGTGCAGTGATGGCTCTAGGGTAAAAGCTGTTCCTAAGCCTACTTGTGTGAATTTTGTGCGACCTGTACCGTCTGCCTGAGGGTAACAGGTTAAACAGGTGATTGCTGGGGTGGGATGAGTCCTTGGTGATACTGATCGCCCTTCTAAGGTAGTGAGAGGTGGCTACCTGAAGTCTACAAACTTCAGGGAGTGATGGAACTCTTACCTTGTTAGCATAACCTTTCCCAGCACACAACAAGCTGCAAAATGAGACTAAACATGCCACACAAACACTGATGAAACTAAAATACAAATGGTCAGTTTTATCCCATTGCTATGGGAACCTCTTGAGGTAAACTACCAATTGTTGCCCCCACATGGTTTTATGGAGGAACACCAGATCCTGCATCCTCCACAGGAACACATCTAAGCACTCCTACAACATCATGCTGTCTGTAATACAGAAACGGTACCCTTCAAAGTTCTTGTACACAAAGCCTTCAAAGATTCATACAGAGAACCAACAATTCTGGATTTAGACAAAAGGTATTTTTAAAAAAAGCAATTTGGAAATCTGCTGAAGCTTGCTTGTTTTTGGTGTCAAATAATGCTAATATCAATCACCACAGCTGTCTGAATGAATACACTGGGAAAGTCTTATTTTTGAGGATTATTTTAACAGTGCTCTCTGTTAATCCAAAATGTCAATAAATCTAAAAAATGAATGTTTCAGAAAGTAAAATTGTAGTTTGGGCTTTCTTTGGAGAATTTCTGTATGTTCAAATTATTGTGTAGAATTATTATGCAGCTAATGGAAAACACATTTTCACATGCCACTTTTATTTTCATCAGTTCAAGTGAGAATTATAAACAATTAACTCAAATCCTTAATAAGCATTTCTGACATGTATTTTAAAAAAAGATCAGTGACCAATATAGCCACCCTTCTCAATAACAGCTATAAGCCTTCCATTCATAGAGTCCGTCGGTTTCTTGATCAGTTGACGATCAACCTTTTGTGCAGCAGCAACCACAGCCTCCCAAACACTTCAAGAGAGGTGTACCATTTTCCTTCACTGTAAATCTACTGTTTAAGAATTGATTGATTGATTGATTGATTGATTGATTGATTGATTGATTGATTGATAAAACTTTATTGTCCATTAAAATTACATAAAATGGAAAATTATCTTTGGCAGTCTGGGAGACATATACATACAGTTACACAAGTACACACAAAAATATTTATGTAAATACAATTCCCACTATGTACGAGCTTTATGTGTAATTCCATCGTTCAAAATAGTCACAGCAGAAGGAACAAATGATTTTTTGTACCCATTCTTCTTAGCTAATGGAACCTTAAGTCTCCTACCTGAAGGCAGTAACTGAAATGATGAGTTAAGGGGATGGGTATGATCATTGTAGACCCGAGTTGCCCTGTTTAATAAGGATCGACTGTATAAGTTCTCTAAGGACAACAGTTTGTCTCCAATGATTTTACTGGCCTGTTTAACCACCTGGACCAGCTTATTCCTGTACTTCACTGATAGGTTTCCATACCAAGACACAATGTTAAAACTCAGAACACTTTCATCAGTGTCATGGTTTATAGTATCATCTTTAATGATACCAGCCCATACCAGTACCCCACCTCCACCTTCTTGGCATCTGACTCAAAGTGGAGCTCTGTGCCTATTACTGATCCAGCCACAGGCGCATCCATCTGGTCCGTCAAAAGTCTCTCTCATTTCATCAGTCCATGGTCCATATTTCTTGGACCAATCTAGTCGCTTCAGCTTATGTGTCTTGTTCAGTGATGGTCAGGTTTCAGCCTTTCTTACCTTGGTCATGTCTCTGAGCACTGAACATCCTGTACTTCTTGGTACTCCAGGAAGATTACAGTTCTGCAATATCACAAAACTGGAAGAAAACTGGTTCCTGGTAGCTTCACGCTTGATTCTTCTTAAATCCTTAGCAGGCAATTTGTTTTTTTTTCAACACATTTCTTGCGACCCTGTTGACTATTTGCAACAAGACATTTGATGGTTATGTGATCACGCCCCAATAGCTTAGCAATTTCAAGAGTGCTGCATCCCTCTAAGAGACTTTTGGTTATTTTTTACTTTTCAGGGTCAGTTAAATCTCTTTTTTGGCTCATTTTGCCTAAAGAAAAAAGCTGCCTAATAATTGTGCACACCTTGAAATTGGGTGTTGATCTCCTTAGGCCACACCCTCCCTCATTACACAGACACACATTAAGCATTCAAGTTTACCTAACTTGGAGTTACAAAATATGCCAAAAAATGATAATACGGTCAAAATACTCACTTGTCTAATAATTGTGCACACAGTGTAATTACGTTCGATATAGTAACTATATACTGTAAGTAACTATTTTATATATTACTTTGTTAGCTCCTATTGTCTGCCTTCAAAAAATTACATCTGAAGTCTATTTAAATATCACTAATTTTGCATGCTCAAAACTGTATAGAACACATCTCTTTCATTCTGCGATGGCTATACTCAGTAGCGAATACTCAGCGTATACTCAGTATCTTTTCAGATACCTGGCAGCAACATTTGAAAACGCTTGAAGCAGTTTTCTTGAAATTGCATGATGCAGCCTTGGTGTTGAATCTTGAAAAATGTGAGTTTGGCAAAAGCACATTGAACTACCTAGGCAAGGTGGTTGGTTGCGGTCACGTTCGACCTTTGGATGCAAATATACAGGCTATCAAGGCTTTTCCTGTTCCCAAGACTAAAAGAGACTTGAGGCGTTTTTTAGGTATTACTGGTTACCGTTGCTTTTGTAAGAATTTTTCTGATGTGGTTTTACCGTTAACCAATTTGTTGCGTTCTTCCATAACTTTTAAATGGTCCCATGGGTGCCAAGAGGCATTCGATGCGGCCAAGTCACTCTTGTGTAGCTCACCTGTGTTGCGCGCCCCTGATTTTTCAAGGCCTTTTAAATTGGAAGTGGACGCTAGTGGTTCAGGAGCAGGTGCTGTGTTGTTACAGAGAGACGCTATGGGAATAGATCACCCTGTTATTTACTTTTCTAAGAAATTCGTGAAACACCAGTTAAATTACAGTACTATAGAAAAAGAGACTCTTGCATTTCTTTTATCCCTACAACACTTTGAGGTTTACCTAGACAGTTCAACTGAACCAATCACAGTTTATACTGATCATAATCCATTAGTGTTTTTAAGCCGAATGTCCAATTCAAACCAACGCCTGATGCGCTGGTCATTGATTGTACAAGGATTTCACCTAAAGATTGTGCACAAAAAGGGATCTGACAATGTGATGGCTGATGCTTTGTCTCGGTGCTGAACTAGTGTTGTGTAGAAGATTATTGTGTGTCTCCCCCAGGTCTTCGTTTTTAAGGGGGAGGGTGTTACATCCTATGCTGCCAGATCCACCTCCTGATCCTCCAGGCCAGGACTTGGCTACCACCTCACTCTGGCTCCGCCCCTCCACTTAGGCCTTGTGGATAAAAGAGGACGAAGATCCCAAGATGGGGGAGAGAGATTGAGAAGAGATTTAGAGGAGATAGTGAGGCTTTGTGTGTGATACTGCTGATATATTGTGTGTTAGCTCTTGTGTAGTTGTAAAACTTTGTGTCTTGGTGTGTGTTGTCTTTGATAAGAATTTTGTCTCGTGTTAGCCCTGTGGGAGAATATTTGTGCTTAGACACTGGTTGTAGGGAGTGGTGCCTTTTGTTTTGTGGGTTTGTGGTTGTTTGCTGTCAGTGTAGGTAAGCATTATACTTTTGTTTTAGGATTAGTTATATTATTTTTCGGGGGGGGGGGATTGTTTGTTATTTTGGCCTTGCCACTCCTGACGATTGCCAGTAAAACTTCTTATTACAAACATCAGACAACTTTGTCCTGGATTTACATTTCTTCCATCATCCATATTAGTACAGATTATATACATACATACAGTTGCGGCCTTTACCTAGACAAGGGACGTAACACCATGACCATTATACCTGCCCCCCCCCCCCCCCTCAAAAAAAAATTGTTTCCTCTCCTAATTAACTGCAATTAAAAAAAATAAATAATTGAGACGACAGTACAGCTTTAAAAACGCAATAAACAATAACGTATGTACTAGATAACTTCTTAAGCAAAATAGGGTTTCAACAAAATAAGGTTCACAGCTCCGTGTTCCTCGGGAGCTGAATATGTAAACAACGCGCACGAGAGCATCAAAGGAATGAATCGAAACTAGCTAGCGGTGGTACACTAACGACAGCTAGCGTCGCCACAGCAGGCGGAAATTATCATACAGTTAAGCCCGCCCACTAAGAGGGAAAATATGATTGGTCAATTTTACTGTCATTTGAAACGGGTATTGCGCTGAATTATAACTGAATTATAACTCTGTAAACGAACAGCGGGCCCACCAATCACCAACATTCTGCGGAGGCTTCACAGTCCTGATAGGGGGAGAGACAGACTCACAGGCTTCCACTTAACCCCTCACCTTCCAACACAGATTGAATAGACTCAGGGTGAATAATTTATTTGCTTATATTTTTGTAATTGTTTAGATGTCGATTGTCAAACTGTAAGTAGATAAAAAAAATTGGATAAATTATATATATTTATGTTTTAAGAATAGGCCCTCTGAGAGGGCGTAGAGGGCCCTGACGGTTCCCCACTGGTTATACTAAATTATACTCAATACTTAAAATGTCAAAGGTTGTTTACAAGTGGCTACTATGCTGTAGGGCTGCATCACTAACTGTAATGACGGCTAAGTGGCTAACGTAAACTAAACAAACCTATCCGGTTGTGTTTTCAGGTGCTTATGAAGTTTGAGGTGGTGTTCCTATGTTGTTTCCTACATTCTTTACACATTGCCTCCTTCAGTTCTGTCCAAGGATTAAAACTCCCTATAGCCGAAGGCACCACCTACAATGAACGTGGGCTGCATTGGGCCCCCCGGGCTAGATCTTATATGAATTACAGTTTTATCCCAGTAGATTTGGTACATTTCTCACATGATGGTTTACATTGGCATTACATTGTGCATTTCTCAAAACAATGCAAACTCAATGAAACATCTGCATAAGCACATATTTAGGTCAACTAATTTGTCAGTGCCATTAGACTAGTCTGTTATATACAAAACCACACCGAGTCGTACGGCTCGTCCACGCTTGTTTATTCACACACACTGCACCAGACAAAACGGGCTTCCCGCTAATCTGTGACCCTTAACCCAAGATGACGTAATGGCTTTTAAAGACAAAACATTTTCCCCCCTCCCCAAAGGAACCCCCAAAACACATCCTACATAAACTGTACCATATAGACACCAGCGCCTGTATGAACTATAGTCAGGCGTTCAAAACTATGTCCACAGACATAACCGTATGAGAACATTAACTAAGGCAGGTTGACCTGAAACATGACAGATTAAATGATATTAATTATTTAAATTCAGTCATATAGTCCCTTAAGTAGCCTGGTTGGGCCCGTGTTCGGGTCCCTCGCCTGGTAGGATTGCCTGTGCTGGCCATATCAGTTTTTGTCTCCTGGTTGAATTCTGCGTCTGCTGCAGTAGGTGGCCGCACCCTGCGGAGGCGGCGTGCATGCCACCTCGTTCCGTCCGACAGGCGGAAAGTGGCCGGACCTAGCTGCTTTGTCACTTGGAGAGGCTCGGACCAGAAGGACATTAATTTATGTGCTGAACACCCCTTCTTGGTATACACCGACCATAAGAACCTGGAGTACGTCAAGTCCGCCAGACGCCTAAACCCACGACAGGCAAGGTGGGCATTGTTCTTTTCTCGGTTTCGCTTCACCGTATGTTAAAGACCCGGCTCCAAGAACATCAAAGCGGACGCGTTGTCCAGGATACACAAACGAACATCGAGTGACAGAGTACCTGAGCGCATTCTGAAGGAATCCTGTTTTATCGACCTGATCCGATGGGATATACAAACGGAAATGAACCAACCGCTCCAAACGGACCCGGGCCCTGCAGACTGCAGCAATATCGTATCAATCCCACGTTTCATGTCTCTCTCCTTAAACCTGTCCATTACAGCCCCATGTCCATTACCACCATACCGGACCGTCCCCCGGAACCACTGGACATCGACGGTCGACCGGCGTACCTAATCCGCGAGTTGTTGGAATCCCGACGTCGGCGTGGTGGTCTCCAGTACCTCGTCGACTGGGAGGGCTTCGGGCCCGAAGAGAGAGCCTGGGTACCTGCGCGCGACATACTCTGTCCCTCGCTCATCTCGGCCTTTCACGCCACTCATCCTCACTTTCCTGCTCCCCGGGGCCATGGCCGCCCGCCTTCTTGTCATGGAGCGTCTAGAGACGCTCCGTTGAGGGGGGGTAATGTCAGGAATGTCACCTGATTGCACCTAGTCTCAGCTGTTGCCTATCACCACGCCCACATTCCTGGCATATTTAATCACTTCCGTCCCGCTTCCTAGATGCGGATGCGAAGTAATGCCAACTATGTTGACTACCGAGCGTTATATTCTGGCTGTTCTCCTTCTGTGTACCGACCTCTGCTTGTTCCCTAGACCTCCTCTCCTGCCTGACCCACGGATACCTCCCGGACTCTGCTT
Organism: Brachyhypopomus gauderio; assembly: GCF_052324685.1. Classification (NCBI taxonomy): domain Eukaryota; kingdom Metazoa; phylum Chordata; class Actinopteri; order Gymnotiformes; family Hypopomidae; genus Brachyhypopomus; species Brachyhypopomus gauderio. Next base: position 8,871,583 of record NC_135228.1, read on the forward strand.
ACCCCCTACGACCTCGGACCGGAACGACTACCGCAACCCAGCGACACGCGCTTACACTTACACCGTTCAAAATAAAATATTGAGCTTTTGCACCAGGATCCCTCTCTGTGTCTTCCATACGTTACAGCGCAATTTCAATTAAACCATCCTCTTTCCCTGAGACTTGGCGTGATCACTTCCTTTTTAGTTGCTCACCCTGCCCGTCACAATACTAAATGTATACTAACATTGTATAACAACTAAATTCTTATATGGTACAAACACGTTAACCTTTTTTAAAATTTGGAAAAAAGTAATTAAACAATGAATAGCATTCAGATTATTTATGCTAATTTTGTTTTTTTTCTTTATAAATTCTACATGTAGGGTGACAAATGACAAAGCCGGAAGGTGATGCATATCCGCGTTGCATCTTGGGCCTGATGAGGCCCTGAGCAAGGCATTGCGGGCCCGCTCCCAGGTCAACCTGCAGTGGCGGACACAGTTAACTCCTTCTCCTCCACAAACATGGGCAGAGCATACCCCTAAAGGCAATCGAACGGTGACATGCCCAAAGACGAGTGCCAGAGGGAGTTCAGCTGGTCTGACCAGGAGCCAAGATTGAAGGAGTCTAGGAACCAGAGCGTGGTTCACCTGTTTGGTCTGACCTTTACTCTGGGGGTGAAAGCCAGAGGAGAGGCTAGCCCTGGCTCCCAAGAGCTTACATTTACATTTACATTTACGGCATTTAGCAGTCACTCTTATCCAGAGCGACTTACAAAAGTGCTTAGTGTTTAGCTTGAGAAACGCCCCCCAGAAACAACTAGTGAATTGGGGCCCTCTGTCAGATACCACGTCCAGGGGGAAGCTGTGGACACACACTGCAGGAAGATGGTGGCCATCTCTCAAGCAGAGGGGAGTTTAGGTAAGGCTATGAATTTGCTGGTTTTAGAAAACCGGTCAACAATGACCAGGATTACAGTGTTGCCTCGAGAGGGGGGCAACCCGGTAATGAAGTCCATGGAGAGGTGAGACCAGGGAGGAGAAGGAACAAGGAGCGGATGAAGCATACCCTGAGTTTTAGAAAACAAGGTCTTCCCCCGGGCACATACCTCACACGCAGCCACAAAGGTGCCCACAGCATGGTACATACTGGGCCACCAAAAGCAACGCCGAATGAGTTCTAGGGTGCGGCATGAGCTCAATCTATGACTCTCCCTCGTAACCATGTAGGAACATAGAGCCGACCTGCGGGACCTCCTCCAGGGTTGGGCTCCTGACGCAATGCCTGTTTAATTGCGGTTTTGATGTCCCATTGGATGGGTGCCACAATCGTGGTAGGGGGAATCGTTGGTCTCAAAGATAGGGAGGTCAGAGGTGGGCTCCTCCAGGCAAGAATGGGCATTGGGTTTAACATTCTTCGATCCGGGACGGTACAACAAATTAAAGCTGAACATCTCAAAAAAGAAGGACCACCTGGCTTGCTGAGGGTTGAGTCTCTTAGCCTGCTAGAGATATGCTGAATTTTTGTGGTTGGTCCACACTACAAATGGATGTTTGACACCCTCCAGCCAATGCCTCCACTCCTCAAGAGCCAATTTGACTGCCAAGAGTTCTTTGTCACACACATCTTCGTTATGTTTGGCAGGAGTGAAGCAATGGGAATAAAACGTGCAGGGGTGTAACTTAGGGGGCTTCCCAGACCATTGAGATAATATAGGCAGCCTGGGCCTGGGGAGTCCATACAAGCTCCCAAGGGCCTTCCTGGTGAGTGCTGACAGAGCCGCCAATGAACTTGATAAACCTGCAGTAAAAGTTGGCAAACCTCAAGAAGCGCTGCACTTGGCGGATGGAAGTGGGAATGGGCCAGGATGCCACGGCCCGTATTTTGGCCGGATCCATGGCCAATTTGCTTCTGGACACATGGAACCCTAGGAAAGAGATCTCAATGTGAAAGTGTGACAACTGGAGAATCCTCTAAACTTGCGCAACATGCTCCTGAAGAGTGTTGGGAATTTTCTTCTCCGACCCAGACGGGCCCCAACACCGCCCAGATGAACCGACTGGTTTTTGACTGAGTGGTCCAAGCAAAGTCTTGACAACAAAAGTTCTTTTAAAATGATTTATATAGAATATAATTGAATGCAATATAATAGAAGTATACGTGGTACAAACTCTTCAGTGCACTGGTGCTAGTTGCCTAGGAATCTACCTAACCCAAGTGGATCTCAGCAGTGTCCAAGCGAAAAGCCTCTCGTGCTGGGCGATGTCCTTTCTTTCATACTCTCTGTCCATAAGTTTCGATTTGTTAAGTTTTGATAACTCCCCAATCCTGGCTGCTCTCCATGGAAAATCACCTGCTCCTCTTCTCCCAGCCTGTGTGCCTGGTTATCTAAAAACTGCTTGCTACACATCCTGCACTGAATAGGCCCCTTCTGTTCTCCTCAAGGCCACTGAGGCCTCCTTACTCCTGCTTTCCCACAGTCTTCCTGAAAAACACTAAATTGACACATCAAGTTATTAGCCTTTAATTTTCTTTTTTCCAACAAGAGACAGGCTATAACTTAGTATATTATCCAAATAGATGAACACATAGTGATCCAGAGCCTCTCTCAAATCCTCATTAATACCACTGGAAAACAGCAGAGGCATTCATGAGTCCAAACAGCATCATGAGATATTCGTAATGGCCCAAGAGGGTAATGAAGGCAGTCTTCCATTTATCCCCCTCATGTACCCTGATCAGGTTATAAGCACTGCGCAGATCCAGTTTAGTATAGATAGTGACCTGCTGCAGTGTTTTGAAGGCTGTGGGCATGAGCGGTAACGGATGTTGGTCCTTCACAGTGATCTTGTTGTGCCCCCGGTAGTCAATACATAGCCTCAACCCGCCATCTTTTTTTTCCACAAAAAATAACCCCACACCAGTGTGCGATGTAGATGGCCAGATGAGACCTGTGGCCAAGGACTCCTGAATGCAGTCATCCAAGGTAGGGTTGTCCCGATCCGATATTTGGATCGGATCGGCCGCCGATATTAGCAAAAAATGCGTATCGGTATCGGATCGGCTGGCACGAGAAAATGCCGATCCAGACTCCCGATCCAGTTTTTTTAAAGTCCGATCCGCACCCATTTAGATAATCCATTCCAGTTTTTGCTGTGGTTTTGCCAGTGAGAGTAAAATCCGGTCCGCATTTTCCAGCACACCTTCAGCACACGAGCATAGCGTCTCCCCAATTTAGCTCCGCGGCATCTCCTAACCATTAGGACCGCCGTGTAAATTTGAAGTGATCGGTAAAAATGTCAGTTGTGTGGGATTATTTTACCTTAAAGGACGACAAAGACGAAGAGGTAGAGTGCAACATATGCCACAGTAAAGTCAAGCGTGGAACTTTTAATACAACCAATCTAATCAAGCATTTAGCGAAATACCACCATAAACAACATGATGAGTTTCTAAAGAAAACCGAAGACAAAAAGAAAGGTCCTACACAACTAACACTGGCAGAAACCTTTGAATTGAAGGGAGTGTATAGATGGGGCTGGAGCAGCAAAGTGTGGAGTAGAAAGCATTTTGCTTTTAATTAGTTTACGATATGTGCACGGATTTTTTTTAAGCTTTGGTTTACACTTGTTCAAGAGCACTGATGGATGTTAATGTTAATAGACTATTTGTTAATAGACTATTTTCCACTCAGGTTGTGTGTTTTTGTAACATTCTGCGCGAGGCAGAACAGGGAGACGGACACAAACGCTGAGGAGAGCGAGATTTATTAAGGGAAATTCCAAAATCAGGGTCGAAGAGGATAGCACGGGTCAAATCATTGAGGGAGTCCGAACATTGAACAAGCAACGACATTGTAACACAAGGAGTACTCACAGAAACCAGGCAGGGAAAATGGAACAGGGAAACGCGAATGCACACACAAAAGCCAGCAAACGTGAACAGAGAATACATGAAGCACAAAACAACCGATGACTAGACCTGTGAGATACAGGGACTAATATACATAGAACTAAACAAGGACCAGGTGATAACAATGACGACAGGGGCGTGGCAGACAATAGGAAATCATAGAGACAAACGAGCAGGGCGGGGTGAACAGGCAAGAAACACAGACATGAGGGAACCCAGAGTGACAGCTAGGAGAGGGGGCGTAGCCCTACGTGACAGTTTTGCTTTTTTAATATAATTTACAATATTATTTGCACTTGTGGCTTTTTAATCCTTTGATTAATGATGCTATTTCTGTTTGTTATTTAATATTTTGTCTATTTTGAGGTTATTAATTGCTAAATAAACAGGTCAATTTCTCCTTACCAACCATTGTGTATTATTCAAACACACCTAATTCAGCTGGCTGGTATCGGATCGGAAGTGCAAATAAATATCGGTATTGGATCGGAAGTTCAAAAAGCTGGATCGGGACATCCCTAGTCTAAGGCCTTTTGTTCAGGAGGAGAGAGAGAGAAAAGCCGACCCCTACCAGGCAGGAGGTCAATAGCAATGTCATAAGGCCTATGCGGAAGAATCCTGTGATATTCAGCTTCAGGCCAATACATTCCAGAAGAATCTTAGATACTGTGGGACAGCCTGTATGATTGACAAATTCAGTTAGTCGATATCTGGGTTATGGAGTTGGAGCCAAGGAAGCCCGAGAATTAAGTTGCTCTTAGGGGCAGTAATCATACATAGAATGTTGTGTTCCCAATGTCCCCCTATCCTCATCTCCAAGGGGATAGTCTGACTACACATGCAACCTGACACAAGGACTCGCCCCGTCAATGGCGGCAACGGTAAGAGCGGGATTACGAGTGGTATCTTGAGGGAGGCAGCGCGAGCAGCCTATTTTCTGTACCTCCGACGCTGCTTACTGCCGACGCTGCTTACTGGAGTGTTTTTGCCTTCTTTTTCCCTATCAATTTGCTTACATTTGATATATCTACAAATACTTTGTGGATATATTTTTAACTCCGGCTACAACAACATCCACAAGCCATTGAAAGACCTTCTCGATTGGAAACATCTTCGACATTTCGACATCTTAACCGAAACTAAGTATCTTCATATTTTATCATGTCTGAGTCACTTGTTGCTTGTGTTGAGTGTGGCATGTATAGCTACTCTTCTTCCATCAGTAGTGATAATAATTTTATTTGTGTGAAGTGTAGATTAATTATTAGTATGACGGAGAAGATTTCGCTTTTAGAGGAGCGCATCCGGGCTTTAGAAAGTCCTAGAGAGTTTGTAGCAGCTAGCGCAGTTAGCGTAGCAGCTAGCATAGCAGCTAGCATAGATAGCGTAGCAGGCCCGGGTTGCACAGCCATAGCTAGCGAGCCCTCAGCTCCGGCATTAGAGCCCTCGCAGCGGGGTGAATGGGTGACGTCTCGGCTGCATAACCATAGGGCTGAGCACCGTTCGTCTCAGGTTCCCGTGTCAAACAGGTTTGCCCCTCTCAGTAATACACCGACTGAGCAACCTGTTAAAAGTGTTCTGGTGATAGGAGATTCACAGCTTCGATACGTGAATGTAGCGACCAGTTTAGAGACACCAGCGGGCATAGTCAAGTGTATCCCGGGGGCTATACACTTGACTGACATCAGGGCTAATCTAAAGGTGCTGGCTAAAAGTAAATATTCAAAGATAGTTATACACGTATGCACCAATGATGTGGGATTGAGACAGTCTGAAATCACTAAGGATAATGTTAAAGAGTTGTGTGAGTTAGTGGGGATGATGTCAGATGCCGTAATATGCTCTGGTCCCATTCCAGTTCGGCGTGGCGCTGAAACCTACAGCAGGTTATGGGCGTTACACTGCTGGATGTCTAAATGGTGCTCAGAAACAAAGTGGGTTATATAGATAACTGGACATGTTTTGAGGGCAGGCCTGGCCTTTTGAAGCGAGATGGCATTCACGGCATTCTCCCCTCTAGACCAGGGGTACTCAAATAGAAATGACGGGCCACATTATATTTTTGAAGGGGCCGGTTACGGGGTGGCGAACGTAAACTGTCGTAATGCTGTACCAACCCATGAGGGCAGTCATGGCCCCTGGCCCCTGAGCAAGGCCATAACTATTCTCTGAGCCTGGGCTACACTCCCAGTTCATTTAAACTTGCAGTCATCCATCCATTATCTGAACCGCTTAATCCCGCTAGTCAGGGTCATGGGGGGGCTGGAGCCAATCCCAGCATCTCCGGGCGAAGGCAGGGTACACCATGGGCAGGTCGCCAGTCCACACACGCACTCACACCTACGGGCAATTTTTTTTTTTTTTAGAGTGATCAATCAACCTAACACGCATGTCTTTGGACTGTGGGAGGAAACCGGAGTACCCGGAGGAAACCCACGCAGGCACAGGGAGAACATGCAAACTCCACACAGAGCAGCCCAGACCGAGAATCGAACCCAGACCTCTAAAAACCCAGACCGCCTTGCTGTGAGGCGACAGTGCTAACCACCACACCACCATGCCGCCCCACTTGTGGTAATCAAGCTGTTAATTAAAAAACCTGTCCAAGTATAGGCCAATTTCTAATCTGTCATTCATATCCAAAATTTTAGAGAAAGTAGTTTCTTCACAACTCTCTTCCTTCTTACAGACAGAACATGTCAGAGTTATTTCAGTCTGGATTTAGAGCTCATCACAGCACTGAAACGGCACTGACTAAAGTTTTGAACAATCTCTTAATATCCTCTGATAAAGGACACATTTCTTTTCTCATACTGCTAGACCTCAGTGCTGCTTTTGACAGCTTTGGTCATAATATTCTACTTAATAGACTGGAGACACTCATTGGCATAAGAGGTAAAGCACTCTCCTGGTTCAGGTCCTACCTGACAGATCGTTACCAATTTGTACTAGTAAATAATGAATGCTCAGAGCATTCTAAAGTAAAGTATGGTGTCCCACAAGGATCTGTATTGGGCCCCATATTATTCTCATTATATATGCTACCACTGGGCACTATCATTCGTAGGCATGGTATTAGCTTCCATTGCTACGCAGATGATACTCAGTTGTATATATCTTCTAATCCAGATGATATCACTACAACTCTCAAGATTGAGAACTGCGTCCAGGACATTAAAAACTGGATGGCGTCTAATTTTCTTCAACTAAATTCTGACAAGACTGAGGTGCTGATTCTTGGGCCTAAAGCTGCTAGAAGCAATTGGGCTGATATTATCCTTACCCTAGATGGTTTTTCAGTAACACCTAAATCTACTGCAAAAAGTTTAGATGTCACTATTGCTTCTGATCTTTCATTTGACGGACATGTATGTGATGTCACTAAGGCTGACTTTTTCCATTTATGTAATATCGCCAAGCTGAGACACTTACTTTCATTAGCTGATGCAGAGAAACTGGTCCATGCTTTTGTCTCGTCGAGATTGGACTACTGTAATAGTCTTCTAATTGGATGCTCTAAACAGTCCATAAAGAAGCTACAACTTGTACAAAATGCTGCAGCTAGAGTCCTAATCTAAAGCTAGGAAATTCGATCATATTAGTCCCACTCTCGCCACATTACACTGGCTTCCGATTCTTTTATGGCAAATGGAGGAATTTTGGCACACTCATCATTGCAGAATTGTTGTAATTCAGCCACATTGAAGGGTTTTTGAGCATGAATGGCATTTTTAAGGTCATGCTACAGCATCTCAATTGTATTGAGGTCAGGACTTTTACTAGGCCACTCTAAAGTCTTCATTTTGTTTTTCTTCAGTCATTCAGAGGTGGACTTGCTGGTGTGTTTTGAATCATTGTCCTGCTGCAGAACCCAAGTTTGTTTCAACTTGAGGTCATGAACAGATGGTCAGATATTCTCCTTCAAGATCTTTTTGTAGAATTCATAGTTCCATTTATCACAGCAAGGCCCTGACGCAGCAAAACAGCCCCAGACCATCACACTACCACCACCATATTTTACTGTTGGTAAATGCAGTGTTTCTTTTACGCCAGATGTACTGGGACACACACTTTCCAAAGAGTTCAACTTTTGTCTCATCAATCCACAGAATGTTTTCCCAAAAGTCTTGGGGATCATCAAGGTGTGTTCTGGAAAAATGGAGATGAGATATAATGTTCTTTTTGCTCAGCAGTGGTTTTCGTCTAGGAACTCATTTATGCCCAGTCTCATTTATGCCATTTATGCCCAGTCTCTTTCTGATGGTGGAGGCATGAACACTGACCTTAACTGAGGCAAGTGAGGCCTGCAGTTCTTTGGATGTTGTTGTGGGGTCTTTTGTGACCTCTTGGATGAGTTGTTGCTGCGCTCTTGCAGTAATTTTGCATGGCCAGCCACTCCTGGGAAGTTCCATGTCTTTGCCATTTGTGGACAATGGCTCTCACTGTGGTTCGCTATATTCCAAAAGCTTTGGAAATGGCTTTATAACCCTTTCCAGACTTACAGATCTGAATTACCTTCTATCTCAATTGTTCCTGAATTTTTTTGGATCTCTGCATGAAGTGTAGCTTTTAAGGACGTTTTGGTGGACTTCACTTTGTCAGGCAGGTCCTATTTAAGTGATGTCTTAATTGAGAACAAGCGTGGCAATAATCAGGCCTGGGTGTGGCTAGAGACAGTGTACTCAGGTGTCAGAAACCACAGTGATGATATGTTTTAACAAGGGGGCAATCACTTTTTCACGCAGGGCCATGAAGGTTTAGATTTTTTTCTCCCTTAATAATAAACACCTTCATTTAAAAATGGCATTTTGTGTTTACCTGTATTGTCTTTGACTAATATTTAAATGGGTTTCATGTTCCGAAACATTTAAGTTTAAGTGTGACAAACATGGAAAAAATCAAGAAATCAGGAAGAAATCAATTTACAAATATAACAGTGGCCACATTTATAATTAAGTACTTCAGAATCCTCCAGGATGATTCACAGAATACATCCCTTTTAAGGATCCTTAACTAATCTCCTTCAGACCAGACAAATACATCAAACAACATGCTCCTCAAGAGTGAGATAAATAACCATTCAAATAATAAATGTGCTAATGTAGCCTGCCACCATTTTATATGTGCTATATATAAGAGGCAGTAAGAGAACTAGCACAAAAAGATCAATTGTTAACACCCATTCAACCTCATTTGTTTACTGTAAAGGCCTGTAATCTTCGTGGAAAAACCAATAAAAGACTTGTTGATCATTTTGTTGAATACCTTCAAACCACCAGAATTAAGGATTTGTCATAGTGGCAAGGCATTTTAAAAGGATGGGAATTGGATTCATTACATATCTGTTTGGCTAATCACTTGTTGCTATGGCAGTAAAAAAGTTAGGAAACTTAAAGAAAAGCAAGTGATCTACACTCTCTGAACTTTACAACCCCATGAAATTCACGTTAGAATATAGACATCTACTTTTTCTAACATAAAATGGTTCCAACGCCTACAACTGTATAAGCACTTTGCATGCATAGATGATGGACGTCCTGTTTCTTGTTTCTCTGGAAGCAGTGTACAATTATATGTGCTATTTTTGTCATTGGATTGGGCTCTTATAGTAGATAACAATTCGTTCAATTTACAGCGCCTTTCGCAAACCCAAGGACTCTCTGTACATCTTGAGTGAGGAGAGGACAGGGGAGAAATGCCACCTAGTGACCTCTCTGAGCAGAGCACAAATGTAAAACATCTGTAAATTGCATCTGGGCATACATCATTCTGTGATTCTGACTGTTTCTTTGCCCAATCTCACAAATGCGATTGAATGGACAGGGATGCGCTGTTAAAATTACCTGGCTAAACAGAAACATCAAATAACTGTCCAACCTTCGTGGAGCCTGAAAATAGGCATATATGAAGGCTACTATCTGTCAGATTTTGCATGATATTTTCTTATTGTAAAAAAAAAAACGTTTAATTCAAACGCGGTTGTAACATGTCCTCTTTATGAATTTTTAGTATTATTCTAATACATTGGATAAAATGTGTCAAACAGTAATAGCTGAAATGTCGAAGCACAAACGTGAAATCAGAAAACGGTGTGCTAAAGAGCAAAGCCATGACGCAGGCGGCGCTGCTGGCGCTTCCACCAAGACCCCGTCCGCCTCTCCCACAGCGCGCCTGTGCTAACCTTAAACGTTTGCCACTCACTTGGGTTGAGACCGGCCTTGTTGACGTTGAATTTAATTTTTTTTTAACCTGGTCAGCAACACAGTCACTGTAAGTACATGGCTATTTTAAAGTTGTCAGCCTTTGGTCTTCACAAAAGCATTTAATGTGGAATGTGTGGATCTGCCAGTTTTACGCAATATTATTCATGAAAGTAGTGGTTGCTAGGCGAGGCCTCGGTAGTACTAAAGTCGCTAGTTAGCTAGTCGGTTATGTCAGCTGTTACGGAACACTAGCCCGGCTAACCAAGCTAGTTACTTAGCTGCTTATAAATACGGCCCGTCTTCGCGAGGTAATACGCGGTAAACTAGTTAGTTATATAGCGAACTACAATGTACATTTACCTTAGTGTTAGTGTAGTGTTAGCTACGTTAAACATGGAGATTGCCCTGTTGTTTTGTTTCGATGTGTGGGGCTACAGCGGCTAACAACTAGCCTAACGCGTGTATAGCGAACTGCTAACGATATCGACTTAGCTAGATAGCCAAATTTAGCTAATTCAGTACGTTCATGTCACCGAGCTCCCTAACTAACTAACTAACTAATTCAGTCAGGTAGCGTAGAAATATATATTATTTTAGTATTATTTCCCAGTTTGTAGTTTTTCCCCCCGTAGTTACACACATATGTAGTTAGCTGGCTATTTAACCCTAAATGATAGCTTAGCGACTAGCTAATTCAGTTTCCAAGTTAGCTACCTAGCTGAGCGAGGCAATACAGACATTTCCATGACTTTGATTCAGAATACCGATCAGTTTGGTAACGTGAGCTAACGTGATCACTGCCTGAAATCAATTTTTAACTGCATCATCTGTCGTAGATGCCAACAATTAAACTGCAGAGCTCCGACGGGGAGATGTTTGAGGTGGATGTTGAAATCGCCAAGCAATCAGTGACAATAAAGACGATGCTAGAAGGTAAACTAGCCAACTTCTTTACCTAGCTAACTCCTTAGATAGCTACATAGAAACCTCATTTCCTTAGTTGTGCTCCCGCTGTAGCTGGTTAAAGCTGGTAAGTTGTACTTTGTTGGTCAGATATTTAAAAAGTATTAGATAACTGGTGTATTTCTGAACTGTGAATTTGCTTTTTTGTTTGTTAGATTTGGGCATGGACGATGAAGGGGATGATGATCCTGTTCCTCTTCCCAACGTGAATGCAGCCATCCTTAAAAAGGTTCGTTAAATATTGGTTTCTAAGATATCCAATATCATTCTAAGTATTGTCCTGGCGAAAGAAGACAAATTGTGGGTCACGGTTGCATGGCCTAAATCTAATTATTACAAATATTACATTTCTCCAAAGGTTTTGCTTAACTGTAACCTTGGTGAAACAATGATTATGTAATTTCTTTAAGAATCACAAGGCCATTGTAAATACGCCAGCTGTATGATATATTACATTAGTAATAAAACAATGAATAGAACAAAATGATAAACCAAAATGTATCACTTTTCATCCATTTTACATGACAGATTTTCACACAAGAATGATCACTGTCAACTATCTGGAGTTAAATGATGGAATATGTGTAGATAACACTTTGCTTGGTTTGAAATGTAGTAAAATACATTGATTTTAATTTACCAATTAGCTTTGATTATTTAATCAAAAGTAGCATCCCTATAGAAATTATGAGAAAAAAATTTGCACTTTGTCAGTTAGTAGGTGGACTGTGTTTTGCATACTGTTGCACCCTGTACATAGTTTGTATTTGGCATAACTGATTGTTATAAACAGATCTTGATGGCTGCTCAATATGTGGAGTTGCATAAATCGGGGTGAGGATTTGGGATCTATAGCTTTAATTACTTTATTTACATTAATTATCTAGCTGTCTTGATTTCTGGGGGTTCAAGTCATGCCCAAGGATGTCATCTTTAGCTCTGTTTACTAGTGATGGGCAAAGTGATACAGAAGCTTCGGAGCTTGTGTCGAGAAATCCAGGAAGTCGTTTATGAAGTGCGTATCGAGGCTTGCTTCGTTTAGGGTGAGTGACGTCATTGATGACGTCTGAAGCCTCGCTGGTTCAGGACGTGATTCGAGTATTGGCGTGATTTTTGACCATATATAAAGCGCAATGGATTCCCGCAAAAGTTGCGTGTTAGTATTCATGTTGGAGTTTCGCCAATTTGTTCGTGATCTAGATGAGCCTGTTTTCATGGAGCCTGGTAAGAAGAGAAGAGTTTCCCCTGTATGGAAACACTTTGAACAGATCTCTCCCGATAAGGTATTGCACGGGCTTGCTGTGGGATACTTGTGCACCCCTGTCTCCTCAGTACCATGTGAAAGGGTTTTCTCCAAAGCTGGAGAGGTCATCTATATATATATATATATATATATATATATATATATATATATATATATATATATATATATATATATATATATATATATATATATATATAAATTTTTAGTTTTTTCTTGTGTGCGGCCTGGTACCAAATGACTGTATTTATTTATTGACTGAAATCATACTGGCAAGTTGACAAACAGACCTCTATTAGCATTTCCCACACATTAATCAACAAACTAGATGAACAAATGAATGAACCACAGAAAATCAAATTACGGTGTTTGTATTTCTGTTCTTGGCAGTGATCTTTCCTTCCTGTGCTGATAATGTTGATTAGGGGACTTAACAAATAGTTGAAATGATAATAAAGGTGTTGACCAGCAGGGGGGTTTGTGTGCACATGAAGCTTTGAGAAATGAACCTTTTTTTGAACCAGCTCGATAGAAAGCTTCAAGGGTTCATGAGGCTTCATCTGGCCGTCACTACTGTTTACTCGTTGTCCATAAAGAAAGTGAAGCTTTGGCTTTCTGGCCATAAAATGAGCTAACAATTTCACTCAAGTGTTCTTGGAGGTATTTACTTAGCATTATATTAACTGAAAACATCTGCTGCTCACTTTTGGTCATGTATGCACAACAAAAGTGTAATGAGAAAGGAGGTTTAGCCTGTTCATATGCTGCTTTCTCTTTAAACTGCTGCTTGGACACCAAGCAGCTGCATGATCAGGACGTGCTTGGTGGGTTCGGTTACTCTTAAAGGGCTAGCCTTTAACATTAACATTTTGTTCACAGTAATAATGTGGTGACTTATCTCGGTCACAATAATTGTGTAATGAAAATCGGATACCATGAGAGTTGTAATTGTTAATGTATTAACAACAGTAGTCGTCGTGAGTTAAGAGTATAAGCGCATGCCAACACGTTCATGGCTCAACTAAGACGTGTGTGTGTGTGTGTGTGTGTGTGTGTGTGTGTGTGTGTGTGTGTGTATCCATGCAGGTGATCCAGTGGTGCACTCATCACAAAGATGACCCTCCTCCCCCTGAGGATGATGAGAACAAAGAAAAGAGGACGGATGACATCCCTGTGTGGGATCAGGAGTTCCTGAAAGTGGACCAGGGCACACTCTTTGAGCTTATTCTGGTTTGTCATGTCTCTTCAATTCCATGTTTGAGGCATTTGGGAACTTTGTCTCTGTTGATCTTTAGCAGCAAGACTAGAATATGCTACAGAATTGCTGTGTGAATGGAATGAAGAGCTGATTCAGGTGGCGTACCAATTTCATGGTCAGACTGTTCATCTCTTGTCAAAGTTAAATCACTAAAAACTCCCTTTGCTAATATTAGTATTTGGATGCTCTCCCAAACTGTTTGTGTTTCAGGAGATTTTAAACCTTGGGCAGCACCTGTGTAGTGTGTGCACGGAGCACGGCATGATGCCAAAAGTGTGCTATTCATTGGAGCTGTTCAGACAACACTGTGCCAACATGGCTACCAAATTTGCCATCCCTTTAATCTGTTTTGCTATTTTGGTATCAGCCCTCACAGACTGAAGTTCATGAATCTCCACATCTGTCCACTTAGCCATTTTTGTCTAGTAGCTCTTTGTGTAAGAAAAAAAAAAATTCAGTTTCGTGTAAGTTGAATGTGTTTAGTTGATTCTAAAGGAACATTCTAAATGAAACATGCAGCCAGCGTAGTTATACTAAAACTGGTCTTGTATGAATTTTCCAGGTCTATGGTAATAGTTTTGTGCTTTTGCTGAAGTTGTAGGTATTTGCAGTAGATGGAGGAAGTCAGATCAGCAATCCTTTATGGCTCAAGAAAAAAATAAGGCATGGATAATGTTTTTTAGCATCTTGTAGTGATGGGATCTCACTCATGCTATGTTACTGAAATGATGGAATACAATTTTAGTAATATTTGCTTCATTCTTATATATTTTTGTCTACAGTAAGTTACAGGGCAGACAGATTATCATCCTCTCTACAATAGTAACATTGTTTGGCACTACATGTATATACAGTTGTTCATTATGTGCATACATATGAACATTTATTCAATATTCTCCCAGTGGCAAATGTACAAAGACAATAAAGTGAGCCAAGTACATACATCACACAGAATATCCAATACCTGTTCATCCATACTTACAAACTACCATTTCCAGTAAATAAATCTAAGAAACCAGTATAGTTCTATAACATAGAAACCAGTATAGTTCTATAACATAGTTTAGTTCTATAACTATGTTCTATAACATATAGAACTATACTATGTTATAGAACTAACATATATCCACAGATGTTTTAATGAGCTTTCTATGGCCTATGTTGTCACATTCAGTAGATAAACCCAGAGTCATAAGTACCAAAACATTGCCTATACCAGCATGGGTATTTACGTCTACAGTAATGCTCCTACCATGATTTGTTCTGCATCAAGACTAGATTTTGCCATGGATGTTATATTAAGATATTCTTATACTTCCTACAAAGTTTTACTTAACTTAAGGTAAAGGCTGGTCTGTAATTGCGTCAAACTGACGAATCTAGTTTGTTTCTTCACTAAAGATCTTAAAACTACTGTTTTTAATTTCAGTATTTTGATATTGAGTTCACTATTGATACCTTTTGAGTTACAAAATGTGACTTAATATTAATTATTTTTGTATTCGAAATGCAACATTTTGTCAGAGCTTAAACCATAACTGATATTGTCACTTTTCTGATCATGAAAGATGGGTTTTGTTATTCTGTAAAACTACAGCAGTGTTTTTTTCCTGTTCAAAATATTGTCTGAAATGTGATTTTGTGCAGACATCAAGGTGTGGTTTGTGGATCCCTTGACATGTAATTTGTAAAGTTAATTTCAGTGAACGAGTGTAAAGCCCACTTTCATGTAGTTTTCTTAACACTAGAACCAGGTGCACATTGTTCCCAGTCTTTGTTTCATAACACCTGCTCTTGCATAATAATGTTACATGGGCTGTATGAATGTATTTTAAGTAGCACACAGTAGGCAAGTTTTGTCATTCGAGTCCCAGAATGGAATACAGGAAGTTTACCAACTGTATTATAAAGAGGATGTTCTATTTGCACCAGCTTGTAATGCATTCATTCACCATGCATTCCCTGCCTTACTTTTATCTTTGCTTTACTTGTTTAGGCTGCAAATTATTTGGATATCAAAGGCTTGCTAGATGTCACCTGCAAGACAGTTGCAAATATGATCAAAGGCAAAACCCCAGAGGAGATCAGAAAGACATTCAATATCAAAAATGACTTCACAGAGGAAGAGGAAGCTCAGGTAAATAAATATAAAAATTAGATCCCGTGATCATGTAATGTAGTCTGATGTATGTAGTATTTTCCTGCCCCCAATATGTGGTGGATGTTAAGAATATGAACTTAGTTGTTAAGAAGCCATTTGTTTTATCTGAGAGTAATTCATCTAAGCACTCAGATTAGTCTAGAAATTAATTAAAGATGGTTCTGGAATTAATTTGATTGCAGTTTGATTCCTAAGATGTAGCATTCGTGCACATTACTTTGTCCAGGTACGCAAGGAGAACCAGTGGTGTGAAGAGAAATAAGGAAGCTCCTCCTGACACTAACACACTGTAAGGATTGTTCCCAAAAAACAGATTTACTGGTTGCACTGCGCTGTTCATACTTGTTGATACTCACCTGTAGACGAGTAGAATGAGACCCATTGTGTATTCATAGCATGATCATTTTCATTGCTTGTGTGGTGCAAAAGAAAAATATAATTTAAACTCTTTCCTGTTTTTATTCCTCTTTGTATATTCAGCATAAATAAATAGTCTTCATCTCTTTGAAGTAGAAGCCACTCCCCTTTTTTGGATTTTTGTTTAACCTAAAGAATCTTCTTTATGATGGATCCAAGTAGATTTTTTGAAGATAAAATTGTTAACGCTTGATCTTAATTTTTATAAACAAAGCTTTGTGTGCTGTCTTCTCATAAGTCATGCTGATGAAGAGAATAAAGTTGTAGGAATGATTGGAAGTATAGGAAGCTGTAGGGAATTTAACATGTCCTGTGGACTGGAAGTACTTGTCTAAGTTTTTTTTTTAAGCTTGCATATTTACGTTGCCTATTAAAATTGTATAGGATCAGACACATTTTCTTAGTTCTGCTCTTACAGTGAAGCTTAGAAATATGAATCTTTAAATTCCAAAATAAAACCCAAGAAAATGTGCTTTGGTGTGTTTAATGTTACTTGGGTGAAGCTGTTGCTACCTTGTCTCTTGGTTAGTCAACCAGAATTCAGAAATTGGTATTTGGGCAAAATGGTGTGTAGTAAAGGTACATAAAAAAAATGAAAAAATGCTTGCATGAACTCAATGCAGACCACACTGATTTGAAAAATATTTTAATATATTCAAAATAATGAATACTACACCAAGGCAAAATTACACAAAAAAACCTGTATAAAATAAAATGTAAAAAACACTTGCATGTATTTTCAATCCTGGAACAGTTTTTTATTTATTTATAGAGCAGATAAGAAGAGCAGCCTTTTAGCTCCCTCTTCTGTAAGAGATGAACTAGCACAGTAGTTTGAGTGCAGCAAAAAAGTTGTTTACCAATGCTCCATTATAAATTGGACACCTTTGCACTTTTATTCCATTTTGGACTCATTTAATGAGTCCTGAGTGGTGTGCATGTAGAGCAGTTTGACAGTGCAGATATGAAAAGCAAAAAATAAAGCATTGCCGCTGGAAACACATGCACATAACTTCATTTAACAGTGTTTGAATGACGGACATACTATACACTTAAATCTACGGAACAAACTATGTTTGAAAATGGCAGATTTCTATGTTTGAATAACAATTATGAAAACAATGTTTTTTTTTAGCATAAAAAGTTTAATTACATATAGCAAATTCCATATGTATATATTAAAAAAACAGATTTACAACACTTGAAATACCAATTTCATCATTTAAGAAACTTTCCAGGAAAATGTCATAGGGCAGGTTTTCCAGATGCATTAGTATTGGTTTTTCAGTAACACATCACCAATAGCTGAACACTTTTGCCATGACAAGGCTAAAGCACTGAAGTAAAGACAACCCTGGACAGGTTTTTTTAAACTGGCAAATGCCAGTCTTGTGTCTTGGGGTAGTAAGGTACTTGTTGTCTGAATTCCATATGTTATCTCTAATGAAGATCCTGACAGATGACAATTAGCTTGAACCCAGGGTAATGGTCCTGGATGATTAGTGGACCTGGGGTATAGGGCAACCTGGCTGAAGGCTGTGGATTGCAGTCTCTGTTTTAAATCTGCTGAAGGCAAGAGAGTGTTTGTTGGGTCTGAATGTTGGGGGAAGAGGACTGTGATGTTTTCTGGTCGGATGAAAATTGCTGACTGGTGATGTGGGAGAAGAGAGGCAATTTGAAGGAGAAGTGGGGTGTGGCAGGTGATGGACTGGACATGAGGGCGAGTCTATAGCACTTCCATCGGAAGAATGGGGGCTGGTGCACTGTCCTCCTTGAAGGTACCGAATACACTTCTTTTTCCTCCTAGGAACAGTCAAGAGAGTTATCTGTGAATAAAGCGTGGATGTAAAATGTCACAAATATGTACTCTCGATTCATCATAATGACACACAAAAAAGAAATTTGCTACTGTGAAAAAGACAAATGACAAATGCACCGCAAAATTTAGACAGACCAAATGTTTGTATGGCGAAATCACAAAATGTCAATGTTGTTCATTAAATTGTTCATTTAATTTGGAAGGTCCAAATTAAATTTCATGGAGATTAAATGAGTTTTATATTACACACACACACAGCACTACTTGAAGGTTTGTGAAAGTTGGTGATTGTTTTATAAAGATTAAAATGATGTTATGATATCAACATCCACATCTCAATTTGAAAAACACCTTTCAAATAAGGCGCACACACACAAAAAATATATTTTTATTTTTTATTCAACAACCCTTTATTTATTCAAAAACTTAGTAGCTTGTGGCAACCCCTTTTGCAGCCATTACTTCAACCAAAAGTCTTCTGTAACCACAAGTGTCACACCCACCTACTTTTTGGGACTTTTGCCCACTCTTCCAGCTGAGAGAGATTGGAGGGACATCTGGCATGTACCGCCTGCTTCAGATCTTGCCATGGCATTTCTATGGGACTGAGGTCAAGATTTTGACTGGACTAATCCAAGTTTGATAGAGTGGACCAAGTTTAACAGTGCAGATCTTTCTCTTAAGCCATTCCTTGGTAGTTTTGCTGGAATGCTATAGGGTCATTGTCTTGTTACGTAATCCATTTCCGTCCCAGCTTCAAGTCCCTGACAGGAAATTCTGGTCACAAATTTGTTGTTGGGCCTGGGAATGGATGGTTTCCTGGATAATATAGAGTTGTCCAGGTCCAGAGGCAGAAAAGCAAACCCAGACCTTCACATTTCCATCACCATGCTTCACTGTTGGGAGGAGGTTCTTCTCTTTATATCCAGTGTTGACTTTAATCCATACATGGCACTTGTGATTGTGGCCAAATAATTAAATTTTGGACATTCTCTGTCCCGAGACTTTGTGCTTTACACCTTGGCACGAGTGGTTTGGTTGGTTTCATCTCCCTTTTAATCAGTGTGGTTGTTGTGCATTTGATTGGTCTACTTAATTGATTAATTGAGCACTCGTGTTTCACCTGAGACTTTTACCTAATTGACCTTACCAATGCAGCTGTGGTTCACTTACATTTGCATATGCTCTGACTTCATATTTTATGTAGTCTGCTGGCAACTCGGACATTTTCTTCAAAACAATTAAATGAAATTGATAAACATAAACCTGACATGTCACATACAAAAACCTTTGATAAAATAAGAGAATCATTATTCACAAACTTTCAACAAGCAGTTCACAAATTCAAGCAGCTCTCTCTCTCTCTCTGTATATACACACACTATATTGCCAAAAGTATTCACCCATCCACCAAATTATTGGAATCAGGTGTTCTAATCACTTCCATGGCCACAAGTGTATAAAATTAAGCGCCTGGGCATGCAGAGTGTTTTTACAAACATTTGTGAAAGAATGGGTCGCTCTCAGGAGCTCAGTGAATTCCAGCATGGAACTATGATAGGATGCCACCTGTGCAACAAATCCAGTCGTGAAATTTCCTCGCTCCTAAATATTCCACAGCTAACTGTCAGCTGTATAAGAATATAAGTGTTTGGGAATGACAGCAACTCAGCCACAAGGTGGTAGGACACGTAAACTGACGGAGCGGGGTCAGCGGATGTTGAAGCGCATAGTGCGAAGGGGTTGCCAACTGTCTGCAGTGTCA
Organism: Brachyhypopomus gauderio; assembly: GCF_052324685.1. Taxonomy (NCBI): domain Eukaryota; kingdom Metazoa; phylum Chordata; class Actinopteri; order Gymnotiformes; family Hypopomidae; genus Brachyhypopomus; species Brachyhypopomus gauderio. The sequence goes on from NC_135228.1 coordinate 8,891,325, forward strand.
CTACAGACATCCAAACTTCATGTGGACTTCAGATTAACTCAAGAACAGTGAACAGAAAGCTTCATGGAATGGGTTTTCATGGTCGAGCAGCTGCATCCAAGCCATACATCACCAAGTGCAATGCAAAGTGTCGGATGTAGTGGTGTAAAGCACTCCGCCAATGGACTCTAGAGCAGTGGAGGCACATTCTCTGGAGTCAAGAATCACGCTTCTCCATCTGGCAATCTGATGAATGAGTCTGGGTTTGGTGGTTGCCAGGAGAACGGTACTTGTCTCACTGCATTTTGCCAAGTGTAAAGTTTGGTGGAGGGGGGATTATAGTGTGGGGTTGTTTTTCAGGAGCTGGGCATGGCCCCTTAGTTCCAGTGAAAGTAACTCTGAATGCTTCAGCATACCAAGACATTTTGGACAATTCCATGCTGCAAAATTTGTGGGAACAGTTTGGAGCTGGCCCCTTTCTCTTCCAATATGAGACATGCACGTGCACAAAGCAAGGTCCATAAAGACATGGATGGCACAATCTGGTGTGGATGAACTTGACTGGCCTACACATAGAGTCCTGACCTCAACCCAATAGAACACCTTTGGGATGATTTATAGTGGAGACTGAGAGCAAGGCCTTCTTGTCCAAAACCAGTATGTGACCTCACAAATTCACTTCTGGAAGAATGGTCAGAATCCCCATAACACTTAAGCTCATATGTGAGTCAAGGAAGGGGAGCGTGTACATGCGTGTGTGTACTGTAAACTAAATCCTGTAAAGCGCTTTGTGACATGTGTTGTGAAAAGCGCTATACAAATATATTTGATTTGATTTACTGTGTGTAAGAAACCACTGCAAAATGATCAGTTTCTCTGATTTTACTCTTTATAGGTATATTAACATTGCTCTTTTATTCTATAAACAACTATGCAAAAATATCAAATTGTGTGTGTTGTGTATATATATATATATATATATATATATATATATATATATATATATATATATATATATATATATATATACACACACACACACAGTATCGATATTTTCACATTCATATTATATATTTTATATTTTGTGCATACATAGTACTACTTTATGTAAGAGTGGAAGTTTATTTTAACAACTTAACGCTGCACCTTTTAATATTTTCTTTGTTAGAAATGTGTTGAGAGCCCAATTTTAGTAACAAGAAAAACAATCTTTAACGTTGTTTTGAGGTACCATACCGGACAATGAAAAGAATATTGCATTAATTACTCATTTTATGTATAATTATATTGCAACAAACATAAAAAGTTAAAAACTTATCCTAGGTCAATATTTGAATTCAAATTTGAGTACCAATTATAACAGGTCTCGAAAGTGTTCCTTCACACAAGGTTTTACCAAGTAACATCTGCCTTAACACTTAGCCAGTGCAGTAAAAGTGAGGAGAACAGGAAGCACTTTGATGTCACCAGAAACAAAAGAACAGAAGTGTCAGCTGCTACGGCTCTCTCCTGCAAGTTTCGTACAAATCAAAGTAGCACACAGTCTCTCTCATCTGCTTGAAGATGCTTCAGCCTTCCCCAGAGAAGAACGTTAGTTACTCTCAGCCACCGCAACATGGGTGCGTCTCGCTCTTCAGTGCTCCCTCAGAAATGTCAGCGTGTGCCCTCAAATGCATGTTAGGCCAACCGCATAGCGATAACGAGAGAGGAGAGAGACGGGGGGCGGGGGCCCACGGCAAACACTATGGAGGGGGAGTTGCGGGGAGATGTGTAGGTGTGAATGGCATGAAAGTACAACAGTTTTGACAGAGCTCTGGGTGATGTTTGGTCTAGGGGTTTGCTGGAGCTTTCTAAACCACAACCACGGTGCTTTTTTTCAAGTTGCACATTGTGTGTGAAAGCCTTGCATCGGCTAGTTTCCATGACGTGGTGATGGGGGAGACACACAGGTATTCACAGGATTCGCAACAGTAGCCCTGCGGAGATGCTGAGGCTCATGAAGCTGTGACTAAAGTATTGATGACTTCCGCAAAAAATCACGTTACTGTGTTTTACAGTATTGTCTTTACAGCATACACCATGTTTTAACTAGATGCTTCAAATACCAACTCTCCTTATTTTAAAACGACAGTTATGGTTACATTGGTTTAACTGCAAAAAACAGCTTTTATAATCTTTGTTTTCTTATCACAGGTCTGTTGAGCTGGTTCCAAACAACTTGACTGGGCTGTATTCCCTACCTTGTTCCACTTCTGGACACATGTAAATATTCAATATGAAAATGATTGGCATTTGGTTCGGTTTACACAGCTGGTGTAGGCCCACGGTGTTAGTGAGGGAGAAGCATGCAGAGCAGCATATAGAGCAGTGAGAGAGGTAGAGAGAGGATAAAGGCTAGCTGGGTTGAGGGACATGGGGAAAGGTACACACCTGCAGGGGGCGCACCAGTCCGTTTGTTGGTTGAGGCCGTAGCGAGCTCGGCATTTCTTAGGGGAGCCGGGATCTGAGCGCAAGGCAGCATGCGTGTACGCATAGACATGAAAGGGCAGAAGGGAGAGAGGAAGAGAGGGAATAGGCATGGGCAGAGAAGGCAAGCGTTAATAGACAAGAAAGAACATGAAAATGCAATCAAATCCAAGAGCTCTTTACTGAAGGTTACAGGACAAATCGCTGTGAAGGAAAATCTCACTGTTTTGGACTGTTTATGGTATGCAGAAAGTAATAGTGTCTAAACTCTTGCATGTTCACTTTGGAGATGCCTGATTTTAATCTGCATGTTTTAACACACAATGGTCTACAAATGGCTCCCCAAGAGGCTACTTGAACATATAATGTGGAACAGATTGAAAGTGCCTGATGATAACTGAAATTAATTATAAGCCATATTTCCCATAAGAAACAGTAAATTTGATAGAGAATTACTTGTTTTACATACAGAAAACAATGAAAAAGAAATGCACATTTTTTTTGCCTTTTTGTAAATGACCATCTCCCAACTGCTCTACATTACAACTGCTCTACACCATCTTCCAACTGCTCTACATCCCATCAACTGCTCTACATTATTTGCTATCTCTGTTTCGTTTTTTACCCTTTACCCATTTACCCCTTTTGCAACAGTAGCGTTCTTGATTTCTTTTTCTTGGATATGACTGAACTTACTTCACGTACACTTGGGTGGGACTGGCAATTTTGACGCCATTTTCGTACTGTTCTACGAGTTATTTCTTAAGCTCTACCTGTTTCTCCTCTCCTTTTCCCCAAAGGTCTGGTACTTGGAACTTTCTTTAGCCGCATGGCCGAGATGATGAGTGAGTGACAAATGTGGAAAAAGTCGATTAATTCTATTATAACCAGGGCAAAAAAAAAGTGTTTCCAAAAGGCTAACTGAATATCAGTATGAGGAACTTGAAGCAAAAATAATGTTTTTAAGTGAAAAGCATCAGCTTTTTCATGTTCATGTTTCAGAGCCTTCTTGGCAGCATGCTTTCTAGAGTTTACCGGACTTTAATTTGTTTGTTTTTACAAAATAGTTATTAGCATTAGTAATCTTATTGAATGGTTGCAGTATGGTTTGACACATTCAGATCAGAGGCTTGATCAACAGATGCATACTAATCTCTGCAAAAGTACCATGCATTTCAAGAAATGTTAATGTAGAATATATTAGTACAGGTAGGTTTTGCAGTTTGCTGTGTCACACACACACACACACTCACACACACACACACACACACACACACACACACACACACACACACACACACACACACACGTGTGTATATAACATTGTTTGTTAATATGTTCAAGAACATGGCAAAGGGAAGAACACTATATACTAAAACACTGCTGTACCTGTAGTAGAGTCTTGTTGCTTTTCTCTTTTTCTCCTTTTCTTTTTGCCCTGTGGGAGAGAGAGAGATGGAGTGGTCATTTTTAAAAGGAACTTTTAGATCCTTCATGGGAGAACTGAGAATAAAAATTCACCCAAGTTAATGAATCTTATGCAGAGTACCATAGTACGACCGTACGATTATCATTACCAGATAATCAGTGTACGATAGTACGACCACACGACCATCATTACCAGAAAATCAGTGTACAATAGCACAACCACACGACCATCATTACCAGATAATCAGTGTACGATAGCACGATGGCACGATTATCATTACCAGATAATCAGTGTACGATAGCACGATGGCACGATTATCATTACCAGATAATCAGTGTACGATAGTACGACCACACGACCATCATTACCAGATAATCAGTGTACGATAGCATGACCGCACAATTATCATTACCAGATAACCAGTGTACGACAGTATGACCGTGCGATTATCGTTACCAGATAATCAGTGTACGACCGGGCGGTTATCATTACCAGATAATCAGTGTACGACAGTATGACCGGGCGGTTATCATTTCCAAATAATGGCTCTATGCTATTTTTTTTCTTAACTGAATTCAGCACAACCTCTTTTACAACTGCAGATGCAGACTACATTACCATTTTTTAAGGCAGTCAAACTAATATGACTAATATGAAAAGCATATGGAAGTGGGAGCTCATCACTCACTGCTAAGATCTCTCTGCGTTCTTCCACCCCCTCTTTCCAGAATCCGGTCTTTGTTTCCTGTTTGCATGTCAGTGATGGTAGACCGCAATTCTGTCACACTTTCTCCCCCTTGAGCTTTGCCAGAGCATGTTCATCACAGAGGCATGTTCATCTTAAACCAGACTAGTGCAGCTTTCAAGCGTCATGTGAAATTAGTTGCAGAATTGTTGAGGAAGTTTTGAAGTCAATATATCAACTTCTTTAGATAATGTGGTCACACTAAAACTACCATAGCCTTATCAAATTCAGTGATACATTTTAAGTTGGTGGTAGATATGATGGGCAGAAAAAAGAGTCTTTAAAAGAGGAAGCTGTATCACAAAAAACCCAAAGCCTAACAAGATAGAGACTATCTGAGATAAACTAGGACTAATTAGTTTTGTATGTCTACATAAGAATGAAACGCTAAAAGGTCTGCCATCTTCCATTAGTACCGATATTAAAATTTTCAACTGATAATCATGATTTGGCTAAACAAAGGTGAGGCTTGTGTCATAGCTCATTTGCTGGAGCCTTGCTTGGATCTACAAACTCCACAGCATATTAGAAATTCCAAGGAGTTTAATAATGTGTTGTATTTTTCGTTATGTGCTGCACTCACCAAGAAAATGGAGATACCCAGAAACAGCTCAACAAAAGGACATTTAAATTGTATTTCTGTATAACTTGCATTTGCCAAAGAAAATGAATTGCACACAATTGCAATAAACCTCAGGGCAGATCTATCTGAAGCCTCCCTAGAGCTGGTAAGGAAGCAAATCTGGGGTTAATTCTATACGGTAAGTTACCCTTTGAATCCATTTTAAGTCCTCACTAAATCTACTGCAAGACGACGGTAATATCTTTGAGATATGATACATTCACACTTTAATCATACTGTCTGAATGCTCATCGACATGGTCCTTTGAAAAACATAACTTTCTAGTCCTGCAACAACACAGTCCTGGTACCATATTTTAATAACCATTATGTCCAGTGATCCTGGTTTGATAGAGATTGATAAATCTTCTTCTCCTGAAAAGGCACTAAAATAACAGGGGTATGACTGGGATCTTTTGGTATAATTCCCATAAAGCATGAACAGTGTCAGGGGCTGTTCCGACATTCTTCACAGCAGCCAAAGCTTGAAATTGAAGAGACTTGGAAAGACATGCCCACAAAGAGCAGTCATGGCCTGGTGGTTAGGGAACTGGTCTTGTGACCGGAGGGTCGTGGGTTCGATTCCCAGACCTGAAGCCATGACTGAGGTGCCCCTGATCTCACTTGTATAAAAATGAGATAAACATGTAAGTCGCTCTGGATAAGGGCATCTGCCAAATGCCATAAATGTAAATGTAAGATGATTAAGGTAGGATGAGTGAAGGTCAGCGGTCTATGTGGTGGTGTGTGCACTACTCACGTAGTTGTCCCGCGCAGACCAGCTGGGGTAGAGCTGCATGTGGAGCTGCCGCTCCTTCCTGGCAAGTTCGTAGTACTTGGCCTGCTCCTCACGAGTCAGAGCATGCCACTGCACAACACACACACACACACACACACACACACAGTGAAGGATATTTTCAGACAAAACCCCCCTGAACTTTTCTTCAGTCCAATAATAACGAAATCATAAACAGCAACACTTTAATGTTAGTAAATGCAAAAACACACATTCTGAATTATTTCTACAAATCCATCATTAGCCATACATTCAGTTTCAGCTCATATTGAACAAAAACAACCTGGAGGCAACACTTCTAAATGGCCACGGAGAATGTTTAGAGAGTGCTCACCCTGCGACCCAGGATTTGGTTGATAGCTGCACTCTCCTTCAAGGTGCATTCTGCGATTACTTTTGCTCTCATTTCTTTCATATAGAGCATGAAGGCATTCAGAGGCTTTTTGATCACTGGCTTCTTGGGCTCTCTGTCTCTCTTTGGCTCTTGGTGAGGCTTACTATCATACACACAAAAAAGTACAGGCATTAAACATATGGTAAATATGGGACTATCAGAAAGCTATACATTGGACTGGCTGAGTTATGAATTCAATACTTTTTTTGAGCATGAAAGTCCTCCCCCTATTTATCTTCTTGGTTACTAAAAAAATGCTGTGAAACGTACTTACACATACATGTTCCTGTCAAACTGATCATGCTCTTGTTTGCCTGAAGGAGGCACTATAGCTGGATGTGGGATGCCTGTAGGATGCATGCCAGATGACCCCAACATCAGAGAGTGAGAGAACCTTTACAAATCAGACAAGGATAGTAACGTTATTTATTTAAAAAACGGTACTTAGGACCTGTTTTATTAAGCTATTAAACGAAATCTCATCCAAATATTAACCTAATATGATTGCAGGCATTTGCTTGTAAGTTTACCTCTATTATCACAGAAGTACAAATGAAATCATCATAAAAAATTTAAACTCATTTAAAAACAAGATCTAGAGCTTGACTTCCCTATTAATAACTTAGCAAGTTCAATAACAGGCTGAGCTGAACATTGAACATCTCTTTGAGCGCTGAACACAATCTCTGGTGCTCCCTCTTGTGAACAGCAGATGGCACTCCATTTGCGCCGTCAATGGCAACGTTTTGCAAATGGAGCACAATGCACATGCATCCTTTATCACGGACACAATAGGATGGTTTCTTCTCAGAACATTTTAGACCTTTCTTTGATGTTGTATAGCCTTTATGTTATTTCTCATCAGATATGTGTAGAATTCGATTTGTATTTTTAGATTCTGTAAAACCTAAACATCTATAAAAAAAGAAAAAAAAAGCAAAAAAAAAAAAGAAAAAACAAAACAGCAGCTAAAGTCTCCTCACTGCCATGTTTGTAATTGTAATACAAATGTCTGACATAAAGGTAATCCAAGTTGAAGGAGGAATAAAATAGTCTAGAACTATAACTGCCAATCACTACAAGCTTGACTTTGAAAAAGAAATCATGTTCATACCCTTCATTCAAAACACAGAAGCAGTTGCTGTTCATTCTTATTCCCCCGTCATGAGCAGAAGCAGCAGAATGTGTGTGCGACACCCAGTTGTCTGTTGATATTCAAATATCAGCTTGGATTTATTAGTTCTCAAAAGTAATCTTAATGTGATTAGTTCATGTAAATCCGGCCTTGGGTTACAAAGGAAGGATTTCATGATGGAGCCGATCTCTAATGGGAAAAGTCACAACAACACAGTGTGTTTGGTGTGGCTGGAGCGCGTGCTCTCAGCTTTAGGGATGCCTTCTCCCGCCATCCAGCTAAAGACAAAGCATGGAGTGAATCGCACACAAAGCACTGAGCTTACACAGCAAAACACGTGAAGCAATCCAAAAGCCTTTATGCAAAGATTTACCTGCACTAACCTCACACCTATCTTTCCAGGATTTTTTTTATTTCAGAATTTAGAGGGATTTTGATGGGTGTCCTTTTAATGGCTTCAGATTTTAAAACAAAGTTGTATTGTGATGCCAGTCTTGAGATCACTCAAAACTATATAAATACATCCCAGTCTAGGTTGGTCCAAGTATGTTTTTGGAGTTGCTGATACATAAACAACATATTCTACCTTCATGTCACAGTTGTACAGACCAGATTTGAAAACCTGTGTTTGCTGATAACAGTCTTGGTATTACAGTTAAATTGGTTTGCATCTTCATTCGATTTTGGCCTAGAGCTCAATTATTACTACTTATTATTAAGCTTGGCCCCAAGTTCCTCTCCTGAGACCATTCAGCTCTAGGAGTAATCTAGAATCTAGTAATCTAGTATCTGCTCTACACTGATGTAATTGAGTCGACGCGGCTTGTGCACAGACACACTGCAGAAGCTTAGGCAAGCTAGCCTGGGCAGCAGGTAGGGCAGGCAGGCCTTGGGGCGCATTGCGAGTTGGCTGGATCCCCAGTCCCCGGCTGGCTTCAGCCAATACTGTACCTGGAGTATGAGGAGCTGCTGGGGAGACTGGAGGTGTAAGACTGCCTGAAGCCACAGGAGTGGAGTGGATACACAGACTGACTTTGCCTGCAGGTTATTGGAGGGTGGAGGAAGATAGATAAGGGGTGGGTTGAACTGGCTGGAGTGTCTGGCTGCTAAATGCAGCCACATGGACTTCTGACCTATATGAGGACTTTTAATAGTTTCAGATGAATGACCTAAGAAGGTCAAATGGGTTCCACCTAAACCACATTCTGCACTTTTGATAAGATCTCGACTCTCAGGTTTTGGCCTGTGAATACTTGCAAATAGATTTTTTAAAGTATATATTTTTTATTTGCTACTAATACAATTCACCCGTCCTGCTGCTGTTTTCTGATAACATCACAATCTACAGACAGAAAACAATGTAGAACACACCATTTAGATTTTTTGTCCATGTAAGTTTTTATTCCGATTTCTAGACAATGGGAAAAGGCTGTGCTATTCATCAGGTATTCTGAGGATATGAGGGTAAAAAAACTCTATTTCCTTTAACATCACTTACTTATGTGCAGTTGTACATTGCAATTGGCAGTTTCCTGTGCATATTCCTATGCAAAGTCTTGGCTTGACTATTAATTAGTTACATCGGTTAGGATATAACAAAACAAGCTCTATTAGTGTTATGACCAGGGATGGACTAGCTTTATGACTGGGTGTATGTAATAAAGCTCCTCTTTTTTAACATTTCAGAAGATGTTTTGGACTTCACATGAATCTCATATAATGTCTGAGTTTGGGCTCTCATGATGAATATATGTATCAGTTCATTTAAGGAGAGAAACTAGCATCAGCAACACTCTTACATGTTTAATGCTAATGGCTGCTGATGCTACTGATGTATCTGATGCAAAAGGAAAAAATGGGGCCATATTAAATGTTTACTTCTATATCTCTGTATAGTTTCTATGTTGCATTTCTTTGAAAACTTGTATACCTCAATATTTTATATAATGTGTGTGTGTGTGTGTGTGTGTGTGTACACTTACCAGCTCATGGGTGGGGTGATTTGGCCAACTCCACCAGGGGTCAGGGAGTAGAAGTTGGAGAGGTCCTGGGACTGATGCCTGTGAATGCCTGTGAGGAACAAGCACAAGACGGTGGGGGTTGAACATTGCTAAATAAGAAGCCTTGGACCAGTGAGGGCATCATTAGTAGGTTGGGAACCTGTTATTATGATTGTCTAATCTTAAAAGGTCAGTCACTTCTCAGTTATGTCACATAGTCATGGAAGAAAGTAGCCCCCCCCCAACACACACAATAAGGAAGAAATGTCTCTCAAAACATGCGTGTACTGACCATGGGAAACTGGTCCTTACATTTACAACAATGTCCAATTAAACTGTTTTCCACTGAGCAACAGCACCTAAGAAACAACCATTACATCCTTCTCAAAAACCTATCTGTAATCCAGCAAAACTTGCCAACAGTAAAACAGCAGAACACTGCAGTGATCTATATCAAGAACAACGTAATACTAGGCTTGACAAATTCTAGGATTGAGTAATGTCATATCTGAGAATGAAATCATCCCTGGATGAAGACATTTTACATTGTTCCGACAACTCTTTAAAAACAAAAAAGGGACCATGGCTGCTTCAAAAGGAAGTCATTTGTCAGTGGTAAGCACCTAGCACTTAAGTGTAACCTAAAGGCAACCTGTGTTTGTACAGAAGAATGCAGCTTGATGACTGTCATTTGCCAGCGCTTCAGGCATGTTTCTGCACTCAGCCCTCTATAAATCTGTTGACATGGAATGTGACTGAGTCGACCTGCTGCGTCTTTGTCCTGCCGGCTTTGTACTGCAAAAAAAGTCCTGGTGCCCACCCTTCGGTGGCACTCTCTAACTGATAAAGTGCTGCTCCCTGAGAGTTTCATTGGCAATCTATCTAAACCATTTCGATCTATTAAAATTTGATAATGTTAGCAATATCAAAAGTGAAAGTATAGTTGTTTTTTGGAGATGCAAATGAAGCAGTTTACAAAAAATGAGCAAAAAGGTTTTCAGGAAATTATTGAGTGTTATCATGTCTAAAGTTCTTTCTAATTCAAGTAGAGGGAAATTCTTTTTCATGGTTATTGTTGGGGTAGTGTGTTTCACTAAATGACAAAGGAGTAGGAATGAAATAACGTTTCAATATACAACAGATAATATTTTGGTTTGCAAAACCAGAGAAAGTGAGAGTGCTACCAAGCTTGAGATGACTGGACAGTATCCCTAAAAACTCCATCTGTGTGTCAGGTGTACAGCCAAATTCAGTAAAACTAATTTTTACAATACAGTAAGCAACAGCAATGCCGTAAAGTTGTGGAGTTTTCGTTTCCCCCTGTACTTTACCTTGATGATGACAGTAATGACTGTATTGACTGAAAATACATTTCACAGCTTCATCCTGTAAGTATGTTGGGTCGCGGTTGGTAAGCTAGGTTGCAGCTGACTGACTCCAGCCAAAGTCACATTCATGAAATCGTACAGATGCAAAAATGTGGGAAAGTGAAAGAAACAGGCTGAAACATAATATCCCAATTCCAACCTTAACATACCCTCAACACACACGCACACACACACACACACACACACACACACACACACACACACACACACACACACACACACAAAGTGGAGGAAGAGCTATTGCAAAGCCTCTTATTACAGGTGAGTCAAAGGGCCCTGGGCATGGTCACCGCACCTCAGTCTAGACAAGATAGAAACAGCAGCAGAACCAGCAGGGGGAATTCCAGCTGTACCTCTTGTAATGCATTCAGAGTACCTCCGCTCGAAAAATACGCCCCTGATTCTCACCCTGCCTGATGAACTGTGTGACAGACACTCAACCCTTAAAGGGGCTGACTATGTCCTTTATCTACCAACGCTCCATGTAAGACTATGAGAAAAGGACACAAAAAGCAAAATAAAAGCAATTAGCATTTCTGTCAGTGTGGCAGCAACACCTGTAGCAACACTGACGGAAACCTCATTTTGCCACTATTTTCACACTATACATTGCCTACACACTGGCATATAAATATTAATGTACTACAACCTCAAAAGCTGAACCTTTCAACTCGGCAAAAGTACATTCCTCTTACTTGCCTAATATCAGATTTCATTCCTTTATATGAACTGGGACCTACCCTCAAAGTTTTTGGATAAACAGTTATTTTTGTTTGTATGTCCAAAGCAATCCCCTCATCTCTTTGTTCAGTTATCTTTTGTCACTTGTTCACTATTATCTCCTCTTTTGTTGCGAGATCAGAGTTGTCAATATGGCCCTGTATTCTTAATACTGCATGCCTGTTCTAGTACCTCTGTGCTTTGTATACAACAGCTTGTTCATGAAACATGGTTTGGTGTGGATCAGTCTAATTGCTTGTGATTGTGTGTATGTATGTGCTGGCTCTTTCAGTGGTGAGCCTGGCACCTCTTCCAGCACAGCTGGAATTCAGGGGGAGTGAGGTTGGCTTCGGAGATGCAGCCTCCACACTCCAAGCTTCTGCTTATTGTGCTCCAATACAGTAAATGTAAGTAGAGCTGCTAAGATGCAGTGAGACAGCTGAAGATGTCCAAAGATTAATGGCCTTTAATCTGAAATGACCACAGCCATCATACTCTTCAATTCCTTAGAAAGCTGGCCATCCTTATAAATATGTGTCTAACATATAATGTGATCATTTGAGTTTTGTATCTTATTTGAGTCTTGTATCTTATAACAGGATTTGTGTTTCATCGTTCTGAGGCTGGAGTTGTGTATTTTGTCATTGTTCTGAGGCTGGCATCAAGAACACATTTTAGAGTCTCTTTCTATTTAAAATGTCAAGGTCATCCACAGTCGTTGCTTACAGTAGCTATGGATGCATTTCCTTTTACTGTTGATGATAATGTCACCAGGGGACAAAAGAAGGGAATGAAAAGGAAAGTCATTAACATAATTTATGAAAAAAATGGTGACTTGATATTTGAAATACATCCAAAAGCACGGAATGACAAAAGGGCAGAACTTTCCTATAGCAGAAGAGGGAGTGTTTTAGTCTTCGTGAGCACTCAACACTCTCAGAAGAGGGAGTGTTTTAGTCTTCGTGAGCACTCAACACTCTCAGAAGAGGGAGTGTTTTAGTCTTCGTGAGCACTCACAACACTCTCAGAAGAGGGAGTGTTTTAGTCTTCATGAGCAGACTCACAACACTCTCAGAAGAGGGAGTGTTTTAGTCTTCGTGAGCACTCAACACTCTCAGAAGAGGGAGTGTTTTAGTCTTCGTGAGCACTCAACACTCTCAGAAGAGGGAGTGTTTTAGTCTTCGTGAGCACTCAACACTCTCAGAAGAGGGAGTGTTTTAGTCTTCGTGAGCACTCAACACTCTCAGAAGAGGGAGTGTTTTAGTCTTCGTGAGCACTCAACACTCTCAGAATAGGGAGTGTTTTAGTCTTCGTGAGCACTCAACACTCTCAGAAGAGGGAGTGTTTTAGTCTTCGTGAGCACTCAACACTCTCAGAATAGGGAGTGTTTTAGTCTTCGTGAGCACTCAACACTCTCAGAAGAGGGAGTGTTTTAGTCTTCGTGAGCACTCAACACTCTCAGAAGAGGGAGTGTTTTAGTCTTCATGAGCACTCACAACACTCTCAGAAGAGGGAGTGTTTTAGTCTTCATGAGCACTCACAACACTCTCAGAAGAGGGAGTGTTTTAGTCTTCATGAGCAGACTCACAACACTCTCAGAAGAGGGAGTGTTTTAGTCTTCATGAGCACTCATAACACTCTCAGAAGAGGGAGTGTTTTAGTCTTCATGAGCAGACTCAACACTCTCAGAATAGGGAGTATTTTAGTCTTCATGAGCACAACACTCTCAGAAGAGGGAGTGTTTTAGTCTTCATTTATGTATGGGTCATACCTGGTTTATGTATGTGTTATACCTGGTTTATGTATGTGTTATACCTGGTTTATGTATGTGTCATACCTGGTTTATGTATATGTCATACCTGGTTTATGTATATTATACCTGGTTTATGTATGTGTCATACCTGGTTTATGTGTGTGTGTGTCATACCTGGTTTATGTATGTGTCATACCTGGTTTATGTGTGTGTGTCATACCTGGTTTATGTATATTATACCTGGTTTATGTATGTGTCATACCTGGTTTATGTATGTGTCATACCTGGTTTATGTATATTATACCTGTTTTATGTATGTGTTATACCTGTTTTATGTATGTGTCATACCTGGTTTATGTGTGTGTGTCATACCTGGTTTATGTGTGTGTGTCATACCTGGTTTATGTGTGTGTGTCATACCTGGTTTATGTATATTATACCTGGTTTATGTGTGTGTCATACCTGGTTTATGTGTGTGTCATACCTGGTTTATGTATGTGTCATACCTGGTTTATGTATATTATACCTGGTTTATGTATGTGTTATACCTGGTTTATGTATGTGTTATACCTGGTTTATGTGTGTGTGTCATACCTGGTTTATGTGTGTGTGTCATACCTGGTTTGTGTGTGTGTGTCATACCTGGTTTATGTGTGTGTGTCATACCTGGTTTATGTATATTATACCTGGTTTATGTGTGTGTGTCATACCTGGTTTATGTATATTATACCTGGTTTATGTGTGTGTCATACCTGGTTTATGTGTGTGTCATACCTGGTTTATGTATGTGTCATACCTGGTTTATGTATGTGTCATACCTGGTTTATGTATATTATACCTGGTTTATGTATATTATACCTGGTTTATGTATGTGTCATACCTGGTTTATGTATATTATACCTGGTTTATGTATATTATACCTGGTTTATGTATGTGTCATACCTGGTTTATGTATATTATACCTGGTTTATGTATATTATACCTGGTTTATGTGTGTGTCATACCTGGTTTATGTGTGTGTCATACCTGGTTTATGTATGTCATACCTGGTTTATGTATGTGTTATACCTGGTTTATGTATGTGTTATACCTGGTTTATGTATATTATACCTGGTTTATGTATGTGTCATACCTGGTTTATGTGTGTGTGTGTCATACCTGGTTTATGTATGTGTCATACCTGGTTTATGTGTGTGTGTCATACCTGGTTTATGTATATTATACCTGGTTTATGTATGTGTCATACCTGGTTTATGTATGTGTCATACCTGGTTTATGTATATTATACCTGTTTTATGTATGTGTCATACCTGTTTTATGTATGTGTCATACCTGGTTTATGTGTGTGTGTCATACCTGGTTTATGTGTGTGTGTCATACCTGGTTTATGTGTGTGTGTCATACCTGGTTTATGTGTGTGTGTCATACCTGGTTTATGTATATTATACCTGGTTTATGTGTGTGTCATACCTGGTTTATGTGTGTGTCATACCTGGTTTATGTATGTCATACCTGGTTTATGTATGTGTCATACCTGGTTTATGTATATTATACCTGGTTTATGTATGTGTTATACCTGGTTTATGTATGTGTTATACCTGGTTTATGTGTGTGTGTCATACCTGGTTTATGTGTGTGTGTCATACCTGGTTTATGTGTGTGTGTCATACCTGGTTTATGTATATTATACCTGGTTTGTGTGTGTGTGTCATACCTGGTTTATGTATATTATACCTGGTTTATGTGTGTGTCATACCTGGTTTATGTATGTGTCATACCTGGTTTATGTATGTGTCATACCTGGTTTATGTATGTGTCATACCTGGTTTATGTATATTATACCTGGTTTATGTATATTATACCTGGTTTATGTATGTGTCATACCTGGTTTATGTATATTATACCTGGTTTATGTATATTATACCTGGTTTATGTATATTATACCTGGTTTATGTATGTGTCATACCTGGTTTATGTATGTGTCATACCTGGTTTATGTATGTGTTATACCTGTTTTATGTATGTGTCATACCTGGTTTATGTGTGTGTGTCATACCTGGTTTATGTATATTATACCTGGTTTATGTGTGTGTCATACCTGGTTTATGTGTGTGTCATACCTGGTTTATGTGTGTGTCATACCTGGTTTATGTATATTATACCTGGTTTATGTATGTGTTATACCTGGTTTATGTGTGTGTGTCATACCTGGTTTATGTGTGTGTGTCATACCTGGTTTATGTGTGTGTGTCATACCTGGTTTATGTGTGTGTGTCATACCTGGTTTATGTGTGTGTGTCATACCTGGTTTATGTGTGTGTGTCATACCTGGTTTATGTGTGTGTGTCATACCTGGTTTATGTATATTATACCTGGTTTATGTGTGTGTGTCATACCTGGTTTATGTATATTATACCTGGTTTATGTGTGTGTGTCATACCTGGTTTATGTGTGTGTCATACCTGGTTTATGTGTGTGTCATACCTGGTTTATGTGTGTGTCATACCTGGTTTATGTATGTGTCATACCTGGTTTATGTATGTGTCATACCTGGTTTATGTGTGTGTCATACCTGGTTTATGTATATTATACCTGGTTTATGTATGTGTCATACCTGGTTTATGTATGTGTCATACCTGGTTTATATATGTGTCATACCTGGTTTATATATGTGTCATACCTGGTTTATATATGTGTCATACCTGGTTTATGTGTGTGTCATACCTGGTTTATGTATATTATACCTGGTTTATGTATATTATACCTGGTTTATGTATGTGTCATACCTGGTTTATGTATGTGTCATACCTGGTTTCTGGCTCATATCTGCTGGCAGGTGTGGTGGGCTAGGGCTAAAGTGTTCGTTGCCGTATGGAAGAAGCGATGTTAGCGCGTGTACTCCATGAGGCTGCTGCACCACCGACACTTTGTTAGCCTGCAAAATCCACACACACACACAAAATACAGGAGTCAGTTAAGCAGCGTGGCTTGCGGCAAACATGAGCGATGTATACATTTGCACCAATATCTTCTTGCTGAGGGACGTGATGGGAGGAGGGCCCATTTTGATCAATAGTTCTTTGATGATCAAGAAAGGCTGTGAGGGAGCTTGTTGGCTTTCATGTTTCTGTTTACAAATGGTTTGCAATATCTCAGGTGAGTCCCCGTTGCTGCTAATGCTTACAACAGGCTGTGTGACACACAATATGATAAGTCAGGTTGAAATACTGGAGCAAGTAATAGTTTTTGGATGGTTTTATAATTTTTTAAATTTTTAACTATGTGCATGAGAGACAGTGAATCTAGGACGCATACACTCCAAGCTTATTTAGCCAGGAATCCGCAGACATGCTGTTTTTATGCCTGTTTACATATTCATGAAAATGTACTTCCTTCTCTTCCTTCAGCAGCAAAGTATGGAAAAAGAGCAGCTTTCAACCCCTGCTGTTTTACAAAGTGAATCCCCTGTCTTTCTTTGCTGGTCTTTTCATTTACTGAGAAGCTTCAGATATCTTTCTCCCATCCGTTCGTACGTGATCATGTTATCCAAAAGCCTGCTTTGGGACTCCAAATGCATGTACTGAAGACTAAACTACTCAGTTTATGTGCTGAAGAGAAGATGAAGTACTCAGTTTCTCAACTTTTCTGGCTCTTCTTTTTATGCAGTTCCTGTTACAAGTTATTTTTTTCTTTTATGGCATGTTAAAGTGTTCTGGGAAATTTGCATATGGTAGATATGCATAGCAACTGAAGTTGAAAATATTATTTTATTGTTAGAGTAATATGTGATGTCCCTTTTGAAATATATTGGTGAGTGGCACAGTGTTTATGAAGAACAAAGACCCTACAAGGGCCTTTTCAAACGAGGTTGGTGAGCTACTTCCTTGAGTCATAATGGCTGCATAATTTTATACTGATGTTTCTTGACGTCTTTCCTTTCCTTAAAACAATTAGCAGCTCTTGAAGTGGTTTTCCATGTTCAGTTCTCTCTTACACAGCCTTCCTAAGATTAAATGTGCATATTTCTTTAACATATAATTACCAGCATGCCAAACCCCCCCCCCCCCCCCAACCACACACACACACACACACACACACACACACACACACACACACACACACACACACACACACACACACACACACATACACATACACACACCTTAAGATAATTATATTTCAGTAGTTGTGAGATACAAAGCAGCATGCACACAGTACACACAACAGGATGATCTTTTGGTCACTATGACATCAAAGCAAAATTCCAATTAGATATCAGAGCATAGTACAATTCACTGAATGCAATCTAATTGTGTAATCGAGGGAAATATATTTGCATAAGCTTGTTTCCTTTTATCCTGCGTTTGTTTGAACAAGAATCCGGCTTTTAAAAAAAGACGTTGTTTGACGGATCACTAGGAAATTAATGATGGCTCCGTTGTACTGACCACTGAGGAACATCCTGACCCAGCGGCCCTTCAAATCACTTACAATACAGATGAAACACTCAGCAGTGTAATGTATTCATTGGTTTAACAAATATAAGTAGCTGTTTTGATGCGGAAATGAGGTGCGTTTGGGAACAGAGAGATGCTCTCAGTGTCACATCTTTAATCTTCTATTTGAGCTCTGAGTGTCACATCTTTAATCTTCTATTTGAGCACTGATATGTTTTACACACAAGTTGTTTGCACACCATCACTTCAATGAAAATCAATCACTTTGAATACGTTTTTTGGAGATATTAAATTCACAAAATTTTGCTAAATAAATTGATCTCTTCTAATGTCCTCTGAATGTGCATGCTTCCTATCTAATTCGAATATAAACAAGTTTATACAATGTGGAAATATAGTGCAATTTAATAAAATATTTTTTTAACCCGTGTCCTAACAAACTAAGGTATGTAAAATAATCAATAAGTTTATATTGTTTATGTGAAATGAATGAATGAATGCATGTATTATTATTATTGTCTCACATGAAGATCACCATAGTTTGCATGCAGACACTGTAAAGTCCAAACACAAGGCCCAGATGCTTTCTGAGACTTTCACCACATAGCTTGGCTTTCAAGCTATGTGGTGTATGAGTGTATCAGTCTGTGGGAGAATAAACTTAGTCATCATCTTTTAAAGCTGCCCACACTTGTTCAATCAACAAGGTAACGCTGAGGACAAGGGACCGTGGAAAGTGTGTGCAGAAAAAGGGGCAGAAGACAGTAGTGAATGTAATACATTTAGGGAAAGAGCCATTATGGAGTGCAAATGGAGAATGTGGCACACAAGGGCAATTTACCAGTCTTTCTGTTTTTCTTTTGCATAAGCTTCACATTACCAGGATTTCATAAATTGGCACAATATTTTCGTGTGAGCAGCACATTTGTTTGTTCGTATGATTACTGTAACTGAGAAAAAAAGTCTGTTTCCTGTATGAGTGAAAGTGAGATTAACAAAAATTCCACAGTGGTCTTAAAACCTCTGTATCTATTCCTGTTGTCTTGAGGGTAAATGTATGTGGGTTTATTAGAATTGAGGTCAATTTAATCTCAATTCCTTTTTAAATTTACAAACTGAATTGAAAATTGCAGTGGTACACTGAAGTTCCCAAACCAAAAAGTATTTCTTGGATATCCAAATCCATTGCTAAATTTATTGGGAAAAAATTCCAGGGATTCAGACGGATTAGAGATTCTAATTATTCAGACAATAGTTCAGTCTAATTCAATATGCCTGTGTGATAAAGCAGCATGCCTTTCACGTTTTTCTCCTCTGAAACATTATGAGTGACAGCAAGTTCATGCTGGTACTGTGCCACAATCTGGAAATGATTCAGCATCTCCAAGATGGAGAATATGAGCGCCATTTAGTTGGAGGTTTGGAGCACATCAAAGGCACTGCAGACATAACATTGCAAGCATGTTTAAACACACTAAAACCAACATTCCCCTTTGCACCCACACCTGACCTGACTCTCCTTCCCCACCCTCAAGTGTCCTGAGGAGGGACCATCACTGAGTGACACCCTGTGAAAACTGATATACACATCAAAGATGATCCAAGAAGACTCATTGTACCGGATATCTTGTGTCTATGAGTTTGAACAAAAACAAGAAAAAGAGGTTAAATGATCTCTCTGACATGTTTCCATTATTGCATGATTGCAGTTCATGGGTTAAATTTATGGTTGTTTTATGTGGAGTGATTGTAGGGATGTAGGAGGTAGGACTTGAGCTTTCTGGGTGGCTTCTGTCATGCACAAAGGAATTGTGTGTGTGTGTGTGTGTGTGTGTGTGTGTGTGTGTGTGTGTATATAAAATCTCAGGATAGTTAGGATAGATATAGATATTTTAATTCGATCATAAATCATACTCTATGAGGTCATAATGTATTAAAATGGAATATCTTCTAAATAAGTACAAATAGATCTTATGAAGGGATGTGGCATGACTGTTTCGAATGTTTTTTTTTGTGCGGTTATACAAAATCTCACAATGGGCAAATTCAAAACAAATGTTTCAGCAGATAATGCGTCAGCAACAATAAGACTGAAATTACTGTTGAAAACTCAAATGAATTAAAAATGAAATAAGTTAAAGAACAAAAGCTAGTAATATGCAATGTTTTATGCTCCCATTAAATGGTTCACTGTGCAATTTCAGATATGATTAATGCCTTTATTTACACTATGCAAAGAAACTAAATGATAAGTTTTTGGGAAACAAACTAGACCACAAATGTCATAAATCAAACAGCAAAACACACTTTCCTCTCTTCATGGTTATTAACACAATACATATGTCCTATTAAGGTATGATGTGTGTGTTTTCAGAGTAAAATAAGCAGAGTTTAATTAACTTTTACAATGTTTGTTTCAGTCTGGAATGATGCATGGTGGAAGGCGCAGTTCATTTAAAACTGACGTTTTACTCTGAAGAAGCAGCATGACGAGGTCATATTCAACCATAAAATTATACCATCATCGTTTGTTGATTATTGTAATTTCATTTATACTGCCGCTACATAATACTACTGTACCTAATGTACTGACCATTTAGAGGTGGTCACCACTCTAAAAAACATAAAATAAAAGTAAGTTTTAGAAATGTATTTCAATCGATAACTTATACCAAATAAAACTCCAGAAACGAAACAAAGGGGAAAATAGCCAGAACATACTTCTCATTAGTCAACGTCAAGCAGACTCGAAAATAAACTATTTCAAACATGCTGAGAAGGCTTTTAGAGTCATAATGAAACCTGTACTTAAGTCTGTTTGAATTTGCCGGGTATTTTTTAAACCAGTCTTTGTGCCAAAGGGAAATACCTTAATGTATCAGAAAAAAAAACCCTTCTACATTCAATATTACTTGGAAACAAAGGTCTGCCTGCATACAGCATATTAGCACACAGATTGCAAATGTGTTGATTGAAATGGACTATGTAGATTAAATGATTTCTCAGTGTCCACTTAATTTTTCTAAAGGTATGAGGTGAAAATGTCGGCGACTTTGTACTGTCAAATCATGAGAAGGAAACTGCACAACAAGGTGATGTTTGATGATGTGTGATCATTTCCATGGAGGAGAAATGTGAGGCACGTGAGGCCATTTGGTGTTTGGGAGTTTATCTGGTACACCATGGCAGAGCTGTTCCACTGCCAGCAGCTGTGATGATGATAATTGTGGAATTGTGCAAGCGTGGCACCCAGAGATGAAAGAGAGCATCCTCTCTGACTGTCAGGGTGAGCCAGGTTGGAGGCTGTTGGTGGTAATGTTTCTGCAAGGAGTTTATAAGTGCATCCTCGTGTATGTGTGTGTGTGTGTGTGTGTGTGTGAGTTCAGACTTGGTGGAGGGAGAGTCCCTTCTTACCAGAGTGTCATTGCAAGCCACTTAAAGGTCTCTTTATTAAATGGCTGGTACATCAAAGACCCTGGTGAGAAGATGGACAGTTCTCTAAGGGGATGTGTGACCACGCAAATAACACACACACACACACACACACACACACACACACACACACACACACACACACACACACACACACACACACACACTAAGCAAAGCCTTGCGAATAAAATCATTATCAAAGGTGGACATTCCAGGTTCAGAAAGTTACAAGTCCTCACCAAGATTTTGCTCAGGCTTCCTGGATTGTGTTGATTGCACTAATGTTACCTGGCTTGCACCATTTAGAAAATCCAGCAAGCTTGAGTAAAATCCTGGGAAGGAGTTTCACTTTCTGAGCCTGGAATGTCCACCTCTGATCAGTATGTTGAATCTGTTCTGGAAAGTCAAGGGGCGAAGTCTGAAAAACATAGTTTTCTCTAAATTATGTTTGTATAATTGTAAATAATATTGTTTAATGTTTGACAGTGACTTTATCAAAATCCAAGTTTTCATTTATCCAATCAGATCATTTGAGATTAAAACTTAGATTTGTAAGTAGACATAGATCTCAGTGATTCATGCTCATCACTTGCAGTGATGATTGGCTCAAATGCTGTAGTTCATCAAACCATTGTTAAAATCTAACAAAGATCAACAACATTCAAACTAGGATTGGGTGGTTTAGCTGTAAATGCCATAGTATCAATTTGTTTTACAATGAAATAGTATGTTTGTTTTTCTACATAAATCAGACATAACTGAAGCACTAGCATTTTTCTATGTTTCTTGATATTGGAGTATTGTACAGAATATCTACACAAATAAATCTAACATATGGATGTCTAAAATCTCCGTCATGCTAATTATTTAATTATTTTTACATAGCTCAACCTTACAAAATGTGGTCAATACTGTTCCACATTATATAAGTGCACACACTCCTTTGAAATTGTTGCTGTCACTTTGTAGGCAAGCCACAAAATGTAAAATGCCCTAATTAGAAGCCTGATATAATTGGCAAATGTAATTAAAGAAATTACATTTGGATTAGATTTGAATAAAAACATATCTTACACTATTAAAAAAAAACTGGTTGCTGTAAGCAACCAAATGTGTTTTATATTGCTATGGCGTAATTCAAGTCAACCCATTTCAGTGAGGAACTGCAGCCAGACTGAAAACAAAACGGAGACACAAACACAAAAAAACAAAACAAAAGCCCTGGCATTAGTAATGAGATCAATACGGGTTTTTCTGTCTAGACAAATGAAGGAATTGGATTTAAACAATGTAGCTTGATCAATTTATCAAATTTGACAAATAAAGGAGCAAGTGAAGGAGTTTACTCTAAACAGTGACAGAGTTCATAGATGAGGGGGCATACAAAATCTTATATAGTTAATCAGATGAAATATGACCTATAACAAAAACTACCTGTCAAACAACTAAAAACTACTGTCCCATTATCTTCATTTATATTGTGATCATCTGCAGTTAGACAAGCTTTAAATAAAAACACGGCAGAATTTAATGCATGCATGGAAAGGGAAATACAGCTCTTTCATGTCCTAATTTATTCCCTCTGATTAATTCACCCTGCCCCTCTGGATCAAGTGATTATGGGGGAGTTTCCCCCCCCCCCACACATACACACATACAGACACACCCCTGTGTGTAGGTTTGCAGCCCACCTGCTGGGCCCTTGCAACATCAGGATGAAGTCATGATGTTCCCATGGTTACTGCACTGCACAGCTGGCAAGCTATGGGGCCTGTTCTGAAATCTGTGCCAAATTACATTTCTGGTTTATGCCAAAGATAAACTGCACACACTCTGCTGGTCCCAGGTCAGCTCAGAAACCCACAAAATGGCTATGTGGAATACAGAAAAAGGTAAACTCAGAGAACATTGTACATCTAAGTCATCAGGCAACTAGATTATACATTACAGCAGATTGTTGGCAGATACTATAGTAGTCTATATTAACCTGGAGTATTTTATGTGAGAAATCTGACATCTGTTTTGAAAAACTACAAAAAACAGTAGTTGCATGTTTGCAGTATGAGGATACAGTGTTTACTGCATGACACTTAATGTATTCTCTGAAGGGGTAGAGACCCCAGAAGTGAAAACAGAGATATCACTGTGGCTGTTCTGATGGAGAAAAAAAAATGGGGGATTGCCCCTTGAGGCACAGTCGTTTGTTTTTGGACAAGCGTGACATCATCGAGCAGCTCCCCAGAGGCAGAGACCTCATGGAAGATTTTAATCCACTTATGATTCCAATTTAACTTGGTCAGCTCAAATATCACTGTGCTACAGTCTCAGATGTGGCTGCAGATTTCACTGGAATTAACCCAGAGAAAAGACTCACAGTGTGTTTGCCTCACAGATCCTCAGTTAAAGAGGGTTGAATGGTTTGTGTATTTCTTATCCATATTTACCATGACTGAGAAACATCTTGGTCTCATTGATGGTATCATATAACAAAAACTGATATCACTCCATATGAAGAACATGGTTTACCAGTTTTAGGATACTGTAAAATGACACTACTGAATCATTACGTAAAATATTAAAATTTGCACAGTGGTAAACAATTTGTGATAACTTAGAGAAGTATTTCTTGGGTTATAACACACAACTGCATTGCTAAGATTGTTCTAGTGATGTCTAGAAGACGACCTACAATAGATGTAATGTTTCAATGACAACTTTGAAACCAGTGGTGGTAGATTCTGAAGGAGGATATGAAGTTATCAGCTTTTATCAGTGACTCACTTCTTAGCATGGAGTTTATATATGTTCGCAGACCAATAATGACGTATTCATGAGGTAAAAATATGTGCACTTCACACATTGTACTGTGCAAGGTTGGTGCAAACAGATGTGAGTTTGTATCCATTAGGCACAATAAGATGACTGGTGCCTGCTGGCATCAAGACCCTCCCAAGACCCAACACATAAAGGCTGTAGGCCTGCCAGAAGCGTGGGGCCAACAAAGTCCACTGTTCAGGGTGAGACACGAAACATCCATGAACACATCCAAAGACACAAAACATCCAAGCAATGGCTCCAAAGGTAAGCTGAATAGGGAGAGCCTCAGGCAGACGGCAGATATGGTCACCATAGAAGCAGAGGAGGTGCCAGAGCAAGATAAGCCACTTCCAGAGAGAGCAGAGGTGGCAGAGGTGACATAAGAATCATACCAACATCTGGGAAACACACCCCTGATGCACTAATCATGACAGCACAATATCAAGCACTGAGTACTAGTATCATAGCAGGGATGCATCACAGCAGAGGAAACAATAGATGAGGAGGAGCCTTGGAGACAATCCACCACCTAGGAGCAAAATTCCAGATTTGTGCAGAGAGACATACAACGACAGATACAACCAGGTGGAAGGGGATACACTGGCGTATGAGCCGGACATCCTCAAGTTCAGATAGGAGGGACTACAGGGACTGATGGAGAATAACAACGGTAAGACCCTGTAGAACTTCCACATACGTACAGATAAACAAGTGGTGAACCCACCTTACATTGTGATAGTAGACAATATGTACAAAACAGCAGTGGTAATAGACGTGAAACTCCCAAGTCATGAATAGGAATATTAGAAGTTGGAAATAAGAGTGAATGTGGAAGGTCAACACCAAGGAGGTTCCTTTGGCGAGAAGAAATGTGGGGCTGTGACCTCTGCCCTGGAGGAGTGGCTCCAACACATCCCAGGACTGACAACACACCAATGCAAAAACAAAAACAATGTGCTGCACTCTCAAACTCCCAGGCCTCTGTTATAAGGAAAAACACATGACCGTTTCATATAGGCCTGTGTTGAAAAAATCGATTTTCCGATTCAGGATCGATTCGCATATGATGATCTGATTATCGATTCGTATGTCCAAAGATCAATTTTTTAGTAATCTTTTACCCACGCCTCGTCACTGAATTCACGCAGGCGTGCTCGGTCTAACTAAATGTAAAACAACATGGCGTCGGACAGTGCCGGTAACGACGATAGTCAAATCGGAAATCTAAAAGCAGAAGGACAGTTTATCCAGTGTCAGTGACTATTTACAGTTAGTCCATGTCACTGACAGTTTACCCAGTGTTTTTACAGTTTAAAAAAGTTAAAAATGTTCTTGTAACGTTGGGCGCAAGGCGATGGACGAGACAGAATCCTTTGCACTTACCAAATCGTTACATTTATTACATTTACCGAAGCGCAGACAGCGCACATAAAACACGTTTACATAGAACATGTGTGACTCAAACAACGACGAGCACAGGACACCGCGCGAACACACAAACCCCACGCAACGAGACGAGCCACAGGTGAGACGGATTATCACAAGACGCACCCGCACCCACGGAGATACGCAGACGAGTAGACGCAGACAACGTTAACACACGCCCAACAGTGAGGGGTCGGGGACCGTAACATGACAGTTCTGTTCTTATATTCGCACTTTAAAGAAAAATACACGTTTACATTTTATACTTTCAGTTTATTAAGTGTGAGCACTTTTAAAATAAAAATGCATTTGGTAGCAACAGCTTTTGGGTGAATTCTTAATTATTTCAATCATAATAATAATGCACTGGTTAGTGTCCCAGTAGGAGTCCACTGTTGCAGACATAGACACCTCAAAGATGTCCTCTGTTTATTGTCCTGGATTACCTTTCTTGAAGGTAGATTTATGATGACCCTTTTCACCAGTCTTCCAGCCATCAGTAACTACCAACTACCAGTAACTATTTGCTGATTAATATCGATATAATACTAGTTTTAACATGTTGCTTCTGTACATAGTCAGGAAACAGCTCAAATACATTTTTAATAACACTAAACCCCGAATTGGATTGAATCGGATCGAATCGATTAAATCGGATTAAATCGAAATAAATCGATTCTTAATCTTCAGAATCGGAATCGGATCGATTCTTGGAATTTGAATCGATACCCAGCCCTAGTTTCATATATACTCACCGGCCAACTGATCATTAACGCAAATGTCAAATCAGCCAATCACATGGCAGCAACTCAATGCATTTAGGCATGTAAACATGGCCAAAATGATCTGCTGCAGTTCAAACTGAGCATCAGAATGGGGAAGAAAGGTGATTTAAGTGACTTTGAAAGTTGGTGCCAGATGGGCTGGTCTGAGTATTTCACAAACTGCTGATCTGCTGGGATTTTCATGCATAACCATTTCTAGGGTTTACAGAGAATGGTCCGAAAAAGAAAAAATATCCAGCGAGCTGCAGTTCTGTGGGAACAAATGCCTCATTGATGCCAGAGGTCAGAGGAGAATGGTCAGACTGGTTCAAGCTGATAGAACGACAACAGTACCTCAAATAACCAGTTGTTACAACCGAGGCATGCTGAAGAGCATCTCTGAACACACAACATGTCGAACCTTGAGGTGGATGGGCTACAGCAGCAGAAGACCACTCTGGATGCCACTTCTGTCAGCTAAGAATAGGAAACTGAACCACAGGCTCACCAAAATTGGAAAACTGAAGATTGGGAAAATGTTCTGGTCTGACGAGTCTCAATTTCAGCTGCGACAATTGGATGGTAGGGTCAGAATCTGGAATTAACAACATAAAATCATGGATCCATCCTGCCTTGTATCAATGGCTGGTGGTGGTGGTGCAATGGTGTGGGGAATATTTTCCTGGCACACTTTGAGCCCATTAGTACCAATTGAGCATCGTGTCAACACCACAGCAATACAGAGTATTGTTGCTGACCATGTACATCCCTTTATGACCACAGTGTACCCATCTTCTGATGGCTTCTTCCAGCAGGATAACGCGCCATGTCATAAAGAGTGAATCATCTGAGACTTGTTTCTTGAACACAACAATGAGTTCACTGTACTCCAATGGCCTCTACAATCACCAGATCTCAATCCAATATGGAGATTCGCATCATGGGTGTGCAGCTGAAGGATTAAGGCAGTTCTGAAAACAAAAGGGGGTCCAACCTGGTACTAGCAACCTAATAAAGTGACCGGTGAGTGTATATCAGTAAAATAGTAGTAATAAGAGTGGATCAGGAAGGTATGAACATTTAAATATTGAAATCTTTCTGTTTAAAAGATGAATAATACAATTTGATAGGGAAATTATTCTTAATACTAATTATTAAGAATAATTTCAAGAAATTATGCCAATACTATCTAGTGGCACCTTTCAGGATACATCCTCATGACCGTGACATGAAGTTATGATTGTGTATTATAATTACCTGTTGAAGGCCCCCAAATATGAATGAAGTTCAGCAACTCCTATTACACACCACAAATCCCTGTTCCTATATTGAAACCAAAACTATTTTTATACATTCAATGACATTAAAAATGAATAAAACTGTCAAGACATCCGCCTACACGTGTACTACCCAGATGTAAATAATATAACATTTTCTCCGAGTCTTCCAAAGTCACAGCAACACATTTAAATTTTCCACCTGTGAGCATAGTAAAATACCTCGCCTTAATGTGCCACTATTGAAAAAAGCATTCCAAAATGGCTGCTCACCTGGAGTGAGTGTTAATGCATTTTAAGTGGTATTAGTTGATTAAAGGATCAATGCAACCTCTGAGGTGGATACAATACTTTCTGAAGATCTCGTGATGGGGAGTGCGGTGTGCCATTATAACACCTTCATCCACAAATGGGTATTGTACTTCCTTCTCCTGCTCACATCAATTAAAGCCCTTCCCATTTCGCTCACTCGCATGCTCTATTAGCTATTAGCACACTGCAGCCAGCCCGGGCTCTTTAATCTCTTGGACGTGTTTCTATTGACGGAAGTATTGATTTGATGTTCAGGCACTTCCTTTTATCTCCCAGACCTCAGAACGCAATGGAGACCCTCATCTTGTGTGGTTTCCTTGAGCCCTTTCATGTTACAGCTCAGTAAGGTTTAGTGATGTACCTTGGCAAGGTCCACGTTATATGGCTCTTAGCAACATGTAGACCAGTTTATCAAACTATGCAAGGGTGTGCAATTACACTAACTAATGTATAATTAGGATGGATTGGAATTTTTACAAAGCACTCAGATACTAGGCTATTTGATGCAGGACAATATTACAGAGGCAACATCTTGCAGAGGTACAACGTAGCAAAACAAGCTGACAGGATTGAAAAAGACACTGCGATACATTCCTGATACACGACACTTCACTCCTTCATTTTAAATTGGAGTTCTGATCAATTTCGCTTGGGGCTCGGGAGGATTTGTATTAAATATAATAATAATAATTTTTTATACATTCCATGTAATTCATTATTGCTTAGAAACATGGTGTTGTGAGTAATCAATTCCATAAGTGTAATGTTATTTTAAAAATGTAAACATTGCATTGTAAACAACACAATGTGAACAACAATACTACCTCTCTACATAAAAGTTTCACAAAGTATGAATAGTGAAATTCCAATGTTTACATGCACTTTGCTATAATTTCAATCATTTTATTGTAAACTGTTAGGTCCTAATTTTAGTGTGTTGCTTGTCCTTCTTACACAACTTTATTTCAATATAAGTAGCTAAATGCTTTCTTTTTGTCTGAGTAACCTGCCAATTGAAAGGAAATTAACAACTGAAAGGTAACATAGCACAAGTTGCCTTCTGTGATTCCTCAAAATCAGCATAGGCAGGTTCATACTGGAAAAATTCCAATAATTCCTGGTTGTGTCACTTTGTATATTGCTCATAACAATATTAGCACCATTCCTTGAAAGTTCATATTTAGTTCTGAGCTATGAGTTTGAGGTTTTCTGATATATTTATCTTGTTTTCCTTAGTTAATCTTTGCTGAATTTGTAATATGTAACACTTATGTAAATTATTTTTAATACATTATATTCATTCAGGCCTTCAGTTCTCACTTCATAATGAAAATGGCCAAAAAATCTTCTAGTATATGATGGTTAACAATATAGTTCTCTAGTGTGCAATTGCTTACAAAAAAGAATAAGGAAAAAAGCCACAAACAATTTACCTCCAATTTTGAAGTATGATTTTCATTAAGTGTATTTTCGATTTGGTTATATTCTTCTATTGTGTTTAATTTCATTTTTTGTGCAGTGGCAATACATCACTCAAATTCATGACACTTGGGCCATCATGAGGGGCTTAGGCTGATTTCCAGATATTCATAACAGCTAGGAAAGGTGTTAAACAAAGTAAATCAGCAAATTCTACATTTAATCATGTGAATATCAAAATTGTGTGCATGTTTTAATAAGCTGCAGATGTATCTTACACCACTTCCTGTTTTGTACATCTCCATTGGTGCCAGAGTAAGCTGATGATCAGTAGCCATAGAAAAGTTAACAGTTGGCACTTGAGCTGAACACCTGCATCTGTGACCACACTACAGTTAATCTAACAACTGTTTGGCTGATTGTAACTATGAATTTAGGGTAGGATTAAGCTAAAATCATGATGTTGGTTTTTGTAATGACTGAGCTAAGAATCTAGCTTGGAACTGCTCACAGGCTCTTCTGAGGATACATCTACTTGCCAGTTCTCAAGGGAAAGTGGTGATGGGAGGTTTTGCATTTGTGGTCAAGCTGTCTCTTGGAGGGTGGTATTCAGCAATTGATCATCTGTGCAAATAACACAGCGAGGCACCCCGCCATGTAATTTTCACCCTAAAATAAATGGCCTGGGTTATTTTGCTTACTCTCCCAACCTGAAAATAGTGTCCATAAGGACAGTGGACTGCTCACAAGAGCTTCAGTATAAATTATATTTGCCCCCCCACCCGTGTTCGTTATATCCCCTTCAGAACAATAGCTTTTATTTGTCCTGCGGTCTGGCGAATTGTTTGCTGATGATTTGTAATGTAAATATGTGGTTGGCTATTGGAATGCCGCTTCCCCGGAAGGGGCCCAGATGCCGCCTGCCTGGCTGCACCTCTGGAGCCCAGAACTGCCTCCTCCTCTCCCAACTTCTGGCAGGGGCACGAAGACGCTAAACCGAGACCAGCTCCCTGCTTGCCAGTGGCTCCCTCTCACACGCTTTGCCATGCATAGACATCAGATGCCATAGATAAGTTGCTGTGTTTCATCGCCAGCCAATGGCAACACAGAAAAGACGAAAGCACCGAGTCGTGACGGCCGATTCTCCCATGCAGGTTTTTCTGCTCCTGCATGGTTTTGGTCAGCTGCTGACATGCAAGTACTGTGCTCTTTCTTACAGAGCCCGGATCACACAGATGTGTCTAGTGCATGAGAGATTCTGGAATGGGGACAGACACCCTGGAGATGCTGGTCTTTGGAAAGTCAGCAACATTGTTTCTGGTGCTTTCTTTTCAACTCTACAGATACAGATTTTGAGATTAGCTATGCAAGGAGATTTTGCTTGATCCTGAGTTGATGTTTATTCTCTAGGGTTACACATGATCCCATGTCAAATGTCATCCCTAAAAAGAGATACCTTACCCACATTTTGTCAAATTATGTTCAAATGATTCGTGGTCGACTTTTTTTCCTGATGATCTTGCTATATGTGAACTAGCACATGATAGAACCACCGTTTTGTTCAGATTTTATTCCATTATAATATATTCAAATGCCCCAAGTGACTATTAACCAAAAAATGAGCTCCTGGTTGTACCTGCATCTGCACTGTACATAAACACCAATATATGTGTTTTTATTTTCAAGATATATATTTCATCTTGAGTGCTACAGAGCTTGAAAGATGAAAATGAAAAACTTACATTACACCATTGCTAGATCATGTCATATTTAAACGATTTAATGATTTTCATTTAAATTAAGTTTTAGTTCATGCTTACAAGCAGCACATTAAATCTTTAATATTAAATCTTAATATATACTGTATGTATTACAATTTCTTGCCTGTTCTCCCATTTTAAACCTTCATGGGATGAACTGTGCTTGAAAATGTGCTTTTCAGTCGATCCATTCTATATCAATTTATAGAACTGTATAGGTCTTCTTAAAAAAGCACAATTAAAGCACATAATTTTATAGTGTAAATACCATTACATATACACTGAGTGAACAGCACAGGTAAGATCACTAAAGATATTGTGGAGAGCTCAAAATGTTCCGTCCTGCTGTTGCTTTGTTACCTGAGAAACAGTCCTGCCCGCGTTCTGTTTTCCATGGTAAACCACAAGACCTGACAACTGTACTCACACAAACCCAACATTCGCACAGAGATGCACGCCCAAAGACGTTAGCCAAAACATCACCCCCTCCCCTGACACCTCCATCTTCTGACAGCCATCTTCAGAAGCATAATGACCTAATTCATTTAGCAGGTAGACAGATTAGAGTCAAGAGTTTCATGTGTGAGTCCTTAGTCTGCATTTAGAATGTTGTCTGGGGGCTAGATCAGCTGCATCTCTTTTCTAAAACACTAAAAGTAGCTTGTAAATATGTAAAGAGACCAACAATAAGATCATTTTGAGCCAACAAGTGTGCCAGCATCCACAGATATTCAAATGGGTAAAAAAAAAAACCCAAAAATGTGATCCTGTACCATATGCAGTATTTACCAAAAACCAAAATCACTCTTTTACTTCCTTTCATCAGCATTGACAAAAGTTTGTATAATTAAAATCAGTAAAGCCTGATGTGGCACAAATTAATGATTAGCAGAATCATTTTAGTGACTGAATGAGGCCTTGGTTCAAGTAAGGATGAAGTTATGGCCATTTCTCAAACTTGACACATGGGTCTGAAATCCCTGGGAGAGGAGGAGTGTGAGGCTCTGTTCTCAAGACCACAGAGAGGATGATCTCACTCTCCTTCATGCTGCTGCTGTAAATCTCACTTATATTTGTAAGCAGATGAAGTGTAGCTCCTATAAAACAACAGGGAGTCCCCGTCCCACCACAGCCCTCCGATTCCTCATATCACGTCCATTCATACAGAGATTTGCGGAACAATCGTGGAGCTCTTTAGCAAAACATGGATCTCTGTGCTGCTGTGTTTGCCATTTGGGATCTTTTTGTTTGGAAACCAGCATCTTCAATGTAACCATTGGATTACTACATTGTATGGGAACAGTGCGGATGATTTCAATAACCAATATGAACTACAGTGACACGCAACGGGGGGGGGTTGGGCAGACAGTGGTGTCATGCAGTGTTCCTTGAGAATGTGGTTGTGAAATGGTTAATGGTGCATACGAGATTGCCTCTGACTGTTTGAAGTCGTTCGAAGTGAGGTATGCCAGGTGCGCTGCGTGGTTACTGACTTCTCAGTGTTTACTGCTGACTGCCTTCCGCCACCACTTAGCCTCACACATGCTCAGTTCGCCCTCTCCCGCCTACTTATCAGATAAGATCCAGTGAGAGTGTCAGAGAGTAGAGCAAAACTTGCTGTCTTCTCCCTCAACATCTTTCCCACATACTAGCATGTGTGCAGTTACACAAATCCAGACACAGATATATACACATTCTCTTTCTCGAGTGCAAACATTGAGACAGCTCTGCCTCTAACCACATCACACCTCACCTTCACTCTACTCTAGTAGAACGACTTGGCCTTGATATCACCGAGCACAGGATGTCAGATGTATGTCAGCAGCACAGCTACCACAATGCTTATTTATGCGCCGTGCATATGCGTGCTAATCGCAGCTGAATGGTGATGACAACACATACACACAGCTCAAAGAATGCACTACAAAAGCCTGCCAGGGACACATGTATCAGTTTTGCAATGGTTTAAAGCACTCTTCATTATACCTGTAAACATAAAACAAACAAAACAAAAAAACTCTGGGGAGGGGGTTTCCCTGTGTGGCTTTCTCAACCTTCATGCACAGGTCTTTTTGATTACAACATTAATAGTTAAACATTATCAGTATGCATTTAAATGCATCCCTTGAGTTTGAGGTGAACTGGCTGCACATGTTCTTGACTTTAATGTTCATCCATCAAAACATGATGCTATTTTTGATGATTCATTCCCCTTTATGATATCTACAAAGACCTTGCTCTCAGTGCCACAAGCAGCGCTCTATTTATGGTAGTAAATGGTTTCCAGTTGGACCCAGACGATCACAGGGGTACGAAAACCACACGGAAAACCACATTCCATAACATCTGAAAAGAAACGAGCAGCTAAAGAGGAATGCCCCTCCTTCTGGATGAACAACTTAAGTGGTGGCACCATTTCATTCCTAGCCGAAATTCACTTTGGACATGGCCGAGCACACAGGTATATGTTAACACTTACTTACGAAGCACACTGCTATGAACAGAAAAGCTCAGAAGAGTATGTTCTCTTTATCTATAGGGGGTTATTGAGCTTCTGGAATATATTGTCTTTATATATAGGGGGTTATTGAGCTTCCGGAGTATGTTCTCTTCATATATAGGGGGTTATCGAGCTTCTGGAGTACGTTCTCTTCATATATAGGGGGGTTATCGAGCTTCTGGAGTATGTTCTCTTCATATATAGGGGGTTATCAAGCTTCTGGAGTATGTTTTCTTCATATATAGGGAGGTTATTGAGCTTCTGGAGTATGTTCTCTTCATACATAGGGAGGTTATTGAGCTTCTGGAGTATGTTCTCTTCATATATAGGGGGGTTATCAAGCTTCTGGAGTATGTTCTCTTCATACATAGGGAGGTTATTGAGCTTCTGGGGCTTCTTGGTTTTGCCTTGCCACATTTGCCAGCAAAGTACCATTCTCATGGTGTCCTAATCTACAGGTTACACCACAATAGAATGTACTGCTAGTATACAGTATAAAGGTAGTAAGCTTTCATCTCAGTGTTTATCACAGGCTTCTATTAAATATGCACTTTCAGTATGATCACTGCATGTTTTACTCTCCTTTAACACTATCAAAGAAACTTCTGGGTTACCATTTCATGCACCAGAAAGAATGAAACAGCACAGATTCAGATATTTACAATATAATACACATTAAAGACAAATACATGGTCCTCTGTAATTCAGGATCTCACTACCTCCTCGTCAATATTTCTAATGTTGATTGCTGAAATATAGTAAAACAGTTAAACAATTCATTTTTTAGAGTCTCTGAACGCTGAAGTGGCATGAAGCCCTTCTTCACACAACCCATCCAGCACATATTCCATGGACCAAGTGCTGGACCAAGAATCAGTAAATACCTAAATTACATCAGTACCTAACCAATGAACTTGCTTTATCAAATATTACATTTTAAGTAGACTACATGTATAATCATCTGCCTTTTGTTTTTTGATTATTTAAGATGACAGATTTGCAGTGTGGCACACAGCAAAAACTTGAGATAGAAAGAGAGAAATTGAGGTGGGGGAAAAAAAGAGTTCTGAATGGGACATATGGAGAACTTGTCCCACTTCCCGCTGCTGGGGTCAGCCAACGCCCCCCACACCCCGAATTAGTGCAAGCCCAGACCCACTGGAGCCTCCGCAGCCACACGGGGCAGGCCCACGTGGGCGTGATCACAGCAGCTTAATCCCACTCCCATCTGATATCCATCTAAGCAGCAGACCCAGCAGAGTCCCTCTGACTGCCACAGCTGGGTCCGGGAGCCTCACTCACACACATATGGTGGCGCACATGTGTACGGGCAGACGAGGAGCATGCACACTCTCTGTACGTGTTAACACAGGGGCGAGCGCTAAAGCGTAAAAGTGTCACACACTCTCTGCTTTGCTTCTGCTTACTGTTGTGTCAGCATGCTAGGCTCATGCTAGCCTAGTGTTTAGAGGTTTTTGACTAAAGACGTGTGTGATGGATTTCACATCAGCAAGACAGCACAACGGTTGATGTTACAATTAAACATGACTTTAGTAATAGCTACTTAGAATCATCAAAGCTGACCTGATGAAAGGAGCTCGACTAAGTTAGACATATGTGGCCAACACTCCACGCTTACGGGTGGCTCAGACATCATTTCATTTGGTAATATGGGAACCCTACACATGTGACAGCATGAAATGCACAGACACCAGCAAATTAAACATCTCCAGATGAAAATTATAACCAAACTCTTAACATAAGTAGTAAAAGTGTTGCAGCAAAGAATGAAGCTTAAATGCAAACAGGTCATGAAGATCAGATAAAAGGCTCAAAAAGCTTCAATTTCTACCTCATCACAGTAATTTGTGTAAGATGCTGGGGATAAACATTTCATCAAACCTAGAAAACATCTCAAGAAGGAGTGCCAGTAACTTCTCTAACCCATGGTTTGTCATTTTAAAACATGCACATCATATAGCCTGATTGTATCGTGTGTAAACATCACTGTGCCCCACTGAACACCTTCAAAATTTTTAAATAAAGATTTTCTATAGTCAGTGGTATGTCATAGTAATGTAATAACATTATATATATGGCTGGTGTGATAACAATAAGGAAGAGAAAAGAAGTCTGGATGACAATAACACCTCTAAACAGTTTCTCACCTTGTTGTCCTTCCCTTGTTATAACCACCCCTCACTTCCTTGTTGTGGGTAGCTACACTGATTCTCGCTATGGGGTTACTATACCGATTGACCAAACGGGGCAGCAGGGTTTTCGGCACACCTGGGTGAGAATGAAGCAGATGTGCTTTGGAGGTTACTCTCCCGTCACACCTCTGTGTCACAGGTCCTCCACACTCCAAAAGGCTCAAGACAATCTTAGAGGATTCATATACTGCCACTCTCAGGTATTTTGCTCTATGTTTTTCATCCAGAAGGCAAGACGCTTACGCTTTATGGATCATAAATGCGTCACTAATCAGGCCTTTGCTGACATCACCGGTTTATGGACAGGGAGTCATGGTTACCTTGAGGCTGGAGATTTTCTTTCATTTTTACAGCACTTTTAAAAATGAGCCTAGCAGCCTGAGTCACTTAGTGAAAGTCTTTTGATGAGAGAACGTAGAGTAGCAAAGAAAGGAACAGAAAGATGAAACAACAGCTAGACATCAGACTGGGGTAAAACGAAACTAAGTATGTTAGACAGAAAACCTTTCTGTACACCACTCCGTATTATATGCGCTTTATAAAGACTCTTTGGAAAGGTCAGTTCTTATCCTACTGTAAACACTGTCTGTTAATCCATGTTCCTGGGCTATGCTGAAGAAGTTCCACACTTCCACCACATAGGCATATTTGCATGACTGGGCCTGCTGACTTAGTCCCCCCCTCCCAACCCCCCAAACCTCCAATGATCGTCTTCCTGTAGTTTATTAACTGCTCCCTGAGAATTCAGCAGCTGTGCTGGGATGGCCCTCCAGCATGCCTTTGTCAACAAGAGCAATTCAGCCCCTTTTTAGGCTGGCCAGTCTTTGTCAATGAGTCACCTGGGTGCCACATCCCACCCCCATGCCTGTAGTAGCCCTTCAGCAGCCAAACAGGAGTCAGACAGCAGTGCCTTGTGGGAACATCTAAATCACAGGGGAGGTCTTCTGGAAATCAACCTCCACCGCAGAAGAGGCTCCTCACTCATCAATCAAGAGAATAATTTGTCCAGGTAATTTTTAGGACATGAGGAGCTGTAATGGCACTGTTCTTTCATGATGAAAAACACTCAAACACGGCAGAGTTCACCTAATGTCCTTTCACGATGAAAAACACTCAAACACGGCAGAGTTCACCTACTGTCCTTTCACGATGAAAAACACTCAAACACGGTAGTGTTCACCTACTGTCCTTTCACGATGAAAAACACACAAACACGGCAGAGTTCACCTACTGTCCTTTGACGATGAAAAACACTCAAACACGGCAGAGTTCACCTACTGTCCTTTCACGATGAAAAACACAAACACGGCAGAGTTCACCTACTGTCCTTTGACGATGAAAAACACTCAAACACGGTAGTGTTCACCTACTGTCCTTTCACAATGAAAAACACTCAAACACTTTCTCCAAAACACCCATTTTGCTTCTGCATTTTTCTGCTTTTTTTGGAACAAAAATAACTGCACTGATATATTCAGGTATTCAGGTATTAAAAACAGGGGAGATCCATCAGGCTCAATGATTTTTCCAAAACATTACTGCAACCGCAAATGAATGCCCTTTGAGGGTTCTTTAAAGTAATCTACTTCAAAGAGATGTGGACTAGTGGCTCTCTTATCATCATTTGTATTTAAATACATGGTATTACTTCTTTTTTGCTACAAAGAGAAATTATTCTGACCTACCTCACAGCTAGAAATTACAGATGTGAAATTGAGCCATATACAGTATTTGGGAAATTCAAATACATGGGATATTGTAAAGCAACTTTAAGTGGTCTTTAATCTAAAGTTTTAACTGACATCATAGTACTACAGTGTCTAACATGACTGAATCTCTAGCAGAAGTTATTTACTCAGTGGCTGTAAAAGAGCTTTTCTGAAGATGGGCTAATCCCTAGCCTTCCCCTTATCGCTGTCTGTCAGAGGCGCGATGCGCCAGGCCCACAGCTTCTACGGCTGGATTACAGCGCCTAAGCCAATGTTCCTCCTATTGTTTACACAGAAACCAAAGTTGGTTGAACAAGCCAGAGTCAACACAGTCTCACAATACAAGACAAGAAACCATGGGTTTGGGACAACCAATCCAAGGCTTTAGAAGTAATGAATCCCATAAACTGGTGGGAAGACAAGCAGAGCTAGGATACTTTGGAGGAAATGCATAGAAACATTGAACCCCCAGTAATACGAGTAAAATCAAGATAATCCCATTTTCTGCATAACAATGAACCGAATGTTCATTCTCTGTCAAAACAGTGAATTTACAGCTTAGTGTACAAATCAGCCCGTGTCAGAAACAATGAGACATCCTTTGAAAACCAGTGCATTGAGTCTCACTTAAGTATCCACATCGGGAGCACTGTACATCTTCAAATATCAGTGAATTATAAAATATGGACAAATAATAATAAAAACCACAAACAAATACTTTTAATCAGGATTTGGATTCTAAAAATCAAACCATTTTTCCAGACCCCCAAACTTTCCTTAAAAGAAGATTTCAATGCAAATGCAGACCGAGAGGTCTGGATAGAACAGTGGTAAACGGAGACTATAGGAGGACACACAAATGACTAGCAAGAGGTGCTGCTTAAGGACAGCTTTAGTATGACCAGAGGGGTCAGATCTACTGATCTTCACTGAGAACTAATCTCTGCAGTTTTCAATCAAGCACTACTAGCTCAAGTGCTGTCAATAACATTGCCCAGAGATGCTGAAGGGTCTCCACTTCACTTCTGAGAATCCTGTAGGTTTTCCTTTTGCTTTTTTGTGACTTCAGTTGCTTACATCAGGAAACAATCCCACCAATTTTGACCCACAAATTCCCTTCTGTGGAAGCTCATTTTACTTACTTGTGCTTAACAAAATGGCACAGATTTTAAAAGGCATGTTTAGTATACCTGTCTGGTTAATTTTGGCATTTTTGCTTTTTATTTTGAAATTATAGTCATTAATTAATGCAAAGACAAAGACATTAGAAAGAATGCAACTGGTAAATTCAGACATTAGGCCCTAAACCTAACCATCCAAGTGTTGGGTCATGAGATTATATTGGTTTTGACTGTCAGCATAATATATTAAATATGTTCCACTTTCCAAAAACGCCCCTCTATGAAAGCTTAAAATCACTAGAGAGTCATCAAACACCATTTACTGTAACAACCTTATTTCAATAAAACTGTCTTAGTGATTTCGACCACAATGTCATGCCAAAGACCACGATCAACAATGCAGTTTATAGGCATAATATCTAGTTCAACTGTTCATTAGAACCAGAAAAGGTATTAAGAAAAGCAATCAACACTTATAGTAACAAAGTGGGAAAGAGTTGGAGAGTACTTTTTCCACAGTGATCAGTAATAACACTGAAAATTTGTTTTCCTTTCAATGTCAAAACAAATGACAAATCATTGTGACCAGCCATGTTATGGTCTATAAACAATTTAATAGTATTAATTACGACACCTAAAATAGAACTATGCATTTCTGGTATAGTACGGTTTACCAAGTACAACTTCCATTTCTCATCATAGGTGTGGCTTTGGCTGGAATGTACACCAATAATAATAGTGATTCAAAGTTAATAAAAAAATTGGTTTACTGGTTACCGGGGAACAAGCACTCAAGCCTTTCCATCACTACTTTTCAGATTCAGTTTAGGGGATAGGGCACCATTTCATTTCATTCAGTACTCTCGGTTTAATATTTAGAACAATGAAAACCAAGGGCTGTTAAGTGACATATTTCAGCATAATTATCAGCAATAGTTTTATCAAAAATAGGTAGTATGGCATGAAAATGTAAACACTGACTGCAAGTCTCTGTTGGGTCTTAGCAAAATGATGTGTGAGACATTTAAAACCATACATCAACTACAAACAGGACAACAGAATGGACCGTCGGCTATAATGTGACCTGCTCAGTCCTACCAGAGTATGTGCAAGGTTTCCGATACACCCAGGAGCTACAGAACCTTGTCCGGCTTCAAAGAATACAGCCCATTTTTCTCACAAGACATTTTTGTCTCATGCAAAAAAATACCTAAACATGCATGGGCACCCAACAGCACAAATGCACAGGATTTGACATGAAAGACAGAATTAAAGATTTTGATTTATATCAATGTTTTGTAGGCATTATTAGAATGCCTAAAAAGGAAAATGTCAGTTATGAAACCGATATGAAAATATTTTAGTAATGGTTGTTCTTTCATCATAGAATGAAGAGTGTACCTCACAGTGTACTCTTCATTCTAGGATCAAGAGGACAAATCAAGTATTCTACACAAAGAACAAAGATCAGTACAGTTTTTGAAACAAAATACAACTT
Source organism: Brachyhypopomus gauderio (assembly GCF_052324685.1). Lineage (NCBI taxonomy): Eukaryota > Metazoa > Chordata > Actinopteri > Gymnotiformes > Hypopomidae > Brachyhypopomus > Brachyhypopomus gauderio. The sequence continues at coordinate 8,931,455 of NC_135228.1, forward strand.
GAGTCAGCAATTCGTCTTTAAGCAGAAAAGCCAACAGTAAAAAAAAAAAAAAAAAAAAAATGTGTAAAAATGTTACACGCATCAGGTGATACTTCCACATAATACAGCTGAAATAGGATGGGATCTCTTGTGGGCCATTGTTATGATTACCTTTCAACATCAGTTTCACCACACTGGTGTGACAGACAATTCCAGCTGGCTAAGCAGACGACTCTTTATTTACTTGACTGAGAAAAATCAGGATAAGCTTTGGTTATCAGCATCAAAAAGAACAACAGGAGGAACTTACAGTTGGTGAGACAGGCCCATTGGGAAGATATGGGTCTGGCAGCATCAGAAATGGGTATCCAGAATATGCTGTTTTGTACATTCCTCCATCTTGATGCTTTGTGACTAAAAAGTAAACAGATAAAAGTTTTTAAAAGTACATCAGCGCACCAGCATAACAGTAAGAGAGTTTAGAGTTATGGACCAAACAAAAGTTCTAAAGAAATGTTGAAAGGCTTTTGATTCCCACTCAATTTATAAAAAACGCATAGGCTATACATATACGGTGGACATAACGGGATGGGAAATTATCGTCTCACCATACCCAGTTCACGTAATTAATTTTTAAAAAGTGTTTAGAGGTATCAAAGCTGTTCAGGCCTACGCGTGGTAACTTTCCCTGGTTACTTTGCCTAGTAATAAAAACAACATACTGAGTAATTGATGACGCAATTTGTCTATTAAGGCTTGTTGGTTTTCCCCCAGTAAGTTAGAAAACATCAGTTACATGCATACACTTGCGATCAATTCTAGAGCACTTTCATCAATACATTTTACATATATATCAATACATATAATCCCTTCGAGTTAAACGGTCCCTCCAGCTTTATAGTAAAACACCGCAGTTTCAGAAACTCACAGACCTACCGTCTTCAAGAAGTTCTCTGTGTTTCTCCGCATACACCCTCTGATCGTCTTGTTGTCCCCTTCTAACCACCTGCATGCATCCGGGGGAATGTCAGAAAAGATGTTACTTTAAGTGTGTCGCTTTAACAAAACAGTAAAAACATCAAGCGAATTAACGACCACTGCACCGAATTGCGGGGAACTCTCTCGAACACCTACCGCCGCGTTTGAGTTCTGATTTATCTCTGATTCATTCACCAAAGACGACTTGAGGTCGGCCAAGTCCCTCTCTGTTAAGGCGTTTTCTTGTATTTTCTCCTCTTGTTCGCCTTCGTCTTTGAAGGAAATCATTTCATCGTTTGCTCCGAGGTCATCTCCCCCTCCACTACTGAGCTGCGGCATTTTGCTTTGAAAAAGAAATTAAAACAGCAGTTTCCTGTTACAAGGGGAGAAACTTTGTATTATTCTTGTCCTTTCCTTGAAGAGCTCACTGGGCTCAAATTGTATGAGAGAAAAAGTTGTTATTGCATGTAGGATCTCCGCAACTTGAAAGTCTCGTAGCCCAGCAGCAACAAATAGTGCTTTTGAGCTCAAGACAAGGCTAGTACTGAGAACATCAAAGAGCGCCGACCGGTGATTGACAGATTCAATGACTTGTTGGGGGTTGTACAGCGAATTGTTTTAGGTTCCGCTCTTAAAGAGACATTACTTCTTCAGTATGTGACATTATTCATGAGTTTTAACACTTACTCAAGAGTTTGTGAGAGCATACTCTTTAACAACGAAGAGCGACTCTACAAACTAGTGAAACGCACATTGTGTGTATTAACATTTAGCGTTTATACTGTCAGCTCAGCGATTTGGACTACAGGCAATAACACCGATATCTTGGCATAATGCATCTTAAGCAATTGGTAAACAAATTAGATCCGTTATATTGAACATCCTTAGCCAACTGCACAATAAATACGTAGAAACATGAAGATACACGTTTATGACCAAACGTGCGATTAGTTTGTTGACATTCCTTAATTTAAATTGACAAACCAAAAACTATGAAGAATGCAGTTGTTACTGTCCTTGTTAACTACATTCAGCTTAAAGACAAACAAACAAACAATCAATCAAGCAAACAAATAAAATAAATTGTAAAAATAACTACCTTCCTCTGGATATTATTTTTAACTGATGAATTTTAAATTTGGTTTAAGTTTTAGTTTTAGTTCACAGCCCTTTGAGCTTTGATTGAGAAATGTTTATACACTCTCATGCTGCGTCTTATTATTTGAGTTATTCTATTGGCTTGAATGAAAAGTAATGAATCACAGCTGGGAATTAGAATTAAATACAAACAGAAATTATGCCCAATATTTGCATAAGGCTGCATATTTATACAATATCATCCATGCATATTAATAAAACGATTAAAAACAAGCAGCTTAATGCATGCAAATCTAAATTATAAATGAGACCTTGTTTATTCGCCTTGATTAAATATAGACAGCTGTTTTTCACAGGACCAGTTTTTCTACATCATTTACCTCATGATTTCTTAATGCATTTTCACCACTTTGCTTCTCAGAGCTCATGCTTCTTCTAGTAGTCTCAAATGCTTTCTCTTCTCCTTTTTGTGGTTCTTGGACTAAATCAGTTTTCTATGTCCATGCTTTGGAGACAGTTTCAGGTTGCCCAGTTAGTGTTAGAATGACTCATCCTTTTTCATCTTATTATGCATCTACAGCTTTTACCTAGTTTATGATCATTGTAAATATAGACGTCTAAAGGTGTCTTGCCTTGCAGAGACATGGAAGATGAAAAGTCAATGATAAAAATGGACTACATTAATACATTTTACAGTAGCAGTACTTGTTGATCATGGCCATGCAATTGTGAAGTACTCTGCTTGGATACAGAAATAATAGTGAGCAGATTATTATATACCACAGTCAGCATTGGGACTGGACTGAATCAAAACTTCATAAATCATAAATGAATCTCAAATAATCTAGCAAACCTGTCTTTTTGGAATACCAATGGTCTGAAATTATTTGTGACTACAACCAAAACATTTAATTGTATTCCCATGGTAGCTAAATTTTTTACATGATCATCATATAATCTAGGTTTTTTTCTTTTAAGGATTTGTATTCCATAGTTAGACAGAGTCCGTTTTATCACAGGCTATGGTGCTTTAAAGGATAAATTGGAGTTTCTAAAAATTATATACTGCAAGTTCTAAATAAACTCCAGACACATTAAAGCATAAAATCTAATGAAATCATATCCTTTCACTGAGGTCAAGCCACATCCAAGGAAAGACAGCTTAACTCAAGCCACTTGTGTGCATTTTATTGGTCATTTCTTCCACAACCAAATATCTTGTCCCTTGCAATATCTAGTAGACGATAAACTCTTATGAAGCTTTTTCTCCTTTACTTTTTGAGTAGGCAACATTTTGTGAACAGGATTCAGATATCCCACTGAAAGTGGATGATGATTTATTTGATATTGGATTTATGCTTCAAAGCTAGAGCAGGAGACGTTAAGGCAGAATAAGACTTGAACTTGTATTCTGCCCCAAAGAGGTATCACTTATTCAATTGAAAACATACATAATTAATTGAAATTGCTTTGATATAGAGCTGATCTTAAGTTAACCCTTTCCATTTTATAAATATCTAAAAGAGCTAATTGTTTACTGGGCTGGATGCTTGATTTGTATGAAATCAATGTAGCCCATAACAGGTAGAAAACATTATTTAGAATGATGAAAGTCCACAGACCAAAGTTGAGCCGTTACCTCACCCTCTCATACAACTAAAGTTCTGTTGAAGAGCCCTGCTGTCTTACTGCACAATCACAGACACACACACACACACACACACACACACACACACACACACACACACACACACACACACACACACACACACACACACACACACACACACACACACACACACACACACACACTTTCTTTAATGCACATACTTCTCATACTGTTCATATGTATGTGTGTGTGTGTGTGTGTGTGTGTGTGTGTGTGTGTGTGTGTGTGTGTGTGTGTGTGTGTGTGTGTGTGTGTGTGAAATAAGACAGCCGTTGACTTAGTCAGGTATTTAACATAAGTCAAATTAACCACATAGTTTTTTTCAGATTTTTTTCATATTCATATTTTTCAAATAATTTAAAACCCCTAATAAGGTCAATTAAGACAATTCAAAGAGATGTGAATGTGAAAGCTTTGCCAAATGAAAACATTTTTCTCCATTCATTAAAAACTGCAGCTGTGCAGATTAGCTAGCCTACTTACAACAGTAGCAAACTCAACTACAAACTAATTAAGTGTATATGACCTACATGTTTTACAGCTGAAATCTTGTAATATCATTGTTTTTTTAGGGGAGGGGGTATTTAGTCAAGCTTTGGTATTGGTAAGTAAGGCGTTTTGCAAAAGCAGCACCATTTTTGCCATCTGTAAATGGAGAAGACTTTGAACGGGAGAGTACATGTTCTCCATAGCATGGCCATTGAGGAGGAGACCTGTTGTAATTGGTGTTGCAGGAAACAAAGAGGCTTGTTAATGCAAAGACTTGGTGGAGCCTTTGATGTGAAGCCAAACCCATCACTTCTCACTGCTTATGCACACACAAACACATACACACTCGGTGAGACATATGCACACTGAGGCCTACAGAGGCACGGAAGTGCGCGAACACACACACACACACACACACACACACACACACACACACACACACACACACACACACACACACACACACACAAATGTGTAATAAAAAAGCGTAATCTGTGTTTTCTTTGCCTGAAAGCCAAAGCGTGGCTTCTATTTTGAGACACACAAGATCAAATCAACACGGTTGTGCTGCACTGTTGCACTGACGCAGGTTTCCTCAGTGGAAAGAACAGTTAATCTATATGTGTGTGTATATTTTCTCTACCTTGTGCAGATATTCCATTACTGTTAGACACATCTTATCAGCTGTGGTTGCCTAATACGGAGATGTCTGTTTGTCAGATAACTGTCCTTTGAGAGGATATTACTTTACCAATAGTCTGTTCTGTCTAAAGTAGGAGTTAGCAAACATTTCTTGCACCTTGTTGAAGGTATTTTATTGCCGCAATAGGCAGAATGCCTTTAAAGCTAAATCCAGACTAATTTTAAACATTAAAATGTTGACGTGTGATACTTTCGATAGTTACCTAATAGCAGCTTGCATTGACAAACATCAAGCATGAGAAACATTCTTATTGTCCAGGGTTAGTAGTAACTTTGGTGAGACACATTGTATTTCTTTTATTGAAGCGATGAAAAACAGTAACAAAAGGCTTACCAGACGTTTGACAAAAAATAACGAAATTACATTGAAAAAAAAAAACAGTATGTATAGTGGATCCCTGTCTTCTGTGGGATTTATCAAACAAAATAAGTAGTAGTAGAAAAACAACAATAACACCACCTTGCTAACCCAGTTAAATAAAAATTCAGCTGCTAGTCACACATGTGAATTACTTTTTATTTGATAATTTTCACCATTTGAAGCCCCCACTGATGGTAAGTACTACTGCTTCATTCCTTTAGTATGATGATGCCAGGAACTCATTGCACACATCACTGTGAGTAAAGTCATAAGTTCATTTTCAAATAAACGAGGCCAATCATAAGAGCCAGAAATAGAAATAAAATGCACATCAAATCCCTGTTTTAGCTACCCAATTGTTAATATACACAAAACTCACAACAAACAACACAAAAAAATCTCATGAAAGGATATATTTAGTTTAACTGAAAACACATTGAAAGAAGACCTATGTAACAAGCTTTGGCACTGGTTATAAATAAACAATCAGTGTTTATAAATATTCAGTGTTTTTATTCTTGGACAAAGACACATCAAGATAAAATGTATCTGTGTTAATAATTACTGGTCTGATTAGCAATAAAACAATTTTTTTAATTTTCATGTGAAACTTTGCAGTACACAAACTTATAGATCCATAAACATATTTGGGCATGTGTCCTCCCTAATAATTCCTGCTGACACTGCTCATATAAGTTGACATGAAACTTATGCCATGGTATGTCAGTGTACACTCTAAAGCACGATAAGGCAAAGATAATGCATTCACATGTTCATTGATATTCTGCATTCATATGTTCCTTTGCTGATCAACAAATTCACACATATCAATGAACTCCAATTACATGATATCCAATAAAAAAGATTATTTGTAATCGATGGATATGTTAACAGACCAAAAACAGCAGTGATATGGTGAATCAGCAAAGTGTGAACCACTAATTGAGGGTTTTTCCTTTGTGCACACAATGAGGAAATTTAGGGAGTAGTAAAATAGTCTTCCGGGGACTCCGTCTTGTCTCATGACAGCACTAAAATGATTCTCTCTCAGTGGTGCGTTTGTAGTGGCAAGAGGGCGGGCGGGTGTTGAACTGATGGTTAGCAGTGGGTTCCTCTGCACACGGACACTGATGTGGCCCTGGAGAGGATGTGGACTCGTGATGGATAATTTTTTAGATTCTGTGTGTGTGTTTGTGTGTGTGTGTGTGTGTGTGTGTGTGTGTGTGTGTGTGTGTGTGTGTTTCTAAAGTTCCTAAGTTCAGAATATGAAGTAAATTAAGTATGAACATGTGTGAGCACATGTGTGTTATAGTAAAAACCTATAACAATTCTCACTGCTAATTAAGACTCACCAAACATGCAAACAAAAACAAACAAACCCTCCCCCCAAAAGAATGATAAACTAGAGTCAAAATTAATATTGTGCCTCATGGCAGAAAATGTCCACATAAAGTAGCCATTGATTACGTTTGAACAGTTCTTTTTTTACCATTTACTGCAACAGTATTATTGTGGGGGCACAGGAGAACTATTCAAATGAGAGGGATCTTACCTGTGTGGGACTGACCCCTTGAGGTGCAGCAGAGGAAACTCACGTTATATTGGCTGAACAGACTTCATGTGGTCATGTGTTTTCTATTGCTGAAATTCTGCTGTTGGTATTTGTGACAATAGTATTGAAACATCTATAGGAAAGTACTTTAAAAGCATCCACTCTCCGCATTGAATCACATCTGTCTTTCATTTCAAAAAGCCAAAAAAAGTTTCTTCTCAGTCATTTGTGTATCATGTAAACACATGCATCATTATTTTATGCATCATGTGCAAATATATATAAACACTGTTAAAAGAATCACCTGAACATTGGCTCCCATATTAACCAGACACTTATACAGTCATAATTTGACCATCTACTGTATATCACTTGCAGAAGTAACTGCATCTTCAGCACTTAGAGGACACCTTTATGGACCTTTGGGGGCACCTTTATGAACGCTGGTTGAGTAGTTTATGAACAATGTCACAGCAGTCAAGTTTTTATTTTAAGTTTTTATCATTTAGTATGAGATTAAATGAATGGGGAAGTTAACAATGAGCTGAACATTTATTTTCAAACTTGAATACTGTCAGTGAACTTCTAAAATAATAATTAAAAAAATTCTATTTAAAAATAATATAATAAAACCATATTCTGTTTAAACATATGCACACTATGTAGGCGATACAGACATGTCTAAAACTTTAATTTCACTGTAATATGGAACAGGAGATTGTCATGCATGCTCAGAATATATAACACGTGTACACCAAATATATACATAGGGATATATTTTTGCAAAATCTGTATAATCATGCTAGAAAAAGATCATTTAGATATTTATCACATCAATCTGGATAGATTGAACACTAACAAACGTTAATCACTAAGGTGTTTAAAATTAAATATATTAATTTCTATATTAGTGTATTATTTTATTTGCATATTTTATATATTATTTTAACAGCATAATGATCATATTAACTGCATGGTGCACATGGACATAATAAAATTGTCCAATTCTATAACAGACTTTACCGTCTGGTTACTTACTTTCTAAGACTGAATCATACAATGTGCTTCTGCCTTTCTATACTGACCAACTCTGAAAAATTAATCAGTTATAATAATGTGCTTTATGCAGGCGTTGTGAACATATCTCAGTGCTGTATATATTTTTTTATTATGTGGACCCCATGGGTTGTTCAACTTGGCCACTGCTAATGAGCCTATGTGTATGATTTTGCTGGTGGTCTTATATGCAAAAAAGATTTATAATCAATTAATAAATTGTTCTTCAAAGCTGAAGAAACCTTAATTATTATTTTAGAATGGATTCCTGCAAATATTTAACTGTACTAGCTCTATAACAGTGAAGTGTAAACTATGACAGTCAAGTGATAAACGCTTTTCTCTAAAAACTTTGCAGTCATGAAACACTTACTTTTTATGAAAAACAATGTATACAGTTACTGATTATTTGAGCATAGTAAATGATAAAAACTTTAAGATTCTGCTTCATGGATATTATTTTTCTGAATATATGTCAAAACAGCTTTTATAGCTTTCTTTTGTATATATTCAGGGCAGAATTGACTAAATCATTTAAGTGAATTTGATTTAAGTAAATAATTTAAGTGAATTTGATTTAAGTAAATGATTTATGTTGCCACGCCTTTACTCTTTATTGCTAACACATTGTTAATGAACAGTCACTGAAGTTACTGAAGCCCAAATGCCTGTGTCAAAACTCTAAAGGCCTTTTGCTAGGCTGGACTCTCATTACAATCTTCTTAAATACTCACAGCCCTTAGTCTTTAAGCAGAATTTTCATCACAATCACCAGTTCCATATTATTGCAAAATGAATATGGAATATGCATACATTGGGAATCAGTGACAGAGCTCCTATGGATATCCCATATAAACTTCATATGTACATGAAGCCACAAAATGACAGTAACACAATGGAACTGTAACAAGATGTAGCTTACAGTGACAGAATGTAACAGTACCACTGTAAGAGCCTTGGTGAAAGTTGGGGTTATCAGAGTGGAAGAGCACATGTGAGAGTCAGAGGCAGAGTAAAAGTCTCACCCAAGTAGGCAAAGAGTCTCAAATGAAATCTGGGCGATACTAGTTTAAAATATCATCAACCATCGTATGAAAGGCTGTTGTTGAATGTTACTGGACTCCATTTGGATACAAATTAATTAAATGTATGGCAGTGTGTTAACAGAACTCTGTCATGAAGGATTTTTATCATCCAAAGTGACTGCAATTGTATACTATCACGTACACATACACATAATGGAATCAGTGTAACGTGTTCTGGTATGCGTGACCATGTTGTTAGGACGTTTTTGCTGTCACAGCATCAGAATCAACTAGTTTGCACAGCACACTGAATTAAAAACAAGAGTGAAGTATGAAGAATTGAATGCACTCATAAATAAGGTACCATAAGGTACCAAATAATTACATATATCTATTTGTACTCTATGGACACAGCAACACTAAAAGCATCTATGATGTCACAAACATTTTCTCCATTTTTTTGTGTAAAATTATGACTTATGGATGCTGGAATGATAAGTGCCTGGATGTAATTCATGATTTTAAACTCAAAGTTTCATTCTAGTAACACACCAAAATATGAGACTTAGCTAATGCCGCATGTTTTCAGTATTTGTTAGTCATGTAATCTTATACAGCCTGCCAGACACTTCACTTGTTTATAACCCTGAACTGTGAGTTCAAAATATAATAAAGTTATAATTCTAAACTATATTACTTTTGTTCCTTATCATAAAGAATTCGCATTGACAACTGGAATTCACTCATCTTTAATGTTTTTATTATTTCATTGATACCTCACTGTTGGTGATGCTGAACTTTATAACACTGAATCACCAACATGACAGAAGCACATTATGATTCTGCAGGAAGTAGGAAGCTCCATTTTCCCCTATTTTCCCAGGACATCAAATCTAAATGTTGCATACTGGAGGGGAAATATATAAAAGAGTGTGAACGTTCTTCTCCTTCCACCCTTTCCCACAATCCATCCTCTTGCTGTGGATCAATGCTGGGAACAAACACCATTCTGCAGTTCCACATAACTCACTGCGCTTACACCCTCTAAGTGTCATTTACTACTGCATTTCCATGACTTCCTCCATGGCACTGATTACAGTGCAGTTGTGGCATGGCGACAGTTGGCTTGCCACATTTATATTAATTTTGTTTTTTATACATTTATTGAACACTGAACACAAATGCTGTGATGATGAAACCTGCTGCCTGCTGTTTGATGAGAGGTGACATATAGAGGAAATTACATCATGTCTAGATTACCAATCTTGTTAATTCCTTGGTAATGTGTGATGCCACACATTATGTTATTGCATTTTGAAAGTATGCTTTAGAAGTCACTTCTACCCCATAGAAGAGGAGGTGTAAGGAACAATATATTACACTTTTAACCACTTTTAATATATTAAACTTATGCCTTACTGTCACGGTACGGCAGCCCCTTACCGGTCGCCTCCGTCCACAGCGGCAGTTGTCGTTGTTATTGTTGTCGTGTTGTGTTCGTCCCTCAGGTGGGCGGAGCCCGTGATCCGACTCACCTGAGGGTCGTTTGTTTGTCTATATATGTCTTGTCTTTGTACCAGTTGACTACTGGTTATTATAGCCTTCATTTGGATCATGTCACAGGTTTTTGGTTTGCGCACTTTTCTATTAAACCATCCTATTTCCCTGAGACTTGGCGTGATCACTTCCTTTTTATTTCGATCACCCTGCCCGTCACACTTACCCATTTATTTCAGATATTCCGTATCTCACACAGAAGATGGATGCATTGTGGAACTGGTATAGGAGAGTATTCTAAAGACAATAAGCAGCAATTAAACCAATAAGCAGATTTGTATCTAAGGAAGAGATTTGTGAAAAAAAAAAGTTGTATAAGCCCATTCATTTAACCATGTAAACATAACTATATAGGTTCTAGGAGTACAGTAGCAGTACACTTTGCAGGAAATATTACATAATCTTTGCCACTAGAAATATAGATTATAGATTTCCACCAACCTCTAAACTACATTCACTGCGTTTACTTCTGTCAGCTTATAGTGAGTGGAAAATGTTAGTATGAAGAAGGTGAGCGCTTCGTCGTGCAGAGGTGAGAGATGTGTGGGTGGTGAAGACCTCCACATGAACACTTGCTGAGACCATAACCTGGCATAAGCATTTCCTGCCTGTGTGCTATAATAAACCGTTTAAGCAATCAGACGTTCTGCATGCACCACTGTAAGGCTGCCTTCAAACTAAAGTGTAAATAACCAAACTGCAGAGGAAGACTCTCTGAGCAGTCAGGTCTACTGGCAATGAGACTTTCACTGGAAAAGCAAAGTTATATACCATATGTTTATTGTTTACTGTATAATTTGGATTTGGTCGATTAAAAGTAACCCCACTGAACCAAATTGATCCCACTGGTTCAAACTGGTTAGACAATACTACTTTGTTCCAAAAAAGAGATTATGAATGGGAAATAATTCAGCGCTACATCAGGTGAGACAGAGAGAGAGCCTGCATCCCAGCAAAAACTCAATAGGGTAAATTCAAAGGGGAAAGGTGTGAAACCAAACAGGATGATAATCACAGATTATATGTAAGGAAGAAGGCTTGAAATTACAATTTGTAAACACATACTACACTTTTCAATGAACAGGGAAACAAATAGTGGGTTACATAGAGGGGGAATTTAGAACAAGTGATAATGTGATTAACAGTCAGGTGAACTAGATAGGCTTACAGTAACAGTGGGTGTGGTCTGCCTAGTAGAATGCTGTAGACCAGTTCAGCATATGACAGTGTGACCAACTTTAAGGTGCTTGACTAAAATGTGTGTTTAGCATTACATTGGCTAACAATAATCTGCAATAACTTTATATTCTTCAAACAGAAACATGTTGAACCATTCTGCTTAGATAAGAAATTGAAGAAACTGAAGACTGCAGAACTGAATGTCAACCAGAAATGGTTGGTTGTTCTATGCTACACATTTCAACACATTCTACATCTCATCTCTCTTGCTATGAACAATGAAAAACATGAAGCAAAAAACCTAAAGTTTGACTCACTGGAGCAAAGAATTTGAAGTTGATAAGAAGAAGAAAAAAAACACACACTGACCACAAATGCTTGACATTTCTCATACCTTCCGGTATTTACCAAAGTTCAGACAGGAAACTAGCATCTCTCTTTTTTTTCTCTTGAATGTCAACATTTTTTGGTGACGTTTCCATCTGAGCTGAGGTAACCACTATCACAGCAGCGCATGTGACATCACTTCCAGCTCCACCTCACCAACACAAACATCATTACAATGAACAAGATTATATTTAGAATTATAGACTGTTTTGATTAAGATGTGCAAAATCCCATTATAACATTTTTATTTCTAAGGATTTCTTTTTGCTTTGGTATGTAATATTTGAAAAACATTTCATAGTTCACTGTACTTCAAGAAACTCCTCAAGCATACTTTGTAAAAACAACATGAACAATAAACAAGTGTTTCTAAACTTCTAACTCCAACATTAAAAAAGAAAACATTAGTAAAATGAATTATTAAATTATTATATTTAATAATGTAACAAAACGTAAATCAGAATATTTCTTCTGATGTTCATGAAAAAGTTTTCAAAGGGTACAGTAAACAGTAAAATATTTAGAATCATCCAGAACAAATAAATGTAAATAAAAAGATAACATAGCAAAAAGGTCATAGAGTTTGCAAGTAAAGCCCTCAGCTCAGAAGTGGAGACAGACAGACTGTTTTGGAGGTCATATCAGTGATTGGGGAGAGACGACTATTAAAAGGGCCCTTTATTTTCTCATATGTTACAAATTATAGCATCTGTTTATGATTTTTGAACTGTCTTTGTAGATGTGGCCCTGTGTTGATTAACATTTTGGATCTTGTTTGTCTTTTTTGGGAACATGATTGGCAGTTGGTGATGGCTGTTTGAAGTATCTGTTGGTTAGCTTTGATGCTGCAGGATGAAAGAAATATCCAGATATTACTTGAGGAGAGACCCAATATGAATTGGGTTGCATATACGTGTGATTAGAGACATGTATTTGAGTTGATAGAAAAAAATTGATTGTGCCCTCCATTGAGGGAGCATTATGAAGCTGATTAGAAAGCCAGGTAACAGAGTAACTTGAGGCAATAGGGCAATACATTAGTTTAATAATATTACTTTATTACTGTACTATTATTACTTCATTACTGTACTAATATTACTTCATTACCATACTAATATTACTTTATTTATATTTTCAGAACATTGAAATATACAGATATATTTCAGCAAACTATAAGTATCTATAAACTATATCTATAAACTAGTAATAAAGAGTTTTTCATAAAATCTTAAAGATTTTTCCTTTTTTATTTTTAACAATCCAAGACAATTTTTTATTCATATTAAACCTTGAAGCAAGAATACAACTATTAATACATTATTTCAAACTCCTTCAGAAATTCTCCAAGAAAATATTAGGAAATCATTCCAAACCAATATTAAGAATATTAATGAAATTCAAGGACAATATAAACATTCGATCTACCTTGCAATTACACAGTATAACCTCATATAATGCATTTTATTGACCCTTGACATCGCTTGATTAATAAAAGAAAGCTATGAAATAAAAAACCAATAAAGACTGACAATTAAAATTCACGTTAGGATAATCGTTTCCGTTCTGTTTTAACTGAAAAATACAAAAATATATTTAAGCAAAACCATATAAAATATATTCACGTTTGATTTAGTTTCATATAATTTTAAATAGCTAAATGCATGTACTTAAGTATTCTTGTTTCCATTGGGTATTAAATGAATAACATACATACAAAGAAAATGTTACATTTTAGCAATATGCATTTATTGGTTCCATCTTCATGAACATCTCCATGGCAACGAACCTGTTGGATAAGCTGCCATAAGAATGTAGAAAGAAATTAAGGTGCCTATAGAGATTGATGAATTACATTACCTCTTTGCTGAGGAGTAGTCATGAAATTAGTCCAAAAACATAACTCTGGAATACGTCTATGTCAGAGTTTTATGCTCTGATGCTGCTTAGCTACCAGTGGTCTTAAGACCACCTGAAGACCAAAAGCATCATATCATATGCATAACAATAATCCAAAACATACTTTAAGAAAAAGTTATCTAAAGAGAAAATCCATGACCATGTTGTGCCATGATCAGCTTTTTATTATTTTACTGTGTCTGAATGAGGCTGAAAATATATGGTCTTAGCTTAAGTGCTTAGCTAATTATTATGGTGTGCTAACAATATACTTCCATGGCACACTGTCTTTCTCAGGTAATTAGCTCAGGGTGAGGGTACCCTTCTTCTACCCACTGTCCATGTGTGATTAGTTCAGTAGTTGTATTTGGCATGATCTTGAGCCAAGCCATATTACTTTTTTGGGTATTTGTTTTCATTCTATTCAAAAACAAAAATAATGGATAACAATTGGTGTATTTATGAATGAAATTAATGCAATTACTTATCAAGTAAACAAAAGAATGTGAAAGGAATGTGGATTCTAATTCAGATTCTTAATAATGCTGATTATTTAAGAGTGATGGATAATGCATTTCTCACATTATTAAAACTTTCAACATGTCTCATGTTTCAACATACACGCACAATCAACACACACAAAGCAATCCACAAACAGGGTATGACAAGGTAGTGACTTCAAATAAAACATTAATATCCCTTCAAAGTAATTAACAAAACATGTTCAAAATATTTGAAACCCAAAAACGAGAGATCCCAAAGCAAGACCAATGTCATTCATTAAATAACTCAAACACTAATAACTCAGAAATGCAACAATACTAATAACTCAGAAATGCGCTAAAACTAATGTTTGGATATTTTCTGAGACAATGCACCGATGCACCTGACTCAGTGCACACTGCCACCTTCTGTTTCACTATGTATATTGCAACTTTAAAGCTCAATTTAGAAAAGGAATTCTCATTGCAGGAAACTACAGATACTGGAGTTAATAAATACATTCATTGTGATTGTACTAAATAAATAAATACACAAAAATGCAATCCCCCAAAGTGAGAGGCTCATTTGTATCACTGTTTCCTTTCCTTTACATGGGACTACATGGGACTGCCTTTGTCAGTTATTTGCCCCCTATCGTTTGCCTTTACCCCTGTTGTGCTTTATCTGTTTAGAATTTAACTACAGCAGGTGTTTGAACACATCAAAACTACTTTTCTGTTTTCTGACTGTGTGAACAATAACAGCAATTGGCATCTGTGAAAAAAAAGAAGTGAAGAAAGAAGTCCGATGTTAAAATGAAACCACTACAACAATACAATAGTCACGCTCAATACAGAGTAACACCCAAACCTGGAGGTGTTCGTGTGGGCTGAAAGCAAGCTAATACCAATGATGCCAGAACGAAAGTGGCATAAATACATAAAATAAAATGGAATTCACAGCTACATTGTCTGCACAAACTGTATTTATATATTTTTAACTTTCCCTTACTAACTCATAACATAAAAGAGTCACTCTGGCTTTACAGGAGGTAGCTTTCTAAGGCAACACTCCTCTCACTTTGTGAAATGAACTCCCCACCATTTCCCACCATGTTTCACAATACATTCATCTTATTACAAGGCAGAACACAAACATAATCAGCAGACTGTAGCCTACTCTCTACTTTGCCACTCTCTACTCTAGCTGTACCTTTTCATGTTCACAAGCAATCTAGTCTAAATGCTATCACATTGTAAGGACTGCTGGCAATGTCCCTGGTGGAGGTCAAAGAAGACGGCACCGGTCGTTCAATACTCAAGGATGCGAATAGGACGAGATTTTTGGCGAGATTTTTACGTCAGACACAAACTGCGCACGCGCTGCACAAATAACGCAGGAGGCGTGGTGCCTTCGGACGCTCGTTGCGCAAGATCCTACGCGTATATCTTACTCTCGGACGAGTCGACGGACAAGTCTCACCGGGCAGGGTTGAACAGCGATTGTTAAGGTATTTACACATTTGACCTCCATCGGTTATGAAGTGTCTTTAAAACTGTTCAACATTGACCTCAGTGTACTCGGACTTTGCGTCGTACGTTCTCTTAACTGTGGGCTATGGTAGCTCAGGGCTGAAAATGATGCTGATGATGTTGGGAGCATGGTGCAGTGCATCCAAGGATACAGCTAGGGTCGCTAGCTACGTGACCACGGCCTGCTAGCCCATTAGCTCGTTCATCTCCTCCTACTAGGCAGCTAGCGATGTGCCGGTGATGTCCAATTAAACACAACTGAAATTATCTTCTCATATGGTTACGCAGACGGCACACTGTATAGTTTGTATTTCACAAAACTATATTTTTGATATCGTCAAATATATATAATCTTCTTTGATTTCCCTTCAAAGTGCTCAGATTTCGGGCTAAGTGTGCAGCTAGGTAGTCGCTAGCTGTGGCTAACTCAGAACAATCGGTACGTGTTCGTCACCAAGCACGCGCAGCTCTCCCTAGCCGCCTAGATCCGCCACTAGCCACTCACCATTTCGACCAACCATTTAAACAAATAACACTTAAAACTAAATATTTTTTCAGTGTGAATAAATGCTTCGTGTTATTTTCTACGCGTTTCCGTCAGACATTTGCTGTTTGACGTCGTAGTTAATCCCGTTCATCTCGATATTGCATCAGCTGTCAGTTCGGACGTGATGAAGTTGCCCTTGAACACCACGGCATGTCTTAGCTAGTTGTGCTAGCTAGCTTAGCTTGGGTAGCTAATGTTACATTTTTATGGATTTTTGGGTTCAGTTATTACACTGAAACTACGTTTAATTAACTTGACCAATTATGTCCTTTTCCTTTATTCCATTTTCTTTCAGGAGTAACCTTAGTATTTTGGTTTGTCCTAAAACAGTGAAAATGCATCTGGCACTTTCATTATTGTACTAAATGAAACATGATTTCCTGCTTGATCGGAGTTTATTAAATGCTTGTTAACTTAAAGTTAACTTAAAGTTAAAGAGCAGTAGTTAGCTATTACGAGTTTGTACTTGAATGTCTGGTTTGTTGTACTATATACATTTTAACATCATTGATATTTCATAACGATTCTTGCGTCCGTCCGAACTGGGAAGCTATAGCTAGACTCGTAAATTACATTAGGGTTTTCACCTATTTCCTGATTGCAGCTTCTGGATTGGCTTGTAAAACCAAACCTTTTAAAATGTCCTTTCCTTGCTTCAGTCTATTGAATTTCCTGGAACAGTATCTAAATGTTAACTACCCTTCATTTTTTACCACATAAAACCTCCACTTCTTGTAGTCATTTGCTTTTTGTATGCACTCTTGTTTATCAGTTTTTCTGTAGCATACAGTTTTACAGTTACTCTTATATTGACTGATTTTTACATTCGTAAAGCTATATTTTGGTTAAATTGTAGGTATTTATTAGAGGCTGAATTGAATAAAACTTTAGATTCTTTATTTCCATTTCCATGTTATCAGCTTGTTCTTGACCTCCAGTAAATTAGTGTCAGCTTGTTTGCTGTGAATCATAACCTAATGTTCTCTTTGTCTGTGCAGGTCATGGCCATTCCCCCGACATACATTGACCTGGGCAAGCCTGCCAAGGACATCTTCACAAAGGGATATGGTATGGGTTTATTCTGTAGTCAGCCTGTACTCAAATCCCCCAGTTCACTATTCTGAGACATATTCCTTTGAAAGAAAAACAGTAGAACAACAATTCAGCAATGGGAAATATTAAATATGCAATATAAACCATTTATATTTAGATGCTTTAAGGTAATGAATTAATCTCCTGAATTTCCATATGGACATTCTGCACTTTCTCTGGTTACAATATGAATACCACATTGCCGTACTGTACTGGATATGGACTACACTAACATACTTGTACTACCATTGTAGTTCTAAAACATTATTAATAATTATAATACATATAAATAATAATACCTTTTTATGTTATTGGTGAGTAGATACTTATTTCATAACACAAATGAGTAATCAAAGCATATACAGTGGCATTTGGGGCAGGCCTACTTGTTTATCCACATAGCTGGGAGGAGATCTTGTAGAGGGTTAGGTGGAAACTGTTGTGATATAAAATGCTTACAGCTGCCTGTAGGCTTGGAAGCTTAGTGTGTGTGTGCGTGTGCATGAGTGTGTGCGTGCATGTGTGCGTGATAATGTTTTTGGTCAATGTAATTTGTAACTATGTAACAGACTACATGTTGCTGAAGCAGCGTGTAACTACAGCGTGTTTTTGGCTCTTATAGGCTTTGGTCTTATTAAATTGGATTTGAAAACCAAGTCACAAAATGGGCTGGTAAGTAATCAACATTGTAGGTATTGGAGCTATTTTGCGATCAGCCAGTGGTTTCATATTGAGGTATTATGATGTGTCTAGGAAAATAACAATAACAATTTCCTGGTTAAATGTAGATGTGGAAACCGGCACAGAAATAAGAGCAATGGGTTGTACGCTAAATACACATATGTAAAGAGGTAAACCTCTTGTGGTGAAATACATAATAAATGCTTAAATATGTATATTATTTTTGCCTTAATTTGAATGGCTGTAATATAGGTTTTGCAGCATCAAAATAAGCAGTTCTAATGAGCACTAATAAAGAAAGAAATGTGGTACTAACCTGGTAATCTGACCATCGCACATTATACACTGGAAGCTAATGCATAGTCAGTGTAATTACCGTAGTACTCATAATTTGTAAGTCGCTCTGGATAAGAGCGTCTGCTAAATGTCGTAAATGTAAATGTTGTCTTTTCTGCTGTTGATTTGCACTCCAAATGAACTTGCTGAATTTGCTGTTTGCAACACAATGATGAAGTAACTGAGATCACTATTCACACTGTAATTACATTACTATAGGTGGTTAGACTGAATTTAACAGTTATATTTAGGAAACCATTGTAAAAACCCATATAGACAATAGGTTCTTGCTGTTTGTGTTAACTGCCTGAATAATGCTGTGTAATTGTAATATATATATATATATATATATACAGTGAAGACAATGTGACATAAGTGGTGCTGAACACTGTATACTAGGTTATTGTTTCAGTCTGAGGATGGAGACTCTTGTTAGTCAAGTGTCTTTATCACAGAACTGAAGTGCTGTCCTTGATATGTCAAAGAGAGCGGCTGTGAGAGAGATCAGACATGCAAAACAAGCACTGCACATTCGTCCACAGAGACAAGCTTTCAGTCACAGTCTCGTCCCAGTCAGTAAGCCATTAAGGAAGCGTTTACATTTCTGGTGCTTCAGTTGTACTCTCTTGTGTTTTTTTTTTATTCATGATCCTAGGAATTTCGGAGCACAGGTTCTGCCAATACAGAGACCAGCAAGGTGTCAGGAACACTGGAAACCAAGTACAAATGGGCAGAGCATGGGCTCACCTTTACTGAGAAATGGAACACTGATAACACCCTAGGCACAGAAATCACCCTGGAGGACCAGGTGAGAGGAGCTGAGGTTTCCCCCTGCGAGTTCTTTCTAAAAGGTTTTGGTTATAGGACTAATTGTTTGAGAAATGCAGGCATAGATTGCACTGAGTGGAAATGAATGTGAATGACCCTTGTAGTGTTTACTTTTATTAATTTTAGATGTCTTTTATTATATTTTAGGTAACTCGGCGAGAAAATGCTACTGTCTTGATTTATGAACTGTGTTTATTGCTTATGTTTTCTCTAGCTGGCTAAAGGGCTGAAGCTGACATTTGATTCTTCCTTCTCTCCGAACACTGGGTATGTTGCTTGAACTTTATCATGTCCTTACTCTTTACTTTAACCCAGCTTGACTTTTATTGCACATCCTTTAAAATTATTTTATGAGCTTACAATTATTTATATACAGTATATATTCTCCTTTATGTTTTACTGTAATTTTGACACCCGAATAAAGAGAAGCTCCTTGTAAATGGTGAATAAAAGTAATAATGGTGAATAAAAATTCTGATTCTGGAGCACGTGTGGATCCCATGCAATGCTTTTTTCCCTCATGAATTTAAAATGTTCTGTTCTCCAAGTAACACTACAGGACTATTTCTAACTGCTGTTTGACTGCTTTATTCCCTGATTTGACCATGCCTGCTCCTTGATTTCTCCTCCTTAGCAAAAAGAGCGGCAAGATCAAGGCCGGCTACAAGCGGGAGCACATCAATCTTGGCTGCGACGTTGACTATGACATCAATGGCACTGCTGTGCATGGCGCAGTAGTGGTGGGCTATGATGGCTGGCTCGCTGGCTACCAGACGACATTTGAGGCTGGGAAGAACAGGGTTACCCAGAGCAACTTTGCTGTGGGCTATAAAACAGATGAATTTCAGCTTCACACAAACGTGTAAGTTTTTCCTTTCTTTTTTACTATGATCTTTAGGTCATAGTAAGTTGTCTTTTGCTATGCAAGACTACTTGAAATTTTGCAATACGAGTACAAACGTGTGGGAGGGAATGATTTCTTTATGCTGTCTGCACAATTTTTTTGAATTGCTTCTCATTCAGATTCAAAAGTCAGCAGAATTTGCTTGAGTGTTGCTGACTACTCAATTACTTAGACGACCTGCCAGTTGTATTCATAATTTCCCAGCGACAAAGAGTAAATAAAGTTATTCTCTTCAATTAATTAGAGCACTGTACTCCTGTGCACTATCATTATAAACTGCAGTGGCATACCTTGAATGCAGCATTTGGTTACCCTCAACTAATGTTTTGAATGGGACTGTAGCTTCCCTGGCACACTCTGGTACAAGGATCCTTACCCTGCTCATGGATATTTAGTACATGGCTTATAACCTCTTGATATGATGAATAGGATGTGCCTTGTGTTAGAAGAAACAAGTGGGCTCTATATACCTCTGTACCATATGTCTGACCCATTTGATTCTAAAAGCAGGTTATTTTAAATACTTTTATGTAGCCCTTCTCAGTCAGTGCTATAATGGGTTTTTGTGTCCTCTTAAGACAGACGACAACATTTGCAATTGTTGCCACTTAAAGATCAGTGTAATCAGATAGTGTTTAGTCTTAACACAGTGCTATGCAATGCTACGTTAGTGCTGAAAGACCATTGATGACCCAGAATGTTATGCTAATTGTCTGACACAATTTTTAAAGTGCCACTTTCAATTGTCTACAGGAATGATGGGACTGAATTTGGTGGTTCCATCTACCAGAAAGTGAATGATAAGCTGGAAACAGCTGTCAATCTGGCCTGGACCGCTGGCAACAGCAATACCCGCTTTGGCATTGCTGCCAAGTATCAGATTGATCCAGAAGCCTCATTTTCGGTACGTTTTTGCTGTCATTAAGGCCTCTCGTTGACTGTACAGTGACTACCCCACTTTTGTTTGGTCTTTCTGGCTGCAGTATATGCACTTAATTTTTCCCATCTGTACTGTAGGCCAAAGTTAACAACTCCAGCCTTGTTGGTCTGGGATACACTCAGACCTTGAAGCCGGGTAAGTATAACAAAACTTTACTGACATGAATTTCAGGCTCATCATGAGAACATTTCACACAATGTCTTTAGCATCTTATTGCCTTGTGGAAAAGTCTTCAGAAAACATTTTGGAGGATTTATTTTGTAAAATAAATACAAAATGGCCACCATTACCTTTTCTTCATGATTCCATCTATGTTGTCTACTCTTGCAATGCAGTAATGATATTAAGCTTAACGATACATTCTTTTTACTTAGGATTCAATATTGAACATGTTTGTTTTTTCTTAGGTATTAAAATGACCCTCTCTGCTCTGTTGGATGGGAGGAACATTAATGCTGGTGGACACAAGCTAGGACTAGGGCTTGAGTTTGAAGCGTAGGAAAAACGAAGACTGCAGCTATGACAAACCTCAAAAAACTAAGAAAAAAGTAATAGATACATTTGCACACTTTGGGTTTCTCTTGTATGTGAGAAGAGCTGTTACATTTTAAAATCTTGCTACAGTTGAACTATGTTAAAGACATTTGAAGATAATCTCAATACTTTTTCAGAAAGGAAATTGTATTGTGCTTGGGGATATAAACAATGGCAGTTGTAACAGTGCAAAGATTTGAAATGTTGCATTTCACCTGACATGCCTGATTCAGATTAAATTATTTATTACAGTGCTGATTGTGGAAAATTAATATTTTTCAGAAAAATAGTACGACTAGAGTTAATGCAGTCTAAACACTAGATATTAAAGTTAGAGATAATAAGTATTGAGTTTCAGCATTCCTTTGATACTTGGAGGCTATTTCTGTAAAGGGAAGAATTTTTACACATAACATCAATTAAAAAAGGAAAATAGTGTGTTAACCTTCATATTGATGATGGTTCCCATTCACCTCTGCAGCATTAGGCACCAATTCTGGGTACATCGGGTGTTTTTGTCTCAAGTGTGTGTGTGTTTGTTACATATAGCAATCTATTGTTTTAAATATGTCCTTGTGTGCTGTCTGTAAGGTTTTACATCAAAGCCCTTGTCAGTTGTCTCTGAAAAAAGATGGCTAATTCTCTGGCCAATCTTCTTATGTTAATTTTTGGGAAAAACACTGCATTTTAATAGGGGATGTAGTATTTCGATTTTGCAGTAGGTCCAGAATGTTATGTACTTGCAAGTATTGGCACTACTTTACGTTCAATAAAAAGTGGTTAAAGAGGAGTGCCACTCTCATTTCTATACTTAATGTTTTGGGCAGAGCATACACCGATTCAACAATGAAACAATACTGAGTTCTTATTCTCTTTTGACTGCTGCACGAAACGTAGCAAACAGGCAAATATTTTTTTAAATACCCTTATTTAGTAAATACCCAAGGGCTATCCGAGTGCATGTATGAGTTTTTCCCAGTTTTGCAGAACTCAAAACAAGCTTTAAAGAATCTTAATGACTGAAATCAGGTGCTTCTCCGAAGAACTTGTTAAAAAAGATTATAGGTCGTCAGATGAATTGCACAGGTGGAACTAGTGTTTGGTTAAAAATTTTAACTCGATAATACAATTTAAATAATAATACTCGGTAATACAATAATACTTGGTAATACAATTTATATTGTATTATATAAAAATTGTATAATAATAAATAGTATAATTTGTAATCACTCTATTATTTTTAACGTTTTCCTTTCTTAATTAACCTTGGTTTTGGTATGCACGTCAAATGGTATCCTGCCCTTTACGGAACGATTTGTGAACTAGAAAGTGTATGACGTCGGGCATGACGTCAACGGTTCCGCTCTAAGGTGGGGGTTTGGCCACGCCCACTCGTCTACGCCAACAGTACAAGATGGCGGCAGAGAAGATGCAGCTACAATTATCTGTTTATTTATTAGTAATTTTGGGCGGTCTGGCACTGTTACCAGTTAGATGCGAGGGCGGTGAGTTATAGAGTCCCTTTGCTGTTTCATTTGGTAATCTGATAATCGACTATTATACGTTATTAAACGCTATTTATATGGCAAGTTAACTTGCTAGCTTATCTAGTTAGCTAACTAGCATATCGTGTTGTAGTTAAGGATCTAGTTTTATACTTAGCTTGCTAACTATATCAGTTCGCTCATTTACGAAGAAATGTGACTGAATTCAGCGCTGTAATCTACACTTCATATAAAATGAACACTTCGCTCCTACAAAATTGGCTAGTCAAAGAAGTTATCTAACTAGCTAACTAAGCTAGCTAGACGACTATGTGGTGTATTGTGTGTTAGAGGGCTATGTGTGTTGTACATTAGGATGCGTGTAGCCATTAAGAAATAAGACTGTTGACGTTTAACTGAACATGGTGTATTTAACAGAATTGTGTATCTAGTTAGATAATGGTTCAGAGGGTGAACAGTGAGTGTCTGACGTTAGTTGTAGCAGCTATGTAGCTAGCGCAGAGCCAGAGGACACGTATTCATCTCGGTGTTTGGTTGAACCAGTCACATAGAGGTAACTGCGCACCCTCCCTCCGCCCTATGACAGAGAACGAACAAGTCGACTCGCCTGCTTGTAAAGGACACCATGCTTAAGACTCGGATGGATTAGTTTTTCATAGACTGCATTTAAAGATGTCTTAGTTTTTTTTAATAATCTGTATAAGTTTTTGTATCTACTGTATGTTTATGTAGTAAATAGAAGTACGTAAAGGTTATTTTGTTCTCAAGTAATATAAACCTTCTACTTTTATTGCTTGGTTTTTTAATAAAAATGTTTGTATATGTCATGTTGCATTTAAACTAAAATTCATGTTCTAAAACATGAATTGTTTCCATGACATTCTTTGAATTTCAGTGATAATTCAGGTCCGGCTGCTTATACTCATTTAAGGCATTTCATAATGTGTGTTTGGAATTTATCAACTTCTGTATCTGTGTCCATTTATAGAAACTACTGTGATACAAGACTCAACAAACATTACAGCCCCTGTACATAACAGTGCTTCTGTACTCACAACAGCAAACAAGGAAAACCAAACCAAATCTGCAAACCAAAACTTTACCACCAATTCTGCTACTACTACAATTACAACACCAGCGCCAGTGAAGTCTACTGACTTAGATGTTGATACTCCGGGTGCAGAAAGCACCAGGCCTACTGATCAAAAGCCCACTAACACCTCTGAGGCCAAGCTAGCTAGCACCTCTGTCTCTGAGAAGTCACGCTCAGCATTTGATTTCGAGTCCACCACCTCTCCTATAGGAAACACAGAAAACTACGATTACGGTGAAATTAATGGCGAAAACTCAAGGTTTGCAGGTGAAGGTCTGCCATCAGATCAGAGTTTCACTCAAAATCTGGGGAACATTAACAATAATGATGACAGCCCTGAAAATGGGAATAATATGAAGGATTCTATGATCTACACCACCCAAGATGAAGACTCCCACTTCTTCTTTCACTTGGTTATCATTGCTTTTCTAGTGGCAATAGTCTACATCACTTACCACAACAAGAGAAAGGTATGTTACTGTTCTGTTTTATTGTAAGACAGTCCCTCAGGGTTTTGCTAAACCTTTTAATAACCAAATCTCTTAAAGACAGTTACATCATAAATATGCTTAATTAATAAGCCAAGTGAATCGCTGCAACAATTGTACCATTATTGTAATATCTCCACAATAATGGCCTTTTTCACTTCACTGATTATTTCCTATTGAATTCTGATATTCTGAAAAATAATTTATTTGTAGTTCTACCTGGTGATGTAAGCTGTTCTTTAGTTTTATCTAGCCTTAGCTTTTGAATAAATGCTTTTAAAATGGTCATTTAAAATTAATTTAGACATAGGATATATCTAAATTATGTACTTTGGTAACCATGTAGGTCAGCACTACGATAATTATAGTATTTTTAGGGTGAAATTGGGTGTTCCTAGGCATATTCAGAACTAGGGATGCAAATTATCGATTAATTCATTAATCGTTAGTTGATTGATCTTATCGATCGACTTTCGATTAATCGATAAGCGGCGTTTTTCACCTGAATTTCAGTGTTTCAATAGGGCCTTTAAAAATATCAGCTAAATGGTTCACTTTGTTCAAAAAGTATATATTATATTATGATAATTATATTGTATTATATGATATATTGCTCAAGTAATTATGCATTAGGAAATTTTTATGGTATAACAAAATACATTCTTTCATTTAAAAAGGAATAAATTAAGGACTGGCTCCGTTCTTGCATTTGAAACATTAGACATTAGACAAAAAAAAGAAGAAATTAAATAGAGAGCCAAACAGAATATTATTGAGCCTATGCTTGGACAATGTTTCTAGCTTTGTAGTGAACACATGCTGTAACACGACCGGAGAGTGCCCAAGTCTCCACAACATCATTGAGCTTGTCAGCTAAATTGTCAGCGGTGTGTCTATCCGACGTGTTCGTCGTAATCAGCACTGCAGATTTTAGCTGCCAGTTCTCGTCAGTGTAGTGGCACGTCACGGTAATGTAACTTTCTGTTGTTAGAGCCGTCCAACAATCTGTTGTAAGGGCTACAGCAGTAGCAGTAGCTAGCTTTGTTTTTAGCTCACTCTTCTTTTTTCGTAGCGAGCTTCGAAAACGCCTTCCCAGTGTAGCTGTGATTTTAGGTTGACCAGGTGCAGTGGTGATATGCAGGACAGCTGCACGGTGTTCAAATGATAATTGAGTGAGCTAGTGGAACTGTTGTACTTCAATACCGCATTACACAGAGAATATTTGACTTCTTTGCCTAAATTAACAATGTTGAAATTGTAGCGACTACTACTCCTCGCAGCGAATTCCCTAACAGACAGGCACTTGGCCCTTTAAGTGACACTGGGGGAGCGGAGAGAGAACGGTGCTATTGTTTGAGTTGCGTGGAAAATAAAGTTTCCCTCCTCGGGATTTTCTGGATTACGCAGTTTCTGTCTTGTTTCCCGAACCCGCTTCAAAGTGGTCCCACACCGCACGTCTTTTCGCCCGCTTCATTTTGTTTTCCACTCTGGTCTTTCGCGACACGTGTTCACTTCTCGTTCTTACGCTCTGTTCAAGTTACTACAGTAGCGCGCTCTAACGATTAATCGTGATTAATACATTTTGATCGACTAACCTCTTGATCGACAATTAATCGAAAGTCGATTAATCATTTGCATCCCTATTCAGAACTGATCTGCGCAATGTAGCCTATCTGTTATAGTTACGCAGCACTTTTGGACTTGTCATATCAACCAAATAAACACTGACAAAGCCTACAGATGTGTTATGCTGGTGCAAATAGCCTCTTTACGATGGTTGTTGAGAATGTTCTCACCATAAACTGGTTTATTTGGCATATAGCCTAATTGACATTTATTGGTGCTGACCAGTCTTTATTGTATCATCTGGGAGGAGAATGTTTAATCAGAAAAGTTGTCATTTTGTATTATATGTACTTTGGTAACCATGTAGGTCAGCACTACAAGGCAGAGTAATTACAGTATTTTTGGGGCGAAATTGGGTGCGCCTATGTATATCTTTATGGAACGTGTTTAATATAGTAAAAAAACAAACACCATTATGTAGATGTATCATAAAAAAAAAATTAAGCCTAATCAAGATTACAATGCAAGCTGCCAGAAAAGTGCATTGTAGAATGGGTTAATTTGGGCTTGAAGAAGAGACATTTTGTATGATGTAGCTGAATATCATAAGCTGCCTCACACAACAAAAGTCACGAGACATTACCGGTTGCAAAATAAATAAACCACCATGTGACACTGTGTAGGGTGTGTGCAAACCATTCTGTGCGAGTGAGTTTGAGTTTCCTGTATGCCTCTTAACTGGCTCCTTTTGTCTGTGTAGATCATGCTTCTGGCTCAGAGTCGGCGCTGGAGGGAAGGCCTGTGCTCCCGTAGTGTGGAGTACCATCGGCTCGACCAGAATGTCCATGAGGCCATGCCCTCTCTCAAAATGACCAATGACTACATCTTTTAAGCAGCTACCCACCATATGAAGATGGACACGGTTTATGACTGATAAATGCAAATGTGTGGTTATTTGCACAGTTATTAAATAGAAAGGACACTTCTATGCATTCTTGGGAGAAGATTCATGCTGCAGGAACCTTGTGCATACGGGCAGTACAGTAAAATGTCTTTGGTCTCTGAGTTGGATAAATTTGAATGTAATTATTTGTTGTTTTTCACACATATTTTACGGCATATGTTAATAAACTGCTTGAATATGGTACTTTTGAAACCTAAAGATTTTTGGAGGAAGAGGGGTGAATACGTATTTGTCAAAAAGGTTGAGCCCATGTACAAATTACTGTGCTTAAAATGTTGTCATTTAGCTAATATGACATTGTGACAACCTGAGAGTGATGTCTGTTCTCTTTTGTCTATGAAATTCGACTTTGGGTGACAATTATGTAAACATTAAGATACTGTTGTAGCCCGTATTTCTAGCAATTAATTCAAGTGCTCTTAGTTTATGGTTGTTATCTTGGCATGTTACCATGCAAATGTTTCCCTTTATATTTTTAGATTGCACAACATTGTTTCATTGGGAATTGATTTTTATTTCTTTTTAAATGTAATATGCTTCAGTTATTCCACTAAATGCAACACCTGACACTACAGTAATGAAAGAAACCATCTAAAGCAGAAGAGTCTCATGGTTTGCTATGCAGTCATGGAGCTGGTCCAATTTGTTGTTTGGTTATGACTTCAGTGAAGTCTGTTACATTACATGTAGTGCCCTTGTAACTATATTCAATGTTCTGTTAAAGACAAAAGCCCTCATTTATGTAGCTATGTTCTGTTGAATCACATAAGTTGCTGCTTGTGCCAGTCTGTTAAATTATTCATATTGGGAGCAAGCATGCATATAGTTTGTAAGTAGTAACACACATTTTGTTGCTATGTCTCTGTACTCCAGTAAATTGGTTTTGAATTGAAACAATAACTTTTAAATGGAAATGTAGACTGCCAGGTTTCATTTATTGTTAACATATACATTGGATTAACATAAGAATCTACAGTTGTGATCAAATTTATTCAACCCCCACTGAAATAAAGTGTTTTGGCCAGTTTGACATTGATTTTGATCATTTCAGTCATCTTATTTACAATTATATCAAAGAGGCACTTATAAATTAGACAAACATAACATAATATTTATGATGGAATAACCACAAATGTCTTTACTGTGCTCACATCATTATCAGTTTTATTCAACCCCCTAGTGACATTATTTTTTAGTACTTAGTACAACATCCTTTTCCAGTTATGACAGCTTTCAAGCGTGAAGCATAGCTTGACACAAGTGTCTTGCAGCGACCTATGGGTATCTTAGCCCATTCTTCATGGGCAAAAGCCTCCAGTTCAGTCACATTCTTAGGCTTGCGCACTGCAACTGCCTTCTTTAGGTCCCACCAGAGGTTCTCAATTGGATTTAAGTCTGGTGATTGCGATGGCCACTCTAGAATGTTCCAGCCTTTCATGTTCAACCATGCTCTAGTGGACTTGGATGTGTGCTTCGGATCATTGTCCTGTTGGAAGGTCCAACGTCTCCCAAGCCACAGGTTTGTGACTGACTCCATCACATTTTCCTCCAAGATCTCCTGGTACTGAAGGGAATTCATGGTACCCTGCACACGTTGAAGCTTTCCTGTACCATTAGAAGCAAAACAGCCCCAAAGCATAATTGACCCCCCGCCATGCTTCACAGTAGGCAAGGTGTTCTTTTGTTCATAAGCCTGGTTCTTCCTTCTCCAAACATAGCGCTGGTCCATTGTCCCAAACAGTTCTAATTTAGTTTCCAAAACCTGTTCCAAAACCTTTGTGGCTTGTCCACATGACTTTTGGCATACTGCAGTCGACTTTTCTTGTTCTTTGGAGTCAGCAAGGGGGTGCGTCTGGGCATTCTGGCATGGAGGTCTTCGTTATGCAGTGCGCGCCTTATTGTCTGAGCTGAAACTTCAGTGCCCACATCTGACAGGTCTTTTTTCAGTTCCTTAGCAGTCACGCGGGGATTTTTCTCCACATTACGCTTCAGGTAGCGCACAGCAGTCGCGGTCAGGATCTTCTTTCTGCCACGACCAGGTAACGTTTCCACTGTGCCCTTTAACTTGAACTTGCGAATGATACTTCCGATAGTGTCTCTTGGAATATTTAACAACTTCGCAATCTTTTTATATCTATTGCCATTCTTGTGAAGAGCAATAACCTCTTCTCTTGTCTTCTGGGACCATTCTCTTGCCTTCACCATGCTT
The DNA here is from genome assembly GCF_052324685.1 of Brachyhypopomus gauderio. Taxonomy (NCBI): domain Eukaryota; kingdom Metazoa; phylum Chordata; class Actinopteri; order Gymnotiformes; family Hypopomidae; genus Brachyhypopomus; species Brachyhypopomus gauderio. The sequence goes on from NC_135228.1 coordinate 8,961,085, forward strand.
GGAAACACACCAGTAGATGTCTAGAAGGAGCTGAGTATCACAGTCCTTTTAAATCTGCCTAATTGGTGCTTATCATGCTTGACTGCTGCTCGTTGACATCCACAGATGTTTTCAATACCTGATGGAAAACACTGGAATGAACCTCTGTTCTTAGGAGTGGTAGTCGTAAAGGGGTTGAATAATTGTGTCAATGAAGAAATCACAAAAAGGCCATTTAATACTTTATGACAAAAAAAATTGATGCTATCTTAGTTGCATTTAGTTCTTTAACAAGTCCTTGTAAGATTTCATTATGAACACAATTACAAATGTGCACTGAATTTCATAAAACCCTTCGCAGCATTGGGGGTTGAATAAATTTGATCACAACTGTATTATATGTAATGATTCTAGTTCCAGAGACCATGAGTAACTAGCTGTTGTAGTTATTTCTTGGGTACATGTGTTTCTTTGGGTAATTTCACAATTCTTTTGTGCACATGAATTAAAAGGTAAAAGGCTATATTGATTGTAGGTGTGATATTTGCAACTAGTGGCTATACTCTGTCAACAACGACCAAATTCCAGTACTGCAGCCTGTCATGAGACAAAACTACCTGACTCAGATTTAGCAGAGCCCCAGCTCTGGTGAATTGTTTGTTTGGTGCATTATTAAGAATGAATAATGCATTGGCAAGCAATTGCCAAAAACTAGCAGACAGACTATGTAGTGGATAATTTAAGGGTGATTGTGAGGATGGCTAAAGCAATATCTAGGGTGTAGGGATACATGTGTCAAAGACTTATAAAGATTATTATCACCAGGATTATCCAAGCTGGAAAGCACTTGAATGTCTCAAAAATAGAAAGGCCAAGGAAAATTGTGCAATTTGTAAAATCAGAAATATGATATTGTTTATGTGTATTGTACAGGGATTATGGAATGAAACAATGGTTCATCAATGAAACTGCTATTCATCACAAACGCCACCTCCTGGTGACTTAGCCATGCACTGCTGGTCCGTTAATTATGTGACACCTGAACACACAAATATCGGATTTAATGTGTAGAAGCATTCCAACTCAGATCTATCTGAATACCCCAGAACACTGAGTATTCTTGGATAATTGAGGTAGCTGAAGCAGACAATTGAGTGATTACTTATGTTGGCTCAGAAGACAGATACAGAATCTTTTATTTGCACACAGGCATGCATTCTTTGCATGCATGTAACACTATATATGTTGTAAAACCTGGGGAAAAAAAGTAACCAATTATATTTTAAAAATATACTTTTGATATATTTTTTCTGTTTTGCATTCACAACATATACTTTCTGCTCTTGATGCTAAGAATTTTGCCTGCAGATTTACTTTTGCTTCTGTGGAACTTTTGACACAAAAATCACCCCATACGTGGCTGCCAGATTTTGGGAAGTATGCAAATACCAATTAATATTGATACTAATCAATCGCCATTGCTCATCTTTCTCATGTAATAAAGTCCCTGTGTTATCCTAACATTACTACCTGCTTACGTACTACACTTTCCCTCTCAGTCTGTCCCTCGGTTTCTCTTTCACAAACCTGCATCTCTGGCTGCTGCTCTCCCTGTCTGCTGCTGCTGTCTTCACCTACAGAGGACAGCACACATTTTGCAGCATCTACACTACCGTTTAAAAGTTTGGGGTCACCTAGACAATTTTGTGTTTTCCCTGAAATCTAATACTTTTATTTATCAAATGAGTTGCAAAATGAATAGAAATATAGTTCAGACATTGACAAGGTAGAAATAATGTTTTTTTTTATTTGAAATAATTTTCTACTTTAAACTTTGCTTTAGTCAAAGAATGCTCCCTTAGCAGCAATTACAGCATTGCAGACCTTCGGCATTGTAGCTGTTAATTTGCTGAGGTAATCTGGAGAAATTTCACCCCATGCTTCCAGAAGCCGCTCCCACAAGTTTGATTGGGTTAATGGGCACTTTATTCGTACCATACGGTCAAGCTGCTCCCACAACAGCTCAATGGGGTTGAGATCTGGTGACTGCGCTGGCCACTCCATTACCGATAAAACACCAGCTGCCTGCTTCTTCTCTAAATAGTTTGAGCATAATTTGGAGGTGTGCTTTGGGTCATTGTCCTGTTGCAGGATGAAATTGGCTCTAATCAAGCGCTGTCCACAGGGTATGGCATGGTGTTGCAAAATGGAGTGATAGCCTTCCTTATTCAAAATCTCTTTTACCTTGTACAAATCTCCCACTTTACCAGCACCAAAGCAACCCCAGACCATCACATTACCTCCACCATGTTTGACAGATGGTGTCAGGCACTCTTCCAGCATCTTTTCAGTTGTTCTGCATCTCACAAATGTTCGTCTGTGTGATCCAAACACCTCAAACTTTGATTCATCTGTCCATAACACTTTTTTCCAATCTTCCTCTGTCCAATGTCTGTGTTCTTTTGCCCATATGAATATTTTTCTTTTATTAGCCAGATATGGCTTTTTCTTTGCCACTCTGCCCTGAAGGCCAGCATTCCGGAGTCGCCTCTTCACTGTAGACGTTGACACTGGCGTTTTGCGGGTACTATTTAATGAAGCTGCCAGTTGAGGACCTGTGAGGCATCAATTTTTCAAACTGGAGACTCTAATGTACTTGTCTTCTTGCTCAGTTGTGCAGCGGGGCCTTCCACTTCTCCTTCTACTCTGGTTAGAGCCTGTCTGCTCTCCTCTGAAGGTAGTAGTATACACCATTGTAGGAAATCTTCAGTTTCTTGGCAATGTCTCGCATGGAATAGCCTTCATTTCTCAGAACAAGAATAGACTGTCGAGTTTCAATTGAAAGTGGTCTTTTTCTGGCCATTTTGTGAGTTTAATCGAACCAACAATTGTAATGCTCCAGATTCTCAACTAGCTCAAAGGAAGGTCAGTTTTATAGCTTCTCTAATCAGCAAAACTGTTTTCAGCTGTGCTAACCTACTTGCACAAGGGTTTTCAAAATATCCAATAGCCTCCTTACACAGTTAGCAAACACAATGTACCATTAGAACACTGGAGTGATGGTTGTTGGAAATGGGTCTCCATACATCTATGTAGATATTGCATTAAAAACCAGATGTTTACAGCTAGAATAGTCATTTAACACATTAATAATGTATAGAGTGTATTTTTGATGCTTTTAATGTTAGCTAAATTGAAAAAAAAACTGCTTTTCTTTCAAAAATAAGAACATTTCTAAGTGACCCCAAACTTTTGAACGGTAGTGTACATTGAGACTCTTCAATTTCTTTGCATGTAACTTCTCCGCACCCCCTTTCTGCCGCTTCTGTTGCTTTACCCGGATGCTGGTAAAGCGCTAGGCAGGTGGAATAATTCAGGGGAGGAATTATTTAATGTGAAAAGCAGTGATTGCAGACAGAGTCTCTGACAACTCTACCATCTCTGTTGTCACCCACATGCATGTAAGGTTACTCGTCTGTGTGCATGTTTGAGATGATTGGCTGTCGCTCTCCCTGGATAGTTGCAATTTTGTGTAATACCACACATGCCATTATTATGTGGCACACTCAGGGGTAACTGATCCCCTTCAGGCACTGGAACCTGGCCTCGATGATTCCTAGGGTCATTTCAATTCTTGCCCTGGTTTTGCTGTGGGCCTGGTTGTAGCGGCACTGTGGTCCAGGTGAAGGACCTTAATAGGGTGTCATGAGGTAGGGCAGGCAGGGATACCCTCTGACTCCAAGAAGGAGGCTTGGAAGAAGAATGATTTAACTATTACATTGCATGTGAACAAATAGCAAAACTACCACAGGTAGTTCCTCTTTGATGTCCATAACTAGCTTATGCCTAGGAAACACCACAAAACTGGGCACTAGTAGTTTTAATGCCAGACATACTTTTCGGACAGACCGACATACAGTAGCTTTGCTGACAGGTTCCGCATCTCCTACACTATAAAGAAAACTTCCACAAGCAAAAAAATTAAGAGCGATGTATAAAAATTTGGAGAGAAATGAGGGCTGATCTGCGATCTGTAATATTTGAAATGTGACGCTTAATAATGTTACTAATGTAAGTAATGGATTGTGCTGAGAAACAATAACGTTAATTAAAAATCATCTGAAAATCATAGTAGGCCTATAGTCTATTCGGGGTTTTATAAGGCGTTCCCGATGAAGAGCTGGGTGAATAAATTGAGCTTCAATATCCACAGGATCCTAGAGGAAAGGAGAAGTCATGATGATGTGTTTGTAACTCGGGTTTAGGTTCAAGTCAACCTGCCAGCAAACGGGTTAACTTCAGAGCGTAAGCTATAGCAACTGACACTGATATTGTTTTAATCCGTTTTCTGGAACAGAAAACTCCGGGTTTTAGTGAACTCATACCCTGAATCAGACACTTAACCCACTTTCTGGAATACCCCCCAGGTCACTAATAGGCGGACATCGGTCCTGATCCTATGTCTCATGTGGACCCGAAACTGATACCAAAACAGAAACGATATCGTAAAATCTTGTTGAGCACTTTCTGGTTTACCGGCACAGTTTTATAGTCCTTACAGTAGTGGTCTAGGGTTAGGGTTAGGGTTGGGTTTTTTATATATATATATATATATATATATATATATATATATATACATTTGTGAAAACAAATCTCAAAGTGCCACATGGTAAAATACATAATAAAAGTATGAAAGTATGCTCAGAGGGGGGTGGACTCTCCTCTTCCTCCTCCGTGTAGGAACCGTCCTCCTCCTCGGTGTAAGACTCCTCCTCCCCACCGTAGTCTACGGTGGGAGCGGAACACACAGACGGAGGGTAGTCCTCTTCATCCTCCTCCTCCCCACCGTAGTCTACGGTGGGAGCGGAACATATAGACTCCAGCTGCGCCAGAGTCGGCGTGGCTTCGCAGCGCGGGGGGGAGGAAGAGCCACGGTGATGCCGCTTGCTGGGGCGCTTGCCCTTCTTTGGCCGGGTGGTGTAGCCTGGCATTCTTGGGGTCTCAGACGGCTCGTCGTTCTGTGACGCGTGGGCAGGGCGAAGGACGAGACACGGAATCCTTGCTTTGCTGACGGTCACATTTATTTAAACATATAGCGCAGTAAGCGCACGGGAAACATATAGATAAATATTTCAGTTGGTGTGCAATGAATCTAAAATATATTAAAGTTACATTTTTATCATTACATTATGGAAAATAATGAACTTTATCACAATATGCAATTTTTAAAATAGGACCTGTACATCTAAACGCCATATAAATATATATAACATTAAATAGTTGGACTTCCGGACATTAATTGGCATCATGAAATATTGCCAGACTGGACCTCTTTAAATTTTAGTTGAATACCCCTGCTCTAGAGTGATAATAATAATAATAATAATAATAATAATAATAATAATAATACGTTTATTTTTTATAGCGCCTTTCACAAACCCAAGGTCGCTTTACATAAACAGTCAAACATAAGAGAGAAGAGTTGGGAGTATCAGCAAGAGTGGATGTACTGTACTGTATAGGCCTACATTAAATTAGCTTGATATCTGGGTTTGAATATGTACATTAAATCTGACGTAAACCAAATTTTAATTGTTCGATTGAACATTGGCCAAGACTATTATTGTTCTTTCAACAGTAGCAATAAATTAATAAATAAGTGCGACAATCTATTAATCTGTAGGTCATGCGCTATTATGTTGCCTGTGGCCATACGGAGTCTTTCATTAAAATTCGTGAATATAATTGAATAGTTCTGACGCCGAAACTGACATCCTCCGTACTATGCCAGGTAGTGCAACCTCCAATATAATACATTCTCTCTTTCAGTTTAGCTCTACCTCCTTCTTCCCATTAAAACAAAATGCGCCCAGCTGCAGGGTCACCTTCAAATAATGCGCTCTTGTGGTACAAAAGTCTACGAAATCCAGCGACAGTATAAAAAAGTTCTAGTTCACAGATGTAACCTTTATGTATTCGTAAAAACAAATATAACAAAAAAGATGAGTAAATTAATTGTCTTCTGAAGAAATTAATTTATTTTACTGCTAATACACATTTTTATTGCACTTATTTTATTGCTCTGCTAATACACATTTCTAATGAATGCGCGGTATATGTGGGTATCATTCGCGGCAATTTAGCTGGTAAAATTAGGAGCGTTTGCTGATACTGATGTGGCACAATCGTGCCTTTAAGACAAAAGGAGTTTAAGTTAGTGTAATCCAGGCTACTTTTAATGTAAGACAGGAAATGGATTAATATCCCTTTAAGAAATATGACGTAATTGTGAGAGGCAACGAGTTAGACAGACTGAACATAGCTCGCCCTTTTTTATGTAGACGTGACATCGAGAAGCAGCAAAGCAAACTGCTAAGGGTGAGAGATAAAAAATAGAGATTGTGCAGACTGCTAATTGAGAAATACACGGAGGTGCAATTGTTCTAACAGCAGGTTTAGGACAGATTGTACAGTCAAATAAGGATTGGTAATTTTATAAGATAAAATCGTACAGCGGTAAATCCATAGCGAGCAGGTTGGGGTAACTGTAGATATATATCTATATATATATAATGTACTAGGCTGTATAATGAGTTAAGAGATTGTAATAGTTATTATGTTTTGTTTGTCATTTTCTTACTATTGAATGCATTATTGATTTTGAAAATGGGTTGACTTGGTATATCTGGTATATCTGGTGGTATAGCGTGACATTTTGTATAATGGAGCTGCCGTTTTAACTGTGTAAAATATATGCGCAACAGCAATTTGGCATCATAATGTATGAAACATGTACAATTTTGAGATGTTTCTGACATGACACTGTTTAAAACAGGTCAGGTTCTTTGTTCACCCTTTTCTTGGCTACGCACATGGACATTCATCACTACATGAGGGCCAAGATGGCGAGCCACTCACGAGTTCTCAAAGGATCTTTGGAGTGAATCGACAGCGAGCACAGTGCAGTTTGAGTAGGAACTGTTTTGAGATCAGATCGCTACGGTAGGAAGGACTTTGATTGGTGGAGTTGCTGTAAGGCGGAGCCGGTGAACACAGGGAAGATTAAATTTTTCTTCCTTACATTGAGGACTGCCATATTACAATTGTGAGCCAGTGTCAAAGCACTGTGAGATGTAAAGTAACCGCCATTGTGTTATTATTGTGACGGGCAGTGTGAGCAACTAAAAAGGAAGCGATCACGCCAAGTCTCAGGGAAAGAGGATGGTTTAATAGAAAGTGCGCAAACCAAATACCCGTGACATAGATCCAGATTAAGGAAATAATAACCAGCAGTCAACTGGTACAAAGACAAGACATATATAGACAAACAAACGACCCTCAGGTGAGACGGATCACGGGTCCCGCCCACCTGAGGGACGAACATCACGTGACCAAAAACAGGACCACTGCCGCTGTAACCGGGGGCGACCGGCAGGGGGCCCCCCACAACGTGACAGACCCCCCCCACCAATGCCGCACTCCCCTCCGGATGTGCGGCTTACAGCGGCAGCACACAAAACACAACAAAGGGGCGGGAGGGTGGGGACAAAACAGGGACCCGTTCCCTGCTGTCCTGAGCTGAAACACAAAACACATAAAAGCTCCTCGTCACAGGACGCAGACCAGGCAGGGACCCGTTCCCTGCAGTCCTGGAGATGAAACATAAAAGAACACATAGATTAGCTCGCCTCCTGGGCGGGACCCTGGACCGACTGGGCCGCCAACAAGATGATAACCACGCCCCGGTCGGTCACAGGGCCCTCGTGCCCTAACCGGCCCTAGGCCGCTTAAGCCCCACCGCTGTGTGCGGACCGGGAGCACATGGCCCAACATACGTCATAGGTGTGGATGTGTGCAGGCCGCCACACTGGGGTGCGACCACGACTTCTACCGACCACCTCCCGAACCTACCTCTTCGCTCGGAGCTGACCCCTGCCCTTTTCGCTAGGGGTCACCCCAGACTCCTGGGGAGTGAACCCCTCCCGGGGCCCCTCATCTCAAGGTGGACTCCTCCACCCAACCCAGGAGCGCCAGAGACCAGGGCCCTGGCAATCCACATCAGGGACACACTGGTCACCCCGAGCTCGAAGGAGAGGGTCTCCTCCTGGAGACCCCACTAGGTCCGGGAGTGCCGCAGTCCACCACCAGGAGCGACCTGCAACACATCACACACACGCACACAGACGACACACAACACATAACGCGCACTGCTCTGACCACTGACCCAGGGGGGAAGGGACCCCTTCTTGGCATGAGGAGACACCCTGTCCTTACACCCCAGGCATCCTCAGCCTACAAAGGGGTACAGGGGCTCCTCCCTGCTTAGGGGTCCCTCCCAAAGGTCAGGTCTCTCTATGGAGCAGTGCCTTCTGAGCCACCTGTCGTGGCTCAGGAACCCCATAGCTCCCCCCCAAAAACATATTTAGGGGGGGCCCCTCCGGGGAATAACAAAACAAAAAACACAGACACAACATATAACACACACGCACCTAGGATGCCCTTCGTGCCACCTCCAGTGGCACGGGACCTCAAATGGGCCCCTCCCCACACACAGTGAAGAGGGGTGCAAGAGAGAAATTACATAAAACAAAGCACGCTACACTCTAGGACAAAACGAACACGCAAAGAGAGAGAACACAAACAAACGGACAGGACTCACCGATGCGTGACAATTATTTTTTGTTTTGAAAGAAAAATTGTTATAAAAAGAATATTAATTAGCATTAGAACCCAAAGTGCTTTAAATATATCCATTATAAAACAATTAGCTTATTGACCATTAGGAATTTGTCACGGTGGGTCGGCCCGGACGCCAACAGAGGGCGCGCACAGTCACTCGTACACCAACCAACACACCTACCACTTCTCAGCGCACACCCTCACATCCAAGGACACTTCCACGTTCCCAATCACCTGAGTTTTGACACCTGTCACTAATCTGGTTTGCCCTCTTATATTCCCACAGGTCGCGCTGTCCAGCGCTGCTCATTCAGCCTCCTACCTCACCTTGCTACGTGGGAGAGTCTCATTGCTTTCACTATTTGCCTTGCTACATTCATTGTAGATTTTCTGTTGTTTCTGTTCTGTTCATTCTGCCTTTGTCACATTATGGTCCCCGACCCCTCCCTTTTGGGCGTGTGTTTACGTCGTCTGCATCTACTCATCTGCGTCTATGGATCTCTGTGGGTGCGGGTGTGTCTTGTGATCATCCGTCTCACCTGTGGCTCGTCTCATCATCACTTGGGGGTTTATGTGGTTTGTCTATTTAATGTGCGTTCGCACGGTGTCCTGTGCTCGTCGTTGTCTAAATGTACCACGTTCGTTGTTAACGTGTGTTTCATGTGCTCTGTCTGCACCTTATATGTATTAATTAATGTTACGTTGACGGAACGCGTTGGACTCTTGCCTCGTCCTTCTGCCCGCCGCCAGCGTCACAGCTGAAAGTCTGCGCGTTATATGTATTAATAAACGTTACGTTGACGGAAAGCTTTGGACTCGTGCCTCGTCCTTCAGCCCGCCGCCGGCATCACAGAACGACGAGCTGACCAAAGAATGCCAGGCTACGCCACCTGTGCAAAGAAGGGGAAGAGCCATGGTGGTGCCTGCTGGGTCTCTTCCAGCACCGCAACGCCTCCGTACCCCTCGAGCTGATGGAGCAGGACCCTTTCTGCAGGCTCATGCTGCATCAGGCTCGAGAAGCGCTGAGATGGTGGAAAGCCTCTGCGAAGCCGCGGAACGGAGGTGGAGGGAACAACCCCCCTCTCCTTCTCGAGACCTCTCGCCCCTGAGGGGGAGGAATCAGAGGGCGAGGAAGAGGAGACCGAGAACTGTCCCCCCTCCGTGTGCTCCGCCTCTACCGTACACTACGGTGAGGGTGAAGAGGAAGGAGAGGAGGAGGAGGAGGAAGACCAGGCTCCCCTGTGTGCTCCGCACCCACCGTCGATTACGGTGAGGGTGGGGAGGAAAAAGAGGAAGAAGACTACTCCCCCTCAGTATGCTCCGCCCCCACCGAATACTACGGTGAGGGCGAGGAGGAAGAAGACCGTCCCCCTTCTGTGTGCTCGGGTACTGACGTAGGAGGAGGATGAAGGGAGCTCGCTCTATTCGGAGTGCTCCTCCAAGACCGTGAGGGGGAGGAGGAAGCCAGAGGAGGGCGTGTTCCCCGAGCACTCTGAGGGAAGTGCCATGGACTACTCCAGGGGTGGCAGCCCGGAGGAGCCCATGATCTGGAGCCTGTGAGGAAGAGGAGGAGATTCCCCCGAGGTGGTTCCCCTGAGAGAGAGAGGGCGGGTCGGCAGACCTGCGGGTGTGTCTTGTGATCATCCGTCTCACCTGTGGCTCGTCTTGTCATCACTTGGGGGTTTATGTGGTTTGTCTATTTAATGTGCGTTCACGCAGTGTCCTGTGCTCGTTGTTGTCTAAATGTACCACATTCGTTGTTAACGTGTGTTTCATGTGCGCTGTCTGCACCTTATATGTATTAATTAACGTTACGTTGACAGAACGCGTTGGACTCTTGCCTCGTCCTTCTGCCCGCCGCCAGCGTCACAGCCTTGATGCCTGAGTTTTTCTGTTTGTTTTTTGTCATGGAAAATAAACCCTTGCATGCACTGCCTCTGTCCCGGCGTCACAGAATTAATAATTAGGGATTAATTGTCACGGTGAGGCGGCCCCCTACCGGCCGCCTCTGTCCACAGCGGCTGTTGTTGTTGTTGTTTGGTGACGTCATGTGCGTCCCTCAGGTGGGCGGAGCCCGTGATCCGTCTCACCTGAGGGTTGTTTGTTTGCCTATATATGTCTTGTCTTTGTACCAGTTGACCGCTGGTCATTATATCCTTAATTTGGAGATAGTGCACGGGTTTTAGGTTTGCACACTTTCTATTAAACCATCATTTTTCCCTGAGACTTGGCGTGATCGCTTCCTTTTCGTTGCTCACCCCTGCCCGTCACATTAATAAGTCAATAATAACCTAAAAATACTAAAATAGCCCAGTCAGTTAAAATAACAATTAACTTAATAATTGGCAAATATATAAAAAAAAAAATTAGTGGAAATAAAATAGACATCAAATCTAGGAGGATTTCAAGGTAAAAGATTTTATTTTATTTATTTATTTTTTAGAAAAGGGGATTTGAGTTTTAATTGGTTGAATTCTTGCAAGCCTTATTGTCTTGATTAAAACCCAACATGTTAATGGTCTTTTGGTATTTGGAGTCTACTTTTCTTTTGTAATACCAGTGAGCATAAAACTACTCCTAGAACCTAGAATTGGTCCATAACCCTTCTTGAGTGTAATCTTATTACCTACTGAGGTCAGATAGGAGGGACACACGGGTTACATTAGGAATACGAAAATGTCTATGCACGAGGCCCATTGTTCTTTTTAACAAATTGTAAGATCGTTGTTCACTGCCTAGTTTTTGCCTTATACCTAGAAAGATTTTTATGCTCATACATACTAAGGCTAATATTGCCACGTGTAGCCACTTGATGGCTCTAGAGTCTCAGGAGTCAAACAGACATATGAAGCGCTACCTCCTCAGTCACCCATGGTACATTCCAGTGTACACTACTGGAAGACTTTTATCTAGTAGTATACCTCTTCGATTTCTGTGATACATTTTATGAGATTATACTTTGAATGCCCTTGATTCCAGGACAAAAATAGCAGTACTACCATATTATATATTTTAATACCTAGTTTTCATCCTCCTCAAACTAATTCAAATAGGGTGAGCTGTGATGATATTAGGATTCATTTTGAAGAAAAAAACACAGGCGTCCTCAGAAAGGTAGTTTCAGTAACCTAATTAATGTAAATTAAAGTATTGATCAGCGATTTAATGCTCTTTGTCTAACAGAAAATTGAATTAGATTGCGCAACTTGTCAGCTTTAAAGGCATGTACCCCATCAGCTTGTACAGAAAAGAGCTGTGAGGAACAGCAGTCAAAGGTCTCACAGTTTTGAATGCAGTGGGATACTCAGTACATGTGAGATATATGGTCACAGTTTCAAAGGTGCAGGGAATTCTTCTTAGTTTTAATTCCGTGTGTACCCCTTTGGATCAGAGGGAGGTTATATGAGAATAGTATAGAACACACTGGACTCCGGAAGAGTAAGAATTTGTTCTCTTGACATGATGAATCAGTTTTATTATCTGGACTGCCTGGAGATACAGTTTTTGAGCATGCCAAAACACTTCCCGATGGAATAGATCAGTAAAGTTTGTGGGGGGAGGAGTTGGATGTCAGAGATTCAGATGCAGCAGGAACTCAAACAACCTGGCCAAAGAAACCTGTTCAAATAACCCAGCAGTACACTTAGTGTAAATGCATGCTGCACAAAATATTCCACTTTCACATTTCCTCAGTGTAACATGCAAGAAAGCCTCTTTTAATTTAAAAAAAACTTTGTTTGATTACCTTCATTTGTAATGTTTCCACTACTTCATCAATAATATCAACACTGTATTTCACCTTCCTCTGATCGGCTCCTCTCAATACTCTCCAGATGCATATTTGTTATATTGGCCTTTTTACTCTCTTCTGCTTGTCAGGATCTTGCCAGTCAGTTCTCAGAGACCTGTTCAATTTCAGCTAATCTCCCACTGCATGTGAGAAGACCTCCAACCCCCACAACCCCAGCACTGCCCACAACCCCCAAACCTCCACAACCCCAGCACTGCCCACAACCCAAAACAACACATACACAGACAGCACCATCCGTTTGAGTCCTGAGCCCAATGTCATTCTTCACTGCTGGTGGTTGCAGGCTTTTCCTGCTATTTCAGTTGTGTTGCATTGAAGGTTATCTTCAGCATTTACACACCTTTGCTGAGTCCTTATGTTCACAGGATAGTGAGTGTCTTTGGTTACAATGTTATTTTAAAAAAACCTTTTTCAAATGTATTTCTGTACTGAGTGAGAACTACATGAAGTTATTCCGGAATGTTTCAAATTTTACTTTTAAACTGCGATTAGAGTGTACATAGCAACTGAAATGATGTAAAATGTGTAAATCAAAATTTACACCTCAGTGTTACTTTTCATACCATCTTAGCAGATTTCCCCCCTGAAACACCTCCTGTCTCACCACAAGAGGAATATTCATTACGACATTGCCTGTATGAAAGCACAATTGCAGAACTATAGTAAGACGTATTTACCATCACTGAACACCAATAAGAACTTCATCAGTACCTGCACATCCGAGCAAACCTTGATCTGGTGAGTCCAGGTAACACGGTTCTCTTTAATAATAAATAATTGCATGGCAGTGTTTAGCACAGTGTTCTTATATTCTCTTGTTTTGGTTTTGTATTTTAAAGTCCTTTCCAAATGGCATTTCCACATATGCATTAGTGTGGCAGCAAGGTACAGCTTCACTATAGAATAGAATAGAATAGAATAGAATAGAATAGAATATCAGTTCAACAGCATCATTTCACTCCACTAGATTTTAAGGATATGTTGAAAACCAGATTATTGTGAAATTTAACAATGGCATTTTCTGTATATTTATGAAATAATTGTCTCATTTAAAAATGTCACTAGACCAACATTAATTCCATGTTTCAATTTCAGAACAAAATACAAAAAAAGTACAAAATTTAGAAATCACCAATATATGTGAACATCCTTTGGAGGAGACTCAAATGTACACAAGCAAAAGGAAACAAGAAAAATAGAAACAAGACACTTAGTTATGTCCCAAATGCTCAAGCGCATCAGTCTTCTACATTCTATTTCTGAAAGACCTTTTCTGGGAAGGCACAAGGGGGCGCCCTTTTCTCACCTCCAGAGGACAGCCAGGCTTGCTGCAGGCCTTTTGCATGGTCCTAAATGAGCTCATTCATGTTCCACAATAGAACTGCAGGCAATGGAGGAAATTGCTTTCTTGCTATGTGAGTGACTACTGATGGGCCTCCTGATTGTGGTCAGTTGAAAAAAAGATGAAAACCACAAGAGGGAAAATAAGAAAAAAAAAACATGACATTAGAAGGATTTGAAGCAACACAAGTAATGTTGAAAGCAATTTTGATTTGAAACACACCCCCACACACCCCACTGTGATAAAACACACCCTCTGCCATTTCTTCAGAGGTCGAATATTGTTTTGTTTTGGTTTTTTCCCCACACCCCTCCTATAGTTCATGAGATTATAGTGGCAAATCTGATAAATCAATATCTGTCCAGGGCTTTGCTCAAATTGGTTTCCAAATTGGTTTCTGTCTTGTCACTTTCCTTTACTTTAAATAATTGGATATTTTGTTAAATAATAAACTGTGTATTTAGTATCATATGTGATGTTATTTGGTGTAATGAATTAACATGTCTTTTTGCAATTTTTAGCAGAATTTTAGCATGATATTTAAAATTCCTAGGATGAGCAGGATTAAACACAGTAGCATGGCAGTGCTAGGCGATCTGTTCCATAGTGTCAGCATGGTTTAGGCTTAGTGAGCAATGCTTTATTGTGCTCTTAAAAGTGAAACACTGCTCTTGCCTTCCTGAGAAAACTGTACTCTGCATCAGTGTTATCTGTAGCCTTGTCACAGGGTTGCCCCAGATGTCCAGCAGGACTGTTAGTATCTAGCAAAGGCTTAACAAGGCTTTGTTAAGCCTTGATGTATATTTAGCCTGTATGTTCTATCCCTTCACTCCTGAATCTTTAGTAAAATTGAGTTTTAGAAAGATAGTTCAACTTAACTGTGCTACTATGGCTAAAAGTAAATTAACTATCTTGTTGCTACTTGGTGTAGCATCATAGACAGCACAGCAATTTAGCTTAGTTGACCAACCACTGTGCCTGCCAGTCCCAGATAAAATCATTACAATTTAAGGTCAATAGATATGAACACCTAAAAACTTGAAAAGAATTCACAACCAGGACAGATTTAGGCCATCTGTTAAAGACTCCTAGGTCCAAGATTAGATTGTGAATGAACTAGGTTGCACTTTAGAGTGCAACCTAGATTAGATTATTAATCTAATATGATTAACAGGTGGGAAAAATTCTGATACTTTTTTCCTATAATTTAGGATTCAAATACTTTTCTAATGACAACAACATTTCTGTCCATCCTTACAAAGCATCTCAGTTAATCTCAGTTAATCTTACAAAGCATCTCAGCTATTAGCACTTGCTTCTCTAGAAAGAGAAACATTGGATCATCTGATCAGCACATCAGATCTGAAGGTGGAGCCGCTTTGCTGATATATGCTGTCAGCCTATTTGGAAGGTGTACAACACCAATCCTATGGCCTTAGAGATATTTATCTCATTTACTTTTCTTTTGCATATTCCAATAGCATATTCAGATAGTAGCTCAGCTGAAACTAAAAATAAAATAAATAGCAAATAACAGTGCACCCAAATTGAAATGAAACAAAATAACACAAAGACAAAGCAAATCTAAACAAAGCAAAGGGACATCAGAGTGGAATAAGTAAGTAAATCAGAGTTAAAGAGCAGTCTGTAAATAGAAATGGTGGTGGAGTTAATAAAACAGCTGTTTTATTAAGAGCTTCAGGGGGTGAAGGGTTTTTTTGTGGCTTGCCAGGAACCTGTTAAAGTATCGGTAAGAACCGGTAAAGTATCATCATCCGGTTAATCCTGCACTGAATGTCAAACCCACTCTTCAAGCTTGTAATTGTTTGTATATTCATATTCTTTCTATAGTACTCTCTATAGTACTTTGTTTCAGCATTAATTATATATATTTGCATTTCAGTTTCAAGCAGAGGGGTTGAATCCAGTCTGACATATTTCATTTTATTTTATAAAAGCATTTAATCCACAAAATGTGTCACGGTAGGGCGGGACCGGGGCTCAGGGGTGACGCCCACTTCCCGACACACCCCCTCTACACTGCTCCTACAGTCACTGTCACCAGAGCACTGATGCAGCACACCTGTTTCACATTCCCTCCATTCCCCACATTTCTCTCCTCCCTGTAAGTGCCTACAGGTCCCGTCATCCAGTGCTGCATGTTCCTCCAGCCTGACCTGCGAGTGCTGCCGCCTGTGAGCCTGTCACCCTCGAGGGCTTCACTGGTGTTTTTGCTCTTAGTTGTTCTGACGCGTCTGCGCCTTTATTTTTGCCTGGCGCTTGCTCCTTTGCTTGTTATGGATAATAAAGGCTTGACAAAAACTTTACCGCCTCTTGCTGCTTCTGCCCAGTCACAATATGAATGAAGCAACACATATATTTACATCTTTATTATGTTTTCAAACACTGATTGATGTGACTGGGCACATCATTAGTGATGCAGTGTCGTAGGGTGTTTTGGATCTTAGACTATCACATGCTCTCATACCCTGTTCAGTCCCTGGCTTGGGTCCAAGAGCGTGCTGCCCATGGATGGGCCCTTACAGTCTGCAGATGGCTCACTGCTTTTTCTGCAGTGTCAGTTCTGTGTTTGGTGGCCCTTCTCTGTTGCAACCATGTGGTGCCAAAGAGCCTGCTAATCCTCTGCTCCCCACCTCTGTCCATCCGTGCACTCGTCTACCAGCTGGAATTCCATTAAAATACAAAATTCACTACCAATAGATCTTCGACAAACTCCTTCAGATGTGGCTTTTATAAATTGTTTGAAAAATATGTTTTTTATCATTTAACTAGTTGTATTACTACCGCTATATTTGTTTTTATGTTTATTGTTTTATCAGTGTTCATCTTAATCGGTGTTTTAGAAATCTTGTAATTAAGACAATTTAAGTAAATCCTTTTCAGTGTGATTATAAAACACTTTGAGCAGCATTTTAATATATGATGTACTATATAAATAAAGTTTATTTTTATTATTTATTATATTATTTACTTCTTACATTTGTGGGCCGTAACTATCTATTCCTTCTCAGGAACACTGAGTTCCAACATAATCACCTGCTCGGCCAGCTCAGATGTTTAGCCCAGATCTTGCCCGTCATTCTTACTGTGAGTTCCGGTGCATCAGCTGACCCTCGACTCAACTTTAGCAGGCAGTCACCAGCTGGTGCTGCAGCCCAGTGGGGGCGCTGAGCTCTGGCTAGGGTTCTCCTGCCCTGACTGAGGTGATATTGGGTCTTGCTGAGCATTAATTCTTGCCCTGCTGGATTCATGTGCCGGTGTTTTTAGCACCTGGTCTTGGTGCCACTGACATCGCCCCTCTTTTCTGCCCCCTCTGCCTCCCCAAGGCTCAGCTGGATGTGATCTGAGGATGTGCCCTCTCAGCAGGTGTGCTGGACATGCTGGAGTTGTATAGACCTCAGCAATGTCTTCATAATTATGATTGTGAATGTATGGATGAAGGAGAGTGTATACACACACACACACACACACACACACTCTCTCTCTCACTCTCTCTCTCTCTGTTTGTCTGTCTCTCTTTCAGTTTTCTGCATGTCCTCCAAGACTCACTGTCAAACAGATCAAGTCATCACTACCTCTAAAGGGGTTGACAGGTAGTTTCCCACCTCCATATGTTGTACACAGTGATGGTTTATTTTAATGACACGGCCTCCTTCACAGTAGCTCTAAATGCACAACTTGGTGGAAGGAGTATAATCTTCAAATCCTTGCACCTTCATTCACTGAGCTCATCACAGCTTCGCCTCAGGATCATTTGAAGAGTGCTTCACCAAGTCAGCTAACACACTCTTAGGGGATTTGGTCCTTCACTGGATCACCTGTCATGTTTCTTATCATCCAGTTGTAGGGATACATCATTGGACTGCTTCTGGCATGCTTGGCAAGAGGCTTTCCTTTGATGGCCTTTCCACAGCTATAAAGCACAGGAGAGAGGGAGACGCAACCAAGACAGCTGATCTATAGTATAAGAAATCTGCTTGACTACCAAATATTACCTCCTTTTGGTCTTAAAAACAACAGTCCTGAGGGGATTTATGCCAGCCTTGGGGATCAACCTTGTTCCTGCTCTATAATGTCTGATGGACTGGTCTTCGTTGGTTCTTGTTCCTGTCAATCGTGAAGGTTTCAGATGCTATTTAAAGTGCTTTTTTTGGCAGGTGAGCCAGTTATTTAGGATTTAGTACTTCCCACCTAGCTGAAGAGCAGTGCAGAATAGACAAATGATGGCTCACAGCTGTGGACTCTCATTCTCTCCATTTCTATAAATGCAAGGTAGACAGAGTGCTGTTATTACTGCACCAAAGCTGATAAGTCAAGTCAGCACTGTGGCCTTGGCCAGCCGAAAGGCTGAGAATATGCATGTTAAGCAGATGTAAGATAAAAGACAGAGGAAAAATGAGAGGTTGTGAGGGTGGTGATGATGTTGGAAGAAAAAAAGGAAACCTTCACTGATTCTGATGGGAGCTTTATCAAGCTTTTCACATTAAAATAATAAGAGGCTAGAACATTTTTTGAAAGCCATGGTTATAGTGTCAGGGAACTAGAAATGTGACGTGAGATTAAGTTAATCATTCTGAGCTCTCTCTGGTCTCGGTTTTCTGGTGTTGAGGATGTTGGGGTCAATTCGGACCCCATGAGTAACTTGCTACATGGGGTGAAATGTTTACAATGGTAAAATTACCCAACATTTAGTATAATTAAAAACTGTGGATTTTCTACCATGGTTTGAAACATTTTTTTAAAATGCTCTCCAGCATCAAGCAGAGTTAGCAGCAGTCTCACTGCCACAAGTCCAGTATGTAGTGTCAGTGAAAATCGCAACAAATCGCCTCATGTCTTCAGATCTACTTGGCTATTGCACGTGATAGCACATTACATAGTGTAGTCAGCTAACCAATGTGTTTTCTTAAAATCCAACAGTCATCAAATTAATTGTTCATTGAAATTCACTGAAATTACTATCACAGTCATTTTAAGATTCATGATGTTACATTTTTAAACAATTTCATATATATCTGCAACTGATACATAAATATATATAAGCACACTGTTAGTGTGGGTGTGTTTACATAGAATGCTTGTGCACAACCACATTATTATCTTTTTCTCTCTCACTCTCTCTTGCACACAGACATGCATATGTTTAACACGCACACAGATATGCACACGTTAAATAGGCATGCAGACATGTACACATGTTAAATAGGCACGCAGACACGCAAACATAAAATATGCACACAGACATGCAAAATGAGCAGACACACTGCACTTCATTCACTGTGTTACATGGTAGCTTTTTATGGTATGCATATATGAGTACACAAATGTATAGAAATACATTAAATAATACCAGTAGTTTCTGTACTTATACCATTTTGGGTAGCAATAATAAGCAAATTATCTTTGAAGAAATCTTTGAATTCAACAGCAGGTGTAGTGCTCATCCTACCTTTGTGACTGAAGCAAAAATGTTTATCAGATTGTCAGGCCAAATGACACATCATTATCCTATTTTAGGAGTGTTAAAATGTGCTAATGATAAGTCTGAATTACAGCCTTTCCCGTCACACTGTGAAGAGTGTGAGTTTCCTATAATCCTCCTCACCCCCAGGCAGCGTTCAGTGCCAGCTCTTGACTTCCCATTTGGAGATGAGAGGGAAATTTAACCCTGGTGTTTGAACTCCAGCTCTTTCAAAGCTGTGTCGGCGCTCACCGACATACATGACACTGTGACGGTGTTCAAGGAGCGTTGAATCTCTGATCAACTTGAAAAAGCATCGGACGCTTTTTCATCTTTTCTCAAGAGTGAAGGTGAGAGAGCCCCCATTCTGCCTGAAATATTAAAATAAGAATACATATTTCACGAGCCCCTCTACTCTGAAACAAGAGCAGTGGGGCAAGAGAGAGTTGGGCGGAGCTTTCATTTTAATTGCAGAGAGTTCATCTTTCTCTCTCTCTGGTCTGACCTCAACTGTAAGTGGAGAAGCTATCGTCCACAACCACAGCCTCAGCTCTTACTGTGTGGGAGAGGAAGGGGTGTGGAAAGAGAATGCCATTTGCCTTAGGCCAGGCATCCACTGGAGTAATTCTTGATATGAGCAGGGCTTGAAGCCCATCCTGCCTGATCATTCTTAAGTGGTAACGATGCTTAACACTTAATAAAGTAAGACCTATCTTTGACATTAGCAGTGTATTGAGATGGAGAGGTGGAGAGGATTGAGAGGAGGAGATAGATAGATAGATAGATAGATAGATAGATAGATAGATAGATGGATAAACTCAGTTAGTCATAGAGGAATATCACTTACTCTAAGAGATAGATCACATGTGTCTTTTTAGTGACTAATCATGATAGAACATGACTGTGATTGTGTTTTAAACAACACCCAAGAATTTAAGTATCTGTGCGTGTTTTTAACAAAACCTAAGAACGTATTAATGCTTGCACCAGCTTATTGGTGTTTTCTGTCACATCAGCTTGCCTGGGAAGGTCTGTAACAATGGAACAGTGTAACCGGGGTAATATCTAACCCCTGTCATTGAATGATAGCTCTGGCTACACCGGAAATAAATCTCTTTGCGGTTAAAGGTCCAGTGACTCCTGCCCTATGTAGTGGTTTCACACATAGTTTCAGTATAAATGTTTGTAACATGCAATTTATTAAGACCACTTATGCAATGAGATGAAAAGTGGAATGAAGTCAGCAAGCAGACTTTGGCTCTAAAGCATTGCTCTGGTGATCTGTCTACAGAAGAACAGAGACTGTGTGTTCAGAAGAGTAAGAGGTGGAAGAGATCATATGTAAAGGGGGCTTCAGCTGGTCAAACGGGTCCAACAGTTCATCTCTCTCCTGACATGGCTAAGTGACAACCAGTTGGTCATGCAACAATAACTGGGAACTCTCCCATGGCTCTTACCTGGGGTCAGTGTTTGAAAACACCTGCCTTTAGGGCAGTCCTGGGGACAGCATCAAAATCCATGACAAGCTTCACTATTTGAGTCGATCACACGGCTAAAGTGTCACCTAGCAGGAAGCATAAAAATTAGGTCAAATTGTATGACTTTGACAGAAGTAATAGTGAAGAGGCTCTAAGTTGATGTAATTAATCAATCCACCTTAACACAAAACTACAAAGGCAGCTAAGAGGGAGACTCCTGCATTATTTGTGTTAGTGCTCACACAACCATGTCTAACAGCTCTTGGGAAAGGGTGTCAAAAGTTTTGCCCTTTAATGATGATGGTTACTGTTTGCTGACAAACAAATCAAATCAAACAAATCATGTCCTCTCAGTCAAGGACAACGGCGGTGTCACCCCAGTGACAGAACCCACTAAGCCAGAATTAGGCTACAGTTGTGATCAAATTTATTCAACCCCCAATGCTGCGAAGGGTTTTATGGAATTCAGTGCACATTTGTAATTGTGTTCATAATGAAATCTTACAAGGACTTGTTAAAGAACTAAATGCAACTAAGATAGCATCAATTTTTTTTTGTCATAAAGTATTAAATGGCCTTTTTGTGATTTCTTCATTGACACAATTATTCAACCCCTTTACGACTACCACTCCTAAGAACAGAGGTTCATTCCAGTGTTTTCCATCAGGTATTGAAAACATCTGTGGATGTCAACGAGCAGCAATCAAGCATGATAAGCACCAATTAGGCAGATTTAAAAGGACTGTGATACTCAGCTCCTTCTAGACATCTACTGGTGTGTTTCCAAGCATGGTGAAGGCAAGAGAATGGTCCCAGAAGACAAGAGAAGAGGTTATTGCTCTTCACAAGAATGGCAATGGATATAAAAAGATTGCGAAGTTGTTAAATATTCCAAGAGACACTATCGGAAGTATCATTTGCAAGTTCAAGTTAAAGGGCACAGTGGAAACGTTACCTGGTCGTGGCAGAAAGAAGATCCTGACCGCGACTGCTGTGCGCTACCTGAAGCGTAATGTGGAGAAAAATCCCCGCGTGACTGCTAAGGAACTGAAAAAAGACCTGTCAGATGTGGGCACTGAAGTTTCAGCTCAGACAATAAGGCGCGCACTGCATAACGAAGACCTCCATGCCAGAACGCCCAGATGCACCCCCTTGCTGACTCCAAAGAACAAGAAAAGTCGACTGCAGTATGCCAAAAGTCATGTGGACACAAGCCACAAAGGTTTTGGGACAGTGTACTGTGGTCAGATGAAACTAAATTAGAACTGTTTGGGACAATGGACCAGCGCTATGTTTGGAGAAGGAAGAACCAGGCTTATGAACAAAAGAACACCTTGCCTACTGTGAAGCATGGCGGGGGGTCAATTATGCTTTGGGGCTGTTTTGCTTCTAATGGTACAGGAAAGCTTCAACGTGTGCAGGGTACCATGAATTCCCTTCAGTACCAGGAGATCTTGGAGGAAAATGTGATGGAGTCAGTCACAAACCTGCGG
The DNA here is from genome assembly GCF_052324685.1 of Brachyhypopomus gauderio. Lineage (NCBI taxonomy): Eukaryota > Metazoa > Chordata > Actinopteri > Gymnotiformes > Hypopomidae > Brachyhypopomus > Brachyhypopomus gauderio. Next base: position 8,983,349 of record NC_135228.1, read on the forward strand.
CTTGGGAGACGTTGGACCTTCCAACAGGACAATGATACGAAGCACACATCCAAGTCCACTAGAGCATGGTTGAACATGAAAGGCTGGAACATTCTAGAGTGGCCATCGCAATTACCAGACTTAAATCCAATTGAGAACCTCTGGTGGGACCTAAAGAAGGCAGTTGCAGTGCGCAAGCCTAAGAATGTGACTGAACTGGAGGCTTTTGCCCATGAAGAATGGGCTAAGATACCCATAGGTCGCTGCAAGACACTTGTGTCAAGCTATGCTTCACGCTTGAAAGCTGTCATAACTGGAAAAGGATGTTGTACTAAGTACTAAAAAATTATGTCACTAGGGGGTTGAATAAAACTGATAATGATGTGAGCACAGTAAAGACATTTGTGGTTATTCCATCATAAATATTATGTTATGTTTGTCTAATTTATAAGTGCCTCTTTGATATAATTGTAAATAAGATGACTGAAATGATCAAAATCAATGTCAAACTGGCCAAAACACTTTATTTCAGTGGGGGTTGAATAAATTTGATCACAACTGTATGTGCCATATTCAGGGTTCCACATCACTAATTTTGTTCCTTGGTTAAATTCTGTTGTCATGAACACTGACCAGTATGATTTATAGCACACAGCGCTGTCATATTAAATATAATGTCAGAATGTTTGTGTGGAAGAGTACCTAATGAACAGAACTCAGTATTTATTTAGATAACATTTTGGCTTTGATATCTCTTTACCATTGTGATCTTTCAATAAATCTTTTTTGCATATCAGACTCCACCCAGCCCATGATAATGTTGCAGCCAGTCATAATATCACATTTCAGTTAAATAATTCTTTTATTAAACAGCAAAACAATTTAAATAAAAAATGTAAAATAATTTAAGAGAAAATGTGTTAGTCCAATTTTGTGGGGGTGATTTTGAGGTCCTCTGACCGTCTGTAAGCCCCTGTCTTCCTCAGCATTCTCTGCTGGCTGGACGTAGTCATGGTCCACTGTGTTCTGAGGTGTAGATGAAGGTAATGTGATTCTTTATCTGGAGCAAGTCTCTACCCTAACAGCCTATAATGCCAAAGAGTGGATCTGCACTTTGCTTTTTAAGTCACATTATTTAAATTTTAAAGTTAATTTACACTGATTTTATTATACTTTAAAACAATTCATTTTAGGAAGATACTGTATAAGTAAGATTATCTGTAGGCTAATGGAAAATTCTACAAAAAAACCCTGAACATTTTATGTTGTTTGTGTTTATATATACAGTGGGGAAAATAAGTATTTAGTCAGTCACCAATTGTGCAAGTTCTCCCACTTAAAAAGATGAGAGAGGCCTGTAATTGACATCATAGGTAGACCTCAACTATGAGAGACAAAATGTGAAAAAAATTGAGAAAATCATTTTGTCTGACTTTTAAAGAATTTATTTGCAAATAATGGTGGAAAATAAGTATTTGGTCACCTACAAACAAGCAAGATTTCTGGCTGTCACAGACCTGTAACTTCTTTTTTAAGAGGCTCATCTTTCCCCCACTCATTACCTGTATTAATGGCACCTGTTTGAAGTCGTTAACAGTATAAAAGACACCTGCCCACAACCTCAAACAGTCACACTCCAAACTCCACTATGGTGAAGACGAAAGAGCTGTCGGAGGACACCAGAAACCAAATTGTAGACCTGCACCAGGCTGGGAAGACTGAATCTGCAATAGGCAAGCAGCTTGGTGTGAAGAAATCTACTGTGGGAGCAATAATCAGAAAATGGAAGACCTACAAGACCACTACTAATCTCCCTCGATCTGGGGCTCCACGCAAGATCTCAGCCCGTGGGGTCAAAATGATCACAAGAACGGTGAGGAAAAATCTCAGAACCACAAGGGGGGATCTAGTGAATGAAAGCTGGGACCAACGTTACAAAGGCTACCATCAGCAACACACTACGGCGCCAGGGACTCAGATCTTGCAGTGCCAGACGTGTCCCCCTGCTTAAGCCAGTCCATATCCAGGCACATCTGAAGTTTGCTAGAGAGCATTTGGATGTTCCAGAAGAGTATTGGGAGAATGTCATATGGTCAGATGAAACCAAAGTAGAAATATTTGGTAAAAACACAACTCGTCGTGTTTGGAGGACAGTGAATGCTGAGTTGCATCCAAAGAACACCATACCAACTGTGAAGCATGGGGGTGGCAACATCACGCTTTGGGGCTGTTTCTCTGCAAAGGGACCAGGACGACTGGTACGTGTACATGAAAGAATGAATGGGGCCATGTATTGTGAGATTTTGGGTGCAAACCTCCTTCCATCAGCAAGGGCAATGAAGATGAAACATGGCTGGGTCTTTCAGCATGATAATGATCCCAAGCACACTGCCAGGGCAACAAAGGAGTGGCTTTGTAAGAAACATTTCAAAGTCCTGGAGTGGCCTAGCCAGTCTCCCGATCTCAACCCCATCGAAAACCTTTGGAGGGAGTTAAAAGTCCGTGTTGCCCGCCGACAGCCCCAAAACATCACTGCTCTAGAGGAGATCTGCATGGAGGAATGGGCCAACATACCAGCAACAGTGTGTGCCAACCTTGTGAAGACTTACAGAAAACGTTTGACCTCTGTCATTGCCAACAGAGGATATACAACAAAGTATTGAGATGAGCTTTTGTTATTGACCAAATACTTATTTTCCACCATTATTTGTAAATAAATTCTTTAAAAATCACACAAAATGATTTTCTCAATTTTTTTTTTCACATTTTGTCTCTCATAGTTGAGGTCTACCTATGATGTCAATTACCGGCCTCGCTCATCTTTTTAAGTGGGAGAACTTGCACAATTGGTGACTGACTAAATACTTATTTTCCCCACTGTATATATATATATATATATATATATATATATATATATATATATACTTTCACCCCATAGTACGATGATGAATAGAACACATTTAAGCTTACAACAGTTTCTGACCAAGAACAGCTGTTGGCTGGGTATTTTTGGCTGACAGACTATTCTCAACCCAATGTTGACACTGACAAGTGTAAAAAATCCAGCAACACTGCACACTATTGTCACTGCTTTGTTGAAAATGGTTTGTTCACAAATTATAATTTGGTTAGCAGTGGTCCTGTGGTTGGAAACAGCCCACTGATATATGGGATAGAAATGTTAACCTACAGTATACATTCATAATATAGGTGTGCCTAATGGTCACTGAGTGTAGGCACAATATTATTGGTGTTTGTAATAGTGGCAGTGAGTGTAGTTTGTTGTGTCCCTCTGGATATACTTCCAAACCCTAAATGACCCCTGCTGTCCCTGTCCCTTATTCACACAATAACCCAAAGCTTTCAGTGGTTCAGTGCTCTGTGGAATCACATGAAAGGTCATTTCTGAAGTAGAAAATATGTATTTCCCCCAGTTGGACTTGTGTTAGCATGCTCATAAATGTTGAACCGTAAATTATGGATAAATATAGAACTGTGAACCATTGATAGATAAATAACTAATATCTCAAATCTCACAGCTTTGAGTTTATTTAATTCCTTGTTCCATTGCTGCAGCACAGAGCTTAGTGTACCAATAATGTGTCCTGATTTCCAGGTGGCAATTTTGCCTGCAGGTACCAAGCCATCAAATCATAATATTTTTCGTGACAGTCAGGGGAGTCATCAGTGGTGCACCTACTTGGATTCATGGCATGTCCATGTGGAATGGGCTTTGGTGAGCACTTCCCAGTTGACGGTCAACGAATGGGTGAGGAGTTTGCTGTTTGGTCCAGGGAGCCAGAAAGCTGGGCCTTCCCTGACAGCTGCTGGAGATCACATGCTTGTCCTCCAGGGAAGATTAGAGCAGCTCACATCGTTTGCTAAATGAAGCCCTGAAGGACCACGAGACTCTGACAACAGCACATGGTACACAAACTTAAAGCTGTCACAAAGCCTGGTATATTTGCTCTTTCCTCAGTCTGAAGGTGTGTAAAATCACTTTAATAACACTGGGTCCTGTTGGGGTTAAGCAAGCTGGTTTGTACCCAAACTAAGTTCATTAAAATGGAGAGAATATTTGTTTTTTTTATTAATTTTAATTTAATAGTTTTAGTTATTAATTTGATTAATTTTAATGTATAATTATTTTCTGGTGGTTTATTATTATTGGATATAAGTCAAGAAAGTCAGAAATCAATCATTCTTCTAAAATGTTCATAGGGATACATGTAAATGGAAAACTACCATCTGAAATACATTTGACACAGAGAGAAAATTCCAGGTGGAAGGTCCGGTGTGACAGAACTGTCACTGTAGACCCACTCGGCTTCCTCCCTTCCTCTCATCAAAGTGAATGTGACTGATGATCATTTCCTGAACAGCCTCGTCTTCACTGCTGGCATTTCCAGCACGTTTCCTCCTGTTCCTGTCATTTCACTTGTTCCTCTTCAAACAAGTCCTGTCATTTATTGACATAACTTCTCATAAATAAGGAGGCTTTGTTCTGCCTGACTGAGATTAAACAGCCACACTCAACTCTTAATATGCCATCATTTTTGTCCTTGTGAATTATTCATTCATGTCCACCATTTTCTACAAAAAAGAGAAGACCAATTTCACCATGGTTCACTATGGAGTAAAACCACAGTAACCGTCAACCCATCACTTGTTCCAGATTGTTGATCACAGTTGTGTATTCATCCGACATATGTCTTCTAAATGTAAATAGGAATTTATTTCTCCCAGTATTTTCTCCTGATATGAGTTCGGCATGCTGGAGTGTGCTCAGGCTTGAGAATGAACATTTCTGATCCCAGTCCTGGGCTGAATATTCATTCTTGAGGTTTGGGGGTAGTATGCAGATGGCGGAAGCAGATGCTCGTTACGGCAAGTGTCAATTTTCAGGGATTTGCATCCATGACAAAACAAATAAAGTGAAATTGGGGATAGGAAGGCGTGTCTCGGCTGGCAGTGCCAGCTAAGGCTCCTCAGATGGAGGATGGAGATGGTGGAGAAGCAAATTTGTCAGAGAAATAATTAACAAGCATTGTTGTACCTGCAAATGATCATTTCTGTTTTCACAAATTATAGGAACTACAAAGTTGTATGTACATAATCTGCTGGGAACCCGGTAAGTTAATAAGTTAATTAACATAACTTAATACGCAGTTTTAACAATAAAGTTATTATTTCTTCCCTAAAGAAAAAGGTATATTTCAAAATGACTGATCATTCCTCTCTACAATAAAGGTATTGTAACGGTGAGGGGTAGGCAGCATGATGAGACGTGTCCAGTGTGAAACACAAACGTTTATTTGTATTGGAAACGCAGGCAGTGCAAATTCAACAAGCGCACATAGTAATGTGAGACAAAGATGAGCACAGGACACTGCGTTAATGCACATTAAATAGATGACCAACACTAGCCCCGTGTGATGACGAGACGAGCCACAGGCGAGAACGGTGAACACACTCATATAAACCCACACCCACAGACATACGTATATGGACAGAACTAGACGCAGACAACACAAACACATGCCCAAAGGGAGGGGACAACAACACTTGTTGATTATTGTTTGACCCCTGAAATATGCAGATGCTTGTAAGCCATATAGTGCAATCTCTCTTACTATAATACACCACAGTTACTCACTTGGAATCGTCTACATTTATCTTCACACAATATTTTCAGATGAACAGAATGTTTCAGACAGAGGTAGATGTTTCATTAGCTGTACATATTCATTTAATTATTAATGATGTGTGTTTGACTTAAGAGGTGAGAAAAAGAGAGTTGTGACTGTCATGCATGAAAAATATGCAGAAAAAGGAGAAAACAAATGAAAAAGGAAAAAGCCAACATACAGACACCCAAAAGGAATCGATCACGACATAATAACATGATAACAATAACAATAATAGCATAATAACATAATAACAATAACAACATAGTAACAATAACATAACTCCCAGGTGGTGTGGAGAATGAAGCACAGCCACAAGAAGGGCCAAGAAAGCAGAACAAGCAGAACTTTTGTTTGAAACAGAACACAAAAACATACAAAAGGCCATGTCATGTGCCATGCCATCTAACAGAGGCTACTGATGGGGAGGAGGGGGATACCATCACAGTGACATTAAATGAACTTACTTGTGACTTGTGGCATGAAATAAAAACATCTACACAATCTTTTTTTAGAATTTATTACATATGCAAGCAGGGCAGACATTCAAAGGTCATGAACAATTCGACTAAATATTGCTTGAAATCTAGAATATGAAAAAGGAAGACACAGTAAGTTAAACACAGTAAGTTAAACACATGATCTTAAACTGCAGACAAAATACTCCTGTTATCATGTTGCATTTACACTTTTCACTTTGAACACTCGAGCACTGCACTGAATACACAACCAGATAGGGGTCCTTAAGTGAGTATGGGGGCCATGATGTAGTGGGTGTCAATTAGCTAAATGGAGTAGAATCATATACAGTTGCTTAATTAATTAGTGTGGGGTAAGTGGATTGGTCTACAAAACAGGAGCACTGAGAGCACAAGAAGGAAGTACTGCTTCAATGTGACTGTTTCTTTGGAGTTTACAGAGCAGTGTTTCTCAATCCTGCACTTCTACAGTGCTATATATCTTGTGCATCTGGACATACTTAGAATTTACTGAAGGGTAGTTTAATTTACATTGCATTACATTACATTAATAAAAACATAAAAAATGACACTGAATTAATTAAACCCATTCAGAGAACTCTGTAATTGTTCAGAATGTTTTTCATTTGTTACTCTAAAATACTTTATTTAGCTCCTCAGTTAATTAGCTTCATGGGCTGAATCAGATCAGAGAGAGTAATACAGATAAATGTGATATTAAAGGGAAGCCTGCATATTAGTGTAAGTGTGCATCATAAATTTTTTGCTCTTTTAATCAGCTTGATGGTGATAAGATTCCACTGGCTTTCCTACAAATCCATTCTGCATTTGACACAGAATGAATATTCACTTCAGTTATTTGACTTGTTCTTGAGTGGATGAATATGTGTGCTAATGAAGAACTTTTGCCACAAAATCTACATGCCACAAAGTGTTAAACAGTTGCTAGTATACCTTTAATGGATGCTGTTCAGCCATTTATTACCACATGATTATTTCTATTTATTAATGTGACCTAACTACACATCTTAGCATCTGTTGTTAAAAAGAAATTGTCAAACACCTTTAATTAAACATTTCATTTATCCTCTCAGAGGGAGATAACAGCCATTTTGCACTTGCCACTGAGTGTTAGCTCTGTTCATGCCACAGTTACATTAGTTTCTACATCTGGTGTTTCATAGTTTTCTTTAAAATATGTGTTTAGCTTATGTTGTTACCTCTGATTTCCCAAAACATACAGAGATATTTAGGTAAGGATTGTTATCAGTGACTTAGTGAAAAGCTCTTTGACTTGATACACAGTTGATTCTGGATACACCGTTGCTCTGAGTTATATTACTTACTGAGTATTATGTTCTCAAAAGGGTAAATAATTTACTCCAAAAACAACTTTGAGAATCACAGCATTTTTAAATATTGAAATAAGCAGTTAAATATTTAATAGATAGGCACACCTATCTATCTATCTATCTATCTATCTATCTATCTATCTATCTATCTATCTATCTATCTATCATTAATTTGTTTACATTCTCATTCACTAACACCACAAAGATAATTTATTTACTTATTTATTTAATTTATTTATTTATTTACTGCAATTTAAAGGGAATTACATTAGTGGTTGTCAATGATTTCAGTGATTTATTTGGGCCCTCCTAGGCAGCTCTGGCTTTCTCGTTGTTTAAAACCAGTTAGCCAGTGATGATTAATCTGAAGATCTTTAAGGATATAAGCCTCCACTGGACTTTAAAACACTATGTGGATTAGCATACATTATTTAAAATAGAAAAATGCTTCCTTTGAGGTTGTTTGCAAAGCAAAACATTTTTTTGCTATTTCTTTAAATATGTAAATTTCAATTTCTCTAGAGTGACAAATTAGGGCATTTAGAGCATTCATTAATCCTTTGATTTCTGGCTTAAATATGACTGCTACTTATGACTGCTATTTTTGTTCTACAGTACAGATTCTACAGTACTACACAGTACATTTGCTCCAGGTGTTTAACAGACTAATACAGTCTGCCATGCAGTTTTCCTGGGTGTTGCCACCAAATTCACTTTTGGTTGCCACCAAAGTGCTGACATCGCTCACAGACTGTAACAGCTGTAATGATGGCTGATTCGGATAGCTAGATACCTTGACAGCCCTGTTCCTTCCCCCCGCACTGTCCTGGTCGACTTCCAGAAATGTCAACAGCTGACTTACGATGAGAATCACTTGCTTTTGCCCCAAATGTGACAGATAAAATCTAGTCTTTTCAGAGCTGGGCAATACGAAACTATAATACATTGTTATGACAGCACACACATGATATATTATTATAGTTTAATTATTTTCTGTCACGTATGGCCTCGCCCCCTCCCTTGGCTGTCACTCCGGGTCCCCTTGTGTCTGTGTTTCCGTGCCTGTCTCTCCTGCCCCGCTCGTTTGTCTTCGTCATTCCTTGTTTATTACCACGCCCCTTGTTATTACCGTCACCTGCCCCTCGTTTAATGTCATTGTATTTAAGTCCCGTCATTCCCCAGTCTGGTATCCGTGGTTTTGTCTATCTAGGTTGGTTGTCTGCTTTCGTGTTGCCGTGTTCATCCAGTTACCCTGTCTGTAAGTACGTCTAGTTTGCTGCCCAGTCACCCTGTGTTATCTGTTGGTTTCGTTATTCTGCGTTTTACCCGTGTTTTGTTTTCCTAGTCCTGAGTTATGTCAAGTTGTGTTTCGTGTTCGGATTGCCCCTACGTTATGACCCATGCCTGTTTTATCGACCCTGATTTTGGTATTCCCTGTATTAAATATCGCTCCTCTCAGCATTTGTGTCCGTCTCCTCGCTCCGTTGTTTATGCAACGTTACATAACCACGGATCTAACCAGGACACAGCGAGAGAGCGAGACTCCGGTGAGTTTAGTCGCTGTAACGAGTTGTTGGCTGCTTCCGTGCAGTTTAACTCTTATGTGTTACAGCGCGAACGAGCCGGAGACAGGAATACCCCTGGCGCTGTGGGAACAAGGAAGTCTCGTCGCTCACAGAAGAAAGTGCAGTCACTTTTAACTGGCTTTCGCGACGAGACTCCTATTGAGCGCTACGTGTCTGCCCGGCTTTGCGAACACCACAGGCGTGAGCAACCTGTGGTGCAAGCAGCGGGCAGACGGAATGAACGCACAGACGAGCGTTGGCTTAACCCTCGGTTTGCTCTCGGTGGCCACTGCGAGCTCCCGACGCCTCGTAGGAGGCGGAGCCGTCGCAGAGAGAGCAACCGAGAGGCTTCTGTGTCTGTGTGTTCTTCCAGGCTCGCCCAGGACCCCAGTGACGCAGACCTCCCTCCGATGATCCCGGAAGCCGCTCCCCTAAGGCTCCCAAATAATTTTTTGGGGGGGAGTACTAGCCACTCACCCCAGGAGTGGCCGGCTCGGAACCCGGAGGACGTCAGCGCGGCGGACACGCCCCCCGATGACGTCAGTATGGCGGACACGCCCCCCGATGACGTCAGTATGGCGGACACGCCCCCCGATGACGTCAGTATGGCGGACACGCCCCCCGAGGACGTCAGTATGGCGGACACGCCCCCCGAGGACGTCAGTGCGGCGACTCCGCCCCCCGAGGACGTCAGTGCGGCGACTCCGCCCCCCGAGGACGTCAGTGCGGCGACTCCGCCCCCCGAGGACGTCATGTCACGTCTGCGGCCTGTTCCCGCGACACAGGAGAGGTCGTCCACGCCGGTTCCTGTCCCTGCGACCCAGGAGAGGTCGTCCACGCCGGTTCCTGTCCCCGCTGCCCGTAGGCAGTCCGTGCCTGTTCCTGTCCCCGCGACCCAGGAGAGGTCGTCCACGCCGGCTGCTGTCCCCACGACCCAGGAGAGGTCGTCCACGCCGGCGCCTGTACCCGCTGCCCGTCGGCAGTCCACGCCAGTTCCTGTCCCCGCGACCCTGGAGAGGTCGTCCACGCCGGCTGCTGTCCCCACGAGCCAGGAGAGGTCGTCCACGCCGGCTGCTGTCCCCACGACCCAGGAGAGGTCGTCCACGCCGGCTGCTGTCCCCACGACCCAGGAGAGGTCGTCCACGCCGGCGCCTGTACCCGCTGCCCGTCGGCAGTCCACGCCAGTTCCTGTCCCCGCGACCCTGGAGAGGTCGCCCGCGCCGGCTGCTGTCCCCGCGACCCTGGAGAGGTCGCCCGCGCCGGCTGCTGCTCCCGCTGCCCGCCAGCGGACCCTGCCTGTTCCCGCTGCCCGCCAGCGGACCCTGCCTGTTCCCGCTGCCCGCCAGCGGACCCTGCCTGTTCCCGCTGCCCGCCAGCGGACCCTGCCTGTTCCCGCTGCCCGCCAGCGGACCCTGCCTGTTCCCGCTGCCCGCCAGCGGACCCTGCCTGTTCCCGCTGCCTGTCTGCCGGCTCCTGTGCCCGCTGCCTGCCGCCCGGCCGCGCCTGTGTCCCCAGAGACTGTGCTGCCCTCCATTGGGCCTGGACTTTTTGTGTTGGTCCCTGTCCCCGTGGTGGTGTCTGTTCGTGTCCTTGTGCCCGTTCCTGTGCCTGTATCTGGTGGTGTCGTCTCCGTCCCAGTCCCCGTGTCTGTTCCCCAAGTTGTTACCCACCTTGTTCCTGTCCCTGTCACAGTCGTCCAAGCCATGTTTGCCTCTGTGTTTGCCCCGGCCCTGTCCCCTGGCCCCGCTCCCGTGTCTGTTCCCAGTCCTGTCTCGTCCGGCCCTGCACCCGTGTCTCCCCCTGGCCTTGCCCGTACTGCCGTATCCCGACCCAGCTCCTGGCCAGTCTCTGCTCCCCTGTCTCCAGTCCCTGCCGTGCCCCGGGTCCCTCGTCCTGTCCCTCTGGTCCGTCCTGTGTCTGCTGTCCCGTGATTCCCTGTCCAGTCTGCCCTTGCGTGCCCCGGAGTGGCACGCCTTGAGGGGGAGTAATGTCACGTATGGCCTCGCCCCCTCCCTTGGCTGTCACTCCGGGTCCCCTTGTGTCTGTGTTTCCGTGCCTGTCTCTCCTGCCCCGCTCGTTTGTCTTCGTCATTCCTTGTTTATTACCACGCCCCTTGTTATTACCGTCACCTGCCCCTCGTTTAATGTCATTGTATTTAAGTCCCGTCATTCCCCAGTCTGGTATCCGTGGTTTTGTCTATCTAGGTTGGTTGTCTGCTTTCGTGTTGCCGTGTTCATCCAGTTACCCTGTCTGTAAGTACGTCTAGTTTGCTGCCCAGTCACCCTGTGTTATCTGTTGGTTTCGTTATTCTGCGTTTTACCCGTGTTTTGTTTTCCTAGTCCTGAGTTATGTCAAGTTGTGTTTCGTGTTCGGATTGCCCCTACGTTATGACCCATGCCTGTTTTATCGACCCTGATTTTGGTATTCCCTGTATTAAATCTCGCTCCTCTCAGCATTTGTGTCCGTCTCCTCGCTCCGTTGTTTATGCAACGTTACATTTTCTTTTTTTTTTTTTTTAATACCAAAAGAATTAGGCTTCAAAATAATAAAACCTGAAGTTTTAAGTGCTCTGGTTTTACAGACTACTGCAATTCTACTTAAACTACAGCATGAGTTGTACCCAGCATACTGGGATCTTCCAGTGAAAGAAAAGTTGTCCTGAGAAAAATACGACTGAGAAGTCCTTTAGGTATCAGTTGAAAATGCTGAGATCCTGGCACCACAAACCTCTCACCTCTTTCCCATCACTCCCCTCTTAGATCCCTTTTTATTCCCCTGATGATCTGTGGCCCACAGTGAGCCCCAGCCCGTCGTCCTCACCCACAGCTGCTGCATAGCGTTCTTCACTTGCTGCACTCTACTCACTTCACACAGGATTTCTGCCAACTGGTAATAAACACCCCACTGGGGCCCAACTGTGGATAATGTGTGTTTGTGTTTGTACTATGCCAAATCTTATCTCATAGCTCAATTCTTTTTAAAGTAGTCATCATTTACCCTGATATAATTTGTACAATGCTGTTTGGCTAATTTATATGAAATTAATGTTGGCAACATGGAACCATTTTTTAAGTCAGTTGACATGCTTTGGTGCATTTATCAGCTCATAATCGAAATTCTCAAAATTACTTGTACAACCTCCACATCATCTAGTTATTTGTGCACATGATGAAAGCAATTTCACACTAATTTTGAACCAATACCAAATACTGGGCATAATCAAGCAAATGGTTTTGTACATCTGTCTGCTGTTTCCTACATTATCAATTACTTTTGTCATATCAATCAAAATATATTTTACTTCTCTGTTGAATATTCCTGCCTCCCAAAACTTATTGGCATTAGTTCACTGCATAAATCATTACATTCAAAAGTGCTGTACCAGTTTTCATAACCTGTTAAGCATATTTTATATATCTCAATAAGAGTTTTGGTAAATTTCTCCTGAACTGAGGATTCGTTGAATTATGACTAATGCTGAAGGAGAGTGTGAAGTTTTAGATCATCAAATGATCAACCAGCTCCCTTAAAACTTTCAGACTTGCATCTTACAGTATGAACCTTCCACAGGCAACACATATAAACAGATAACCTGGTGACTGCCATGGACGCAGCATGTGAGGACATCACAGCAGAATCCTGCAGAGGCTGGTCAACACTTTCCAAAAAATTCTTCTGTCCACACTGCACTGTGAAGATATCTGTTGTGATGTGGATGATGGTATAGACAGATTGCACTGTAATTATCCATACAGCGTTGCATGTAGAGATCTGCATGTTGCCTACGATCGACGTTTATTACACGAACACGTGAAGTCCAGAGTGATTACGCAAGCACACAGAAACACGATCACTCACGCAGGCACGGACTCAAGACAAAGACGAGCACAAGACATTGCGCGAACGCACATTAAATAGGTGAATAACACATACCCTCGTGATCACAAGACAAGGCACAGGTGAGACTAACGAACACGCTCACTAACAATCCACACCCACGGAACTACAAACGTGGACATAACGGCACGCAGACAATGTAGCGACAAGCCCACAAGGAGGGGTCCGGAGCTGTCACCGTGACACTATGATTACATTTCTAATTTAGTATTTGTTTCCATTGTACCATGGAGTGTCATTACAGTCTTGTATTTCTTTTCTGTGTTGCAATGATATGGTCTGTCAATACAGCAAATTTTATTGTACAAACAGTAAAAACATGAATATGAATCCAGTACAATCTCTTGAAATCTCTTGTATATATTGAAATTGATATGTGCAGCCTTGTGCATTTTCAATCACTGTCCTCAAAACTTTAGCCATGAGAAAATCTTTACAGAGTACACTTATATATGACAACAATTATTTTGTCATTTTAATCACACTGACATAGTTTTGGCATATCAACAAGGGATATTGAGCAATATGGTAATCCACTGTGCACTGCTGTTTGTGCTAACTGTTTGAGAAATGTAAAGCTTGTAGACTTCAGAAGGGGAAGACACACCCACCCTCCTCTGCATATCGGAGGATCTGCTGTGGAAGTGGTCTCCAGTTACAGGTATTTGGGTGCGCACCTGAGCACCAAACTCAGTTTGAGCAACAACACTTCTAGTCCATTCAGGAAAGCTCATCAGTGGCTTTACTTCCTCAGCCGGCTGAGGAGAGCTGGACTCAGGAGCTCAGTTCTCCTCTCCTTCTACAGATGTGTGGTGGAGAGCATACTGTGTGCTCTAATATCATCATGTGGCACAGAAACTGCTCGACTGCAGAGAGGAAAGCTCTGCAGAGGGTGGTGAAGGCTGCACAGAGGACTATCAGAGTCAGCCTCCCCACCACCACAGACACCTACACCTCCAGATGCAGGAGGAGGGACCCCACTGCATCATGCCTGCATCATGAAGGACCCCACCCACCCAGCACACTCACTTTTTGTCCCGCTCCCCTCAGACAGGAGATTGCGGAGCATTAAGTGCAGAACTTCCCGTCTGAGGAACAGCTTCATTCTGGAAGCTGTTAGACTCATAAACTCTAAATGAGAACCAGCACTCAGTCGGTCACTTTACACAAGACACTTTACCCACAGTCACTTTTTCACTTTGCACACTACATAGGTTTTATTTATTGTACAGATTTATATTTTTATTCTACTTCTATTCTATTTTATTTTATTCTATTATATTTTATTGTATTTATTCTATTTACATTTGCTACTATTTTGGGGTAAAAACTGTGACCTTGGGTTTTCAGTTTCGTTCCAGCTCATGCACCACATGTGATGTGAATGACAATAAAGTCTCCTTGAATCTTTGAATCCTTGAGATTGATCTCTGGTTTAAATATGAACTATGAAATATGAAGACAAACTTTTAGAGTCTTCTGTTAGTCTAAGAGGGAAAATTTCATGATAGCATCAATGAACTTCGTAATTTGATTATTAATTTGTGTGGGGATATTCGCCATCCCTGTGCAGCAGTATTCGTGTTTTACTTAGGGTACACAGTAAACAACTTTATCAATTAGCTTAGCTAAGAGAAACACTTGACAACCATCTTCTCTGTTGGCAGGCACAACTTCAACTAACGTAAGTCAGCCGTTTATTCAAAACATAAAGCATGGTGGTGGTGCGCGTGGGCATATACATGGGTACTGACGTCATCACATCGTACATGTCTGATTGGATGCTGATCAACATGGCTTTGCCCTAATAACAATATATGCTTAACAATTTGATTTGATTATTGCTTAGAATTTTGATTGTGGTCTATCAAACATGTGAAAACACATATGAAAGTACCACAAATCCTTTTTTCTTGACATATGTGGTAGAAGATTTTAAACTACTGCACAGAGACACAGAGAATAGCATTTCAGCAAGACCTAAAAAAAATCAATACACTACAGATAAAACAAAGAACTCGTGTGTCACTTGACTCAGCTTAGAAATCCACCAGCATAAATAAATAATTTTGACATTCTTTATATTTTGCATAGACTGAGCACAAACCAATCCTCTTAAAAGCCATAAAATGCTTAATATGGGTCCCCCTGGCTACTTATTGAGCTGAGGTAGAATTGAAGAGAACAGAGTGAATAATGCAATGTAATAGACAGAAAGGCATTGTTCCTCATTTAACTTTATTGCTGAACCTTGGAAGAACAGAAAAAGACACTTCATTAAGGCCCTCTTTTAATAGGCCCATCTATCTAAATCAGATAGGGTGACCCACCATTAATGATGACCTGCCATTATTTATATATGATAAGTACTGCTTAAAGTCTCACAGTCATCTTCGACCCTTCTACCTGGCATTTGGGGGTAATTTTAGATGCACTCCTCACTGCCAGAATGGACACTGGGCTTAACATTCTAGCACGTAGCTCTACATTTTCACGGTGATTCGAAAAAGACAAGAAGAAATGCTGACAAAAGGGGGAACCTATCATTTTGGCATTCAATAGGAAAGTAGTTGACTGGTGATGGACAGAGTGACCCGAGTGAGATGAATGAAGAAATACATCCATGTGTTAGCCGTTGAATGGTATATAGTGTGATTAGGTTTGCTGAGAGTTGGTTCTGGGCTTCGGCTGAATGGCCTTTTAGATGTTGGCCTGCATGGCCT
The DNA here is from genome assembly GCF_052324685.1 of Brachyhypopomus gauderio. NCBI lineage: Eukaryota > Metazoa > Chordata > Actinopteri > Gymnotiformes > Hypopomidae > Brachyhypopomus > Brachyhypopomus gauderio. The sequence continues at coordinate 8,999,031 of NC_135228.1, forward strand.
TACATCACAGGCCCTGGTGAACATCCATTTTCCCCAGAAACAGTGAGGCAGGTGCCCAAGTGCCCACTCTAATGCAGTTAGCCATGTTTAGGTGATCCCTCCAGATCCACTCTTTGATGTGTATACTTTTAAATGGAAATGGCACACACTATACCTACAAGTCTGTCCTGCATCAGAATGGCATGACATCAGCAAAAATCCGTCTGCTTCTTGCAACAAATATATTTACTAATTGAGATTTGGGGATTCTAATGGTCTTCCCACTCATGTCCCTTATGAGCAGGCTGTCAGAGATCATTACAGAACACACAGTGTAGTTATTTTCTTGTTTAAATGAGATGCTCATAGTCTGCACTGCTAGTTTACTGTCTGAAGGATGTTATACTTAAATACTGTGAAAACCCAAAAACATTGTGCATTTCACTTTAATGTCAAGTGTGCATGTGACCTCATTGGTGTAAAAAACCTAACTCTATGTCTTCTATTAGGGTCTTAAGTAACCTAATTTTACAGCCTTGGTTTTATTATGCAGCAGTAACTCAAGAAAGACTTTGGGACACTGAAAATCAGTATATTTACTGCCCTTGGACAATCGATTCCCAGAGTACGATATCGACTCCCCCCTGTGGCCCTAATACTAAGTGCATTCAATCAATAGCTCCAATCACTGATGGGAACCCAACGTTCTGTAAAAACTCATTTCTGTGTGCAGCACAGGGCAGCAGCAGGTGAGAGTCATTCTGTACATACGAGTCTGGGCTATTCCATAAGTGACCAAACTGGTCACATATCAAATATATTCTTTTAAGGGTTTATCATTTGAGTCACTTACTTGAGGGGCTATTTCGTTTTTGCCAGTAACCTCAGCTGTGGAACATGCTGTGAACTTCAACACATGACTTTCATGATTGCTTTCCTCCATCAAGGTGTTATTGATATGAAACATCTCATTCAATCATGCCACTATTGATTACTATGGCAGAGAAGCTTTGGTCAGTCAGGGCTTATCTCTGCCTTTTTGTTATGCTCTCTGTGGAAATGTGATTCACCAGCTTTATTCAAAATTCAATTTCAGTTTAGTTCATTGACCCAGGACACAGCACTGATGATTTTTTTGTCCATTGTTTCAACCCACCTTTTACTGAGCGTAATACTTTTGGCATTAATAATGAATAATGTAGACAAATAAATAATGAAGTAAATAACATATAATGTAGATTGCAGGCCATATTAACAAGTAGCTTGTGATGTAAGAACAATGAATAAAAAGTAGTGATTAGTCATGAATCTATTTTTTCTATTTGGATAATTTCTTTTCTTGTGATAATCACATTGGTTCGCTTTGAAGACGACACAGTTCAAAAGAGTTGAAGGTTAGAGGCAAGACAGAGAGAGAGAGAGAGAGAGAAAGAGAGAGAGCAAGAAAGAAAGAGAGATATATAGAGCTAATTAAACTATCCTGAATATACAAAATTTTCTTCTGAGCTCCAAAAGATCCTCAAGCCATATAAATGGGATGAGACTTTGTGTGTTTATCATGCTTCTCCTGGTTATCAAATAGTTTACACCAGAAACAGTATACCATAACATGAAGTGAACTGAACGGCTTTCACCATTCATAGCAACAAAAATTTACCAATGCTGGAGTAACTGAAATATATCTATACAAATATATGAGTATCATGCACGTATCTATGTACAAACTGTAAAAGTAGTGAGGCCCACACATTTATATTGTTTTAGTTTGTTATACAGAGTTTCTTCAATCACTCCTTTTTGTTTTCGGCATCTATGCAACATTAAATATCTGTGATAGTAGAAAAAGTGATAGTATAATAATTTTTCATATCTCTAGTAAACCTTTGACAAGTAGTTTTCCTAGAAACTAATGTCTTGATGTCTGATTCCATTAAGTATGTGCCACTACACATTATGTGTCTCTGTCTGGTGTCAAATCACTTCCTTACATTATTCTAGTGTAAGTAGTCTATTAATTTATTGTTTGCAGGAAGTGTAAAGGACATCCCTTTGACAGACATTTACAGTTATTATCTGTGTCTATCATATATACAGCATGATTCAGTGCACTTATAGTGTGTTTGTAGTGTATCGGTGTTTGTTTATGTGTGTATACAGTGCCTTGTGATTTATGATAATGAAGGGATTACAGGAATACTTTTTCTGTTATTGCTGCAAAATTCCTTTTTTGCCATTAATCTAAACCTGCCTAATTATCATGGGAATCCTTTACTATTCATTAGTTTGCAATACAACATGAGCAGATGCATCCTTTTTAATCTACACTGTATAATAACACAGGGTTGTCCTAAACTAATAAAATTGTACTAAATCAACAACTATGTCCTTGTTTGATGCCCACTGCCCAAGTCTCTTTGGAGGACACTCAGTTGATGATTGAAATGTGAATATTTAATACATATGAATTATTCAGCCAATTACACATAGCTTCAGAATTCTTTTATGTCCTTTCCCTGAGATAACCTTGTCTCCCTGAGATGACCTTGCTTCCCTGAGATGACCTTGTTTTCGAGCGATGTATTAGCAGGTTTGCACACAGAAGCAGTAGGAGCAAGTACTAACCTTGTTTACCTCCAAGAGTTTTGCAGTGAGATAATGACTGAACCCAGAATCATGGAGTCTTCTCCACACACAAAAGAGCAACAACATTCACTAAAATATATATTGATACAAATGACAAATTGCTTCATCAACAAAGGCAAAGTGTTGGTCACAACAAATTATTGAAAGATCTATTGTCACGTCCAGCCCCTCCCTCCTCCCTGGTCCCGCCTAGCTCCCCGCTCCCATTCGTTCCTCCGTCTGTCTGTCACGCCCTCATCGTTAGTACCCACACACCTGAGTCTTGTTTCACCGTCTTGTCTCTGTGTATAAAGAACCCCGAGTGTTTCAATCCCTTGTCGGTCATTCGTTGTATGTGAGTCCCTCGGTTCTCTCTGTCTTACTTCTTGTCTGTTCATGCCTTGTCTCTTGTTCTTGCTCTTAGTGTCACTCCTAGTCCTTGTTTGTTGGGTTATGTCTCTTTAGGTTGTGTGCTTGTGTTTCATTGTTGTGTTCCCCTTTATTAGTAGCCATTGGTGTTTGTTATCTCGTTGCCTGTTTATTGTTTGTTTATGCTGTAGTTCGCTTCTTCCTTGTTGCCCCTGTAGTCATTGCTTCTCCTGTGTATGTTTTCCCCATATATGTATGTAGTTAGTTGTTATGTCCTCATACGTTAACATTCCCAGTATATAGCTTACCTGTTTAGTGGTGTCTTCTCCTTTGTTTAGTGTAGCTACCCTTTTGCCTTCTGTGTTTTGTCCTTTGGTTTACCTGTCTTTGTATTAAATCCTTCTTAATTGCATTTGCGTCACTCCTGCTATCTCCCGCCCCGTGAAACGTTACATGTATAATATGTACTTCTGATATAAATAAACAATATAATAGATTTTTTGGTGTTTGGGGAGTAAAGCTGCTTTTGAGGACAACAATTCAAAACAAATATTAATAGATACATATTTTTGTACGTATATCACATCACTCGTATGACTTGTGGCACAAATCACATACTAAACATACAATTAGAAGAAGAAAAGCATCTTAATGTAACATTCTGCTTAACGCAGTGCAGGGAGGCGGACACAAACGCTGAGGAGAACGAGATTTATTAATGGGAATTCCATAGGCAGAGTCGTTATCGTAAGCAGGGGTCATAACATGCAGGCAATCCAAACATGAAATGTACACGGGCATACTAACAGGGGAACGAAAACAACAAGGCAGGTTAACTAGAGAAGGACAGGCAAAACACACGGATGACGAAAAACACAAAAAAGCGAATTCACGAACAGTGGCAATCACAATGAACAAGAATGTACAAAATATCTGACAATGACATGGGGGACTCAGGGACTATAAATACACAGGACATGACTAGACACAGGTGATATAAATGATGACAGGGGTTGGGCAGACAAGGGGAAACCATAGAAACAGATGAGCAGGGCGGGATCCAGGAGCAGGGAACAAGGCACGAGGGAATAGGGAAACCGGAGTGACAGCTAGGAGAGGGGGCGTAGCCCTACGTGACTCTTAAACAACTTATGCTATGTATATACGCTGCTGCAAAGTGATTTCACAGGGCAAATCATTTATTGATAATATAAATGGGAAATTTAATTTAAAAGTTATATTTTCATAATTTGTTTAACTGTCGCTGATTTGATTAGAGATTTTCACAAATAGCGCCACCTAGTGGCCAAATGTTTCGAAACTGCACAGCGTGACACAGAGTCCTGAGATATGCACAGTGGTGAGGTTTCATGTTGATTGGCCAATGGTAAGTCTGTCAAATGGCCAAGTAATTAAAATTTTAATTAATTGGCTCATGGCAGCCATGTTTTTTGAGTGATGATGTCATCATTGTGTGCCTTGATACCACTTGGGCCCCTGATGATGCCTGTAAAGTTTTGGCTTGAGCTGGCGTCGTGTGCCTGAGTAGCGGAGGTGTCCTTTACCAGTTGGCCAAAGGAGAAGTATGTACGACTTACGGTTCGGTCTGTACAACGCGTTTTAGCAGAGAAAAAGAATAATAATAATAATAATCAGAACAAAAAACTCAATAAATATTCCAGGAGTTGAGACATTTGCTTCCTTGATCTGAAATGAAAAAATCAGTGTGTGACTGCACTAGTCTGTTTCATTAAGCAGGTCATCTCAACGGGAAGCATTTGTTCAAATCAAGCCTTTCTTTCTATACAAGGATGGCATTAGCAATCAGTCTAGCTTACTGTGTCCCTGCATGGAGGATGGAGCAACATTTGTATTGAGAATAACTTTAACAAGCAACTTATCAAAAAGTAAACAATTTTGTCTACTTTTGGTTCCCCCTGTTATACAGTTCACAATTTATTGTTTGCCAGTTTTTACCTTTAATCAGTGTAGCGGATGCACCCATGTTCTATAGCCTTGAGCAGTAAGCAGGCCGAGATCCTGCTGGCAGACACATTTTTTGTTACCTTTATCGATTTGATTTTTGAGCAAAAGCTTTGCTACCCTCTCCTCACAAAAGCTTCACCAGACCGAAATAAGGCCATACAGCGTGTGTTTGTGCACATGTGAGCATTTACTTGTATTGGCACTAGACTTTATGAAACAAGCTTCTGTTCCATTAAAGTTGCTCATTTCCCTACCAATTGATTTCCTTAATCCTCTCTGTTGTGATTCATTATGCAGGGCTGCCTTCATGTCTCTAATATGCAGCCTAGGATGCTGCTTAAAAAACAGATGGTCAACAAAACCAATTAACCTTTTCTTTTCTCTGTGCTGCTGGCCCGTCTGAGATGAATGTAATATGAACTGCATGCACCCCTTATGAATTCACTGTAGGGTCTGCTTAACACCACAGTAAAGAGTATTTAATTCATTTGTCAGATCCATTCTAATTCAAGAAGTCCCTCAGTTTAACCTGAACATATTTAGTTGTCATGCTCAAGAGATGCAAACAGACATGCACATGTGAATGCTTTTCGTAAATATACATTGTCATAGTCTATGGACCCCCTAAAATAGCTTTGGCCACCCTCTGGCCACCCCAAGGATAAAAGTCTAGCTCCGCCACTGGGCAGAGGAATCAAGAAGGCAACAATTAGAGATATGAAAAGCACACCTTCTTTATCCCCTTCGCTCAGACAGATTAATCTATATTAAAATGGCTCATATGCGTGCTACCCAAGTAATGACTAAAAGTCAGTTTTTGAGATAGGGTTTCTTAATACAGAGGGTGCATTAGACCAGGGGCTCATCTCCTGTTTCCAAAATGCATCAATGACTCAATAAAATGTAGGCTAGGAGCTAGTAGTAGGGGTGGGCGGATCGATATTTATATCGATAGTATCAATACAAAGGTGAGGATCGGTATGCTGCAGTTTAGAGGTCTGCGCGGGACTGCTTTTTTAATCCCGCTCCCGCCCGCTCCCGCTTGTTTTAATCCCGCTCCCGCCAAAAAATCGCTTGTTTTAATCCCGCTTGTTTTAATTAACACCACAGTAAAGAGTATTTAATTCATTTGTCAGATCCATTCTAATTCAAGAAGTCCCTCAGTTTAACCTGAACATATTTAGTTGTCATGCTCAAGAGATGCAAACAGACATGCACATGTGCAAACAGGACACAGACAAGTATGCACACAATAACACACAATATACACACAAGTAGACACAATTACACACAATGTACACACAACTACACACAAAATACGCATGTATAACACACTCTGTATTCCTGGTTGTCTGCTTCCTCAAAGAATATCTCACTTTGTTACTCAGTTCTGTAGCACATAAAATGTTACACATCGTTGATAAGGATGTGAGATTAAGTTCTAGCCCATGTGCCTTTTCTTCAAAATATCAGTGAGCCTCCAATTTACTTTGAAACACTCTGGAAACATATTATGTTACACAAAAGGCATGCCACTTAACTACACTACAATGTGGGCTGTAATTATGTGGCTGCCTCCTCCTAATACAACATTTTATTAATGCAGGCATTTCACAGGGGACATGCATTCATTCCCATTTAGTAATTTGGTGGGCAGAAATAAATGCACCTGTGTGCATGTCGTAAATGTAGGTAAAGTGGGGGCAACAGAGGTGTAACAGAATCTTTGGCTTTAAACATGAGTACATGCAAAATGCAACCTTATGTGTGTAAATACAAAATATATATCACAATTATCTACAGATATATTTTATTCACATTATAGTAAAAATCTGTTTATCATGTTTGTTATCATGATAAATTGCCTCACTCAGAGTAACCCAGCTCTTTTTTTAAGTGTGCTGCTCAGTGTCGTTCATGAAAACAGCTTCCACTTTGACATGTGCCTGCACTGCAACCTAATGGCTAATGTCTATATCAATGAAAAAATGAGCCTTTCCAATGTAAGCATGCTTGCCTGCTGCAATAAGTTCAACCAGAGGGTGTAATCGATTTCCGAGTCATGCTTTGGAGGACATGGGGCAGAGGCATAGGCGGAGCCAAAGCAGGGGCCGGGGTGGCACTGGACCCCCCTGAATTCTGATTGGCCACCCCAAGTGCCCCCCCCCCCCAGATGACTGACATGTCACCGCATCGCACATCTTGTTGAGAGCCTGTTGCGGTAATAATACTCAATTACCCAATAATAATGGTCAATTTCATTTAGCACATGCAAGCAGCAGGCACGACGGAGACATTTTTTCAAACGAACGTGTTGTGCCAAATTCCGAGTCCCCTCGTTTGCACATGCATAAAGACGGTACAGATGATATTCCGGAGTTACAGTGATTTTAACTTAGTTCATTGAGCACTCTAGTTTTGTCCTAACTAGATATTTAGACATAATACTGCTGTAATACTGCAATGTCGTGGTCAGAGGTGAACTTCGGTATAGTGTATTTTATTTAAAATAATTAACACCCTTGAGCCAGTGTGGCTTTGGACATAGATAATTCAGTTTGCTGTGATGGATAATTAAAAGCTCTTATTTATGTATAGAAACATAAATCGACAATATAATCTGTAGCGTCTTTATGCGGATAAACGAGGGTTGTCGGAATGCCCCACAACACCGGCTGAAAGCATAAAGTGTTGCACGTGAAATGCTACAGGCACCGTTCAGAAACTGATCAGGGGTGAGTTTCCCACAACGTTCTTAGTGCTAAGTAGGCTACTTCGTAACCTCGTACATTTCATACGAGGTTACGAAGTAGCTACTTAGCGCTAAGAACGTTTTGGGAAACTCACCCCAGTTCAGTTAAATGTGTTCAGTTCAGTAGATATATGCAATAGGATTGTAAGATATGCCAGAAGTAGCACATCTGTGTTTTTACTTTTACATGTTGTACATTTTGCACATTGTTAAAAAACTGCCAATTTCATACACAAATCTGATCTCCTGCGTGCTTAAGATGTACTTGATATGAAAAGTATAACATTTACAGATTTTGATTGCAATTGAATGCTTTTCGTAAATATACATTGTCATAGTCTATGGACCCCCTAAAATAGCTTTGGCCACCCTCTGGCCACCCCAAGGATAAAAGTCTAGCTCCGCCACTGGGCAGAGGAATCAAGAAGGCAACAATTAGAGATATGAAAAGCACACCTTCTTTATCCCCTTCGCTCAGACAGATTAATCTATATTAAAATGGCTCATATGCGTGCTACCCAAGTAATGACTAAAAGTCAGTTTTTGAGATAGGGTTTCTTAATACAGAGGGTGCATTAGACCAGGGGCTCATCTCCTGTTTCCAAAATGCATCAATGACTCAATAAAATGTAGGCTAGTAGCTAGTAGTAGGGGTGGGCGGATTGATATTTATATCGATAGTATCAATACAAAGGTGAGGATCGGTATGCTGCAGTTTAGAGGTCTGCGCGGGACTGCTTTTTTAATCCCGCTCCCGCCCGCTCCCGCTTGTTTTAATCCCGCTCCCGCCAAAAAATCGCTTGTTTTAATCCCGCTCCCGCCCGCACCTGCTTGTTTTAATCCCGCTCCCACCCGCACCGGCCAAAAAATCGCTTGTTTTAATCCCGCACCCGCCCACCACATACACATTTCTGTTGCCCCCGCCCGCAATCCTAATATGAATTGAATTAATTAGATTTAGTACTTGAAATTTTCTTATGTATTTATTAGAACAGCAATATAGCGATGGATCGCGCTGTCCCATTTCTTACCACAGTCCAAACACATGCCGTCAGGTGATGTACACCAACACTTTCTGATATCAATCACAACAAGCCGATTTCCCTCTCCATTAATTACAATGGAATATGACTTCCATACATCAGACTTTCCTGTAGTTGGCTTAATTGTGGTGTATTCGCCTGTTTTAATTGAATTTTCCACAGCTGAAACTGGTTGACCGTCTACAGCAGGGGTCGGTCAACATCTGTACCTGCAGAAAGGCTTTTCTCTAAGGTGGGACAGTTAATAACTCAGAGAAGAAGTGTAATAAAAGGGAAGAATGTAAACATGCTACTGTTCCTGAATAAAAACCTTTAAATCTGTTGTCAACATGGGAACAGAGCCAAAAGGGCACCTTGAGGGATACTTCCTAGGAGGGCTTTGTGAGCAAAGAGCCAAAGGTTATGAAAGAGAGCCAATTATAGTTTACACTTATTTGCACTACTGAATTTATTTACAAACATCTATGTGCAATGAAAGACATTTTTTGTGTTTATATTGTTATATTTATATTTTTGTTAAATTGTTGCTTTTTTTGTTATTTTGCACGAGAGACCTTTTTCTTAAACAAATGTGGGGACCGACTTTACGAACTCCAACAAGGACAACGAAGTGCAGCCGACTATGCAAGGGAGTTCCGCACACTGGCCACAGGGAGTGGATGGAGTGACTCGGCCCTGAAAACGGTATTCCGCCGCGTTCTGAAAACGGATGTACAGGTCAAACTCACCTGCAGGAGTGAAACCCTCACGTTAGCGGAATTCGTCCAAGCTGCCATACACGTTGACAAATTGTTGAGAACCTACCGTCCTAATAGTGTTGACTCCCCCCTCGCCGCATCCTGCACACCGCCATCCCAGACGTGTGACACTAGCCTTCATGCTGCTGACGAGTCCTTGCGGCTGGGTAGATCCCCACTTATGTGTCAGTCTTTACTAGCTACCCGAAGAAATAACCAAGTCAACCTACCCGTACAAATATCCTGGGGAGGTATAGTCACGCACCTGTCAGCTTTGGTTGATTCGGGAGCTGCCGGTGATTTTATAGATTGGGATCTAGCCCATCACCTACGCCTCCCCACCTTACCTGTAGAACCTCCCTTGAAGGTGAATTCGCTAAACGGTCAACCTATAGGCGAGGGTATAATAACGCTTCATACCTGTCCCGTTGAACTGCGAGTAGGCCTGTTCCACAGCGAAATGCGGGAATTCTTCCTCATCTCCACACCCCGAGATCCCGTCATACTCGTATTCCCGTGGCTGTCTACACATGACCCAGAAATCTCCTGGAAAAGATGCAAACTCATACGGTGGAAGGCCAGCTGCCTCAGCGAATGCATGCACCTACCCCTCCGGTCCTCCTCGGTGGAAAGCCCCGACTCTCCTCTGTCTGACATTGTCCCGGTGCAGTATCGAAGCTTCGCTGATGTTTTCAACAAGAATAGCGCCTGTCGTCTACCTCCTCATCGTCCCTGTGATTGCGCAATCGACCTCTTACCTGGAGCCCCCTTACCTCGCAAGACAAAACCTTACCCTCTGTCACATCCTGAAGATCTGGCGATGGAGTCCTATGTCACTGAAGCTCTACAGAAAGGGTTTATTCGACACTCCACTTCTCCAGTAGCGGCCGGTTTCTTCTTCGTTGAAAAGAAGGATGGGGGATTGCGTCCTTGTATCGATTACTGTGCCCTGAACGCCGTTACATCCAAGTATGCGTACCCTCTCCCTTTTATTGCCGCGTCACAGGAACGCCTTATGGGAGCTAACGTATTCACAAAGCTGGATTTACGGAGTGCTTATAACCTGATCCATATCAGAGAGGGCAATGAGTGGAAGACTGCCTTTGTTACTGCCAGAGGGCACTATGAGTACTTAGTAATGCCATATGGACTGACAAACAGCCCCTCCGTATTCCAAGCATTCATGGATGAGATCTTCCGCGATATGATAGATAAATTTGTATTTGTTTATATTGACGACATCCTGATTTACTCCCCTTCTGTCTTGGAACACGTCCGACACGTCTCTGCTGTACTACAACGCCTACGAGAACATAATCTCTATGTAAAGGCAGAGAAGTGCGAGTTTCATCGCTCATCGATGACGTTCCTGGGGTGTACTCTCTCCCCTGGTCAGATCTCCATGGATTCTGGAAAGGTGGAGGCTGTCACGACGTGGCCGACGCCCCGCTCCACGAAAGAACTACAAAGATTCCTGGGGTTTGCGAACTTCTGTCGCCATTTCATCCATGGTTTTGGTGAGTTAGCAGCCCCTCTGACTAATCTCTTAAGGGGTGGGGGAAATCGGCGCTTCACCTGGACAGCCGAAGAGGACTGAGCGTTCTCACTCCTCAAAAAAGCTTTTACGTCCGCTACCATTCTGCATCTTCCCGACCCACAGCTCCAGTTCATCGTGGAGGTAGATGCCTCTGAAGTAGGAGTAGGCGCTGTTCTCTCACAACGACAGGGGAACCCACCTAAGTTATACCCCTGCGCCTACTTTTCCAGGAAATTATCACCTGCTGAGATGAACTATGATGTCGGAAACCGAGAACTCCTGGCCATCAAACTCGCCCTTGAACAATGGCGTCACTGGTTAGAAGGAGCGGAACATCCCTTTAGTTTATACTGACCTGTCACGTAGGGCAACGCCCCCTCTCGTAGCTGTCACTCTGGGTTCCCTCATGTCTGTGTTCCCTGCCTGTTTGTCCCGCCCTGCTCGTTGGTTTTGATGATTCCTCGTTTGTTACCACGCCCCTGTGTCATTGTTCTCACCTGTTCCCAGTTAAGTTCTGTGTATATTAGTCCCTGTGTATCCCAGATCTAGTTATCGGTTGTTTTGTTCAGTGTCCATGGTCCGTAAGTTTACTGCTCTGTCTTTCGTGTGCTCTGTACCAGGTTGCTCTAGTTTGTATGCGTTTTCCCCGTGTTTTGTTTTGAGTAGTCGTTCATTGTCTTAGTGCTCTGTTTATTTCCTTGCATTGTTATGCCTGTCTACATTTCTTGTTCTGATTGCCCACCCGTTATGACCCCTGCCTGCCACTACGACTCTGCCTCTGGAATTTCCTTGATTAAATCTCGCTCTCCTCAGCGTTTGTGTCCGCCTCCCTGTTCTGCCCAGCGCAGATCGTTACATAACAACCGATCTTACAAGGACACAGCGAGGGAGCGAGACTCTGGTGAGTTTAATCGCTGCGATGAGATGTTGGCTGGTTCGGTCCAGTTCAACTCTCCGATATCGCAGCGTGAACGAACCAGAGACAGAAATTCCCCTGGCGCTGTGGGAACATGGAAGTCTCGACGCGCACCAACGAAAGCCCAGTCACTTTCGGTTTCGACTGGCTTTCGCGTCGAGACTCCTGTTGAGCGCTACGTGTCTGCCCGGCTTGATCACTATAGGGAGGAGAAACCTGTAGTACAAGTCGCGGGCAGACGGATTGAGTGCACAGACAGGCGTTTGCTTAACCCTCGGTTGGCTCTCGATGGCTTCTGCGAGCTCCCGATGCCTCAGAGGAGGCGGAGCCGTCGCAGAGAGAGCCACCGAGGGGCTTCTGTGTCTGTGTATTCTTCCAGGCTCACCCAGGACCCTGTGGAGGAGGACCTACCGCCGCTGATCCCGCCAGCGACTCATCGCGACACCCCCAAGTATTTTTTGGGGGGGAGTACAAGCCACGTCGGCTTGGCGGTCCCGCCCCCCGATGACGTCAGTATGGCGGCTCCGCCCCCCGAGGACGTCGGCTTGGTGGCTCCGCCCCCCGAGGATGTCGGCTTGGTGGCTCCGCCCCCCGAGGACGTCGGCTTGGCGTACACGCCCCCCGAGGACGTCGGCTTGGCGTACACGCCCCCCGAGGACGTCGGCTTGGCGTACACGCCCCCCGACCGCATCTCCTCACCCCAGGTTCCAGTTCCCGCTGCCCGTAGGCAGTCCATGCCGGTTCCTGTCTCCGCTGCCCGTAGGCAGTCCGTGCCGGTTCCTGTCCCCGCAGCCCGTAGGCAGTCCGTGCCGGTTCCTGTCCCTGCGACCCAGGAGAGGTCGTCCACGCCGGTTCCTGTCCCTGCGACCCAGGAGAGGTCGTCCATGCCGGTTCCTGTCCCTGCGACCCAGGAGAGGTCTTCCACGCCGGCTCCTGTTCCCGCTGCCCACCAGCGGACCCTGCCTGTTCCCGCTGCCCGCCAGCGGACCCTGCCTGTTCCCGCTGCCCGCCAGCGGACCCTGCCTGTTCCCGCTGCCTGTCTGCCGGCTCCTGTTCCCGCTGCCTGTCTGCCGGCTCCTGTTCCCGCTGGCCGCCGCCCGGCCGCGCCTGTGCCCGCTGGCCGCCGCCCGGCCGCGCCTGTGCCCGCTGCCTGCCGCGCCTGTGTCCCCAGAGACTGTGCTGCCCTCCATTGGGCCTGGACTTTTTGTGCCCCCTGCTTTGCCCTGTGATCCTGTCTCGTTTCCCATGTTCCCCTTGCTCCTGTGTCCTGTGCCTGGTTTTGTGTTGGTTCCTGTTCCTGTGTGTGTGCCTGTTCGTGTCCTTGTGCCCGTCCCTGTGTTGGTGTCTAGTGGTGTCCTCTCTGTCCCCGTTCCCATTTTTGTTCCTGTCCCAGGCTCAGTTGTTCAAGCTGTGTTTGCCTCCGTGTGTGCCTCTGCCCTGTCCCCTGGCCCCACTCCCATGTCTGTCCCCGGTCCTGTCCTGTCTGGCCCTGCTCCTGTGCCTCGCCCTGGCCCTGTCCAGCCTCCCTGTGTCCCGTGTCATACCACGTCCCTGTCCAGCTCTTGGCCAGTCTCCATGTCCCCTGTCTTTGTCCCTGCCATGCCCCAGGTCCCATGTCCTGTTCTGCCCGGTCCTGTCCCTCTGGTCTGTCCTGTGTCTGCTGTTCCTGTCCCTCACCGTGTGCCGTAGTTCCCTGTCCTGTCCTAGTCGGTGTCCCTGTCCTGTCTGCCCTTGCGTGCCCCGGAGTGGCACGCTTTGAGGGGGGGTTCTGTCACGTAGGGCAACGCCCCCTCTCGTAGCTGTCACTCTGGGTTCCCTCATGTCTGTGTTCCCTGCCTGTTTGTCCCGCCCTGCTCGTTGGTTTTGATGATTCCTCGTTTGTTACCATGCCCCTGTGTCATTGTTCTCACCTGTTCCCAGTTAAGTTCTGTGTATATTAGTCCCTGTGTATCCCAGATCTAGTTATCGGTTGTTTTGTTCAGTGTCCATGGTCCGTAAGTTTACTGCTCTGTCTTTCGTGTGCTCTGTACCAGGTTGCTCTAGTTTGTATGTGTTTTCCCCGTGTTTTGTTTTGAGTAGTCGTTCATTGTCTTAGTGCTCTGTTTATTTCCTTGCGTTGTTATGCCTGTCTACATTTCTTGTTCTGATTGCCCACCCGTTATGACCCCTGCCTGCCACTACGACTCTGCCTCTGGAATTTCCTTGATTAAATCTCGCTCTCCTCAGCGTTTGTGTCCGCCTCCCTGTTCTGCCCAGCGCAGATCGTTACATGACCACAAGAATCTTGAGTACTTGAAGTCGGCCAGACGCCTGAATCCACGACAAGCCCGGTGGGCACTGTTTTTTTCCCATTTTCGCTTCACTATATCTTACAGACCGGGGTCTAAGAATGTCAAGGCAGACGCACTCTCACGGATCTACGAGAAGGACGAGGCAGTCAAAGCACCTGAGCGAATTCTGCAAGATTCCTGCTTCCTCGCAGCCATAAGATGGGACGTACAAGAACTGGACGAAGCTCTACGCACTGATCCTAGTCCAGATGAATGTCCTGAGGGTAAGCAGTATGTGCCCGTCTCTCTCCGGGGGCGTTTACTCTAACTCGCCCACGACACAGCAGGCACAGGCCATCCAGGTATCACACGCACACAATATCTTATTTCACAACGTTACTGGTGGCCGTCCTGGGAGGATGACATACGTGATTACGTTCTGGCATGCTCCATTTGTGCCCAGTCCCGTACTCCCCGTACTCTTCCCGCGGGACAACTCCTTCCTCTGGCCATTCCTCTCCGACCATGGACACACCTCGCGATCGAATTCGTAACTGATCTGCCCACATCAGGAGGTAACACAGTGATAATGGTGATCGTAGACCGTTTCTCTAAGATGTGTCGTCTAATTCCACACCCGAAGCTACCTACAGCCATGGAAACAGCTCTTGATCTGTTTAATTATGTCTTTCGTATATACGGCTTACCCGAAGATATCGTCTCTGATAGAGGGACGCAGTTTACCTCCCGAGTTTGGAAACAGTTTTGCAAGCTTCTTGGTATCACAGTCAGTTTAACCTCGGGTTACCACCCCCAATCTAACGGTGAAGTAGAGCGGTACAACCAAGAGTTAGGGATCCCTCTCTGTCTGGTCAATACGTTACAACCTCAAGGACGTAATTTGGGGGGGACTTTTTCAAAAGCCGGTTTTGGTCCTCTGCAGTTTTAACGGTTAAAAAGAAATATCTAAATAGCGATGAATTTAGCGCTAGGACCATGCAGAAAACGACCGCTCCGAGCTCCGCTCCGGTAACACTTTATGTTCCTAAAAATGAATTTTCCATGAAGCAAACCTGGCGACTTCGTGGCTGCATCCATGTAAACGCACGTACGATTTGTAACTCACAGGTTTGAAAACTCGTTTTTGCCCCTACTGTGCAATTTGGTTAGGAATACAGCCGAGCTAAACTATCAAGTTGAAAGTCATCATAGTTTGCTTATCCATTTTGACCCAGTTCCCAACCCAACTTTAAGAATAGATTAACGGTGATAATTGTTATATCGCCCGATAAGAGTATCAAATTAACGAACGCCGTTAACGGCCCACCACTAAGGAAAACATTAAGAAATGAAAGACAAAAAAAGGAAACAACACAATAAAATAATGTAATAAAATGAATAACGTAAATAAGATGGAACAGATACAAGCTTCTGTTCTATTAAAATAACTAAATTACAATTTGCAAGTTGCTCATTTCCCTAGGCCAAATTGAGCGCTGTGGCAGAGCACCTGAGTGTGCCTCGAACTACGGCGGTAGGACGGCCCATAAAAGAGAGAGCAATTATATTTTTGAAGACGAAGTTATGCATTTTACCGCAATGGTTAACATGATTCGTGAACAGGTAACCCCATTAGTCAAAATGTGACCAAATAATTGTATTCATTTTGGTTTCAATAAACATCTTTCTGATGCACTACCTTGGACACATCATCAGTGTTGTTTCCTGGAGTCACTGGGTGTTTCGGGTCTCACAACATACAGCCTCATCCAGGCGACCCGACCGAGGCTGATCAGACCGAGGCTGATCAGACCGAGGCTGATCAGACCGAGGCCGATCAGACCTCGGCCTGTGTCCAAGTCCAAGCCAGAGCCATCTGGATGCTTTCTCTGCAGACTCCACATTGCTATTGATGGCTCCTTCCCTGTCAGCACCTGTTATGCCCAATTCTCCATATGCTTTGCTCAAAGAATAGCTGGCAAATCCCTGACTTCCAACCTCCACTGGCATGCATCTGGTATTCCAACCATACTTCTCCCTCTTTCTCTCATATGTCTCTTCCATCCTCTCCTCCCAGGGAACTGTTAGCTCTAGTAAGAGCAATTGCTTTGTGGCGGCAGATACCAAGATGATATCAGGTCTCAAACTGGACTGAGTGATGTAGGCTGGAATCTTCCCTGCCCCCCGTGATTACCTACTCCAGATGTTTCTCGTTCACATTCCTAGTTTTGTGTATTTTGTTTCCTCAGCCCTCTTCATTGTCACTCGTTGTTTGTAAGTACCTGTAACGCAGCATATGCTGCGGAGTGAGGAGGCGGACACAAACGCTGAGGAGAGCGAGATTTAATAAATAAAGGGAATTCCAAACTGAGGGTCAAATAGGAAAGCCTTGGTCAAATCTGATAAGTATATCAGTACCAAAATATGAAAATTCATATTTCTGGAAACCAAGACAAACATCTACAACTTTGTTTACATGGAGTCCAAATATGAAACATGGAGAGGCATGACAGAATGATATACTTGAAATCAAACACGGGTAGAACGCAGAACAAACGAAACAACCAGGAAACAGAAAACACAGAGCGACTGGGCAGCGTAGAGAAGTACTCACAGAACTGGAACATAGAACAGGGAGTACACTGGAATAGATAACATGAACACACTTGAATGAATACAGGAACACAATCACCGACACTGAGTAGAAATACAAAGGGGTTTAAATACGCAGGACTGAACTAGACACAGGTGAAGACAATGACGACACGGGCGTGGCAGACAGAGGGAAACCAGGGCAACAGACAAGCGGGGTGGGATAACCAAGCAAGGAATAACACAAACACAAGGAACAGGGACACTGGAGTGACAGCTAGGAGAGGGGGGCGTAGACCTACGTGACAGTACCCCATGTTGCCTTGCCTCTGTTTGCCTCCTTTCTCTTTCCAATTAGTTTAATCCCCTTTCCGTGCCTTGTAGCCTGTGCCTTGCTCATTTATTCCTCACTGTTATCGCTCTGGGGTGAGTTTCCCGAAACGTTCTTAGCGCTAAGTACATCTTAACCTCATACGTTTCATACGAGGTTACGAAGTACTTAGCGCTACGAACGTTTCGGGAAACCCACCCTTGCTCGTTATTTTCTGTTAACCCGTGTTTTATATGTTTCCCTTTCATGTTTAGTTACCTCCTGATAGTTGTCTATTGTTTTCTAGGGAGTGTTCATTGTGTTTATGTCTCGGTTTTACAATTTATCCCATTTATCATCATTGGATATATTCGTTTATTCTCTTTAGTTATCTTTCCCTGTTGGACTATCGTGTTGCATTAGTATGTTTCCTTCCCTTGTGTTATATTAAAATTTAATTAGAACTAGACTTGCATTTCCTGAAGGAAATACTATAGGGGTTGAAAAGGTGTGCCTTAGAGCAGTGATTCTCAACTGGTGGGTCGCAGACAGCTTGTAAAAAAATTAATAGGCTACTCTTCTAATTTTGTACTCGTCTTTTATCTTGAAAAAAGACAGAGGCACATGCCAGGGCTCCAGACTGCGACTAAAATGGTCGCAATCGCGACTATAAATATTAACTTACACGTAATATAATTATTTCACTCATCAGTGGCGACAGGTGATACAACAGCATTATTTTTTATGGGTGAGGTTTTATATCCACCCAAATATCCACCCAAATATCCACCATTTTCTTTTGATTTTGTGTCTTAAAAGTTAAACCATGTGCTGTAGCTCAAATAGACATAATATACATTATTTTATATTATATTATTACATGTATATTATGTCTATGGTATCTCCCACTCACATGTTTGTCTCTGCCCATCAATATCTCAACAAATGCGGGAATCCGATCACGTGACTCGGTAAGCAGCGGAGCTGAAACTTAAGCACTAAGCGTTGACAAAGGCCAAGCGAAAAATATCGCATTTTTTCAGTCTACATCTCTGTCGGACCCAGAGAGGACACACTCCTTTATAACTGTACATAGTTTTAATTAAATTTTAATGGGATCAAAAGTCACTTGTATGCATACTAGGAACCTTCAGTCAAGTTGGTTTGACATTCGCATATTCGGAATTCTTTCTTCAATAACTTTAAGACTTTCTTCAATAACTTTTTGGCAAAAGTGCCAAAATATGAAAATTCATATTTCTGGAAACCAAGACAAACATCTACAACTTTGTTTATGTCAGGAATAGATGTATTTTAAATAGCAGAATTTTTTTTAAGTAAAAACTTAAAGTACATGATGTGGACGACAACCTACAACTTTTTTGTAGCTGGATATTTATACCTTGCACTGATTTGTGGTGCTCAGTTTTGTCTAACTATTTCAATAATTTGTAAACGGACCATCATAAGTTCACAAAACATGGTTGTTGGTTAGGATACACTTAATGTAATACAACTTGTTTTATGCTCTTATGATGGACATTTTAAAAGCTATTGAAATATTTGACAAAATCTGACCACAAACGTGAAACCAACTTAACCACAGTTACAAGGAAGACAAAGACATCAGATATGTTGGATGGCAGAGATCCTAAATAACAGCTGATCTGATGTGAGTGTTGCAATGCTTATTAGTTTGTATATTATATCTGTGACGGGCAGGGAGTGCGAAATAAAATGGAAGCGATCGCACCAAGTCTCAGGGAAAATGGATGGTTTAATGGAGAAAGTGCGCAAACTAAAAACCCGTGACATGGTCCGAATTAAAGATACAATGACCAGCGGTCAACTGGTACAAAGACAAGACATATAGACGAACAAACGACCCTCAGGTGAGACGGATCACGGGCTCTGCCCACCTGAGGGGTGCACACTACGCAACGATTACAGGACAGCTGCCACTGTAGACAGGGGCGACCAGTAGGGGGCCCGCCGTACCGTGACAGATCCCCCCTCCAAGCCGCACTTTCCTCCACCGGCTGTGCGGTACACAGCGGCAGCACACAAAACAAAGGGGCAGGAAGGCAGGGAAAAGGCAGGGACACACCCCCTGCAGTCCAGGAGCTGAAACACAGAACACAAACATAGGTTAGCTCACCTCCCTGGGCTGGACCCTGGACCGACTGGGCCATCAATGAGATGACAACCACACCCCAGTCGGTCACAGGGCCATTGCACCCTAGCGGGCTTCTGACCGCTGAGCCCCCCATGGTGTGCGGACGGAGAGCAACAGCTCCCCACTCGTCCGTGGTGTCTGAGTGCGCAGGGTGCCTTCCTGGGGCGCGGCTACTCCACCCACTAACTGCTCCCGGCTACCTTACCTCTTGGAGCTGACCCCTCCCTTTGCTAGGGGTCACCCCAGGCTCCTGGGGAGTCACCCCCTCCCGGGGCCCCTCATCGCAAGGTGGACTCCTCCACCCAACCCAGGAGCACCAGAGACCAGGGCCCTGGCAAATCCGCCACAGCACCACCGTGGTCACCCCGAGCTTGAAGGGGAGGGTCTCCTTCAGGAGAACCCCACGCTGTCCGGGAGAACCGCCTCTCACCACCAGGAACTTGCACACACAACACTTCACGACCATGATTACACCAAGGCGCCGAAGTGGGAGGACCATGTGTCCTACCACACTATACACAATACAACACAATACACATAGGCGCCAACATATAACACATACGCCCATAACCCTGACCATTTTAACCCCACTACCCAGGTTGGGCGTTTTGAAAATAAACCACCATTAAATAATTGGATTAAAAGCTAATTATTTCGAATTATTTCGAGTATATGTATAAATATTTAACTTATTTAAGTTTATCGTGCTGGGAAATATTGAAATGGACCTTGAAACTGACATACAAGTGCTTTATTTCCACCTTATAAAGGTGTATGAACCCTACAAACATGACTTTGTTAATTGTGCTGAGGCGCGGCGTGCGCGAATCAACAGCGCACGAGGCCCTCGCGCACAGGCGGAGCCACATCGATTACGTCATTTTCGCCGCGCGGACCCTCGCGCTGCTCGCCATGCGTCAAAAATAAACCAGGCTTAACACTTTTAAAACTGGCGTAGTGGAAAACACGCATTTGACTGTCTTCACACGCTCACACGAGTTACTAATTCGCCAACTACTGGCGATCTAATGGCGATATAATACTTATTTTTTTGTCCATTACAATCTACACTCGCCACCCCCCGTCAACAATTTACATGCCCATGCTCTTTGCCGTAACACAGTAAAAAATAAGTGGCTCTTGGTCTCTGATGGGTTGGCCACCCCTGTGCTATGGTAACAGATATAAAACAAGAGGTGATATGGTAACTGATATAAAACAAGGGGTGCTATGGTAACTGATATCAAACAAGGGGTACTATGGTAACTAATATGAAAGAAGGGGTCCTATGGTAATTGATACAAAACAAGTGGTGCTATGGTAACTGATAAAAAACAAGGGGTGCTATGGTAACAGATATAAAACAAGAGGTGTTATGGTAACTGATATAAACAAGGGGTGCTATGGTAACCACAGTGTACTGTAACTATGACTACAGTGTGCACCGCAGTGTACTGTATCTATGACTACAGAGTGGACCACAGTCTACTGTAACCATGAGCACGGAGTGGACCACAGTGTACTGTAACCATGACTACAGAGTGCACCGTAGTGTACTGTAACTATGACTACAGAGTGGACCACAGTGTACTGTAACTATGACCACAGAGTGCACCACAGTGTACTGTAACCATGGCCACAGAGTGGACCACAAAGTGGACCACAGTGTACTGTAACCATGGCCACAGAGTGGACCACAAAGTGGACCACAGTGTATTGTAACTATGACCACAGAATGCACCATGGTGTACTGTAACTGACTACAGAGTGGACCATGGTGTACTGTAATTATGACCACAGAGTGGACCCCAGTGTACTGTAACTATGACCACAGAGTGCACCACAGTGTACTGTAACTATGACTACAGAGTGGACCAGAGTGTACTGTAACTATGACTACAGAGTGGACCACAGTGTACTGTAACTATGACTACAGAGTGGACCACTCCTATGTTTATGCACATATGTAAACATTTAATTCAGCATTCTGGAAGACTTGAAGTCATAGATGGGGGTACTTTAAGTACTGGGAATCTAAAAATACACATTTTCACATTTGCACTCCTTCAGGTTTAAAGGGGACACATTATGAAAAGTTCATAGTTCATACCTTTATAGTGCTTGAGCTCATACATTTGGGTATCTGAGGTGCTTACTAACTCACAAACTGTGAAATAAGACAACCCAGTAATATTTTGTGGGCTGCCTATGTCAGAAAACATGGGATAAAAGAAGCACTTCAGATGTGGCTGCCCTATCTACCCCACTAGGAGAGTCATTAAAATTATGTCACCCCCCATATGAGTATCTCCACTCACAGCTTGAGAACTACCTTTGTAAACAAGCACCATTTTTTAATGCAAGTGGCAGACCAGTTAGCATTATGTCAAAGCCAACCTAAAGTTAATCATGCTCTGTTGGCTGCAAAGACCAGTACAAATGTTACATCAACCCTCAGCCCCAAAGAACAGAAGAGCTGAGTGGAAAAAGTTAATTTTTAAAAAGTTTGATGGCCACATCCTAACTACAGTCAACAAAAAACCCTAAGTGTGTGTTAGCAAACAACCTGGTATGTGGTTTTTTTAACAACCTGGTACGTGATTGCTTTTCCAACCTGGTATGTAACTGACTGCTTTTTCAACCTGGTATGTGATTGCTTTTCCAACCTGAGTCAGTATAATGCAGGACTGGCAACGAAACTTTGCTAAAAGAGGAACCAATACCAACCATCAATTGCAAAACTTCAAATAAATTGTGAGACCTTTTGTGTTTCTTTGACAGTTTAACACTAGCTAACATAATATTCTAAAGGTTATTGGTGTTATCTGTTGGAGCATCCTCAATAATATTATCATTTTATCACCACACGCATAATATGAGAGAGAAGTTTCAAAGTTCCAGTTTGTGTTCCACTCAGGTAATCAGGAGTCAGTGATGTTAACATGCTGTGCTAGATGAAAAGGTCCTGTACGTCCATCTGTGATTTGGCAAATAGGCAAGCTTTGTTAGTGTGCCTGTCTGTTAGTGTATCACTGCTAGAGCCCTCAGAGTAAACCCAGTGTTGTGTAGCAGGTTCAAACAGTTCTACCACAGTGTTTTCTCTGTCAAACATGGCTCTCCCAGTGTTCATGCTCAACAGATTTTTTAAATCACTCAGGAGCAAATCAGACAGATATGTCCAACAGAGAAATAAAAATCAGATAGCAAGAAAAAGAAAACCAGCCAAAAGAAACTACTATCAGAAAGTCAGCACATGCAGCACATTACAGAAAAAATATAAAAAGAAAAAACATTTGTTAATTGTTTTCTATAACCATTTCAATTGTGTGGCTTAATTTACTAACTCAATAAATAGCAATGGAGCAGTAGTGCTAAATGAATGTGCACATTTACACATTTACATTTAATGAAGCTTCCCCTCCTAATTCTAAATGTAATGTCTCTAGAGTAAATAAGAGAGGTGGTGGTGTTGCATGTTTGTACCATAAATCATTTAGCTGTAAGCAGATTTCATTACGGGAGTATTCTATGTTTGAATATCTGGCAGAACAACTGAATAGTTCCAGTTATACAGTTATATTGGTACTGCTTTAACAACTGCATTTCCAGCCTGGTACATGACTGCTTTCCCAACGTGACTGATTTTAATATATACACATGGATATACCCACAAATACAATGACTTCTGAATTCATGATGATGCTTAACTCTTTTGATCTCATACAACATGTATCAAGGCCAACTCATAGGCATGGCCACACTCTAGATTTGATATTTTTTTCTAAACGTACAGATGTTAATAATATTGAAATTGTTGAAGTTGCAATATCTGATCATTTGTGTATTTTTCAACATGTCAGCATCTATTAGAACATTCAGTGAATAGTGTACAATATCAAAGCATTATCTCATTATCTCTGGCCTTCACGGACATGATACTGTCCCTCCCTCCCCTCTCAGAAACGGGAAGGAGTTAGTTGAAGCATTCACACACAGAGTTAGTGTAACAGGTGCAAGGGAGTCGAGGATGTGAACACAAGGTGCATTCACAAGGCCACGTTTTATTTAGCTTGACGCAGGACACGCTCACGGCATGTCAAAACAAGTTCATATGGCTCAACAAAGTACACGCTCACAGTCCCTGACATAAGTTCTGTCGCTTATCCATGTTGTGGAAACAAAAGCTTATAACCTGACTTTAAATTCATCGATTGGTTTTAGAAATTACTCATGAAAGCTGAAACCCTCCCAAATTAGATTTAATTTACAAAAATAAATTTGCTTTACTGCAGAAATATTGATAATTTAATGAACACAGAAAGGTCAGATTTTGGCAAGACAAAAGTTTTGTCGCCCACAGAAAGTAAGGTGAAAATCAAACAAATAATTCACTTCATATACAAATATATGCTTCATAACACTGGTGATTGGCGTTGTGGTGCCAATTTAATATTTAATATTTTGTGTGACTTCCACGAGCTTGAAGGACCTCATCCATGAGGTTCGACAATGATTCATACAATTTATTGATGAAGTCATCAGGAATAGCAAAGAATACAATCAGAATTCTTTGGTTTTGTCTTCCGAGCTTCCTCTTTCATCCTACCCCAAACATGTTCAATGATGTTCATGTCTGGTGACTGGGCTGGCCAGTCCTGTAGCACCTTGATCTTCTTTGCCTTGAGGAACTTTGATGTAGAGATGGATGTATGAGATGGAGCACCATCCTGCTGCAAAATTGACCCCTTTTATGATTGAGAATGTAAGATGTAGCTAATACTTTGTGATATTTTAGGCTATTGATATTGCATTTACATTTACGGCATTTAGCAGACGCTCTTATCCAGAGTGACTTACAAAGTTTTTTGCTTCTGATCACAGAATACATCCTAGGTAATAGTGCGGATAGGCCAGAATTCAGGACACCATTGCGTCAGACTACTACTAAACTACAGGACTACTAAACTAGTGTTTTGCAAGTTAGATGTTTGCCAAGAAGCACAAATCACCATAGACAGACATACAATTTAAGAACAACGGCAAGTGGTATCAGCTGAGTTAGTACTCTGGTAAGAACTCAACAAATAGGTGAGTCTTCAGTATACGCTTGAAGATAGCAATAGACTCTGCAGTCCTAGTAGCTAATGGAAGATCGTTCCACCATCTTGGAGCCAGGACGTAGAATAGTCTGGAGCTTTGTCTTCCATGAGACTTTCAGCATGGAGTTTCAAGTCAAGCCAAGCTTGAGGTTCTGAGTGTTCGCTGTACGGATCGGCTTTTTACCATGGACATCATGTAGGGAGGGGCCAGTCCATTTTTGGCTTTGTAAGCAAGCATCAAGGTTTTATATCTGTTGCGTGCCGCTACTGGAAGCCAGTGAAGAGAGCGTAGCAGAGGAGTCACATGTGAGAACTTGGGTAAATTGAAGACCAGTCGTGCTGCAGCATTCTGAATTAGTTGTAGAGGTCTGATTTTACATTCACATTTATGGCATTTAGCAGACGCTCTTATCCAGAGTGACTTACAAAGTGCTTTGCTTATGATCACAGAATACATCCTAGGTAATAGTGTGGATAGGCCAGAATTCAAGACACCATTGAGTCAGACTACTACTAAACTACAGGAGTCAATGTCATTACCTAGTGTTTTGCAAGTTAGACGTTTGCCAAGAAGCACAAATCACCATAGACTTTAGACCTTCTCTTTAGCTTCTATCTACTTTCTTCATCTCGCTGAAAATCCCAATTCTTTTTAGCCAACCTCTTTCCTTTCAAACTTTCCTGAACTTCCTCATTCCACCACCGCGACTCCTTGTCTATCTTCCTCTGTCCTGAGGTCACACCAAGTACCTTCCTAGCCACATCCCTCACTGCATTTGAAGTCTCATCCCAGGTATCATCCCAGGTATCCAGAACACCACCACCATTACCCAGTACCTGCCTCACCTCATCCCTGAATTTTACACCACAGTCTTCATCCTTTAACTTCCAACACCTGATCTTAGGTTCCGCTCTCACTCTCTTCCTCTTCTTCACCTTCAAAACCATCCTACATATCACCATCCTATGCTGTTTAGCTACATTCTCCCCTGGTAACACCTTGCAATCACTAACCTCTTTCAGGTTTCGTCTCCTACAGAGGATATAGTCGACCTTTGTGCATCTTCCCCCACTCTTATACGGTTACCCTGTGCTCTTCCTTTTTCTTAAAGTAAGTGTTAACTACAGCAATCTGTATCCTTTTAGCAAAATCTACCACCATTTTCCTTCCGTATTCCTTTCCATATCTACCCAACACCTCCTCATCACCACTGTTCCCTCCACTAACATGTGCATTTAAATATGCTCCAATAACCACTCTCTCTTCTATAGGAACCTGCAAAACAACTTCATCTAACTCTCTCCCGAATTCTTCTTTCTCCTCCACATCACAACCTACCTGAGGAGCATAAGCACTGATGACATTCATCATCACCCCATCAATCTCTAACTTTACACAGATCACCCTGTCACTTACTCGCTTTACCTCCACTACACTCTTACTAAATTCATCCTTCAGGATTACCCCTACTCCATTTCTCTTCCTGTCAACACCATGGTAGAAGAGTTTGTAGCCACCACCAATGCTCCTGGCCTTGCTCCACTTCCACCTGGTCTCCTGTACACACAGTAGCCTATATCTATCTTCCTCCTCTCCATCACATCAGCTAGCTCTCTCCCATTACCTGTTGTAGAGCCCACGTTCAACGTACCAACTGTAACCTCCACCTTCCTGCTCTGCCTCCTCTCCTTTAGCTTCAGAACCCTCTTCCCCCTCTCCTCCTCCTTGTCCCAACAGTAGTCCAATTTCCGCTAATGCCCTGTTGGACAACAGGACCAGTGGCGGTTGTTGTTAACCCGGGCCTCGACCGATCCGGTATGGAATTTCTATTTTTGATCCCCATCATTTGATTTGGTGCAGTTTTTACACCGGAAGCCCTTCCTAACGCAACCCTCCCTATTTATCCGGGACCGGCACTAAAATACACTGGTGTGTGCACCCTAGTGGCTAGGTTAGTAAACCCCACATCCTGTCTTCCCTGAATCTGTTTCAGTTGAAAAATCCGATGATTTGCAATATTTTTTAGGGACAAGATTATTAGTATAAGGCAGAACATAGCAACAAGCAGTAATAGACCCTAATATCCCTAATAACCTTAATATTAGTTAATCAGGCTAACTGTAAAAAATTGTCATGGTAACACTGATGCGATTTTATCACTAAAATCCTCTACATGTGAAACAACATACTTTAAAAAACTGGTTCTGAGTTCATTATCTAATGATGCTCTAAAAAATGTTAATCAATCTCTGCAATAGGGAGAATTCCCTAGTATTCTTACTAAAGAACAGAAATCTTGATCCCACATTCTCAATAATTATCGACCTATATCTAACCTTTTTTTTGTGAATAATCAGTTGAATGATTATGGTAAAGCAAACAAAATAAATTACGCTTTTCAGTCTGGTTTCAAAGCCCTCCCCAGCACTGAAATAGCACTAGTTAAGGTAGTAAATGACCTGAGACTGAATAAAGATGCATGCAAACTCTCATTCATTTTCTGCTAAATGTAAGCACTTTTGACACTGAACATGAAACCCTTCTTGATTCACTCCAGAATTGGGTAGTCCTTAGTGGCTTAGTCTTAGACTGGTTTGGATCTTTTTATTATGTTGCATTAGGTACTTCATCCACACATCAAAAAATAACATGTGGGGTCCACCAAGGATCAGATCTTGGGCCTTTACTGTTCAAACTATACAGGTTGTATAGTTTGTATTTTTATATACTTGTATAAAAAATTAGATAAAAATGTAAGTCGCTCTGGATAAGGGCGTCTGCCAAATGCCATAAATGTAAATGTAATGTTCCCTTAGTTATCATCAATATGCAGATGACACTCAACTTTACATTTCTTTAGAACCTAAAGCCATAGGTTAGAACCTAAATCCACAGAGCTTTAAATCACACATCATGACTACATGCAGGACAGCTTATTTTCACCTTCAAAATATTGCTAAGGTCTGAGACATGCTCTCTCCTGCTGATAGTGAGCAACTTGTCCATGTATTTATCACATCAAGACTAGATTCTTGTAACGCTATTTTATCTGCTGTCCCAAAGAGCTCTATTTCACACCTACAGCGAGTTCGGAATGCTGCAAGGGTCCTGACCTGCAGGAGAAAGAGGGAGCATATTACACCTGCACACCAATCACTGCACTGGTTACCTATGAGTTTTATAATAGATTTTAGGGTCCTGGTGATGGTTCCTAAGTGTCTTCACTGCCTTCATGGTCTTCATGGTAGAATTGTAGCAGTCTACAAGTTTGTCTCTAGTGTTTTTGGACAGCTCTTTGGTCTTAGCCATGTCAGTAGTTGTAGTCTGATTGTGTGGGGTGGACAGATGTCTTTATGCAGCTAACGACCTCAAACAGGTGCTTCTAATTTAGAATAATAAGTGGAGTGGAGGTGGACGGTCTAGAGGCAAACTAACAGGTCTTTGAGGGCCAGTATTTTTGCTGATTGACAGGTGTTCAAATACTTATTTGGAGCAGTACAAACAAATTATTAAAAAATCATACATTGTGATTTCCGGATGTTTTGTCTCTCTCACAGTGGACATGCAACTAAAATGGAACATTTCAGACCCCTCCATGATTTCTAAGTGGAAGAACTTGCAAAGTTGCAGGGTGTTCAAATACGTATTTTCCAGCCACTTTATAAGGTACACCTTGCTAGTACCGGGCTGGATCCCCTTTTATCTACAGAACTGCCTTAATCCTTTGTGGCATAGATTCTGGTCCATATTGACATGATAGCATCATGCAGTTGCTGCAGATTTGTCAGCTGCACATCCATGACGCAGATCAGTGACTAGTCATATTCTAACCAGTACAGAGAGTGACCCAGACACACACACACACACACACACACACACACACACACACGCCACCGATAGTTTTATCTACACACTGCCCTACCCATACCCACCAATATCATATTGACTAATTATCATCTCTCTACATATACTTATGCATGTTGTGCCAGACCTGCTGCAAACTCTTGGTGGATGTCTGTGAATGTATAGACATGTTCACTTCATATTCCATCATGTCTGACATGCGAGTGGGTGCCCATACAGGGCATGGACCCTGTAATCACCACTTGCGACTGTATTTTATTATTGCTGTTTTGTGGGTGGGACAAAGGTAAATAGAAATGGGAGATATGTTGTAGTTGATTTTCTCACTATGTGGTGCATAAGAAAATATCATTATGTAAAATAAATATTGATGACTATAATTGTTTCCTTTCAATGCAATGCATTAAAAACTACCTCCTGCATATTTCTGCTACTTTCTGAAGCTATAGAATTGCCATCTCTCACACTAAAATGCTGTCTTGCGGTCTTTCTGCAATGTGAAGAGAGAAAATTCAAATATCAATAAAGACAGACATGTATGAAGGTTGTTTCTTCAAGCAAAGTAGATTGGAGGTTTAAAACTCAATGAAGCTATTTTATTTTAGGGGTTTAGTGAAGGCGAGTCATTTAAAATTCTTTAAAGATGATGTGACATTGGTGACAAGGAGGGAGAGCGAGCCCAGTGAAATTTGGGAAAGTTTTTATTCTCCTTGACTAATTGACTCGAGCAAACTTTTGCTGTTAGAAAACAGGCTGAATGTAACAGCAGTACAAGCCCAAATTGTTTAGCACCACAATAACCACAATAACACAGTAAAGGCTCTTAGCAGCAGCATGCCCAGACGGTACCTACAGGCTCAGGATGACTGCCAACAAGCAGTACCTCAGCCTCCTGTGGGCTTAAATAGTAAAAGAAAACAAAAGTGGGTGAATATGTATATTCAGGTGTATGCAATAACCAATAAGAAGGTGACTGGGAGCATTACAGGTGTGGTTTGTGGGAATGGGTGTGTCCTTTTAACCTCTATAACTCTATAACATGGCATCTGTGATGTCCTGGATTGAGTTCATTCCAAACCAGGGGTGGTCATAACATGTGTATGTCCGTAAGCAAAATCACCATGTTGGTATTATTTCAACTAAGATAAAGTAGGAACCATTAGGGTCTCTCTCCAAAAAAAAAAATCTCCATTCAGTACAGTGGTTTTGACAACATATCATGAGCCATGTGAATACCAAATATTATTCTTTGTATTTTACAATAAGTTGTCACTTAGTACTAATTTTATGTAATTCAGTGTTTAGTTTATTATTTATAATTTATCAGACAATGGTTATGTAAGGGAATTTGTGATTTACTGTCTGTAACCCTCAAACAGAACACTGACATTCGGTTCACTCTCTCATCTGTGTGTCTGCTCCTCAGCTAGAACCTCTCTGTCTCTCTCTCCTGTCTCTCCCTGTATTCTTCCACTTCCCCTAGATCCAGTCTACTGTGCCTCCTCTCCGGATAAAGAAAACACCAATCATACATATGTTTTATTATTCTTACCCAATTGTGTTGACACATCTTCTTCGTTCCGTATTTAACTACTAAATTAATTTAATTTAACTATTAATTTATGGAACTCTTTCCTGACACCCATGTGAATCTGTTCTACCAGCACTGAGCTATGGAACTCTGAGGGCTGTACAAATTTATAATCCTGTCTATGAACCCTGAAGGCTGTGATCTATGTCTAGGAACAATTTCAGAAACCTTAACATGTTACCTTTATTTAACATCTGTAATGGACATAAATTGCCATGCAAGACAATAATTTCACTTCCAACATGTTTTCCACTCTTCAGTCTTCTTGTTTTAATGTTATTGTCTGTACATAAAACTGGTTCAGAAATCTGGGCTTTCTGTGCATGCAGTCATTACATTGAGTTAGATGCGAATTGCTTTTTGAGTAGCTTTTGAGTTACTAGTGTTTCCAGAGAGGAATAGGGATAGCATTGAACTGTCACACCTGACAGTTCTGAGGCACTTAAATGTATTGAACTAAGAAAATGGAGCAATATTAGCCAATTGTTTACTATAGAGAAAATGCAGGTAATTGCACTATATTTTTCATAGGTTGTAGGCTTAGCCTTATAGAATATCTCGAAAGCCATAAGGTTGCACATTACCTTTAATGGAGGGGAATAGAGAAGCTGGAATGGAACACAAAAATGAGTCCATGAAATGAGTTTCTGACAATAGACAGAAATGAGATTCATCACATTACAAGAAACATGAGTACGTGTACCAGGATACAAAAATCCCAATTTTGTAACTAAATGTGAGCAGATGTAGTCAATGTGGACAGTGTCAAGGACTACGAATACCTGGGAGTGTACATAGGCAATAAACTGGACTGGGGTAAGAACACGAAACTCTCTACAGAAAGGGCCAAAGTCGTCTCTACTTTTTGAGGCATCTGAGGTCCTTCAACATCTGCAGGACAATGCTGTGGTGTCGGGTGCTATCCTTTATACAGTTGCATGCTGGGAAAGCAGGCTGAAGGTGGCAGATGTCAACAGACTGAACAAATTGATCCGTAAGGCTGGTGATGTTGTGGGTGTGGAGCTGGATTCGCTGACCGCAGTGTCTGAGAGGAGGACACTGTCTAAGCTGAAGTCCATCATGGACAGTGTCTCCCACCCGCAGGACCGCACACTGGCAAGACACAGGAGCACATTCAGCCAAAGACTCGTTCCTCCCCGAAGCACCACAGAGCGCCACAGGAGGTCATTCCTACCTGTGGACATCAAACTCTACAACTCCTCACTTCATGTGTAATTTTAAAATTTTAAATTTATATGTGCAATAGCAAATTATATAGAGTATATAGTGTTAATATGTGCAATACAAAAAAAGTGCAGTAACACAGATCACCAATATCACCCATCAATGTCACCACTGCATTTGCTGCTTTATTTTAATAGTGTCTTATCCTTGACCACTTTTACTTTTTTACTTTGCCACTTTTTCTTATTCTTATGTATATGTGTATATATAGATACATTTATTGTACTTAGGCATTTGGGGAACGGTAACATCTGCAATTTCCCCTGGGTGATCAATAAAGTATACTGATTCTGATGCTGTTTGTTTTCAATTTAAATGGTATTTGAATACAAGCTTAACTAAGACTCCAGAAGTTCTTTCAATTAAGTTTAGATTATTTAGACATGCAGTATATCAGAGATTGTTTGATTGTGTAAAAGGCTGCATTTGATTTTCCTTTTTATGCAACATTTTAGGTTATATTTATCTTTAAATACTTCATAATCCTTCTGGCATGAGTTATACTGGTGAAGTGCATGAATGTAGTCTGATCTTCACTGGATTTCTCCAATCTAAAGTGAACACTGGCTCTTGTCCACAGTTGGTAGCTTTCCAAAATGCCATGAGATGTGCCTGTAATTGCTGGATTGAAAGCTTATTTTGGCCACATTCACTATGTGCATGCACTATGTTCATCCCTGAGATCAGGAATTAAGCATATCCTACTCTAGATTAAGGAATGAGTTTAGGTATGATTAATACGTTTTATTATGATTAATGCTAGAAACGGAGGGCATAAAATATGGATAACAGAACTAAACTAACTAAAGAACAAAAATAACTGAATTTGAGAAAATGATGCAGTGATATGAATATGAACGGAACCTTTCCAAATATGATAACTGGACTAGAATAGAGAACATGTGGGACCCATGAAAGGAAACAGGTACACAGGTAAAGATGTGCAGACAATACAGAACAAAGCAGGACAGGGCAGGATGGAAGCTGCATGACATAACCCCACCCAAGGGACATGTGCCAAAGTACAAGGGAGATGGACGAGACAAGGAAGGATGAAATAGGATAAGAGGCAGAGGGACAGGCTGTAGCCAGGAGACAAACTGAACAGAAACATAATGCACAAAGAGAGAAAGTATAGGAATAGGAACAAAGCTACAATAAAGGAACTAATCTCACCACACTGACCATAGAGGGCCAGGAATCAAGTATAGACCTCACTGCATGGACCATAGCAGGGCCAGAAATCAAGTGCAGATCTCACTGCACTGACCATAGCAGGGCCAAGAATCAAGAATGGGATCAGGTGTATGCTCAGGAGCAACGGCTTCGATGGGCTTGAGACTGATCACAAAGGGGACAAGAATATGGGTAAACAGTGTGCGCTGCAGGAGTTATAGGATTCATGAAAACAGAAAGTAACTTGGGAGCTGTAGCAAAAAGATGGGAAGGCAGAGTGAGACAGATATCAGGACAGAGTGAGAAATCAGCAATCAGAACAATGCTACATCCTCCACCATTGCACACAGATTGACTCAGGGCAGAGACAGCATTATCTTGCGCTCACAAGCTGGGGTCGGTTTCAGATGGCCAAGTGCTGATGGGACCACAGGGACAGGAACTGGTGCTGTGATAACAGCTGCAGCACAAGTTGGAAGAAAAGGAGGAGCCGCAGCCAGGGGGAAATGGGTGGATTTTAATGTTAATACTTGAAGGTCTCAACAGGCAGTGAGGTAGCTTGGGAAACAATACGGGCCTTGGTGGGGAAGTGGCCAATGTTATAATACTGAAAGAGTCATTAAATCCTGAGGCACAGAGGGTGGTAGAGCTGGGAACTTGGGAAACTGTTGATCCATAGACAGCAGCATCAGAACTGGAGAAAGGAATCAAAGCCGTTGCAGTCTGCTCAGTTGCAGGTGACTGCAGGAGGCCCTTAGTGGCTGGAGCAATATTTAGTGTATCAGGGGCTACAGTGTGATGAGTGATTTAAATTCCATAAAAGCACCTATAAAATATGCCTGGCTTACCATGTGCCGATGCTGTGGATGGATGTGCCAATGCTGCCAGCAAACACAACAATGTTGCTTCCTGAGGCCCACCATCCACATTGGAGCAACTGCTTGACCTAGAAATAGAGCTATAAACATGGACTAGTTGTTCTGCCCAATGGAGGATGGGTTTCATTTTGAGTCTTGGGAGGACCAAGACTCTGTGGTTTTTGTTTAATCCCTGCCTAGGAAGTTTCTCCTTGTCACTGTCGTCCCTGGCTTGCTCATTAGGGATCTGGACCCTGTAAGGAATGCCACCTGATCTGTCCCTACCAGCCTCACCTGCCACTAATCACCACACCCCCTTTTTGTCATACTTATACACCTTCCCACCACTTCCTAGTCACGAAGTATTGCCGTTCCCATGCAGCATACCGAGCGTTTCTATTGCCTGTTCGATCTCCTGTGTTCTGAGACTTGCTTGCTCCCCAGCCCTTCTGTACCTCCTGGATTCTGCTCCAGACCACCCCAAGATAACGCTATCGTTATTACTCCTAGTGCTAGTGATTCATGTACCATTTTCTGTACACGTGATTCCTTTAAATAGAAGCAGTATACTTCCGCAGTTGGATCCCTCTCTGTCTGGTCAATACGTTACAGACCCATGCACTTGTAAAATGACTCATCCTGAATTCTCAGAACATTCCAGGGGTTTATTTGTATGGCACTTTCATACACATTAATAATAATAATTATCATTATTGCATTATTATTATTTGTATAGCACCTTTAATAATTATTATTATAATGCATTTTATTTCAAGGTGCCGTTCTAGCACCCAAGGACACCATACAATAATAAAACTATAAAATTACAAAAATGTAAAGATGTACAATAATAAAACAGCGGAGGACAGAGGATAAATTAAATGAAAATATTACAGATTGGTCAGTGGAAGTGATTTTTATAAGGAAAAGACAATCCTGAACAAATGGGTTTTGAGTCTAGTTTTAAAAAGTGAAAGTTAATGTATTTCGGAGTGCAGATGAGAGTGAGGTCCAGAGTCATGGGGCAGAGCGGTTGAAAGCTCTGCTCCCCATAGTGGCCAGATGAGCAGGGGCAGTTAGATTGGGGAAGAAGAGGATCTGAGAGTATGGGCGGGAGTGGCAATTTGGACTAAATCTGAGAAATATGAAGGGGAGTGATTATGGATGATCTTAAAAGTTAATTTTGTATTAAAAACGGCATTTGATGGGTAGCCAATGAAGCTGTTATAAGACCAGAGTAATGTGATCAGTAGACAGGGTTCTAGTAATGATTTAATACATACATGCACCTCAATATGCTTTACAGAATAAATAAAAGAAAAACAATCAAATAAAGTCATACACTAATGAAACGACAAATAATTGTAATGGGCTGACAGAAACAGCAGACGGAATAAATGGTGCTGTTATTTTTATAATTTCAGTCTCCATTGAGATAACAAAGCACAGCTCACACTCAGATCAGAGAAATCTAAAGGAGCATAGCACACTTATAGCGTTTAGCAAGTGTTACGCGAAAGGTGTAGAGTAGGCAGCGGATGATGTCATGCACTGATCTCACTCCTGAACACAGCGAGGACTGGCAGGACCTGGCGTGAGGGGCTTATAAGGCGTGAGGTGAAATGAGGGACAGATGTGCGTGATAATCAGTAAGTGGGTGAGTGCAGATGTGAACCAGCGGTGGAATGGAATAAAGTGGGTGACTCTCTTGTGGAGGTGGACCTGCCTACCGTAACTATAATTATTAAAATAATAGAAGAAAAAAACTATAAAATAATGTAATACAATGGCAATACTATTAAATTAATCAGAAGAAATCTAAAATAAAATATAAATATATATTTAAAAAACAAATATAAAATGTAATTAAGTAATATAATGTGATAAAGTATACATCCAAGTTCCTTAACTAAATGCCGAACTAAACAGGAAGGTTTTGAGACTCTTCTTGAAGCTGTACAGGGATGAAATGTCTCCGAGCTCCTCAGGAAGAGAGCTTTGGGCCACAGTGGCTAAAAGCACCCTCGCTAATCTTTAACCAGGTTTTAGGAATCACCAGTAGTGTTAGGAACAGCACGTGACCCCCCTTCTGTACACCTGCTGCTCGTTACCCCACCCTTTTCACAACTACTTAAGCTTCCCCCACTCACTTCTCACTTGCTATGCTACATACCAAGCGTTCTGTCCCTGCGATTGCCCTCCTGTGTACTGACCTCTGCTCTCCTTCCAGACCTCATTCCCTGCCTAGTCCCAGTGTACTTTTCTGTCTACCCGGCGTGACCCTGGACCGTCCTGACCTCGTCTACAGCACCTATACACCACACACGCTCAGCGGAGTTATTCACCTATTCGAGTGCTCTGTATTCACGTCTTTAATAAAAGCGACTATATTCCGCATTTGGATCCTTGTCTGCCTGGTTGGTTCCTTACAAGTAGATTGCTGTGTGAAGAACTAAAAGACCTGTTTGGAACATATCTAACAAAGTCAAGTAGCAAATCAAATTGCTGTATATAATAGAATTAAATAAAGCGTATTTTAAAAATCT
Source organism: Brachyhypopomus gauderio (assembly GCF_052324685.1). Lineage (NCBI taxonomy): Eukaryota > Metazoa > Chordata > Actinopteri > Gymnotiformes > Hypopomidae > Brachyhypopomus > Brachyhypopomus gauderio. Next base: position 9,034,699 of record NC_135228.1, read on the forward strand.
GGAATCCCTGAGTCAATGCTTTCTCTAAATTTATTTATTTTTTTGCTGCCCCTGAAGGATAACATAAAAAAGTGTGTTAAGGAGTAAAAGTTTTCCCTCAATATAGTTCCTTCAAAAAAATTGAAAAGTTTAATCAGGGATTGCTATTGGCTAGATTGACTTGATAGTGGAGAGGAAGGCTAGACATAATGTTTCCTGACAGGCCTTATCGGGTTTTGTAAAGGAAAGTATTGTGAGTGGGAGTTCTGTTAGTGGCACTGATTCTGTGGACTGGAAAGATGCCCGGTACAGATGAATCCTAGTATAGAGTGAACCAGTAGGAGGGGCCGATTGGAGCTACAACTGCATAACTGATTTTTTAAGACTATTATGAAACGACCTCTTGCTCGTGATTGCTATAGGAGTTTTTGTTGTCCATTTAAATTCTTAAACATAATGTGACATTGGCAAAGAGGGAGTGAGAGGCAAGTGAAAGTTTGGAAAGTTCTTTTTCTCTGCGTCTAACCGACTCGAGTGAACTTGAAAAGAAAACAGGCTGTATTTATGTTACGACCCCACGATGTCATGGATCTAGGTTGGGGTGTGGGGCAGTAGAATGTGCGAACTGGATAGGATGTAATTAATTTAAGATTGTGAAAACCAGACGGATAAGCTAAAACGCTATTTACTGCAGAGTGGCAGTATAGCAGAAGAGCCCTATTTACGCAGCAGAACACTGAACAGACACACACATACATAAATAACCATAAGCCAACCAACCAAGGAAAAGAGCAATAGACGGCACCAAAGAACAGAAACAAGCAAAATATACTACACTAAACTAACAAAGCAAGATACTACCTTACTAACAGAAATAAAGAAATACATCTGCTACTCTAACTAATCTCAAACAAAAATATATACAAGGTGCCCGCCTCTACACTGGTGTTTTTAACAGAACATACCTGCGTGGATGTTTATTTAAGTTTGCACATGCTCGACTAAGCTCTTTCTCCAAGGTAGTGATTTTCTCACAACTCTAAACATGACCATATATACAAAAGCCATTGCACAAATCCTCAAGTCTTACATGAGAAGCATGAACTACAATCTTACAAAGGCCACACGCAACCAGAAATGCTCGCACAATTCAGCAACTCCATCACACAGTTTATGAAGTCGAAGATCCGCCCTCCTCATCCAAATTGCGATCTCCGATTGGTCGACAGGATCCACCAATAATGAGGCAATCCACCTATTAAACCGCAAAATAACCAAAAGAGAAAACAACCCCCAAACAAATCCACAATACACGTAACAATGTAACAGCAGTACAAGCCCAAATGGTTTAGCACCACAATAACCACAATAACACAGTAAAGGCTCTTAGCAGCAGCATGCCCAGACGGTACCTACAGGCTCAGAATGACTGCCAACAAGCAGCACATCAGGCCCCTGTGGGCTTAAATAGTAAAAGAGAGCAAAAGGGGGTGAATAGGTATTTTCTGGTGCATGCAATAACCAATAAGAAGGTGACTGGGAGCATTACAGGTGTGGTTTGTGGGAGTGGTCATGTCCTGTTTCTATAAACTAGGTTTTCATCCACATAATCAGTATTAGGGTTCTATGCTTTGTTCTCTATTGATGATACAGTAACTGCAAAGGTTCTGGATCATGACCAATGACAGTAACAGTAAATTCCATTCTTACTATTAGACAATGGCAAATAAACAAATTTTCAACAAACATTTTAAATTTTGCAGATATGAAACAACATAAAGGGCAATAAAGTTCAGTTAACGTCTGTCCCATTATCAGAACTGAACATGTTGTTTTAGATTTTTCAAACAGTAATTTCAAGAACAAGAACATCAGCACATTAAAACATTCAGCGTGCAATGAATACTGCTCTAAATATATTGCATATTGGGCAAATGATTAGCCAAGTAATTTTACTTAAATGACTTGGACAAGACTACAGTATTCAAATTATACAACAGTTTTATTATGCAATGTTTTCTATGATCATTAACCACTCCCACACGTCTTGTACAACCCAAATCTCTGAGACATAGAATGCATTGTATGCTCACAGCCTCATAAACCTATGTCCCGTGGCACAAATTTATCATAGTTTGAATATTAAGCAATAATGATTAGCTGCTCTGCTACTTCTTTCTATACCCTTTATTGCACAAGTGAATCTAACTCTGGTTATTATTAATTATATTTGAAATTTAAACTGCAATTGCATATTCACATTTGAGTTTGACTGAACCTTATGCATGCTATATGTCTTCTATTTATTAAGTGTTGTGCTGCTGAATACGCAGATACTGAAGGCAGGGGACGCAAGAATGGCTGAGTATGGACCTCTGGGTTCTGCTGACTTGATGTCCTCTTCAAGTTGGGATGAGTGTGGGGATTTAGAGGGTGTGATCTGTGTCAACACCAGTCTGAATAGACTTTATGGCTTTATGATTAGTAAAGCATATATCACATAGCAGCACACTATTCCAAAACAATTTTAGAACTTTAGTCATATGTGTGGTATAGTCCACTCTTCTTTTGATTTAATAATTTTTCTTCTATTCAGTTGATCTACTCAGTTTATTATTATATAATGAACTGTCCTAAACTCCAGATGATGAAGAGTCCAGATGAGTGACTGGAGTGTACTTTAGATTCACAGAGATATTAAAAATTTTGGAGAGGTACACAATGTCTCTAGAGAAAGAGGATGATTTGGACTGTGTCAGCTGTGCACACAAAGTGCTTTAAATCAAAGCTGTTTCTATGGATACTTTGTGTACTGTACTTCTCTCTGTTTTTGTTGTGTTGAACAACACAAAGTATTGAAGCTTCTTGTGTAACACAAGGTCTCTGACAAGCTGCACACAAGTTGAGCAATGAGCAATCATCATTGCCTTCCTTCTGCAGAGCCGGTACCATCTCAACCTTTTCTGCAGTTGGAACCTCACTGTCAAAAAAAGCCAGACCCACCACAATCTCACTGAGGTACCACAGGTGCCTGCTGAAAGTTGTTATTGCTGCCTCAGTAGCAGGTGAATTGATTCCTTTGTATGCTATGAGTACTGTCAAGTAATTTCACGGTAATGTGAGTAAGATCTGACAGAGGTACCAAGCCTTCTAGTATAAGCAGACAGCAAAAGTGCAAAATTGATGGAGTCTTTTTAAATGAAATTGGTGATGAAAAAGGAAGAACTCCAGAGCATATATCAGTCTGGCCATCCAAACATTGGCTGTCATTGAGCCACTGTGACGTTGGGTGCATAGGCAGTGACGAGGCACAGAGTCCTATTTCCTTATGCACTAACGTTACTTTATTAGACATAAATGAGCGCAGACAGCGCATGTGGAACATAAACAGTCACACACTTAGACGACTCTGACAAAGACGAGCATGGGACACTGCACGAACGCACATTAAATAGACAAACCACATAAGCCCTGAGTGATCACGAGATGAGCCACAGGTGAGACCGATGAACACACTCAGACACAACCGCACCCACAAAGATCCACAGATACAGACGACTAGACGTAGACAACATAAACACACTCCCCACTCCACACTCCCACAGTGTTTCACGATAACAAACTGTATTAGAGATTTACAAACAATTTTAAGAATGACTTTTTTAAGAAGAACTTTTTGAGTCTTTTCCAAAAGCCTTCATAGTCTCAAAATTTATGAACTGGGATTTATGTAGTTCTTTATTGACTCCGTCTCTGCATCTGCACTGGAAAGGATCCACTAGTCGAAAACCAAACCACCAAATTACATACATTTTTTCATTATTAGGACACAAAAGTATCATTAAAAAGTAAAGACTAATAAGTGTGAAATTTTAAGAATAAGAAAAAAAAGATGAACACAAAAACTATTACCTTTGCAATTATGACCGATCATATATAAAGGCTATAAATAGGGCCCACAATTAACATTTCACAAATTATTCAAAACCATAGCAAACAAGCAGAGAAAACAAAACTTTCTGTCGAGTAAACCCAGCCAAATGGTAGACAAAGTTGAAAAAAACAGTGTACTATTTTCGAAAGCTCAAGGAAGTTCCTCAAATTCAGAAAAAAAAAACCCAAAAATGGGATGATATTGCCAACAATATCAGTGCGTGTAGTGGAATTAAGAGATCAGGCGTAGAGATAAGGACAAAGTGGCATGACTTCTCTAGTCAAACCAAAAAAGGGTGCAGAACTCAGAAACGAGAGGACTAAAACTGATGGAGGTCAGATGTCCACAAGTGACCTTACTGTTGAGGAGCAGAAGGCACTGGGGATACTGGCCACCACAGCTACTGATGGGATACCAGGGGGTATAGATGTGTCTTTGGGTGAGTTTCCATCTACCCTGCCTGAACCTACATACCCAGGACAACATTCACATAGCAGCAGTCCTGAGGCATCTCCAGGGCCTTCCTGTGCTCAGGCTAGTGAGAGAGCTCCACCTGAAACACTTACACCACAAAATACCTGTGGGTTTAGTGTGGAACTCATTGCTTTGGAACAGGAAAGGCTGCAGCTCAAACATGAAAAGCTCAGACAAAAGGAGAGACATCACGAAGAGCTACTGCTGCAGAGGGAGAAGCACCGCCAAGAGTTGCTGGAACTGAAAAAGGCCAAACTGGACATCATGGCCAAACAGATTGCAGTAAGAGAGGATCAGATGAGCAGGCCCTCAATTTCTGTTCCAATTATATTGCCCTCTGAACAAGGTGAGATACTTAACCAAGTAACAATAGTAAATGTGAATATACTTTAGTGAATATTCACTAAACCATCTATAAAATAACTCCCATTTTGTGGCACTGACATAAATATAATTTTCCTTCCAGACCCTAGTACTAATACAGACACTGGGTAGGAGTTTCACAGAAGATGGAAGACCTTTTTGTTTCATGAATGAATTTTTATTTTTTGCACATTACTTGAAAAATGTTTATTGAAAGTGAATCTTGCACCACAATAAATGCCTCAGTGTATGTTTACAACAAAAATCTAACTAATGTTTCTCAAAGGCAGGCATGACGCAAATGCAATCATATGAATATTCATTAAAAAGGAGACAACAAACACTAAACTACAACATAGGAAGAAGAAAGGAAATACACTAACCACAGAGGGGATAATACATTTAACTGGGAATGTCAGACAACTAGCTAAGGATAACACATACGGAATCATTACAAGATAAATGCACACTGAAAGGCAATGACGAGTAAAACCGGACAACAATAGGATAGCAGAGGCTAACAGGAGAGGGAGAGCAGGGAACTTGAAACAGACTAGGGATGCATACTAGGTAAGGATGAATCAAACAACAGCGATAAAGGAAACTACCTTCCATGACAAAACATTAAATGAGCCAGACACCGCAGAACGGGGAATGAGGTCGAATGGAAGAGCATACAACACCAAATACAAAATGAGAAACAAAACTAGGAAACATGAACTCGCAAAACTAGGAACAGAGAACCATAAGAGAGCAGGGAAAATGAAGAATGACATACGTACAATGACCGACGCTGGTAGACAGGGCAGGGGGAACTAAATACACAGAAACAGGGAAGAGAAACGAGACACAGGTGGAAACACTTCTCTCCTTTCTCCTGGTGACTCCACCAGAACATTTCTTTCTTCTATCTCCTCATTTTCCTCCTTGTGTTCCTCTTCTTGAAGGTGTATGCTAGCTTGCACTGCAATGTTGTGCAACATAGCACATACAACAATTACAGCACAGCTGCATTCTGGAAAAAATCAAAGCCCACCCGATGACTTGTGGAGGCTCTGAAAATGCATTTTCCAAATGCCCAAAGCTCTCTCGTGTCACACTTCTTGTGTTCTGCAGTGTGCCATGTTGTATCTCTCTTCACTCACTGTCAGCTAGTACATGTCCACCATCAAATGCACCATCCCTAGCCATCTGACACACTTCTACTTTAGGGAGAGAGTTGTGGCAGCTCACTGTTGAATCATTTGGTTTTCATTCCATGCGTTTACCAGCCAATTCTCTCTCTTACATTGGTCTCGAGTTGCATTTGGTGTCTCGCCACCATTCTCCCTCTCTCTCTGTATCTTTGCTTATTTGAGTACTTACTTCCTGCACTGCTTCCTGGCCTCCCTGAAGTTTTCATACTGCTATTATTTTCCTATCCAGTTTGGTTTTGTTTTAAGAAGGGTGCATTTGCCAGCCAGTTACTTCCCCTGGTGTCTTTTGTTGTGTATTGGTTTTTCTGCGTCTTTTGTGTTTGTTTGGTATTTTATCCCGTACATCTTCATGAGTTTTGTTCAATGTGTTTAGTTTTCCACGGTTTTTCTGTTTATGTTTTCTTCCCACCGTCTGCCGTGGTGTTTCTCCAATCAGCTTGTCAGCGAGGTTTATTATTTTGTTCGGTTGATGCGGACCGGTGCTTGGTTTTCCTCCTGTCTTTATAAACCCCGTGGTGGATTTGGCTTCTGAATCCTACTACGTTACAGTTTCTCCTTTGTATGGGTTTTCTTCAGTTTGTAACGCCTTCTCTGTTTCCCTCTACCCATTGATATTTCGGATATCAGCTGTTTTAGAGTTTTTTGGGTGCAATTAGTTTGGTTTATAATCCGTGCGTGTTCAAAGCTTGGGTACTGTTGTCACGTATAGCTCCACCCTCCGCCCCTGTCTTGTGTTGAATGCCCTAGTCCCCCCTTGTTTTTTGGTTTCCGTGTTTTGTCTCCACGGCTACAGCGTTACCTGGTGCCTCCTCCAGGGCTACAGCATCTCCTGAGCCTCCCAACAACGTAGTCTCCTCAGCTGCAGCGCACCCCGATGACGCCATCTCCTTGGCTGCAGCGCTCCCTGACAATGTTGTCTCCTTGGCTCCAGTGCCTCCTGACGACGTTTGGACAAAGGGGTGGCACTATGGACATTTCTTGGACATGTAATGTGCAATGTTTTGTAACTCTTCAATACTTCCATGTATGTGCCCAATATTTTGTCAGACAAGACCCCATTGAAGCAGAGATGATACAACTCCTGGCAAAAAAGTATGGAATCACCAGTCTGGGATAAACACTCATTCAGACATTTTATTCTGTAGAACAAACTCAGATCAAAAACATGATACTGTAACGATCGAAGGAGGATGTCAGGGCTGGCTCAGATGCCACGCCTTCTACCTCCACAAGAGGCACCTGAGTCAGTCCTAGACTCGCTGGGCACAATCAGCGGTGATCCATTTCAGCCATTTCCAGGGCTTCCTAAGGAAGCTTGGTGAAACGGATCACTGCTGATTCGTTTTGGTCTCATGCCGTCATGCTCTCAGCCTTCTCTCTCTCTTGTCTCCTCCCTAAGTTGTGGCCCCATGTTAAGGTGTCTCGCCACCTTACTCTCGCTTTCTCTAGCCCTCTCTTGTTTTCTCTCTCTAGAGATATCTTTTACTTTTACTTATTCGAGTATCTACCTCCTGCACCACTTCTGGCCCATCTCAAGTTTTCCTCCAGCCTTATCTCTTCCTGTCAGTTACTCTTTTATTTTTGGGAAGGGTTTTGTTTTGTTGCAGCGTTCGCCTGCGGCCAGTCACTTCCCTTTGGTTCCTTAGTTCGTTTTACGCGTTGACTTTTTCCGCATTCTTTCAGTTGCCTTTGTTATTTTCCTCCCGTGTCTATACGGCTTTAGTTTTGCCTTTTTACATGTTGAGTTTTCCACGTTGTTTTCTGTTGGGTTTTTCCCCGTGTTCTACGGTTCTGCTTTATTTTTACACGTTGAGTTTTCCGTGTCCTTTTGAGTTTTGTTTTGCTTCTGCGTGTATGCAGAGTGGTTTTCTGTTGTGCTTTCTGTTCGTTCGTGGGTGTTTATTTCATATACACAGCCCTAGTGATAAGCACTTCTCCCTATTTGTTTCTAATGGCATTTGGGTTCAATTCTCCCTTTGTTTTCTTACACGGTGTGTACCGGTCTGTACACCCCGCGTTACAGAGGAGGCACGACAACCGAAGTTGCAGTGAAACATACTTTAATACACACACACGTGAAGTACAGCGTGATAGCGCAAGCACACAAAAGCACGATCACTCATGCAGGCACGGACTCAAGACAAAGACGAGCATGAGACATTGCGCGAACGCACAGTAAGTAGGTGGATAACACATTCCCCCCGTGATCACGAGACAAGGCACAGGTGAGACTAACGAACACGCTGACAAACAACCCACACCCACGGAACTACAAACATGGACATAACTAGACGCAGACAAGGTAATAACATGCCCACAAGTAGGAGTCCGGAGTTGTCACCATGACAGAACCCCCCACCCGGGGCTTGCTACTTCCGGAGCGTCCCGTACACCGACGGACAGGTCCGGAGCCGCCGGGACCACGAGCCTCCGAGAGCAGTCTCCCCCAATGGTGGGACCAGCCGCGAGCCACTCTAGAACACCCTCCCTGGGAAGACAGGGAAAAATACATTTAACACAGGCACGTTAACAAGCACACACACCGGCACATTAAATACAAATGGCACAAGAGGAAAAAGGGGATTAGGGAAAAACATTGGGACGGACAAACAGACAGGCACAGGCAGCCACAAAATCATTCTGGCTGCCTGCCAGAGCGCTAGCAGTGACGTGACCCCTCCTGGGGTCGCAGGTGAGACAGGTGGCGGAGTCCCTCTGGACTTCGGGACCGTCTTCCGAGCGCGTGTTGCGCTGGTCGGTGCTCCCGCTGACTGGGCACCTGGTCTTCTCTCTCGGGACACCTCGGGCGCTTTTTTGGGCAGTACCGGAGGGCTTGCCCTTCGGCGCTCACTGGCTGCTTTACGCGGCACTTCCGAGGGCACTCCGAACCCCTATGTTGGGCCGCGGGCCATGACATCCCCCACACGCGCTTCCGGGGACAGCGCCGCCTCACCCCCTGACATCTCCATCTCCTCCTCTCCCTCGGAGTCACCCAAACCCAGTGACATCGGTTCCTCTGAGATCGGGTAGCGGGAACAACTCATGCTGCTCCCTTCCAAGGGGGCACGAGGACCTTCCCCTCCTCTCAGGCAACCCTTCTCGAATCTCACGGTCGCCTCTGAGTAGACAGAAGTGCTGTCGTCCGCCTCGCTCTCGCTGTTGGGCTCGGAGGGGGGTGAGCAAACAGACGGAGGTGGGCTGACGTTCTCTTCCTCCCTGTAATACTCCGTGGACTCGGAGTAAACCGACGAAGGGGGGCTGACGTTCTCCTCCTCCCCGTAATACTCTGTGGATTCCAAGTAAACGGATGGAGGACGACTAACCTCCTCCTCTTCCGTACCGGGTTGCTCGTTGGGGTTCGAGTGGACTGACGGAGTGGGGCTGGTGTCCTCCTCGCCCTCCCCGTAGTACACCGTTGGCGCCGAGTACAATGACGACGGGGGGCTGATCCTCTCCTCTTCCGACGTCCGGGGAGCTGCAGACACGGGGGTGAAGCAGCTGGCCTCACCCTCGCTCTCCTCATCTGAGTACATGGAGGGGGGAGGACTCTCCTCCTCTCCGGACTCACCGCTCTCAAACTCATACTCGGCGGGGGTCAGGGCAAAGGCACCTACACCCACCGCTAATCAAATCAAATAAAAATGTATTTGTATACCGCTTTTCACAACACATGTTGTCACAAAGCAGCTTTACAGGATTTACAAGGTTAACAATAGTATGGGTCCAAATCGCCAGGCTTTCATTCCATGTCAGAACAATGATACTGGTATTGTAGGCTCCGACTGCAGTGTTACTCCCCAGGTGAACCTCGGAGAAGAAAGATATGTGATGTGGTAAATATGTAACAGATTATTCAAAGGCCAAAGTAAACAGATAAGTTTCTAGTCGAGATTTAAACATTGAGGCCGTGTCTGAGTCCCGAATAGAGGCAGGAAGATTATTCCACAGTTATGGAGCTTTAAAAGAAAAGGCTCTTCCACCTGCTGTGATCTTTTTGATCCTAGGAACAGTTAATAACCCTGCGTCCTGCGAACGAAGTGAACGTGCTGGGTTGTAATGATCAATAAGTTCACTAAGATACTCTGGAGCTAAGCCATGCAGTGTTTTATATGTTAATAAAAGTATTTTATAGTCAATACGGAATCTAATTGGCAGCAAGTGTAATGACGACAGTACGGGACTAATGTGATCAAACGCTTTAGTTTTTGTTAAAACTCTCGCTGCTGCATTCTGAACCAGCTGGGGTTTGTTTATCAATTTACCAGAACATCCAGCTAGAAGACTGTTGCATTAATCTAGACGAGAGGATATGAATGCATGGATTAGTTTTTCCGCATCACTAGTATTTAATATGTTTCTAATTTTAGCAATGTTGCGCAAGTGAAAGAATGCTACCCTAGTTATATTATTAATATACTATAGGTGCACTGGACTCCTCCTCGGAGTATGCCAGGGGGATACCCTCCTTCATGAGCGCGTGGTATCCCTCCCTCCACACCGCTTCGAAGAACGCCTCAGCATTCTTCTCCTCCACGAGCAACGGGGCAGAGGAAGACGCATGACGGCACTTAGACTTCCTCTTCCCCTTCTTCTTGCAGGATGTGTATCCTGGCATTTTGGTGGCTCATCTTTCTGTAACGAACACGCTCACAAATGACCCACACCCACGGAACTACAAACATGGACATAACTAGACGCAGACAAGGTAATAACACGCCCACAAGGAGGGGTCCGGAGCTGTCACCGTGACAGATACAATAATAAGGTAATTCCAAAGTGCAAATTGTTGGCTTTTCTTCAGGCAGTCCTTTTTATAAATCTCACTGGAATGGCACCAAACAAAAGTTCCAGCATCATCACCTTGTCCAATGCAGATTCTTGACTCATCACTGAAGATAACTTTTATCCAGTCATCCACAGTCCGTGTTTGCCTCTCCTTAACCCATTTTAGTCTTGTTATTTTCTGTTTAGGTGTCAATGATGGTTTTCTTTTAGCTTTCCTGTATTGAAATCCTATTTCCTTTAGGCAATTTCTTATGGTTCAGTCACATACATTGGCTCCAGCTTCCTCCCATATATGCTTCATCTGTTGTAATTTTTTGGTTTTCAAGACAAATGGCCTTAAGTTCCTTTTCTTGACGCTTTGAGGTCTTTCTTGGTCTACCAGTATGCTTGGCTTTAACAACCTGTTGTATTCCATCCTGTTTGTATTTGGTCCATATCTTGGATACAGCTGACTGTGAACAGCCCACATCTTTAGCAACCATGAGTGAAGAGTTTCCTTCTTTAAGAAGTTTCACAATCCTCTCTTGTTGGGGTCATGGTTCTTGCCACACCACTTTGTCCAGCAGCCCTCCAAGGTGTCATGACTGCAGGTGTTTTTAACTGCAGACTAACGAGCAGATCTAATCTGAGGCAGGTGTCCATTTAGGGAAAGGAAATTGACTGAGTGTGTCCTTATTTTCTACCTCCAATTTGAGTGATTCCATATTTTTTTCCTCAGAATTGAGTGATTCCATATTTTTCCCTGTGCTTGCTCAATAAAAGTAACATTTACTTTGTTTCCACGATGTTTTTTAAATTTATTTTAGTGTTTCTGAAAGCCAACAAGTTGCACTTTGGAATGACCTTATTATTGTATCATGTTTTTAATCTGAGTTTGTTCTACAGAATAAAATGTCTGAATGAGTGTTCATCCCAGACTCGTGATTCCATACGTTTTGCCAGGGGTTGTACAATAGAAAGGATTCCATATCACCAGTGTTCCTTTACACACTGTACACTCCCAAAATCCAAACAGCTTTGTTTTTCTGACATTTTCTTCTGTATTAGATACTCTCAAATGGAAATATAAGCCTGGAGGTGAATCAATATGTTGGCCCAACTGTCTAATTCAGTTTGAATCCTGAATGATCATTTTGCTATATGTACACCTTGAGATAACTATTGTTGGGCTGAAAATGGCTTCTGCACACAGGGGTTACCCACATGTGCAGAAGATCGCTTTATGTGGTACACTCATCCAGAAGTGAACAAGTCAACAGTAACGGCCACTAGTCTAAAGATAATAGTCAGCTGTAGTGGATGCCAGATGCAAATTCAAAAGCAATTTGTTATGAGAAAATGTAGTGGTTCTAATTTTGTTGTATAGAAACAACACGCCAGATACTTTAGGGCTTTTACCTCACTATCCAACCACTGAAATATTTCCTCACTGGTATTGTCCATTTTTCCTTCCTGGTAGAGTGAAATTATGACGAATGTTGGCTTGGATTGACGTAAAAGTCTCATGAATTCAAACTGGCTGTTCAGAGTGAATTACATTGCCATGTATCAGATACATATCAGATTTAAGTACCAGATATGACAGTGGTTCAAATTGCAATTGAAAATGTCAGATTCTGTGGCTTTTGCTGTTCACACTGTCACTGTCACTTTTCCTCTACATTGAGGAAAAGATTGGATTTGCACCATGTTATCTACTGTTTGAACATATTCATAGATGCTGGAGTAGGACAAAAATATAGACTGTTCACAATCAAACCTGAACAAGAATGGGAATCATTCAAATGAAGAATAATGAAGAGTCTATATCAAATGCCACTGTCTCATCTATTTTTCTCTATGAGACTGTAAAATATTGGGAAAGGGTCTTTTGAGGTATGACTTTCCTCCAAATAAAAGTTATTTTGTACAGTTTCCTCAGAAGAAATAGGCCAAACTGCTGTGTACTGTAGTAATACATGTAGTACTCAAAATTGCAGCAGACTACTCTAGGTTTCCAGAGAAACAAGAAACAAAACAGAGGTCCTTCATCAACTGTGCAAGCAAAAGGTAAAGCAAGCAAAAGGTGAAGCTCAGATGGGAATTTGATTCTCATTTAAAAATCTAATAAGAAACAGAAAACCGAGTAATATTTTGGTTTTCATTGTCAGAAATAACATACAAATTCCAAAGTGAGTTATATTGCAATGATGCATAAACAGAAACAGGGAAACATCACTTCCATTTTTCTGAAACTGCAAATCTAGAGCCCTGAAGAAAATGGTCCAGTACTCAGACACATGACCCATGCCAGACACCAGTACTTTGGCAATGCCTGCATTTGGGTTCTTCCACAAAGGCTTGCTGCAGCACTCCCTGCACCACATCAAGCACAATGGCTCCATGTAGCACTTAATTTGGCTCATGCAGTATAGCAGCTTATGAGGGTGCCAAGGCGGCTTTTGCCATCTCTGCTCACGTATGGAATGGTATTTCAACTAAATATTAAAGGAGTTATGAAATAAGTAATCATATGAATAAATGCAACAGTAAACAAATGTTCTGAACTATCTATTTAAAGTCATGTAATTATGCCAAAAACTCTACAATGCACTCAATTTATATTTACTCAACTGTATTTTTTTTATTTCATAATGGAACATATCTGATTAGGAATACCAATTAAAGTCAGTATGTGTTTAACAGCAGGCTCTCTCTAGTCTCAGGAAAAGTGCACAAAAATGGGCAAATGGGAAAAGAGTTTAATCAAATTAGTTTTATTAATTGACAGGTGGAAAAAGCATGTCGTATTAGGAAAACTTGAGATACGAAATAAAAAAATAACTGCAGTAGTTAAAATAAAGGTGACTACATTATGTGATTAAATACTGTAAAATATATTTGAATAGATAGATGTCATATATAATGTATATGTATGTATTGCTGTACATGCAATGTACTCATGTATTCTTCGAGGATACCAGGAATGTCTTCAACAGAAGCCTGGACTACTCCCTCCAGATCCTGACCACAGCTTGCCAGCAGCCCTTCTGAACAGACGTCTTGGATGAAAGTCTCCAGGAAACTGGCACGGTCAAGGAGAGGACACCAGAATAGCTGATGGTAGAGGTTTATTCAGCTTGCCTGCCTCCCAAGCATCTGCTGTGTCTTCTTCTTGATAAGACGGACAGCACCCTCCACCCATGCATCGACTGCTGGGACTTAAATGAAACGACAGCCAAGTAATACTGTATTCCCTGTGACTGCTGCCTCCCTCATGGAGCTGCAGTCCAAACTCATAAAGGCGATGAATGAAAGACTTCAATATTACCCTTGGCCACCAGAGTAGAACAGAATTTGATCTTTGTTGCCATTAAACATGTACAATGCAATTTGGTTTGCAGTTTAAAGTGCTGCTTATGTGTGTGGATGTATATGTGCGTGTAGGTGTATATATGAGTGAGGGTGTATATATGAGGGTGAGTGTGGAAGTGTGTGTGTGTGTATGGTTGTGTGTGGGTGTATATATGGTGGTGTGTATATGTGTGTAGTAGTGTATATGGGTGTGAATGAAGGTGTGTGGGAGTGTGCGCGTGTGTGTGCGTGTATATATGTGTTCTCTCCCCCTCTTTTCCCTCCTTTCCTGTATGGTCCTAACCCCAAAATTTTATTAACTATTCATCAGTATCATTTAATTTGGCATTGTATTTTCATCACTATTGTACTGTATTATACTGAATTGTTTTCATTAGATTTTTAAATACAAACAAAGTTGTCCTCCAAAGATGGGGGGTGGAGGTGGGACAAAAATATATAAATAAAATAAAGTGCTGCTTATCAGAGCAGAATAAAATAAAATACAGTACAGTACAATATTCTCATAAAACAGAAACAGACATCAAAAACAATGAACGGCAGCATTGATGCATATATGGACATCTGAAAATGCAACAGTGCAATACATTAAGTAACAGTAATTATAGCCATACACTGGCATGTATTAGTCTTAGATGAAGGCTGACGAAAACAGCCTATGAAAAGCAGTCACACAAGTGTGTGCAACAAGCCTGCAACTGCAAGTTTATTCTTACTAATATATACAGTGCAAAAGATTTAAGTCAAAGTGTGTGAATGAGTTCTAGGTTAGGGAGGATTATCTGAAGACTTGGAAGATTATATTAGAAGATTATCTTATTCTGCATAGTGATGGCACTGTTCCGTAGTTTGGATGTGTGAACATAAATAAGCTTGACCCACATGATGGAGGGCAGAAGCACAAACAGGAATAATTTAAGCTAAACAGAAAAGTTTTACTTGATGTTCCATTGTGTTTGATAGCCAGTTTATAATTTAAAGTGGTGCAACACATTATTGGCTAAATGCTGTCGTGCCCTAACAGAGGCTAGCAGGCCAGCATTCTAACAGTAATGCTCACCAATACGTGTGCATCTCAGTGTAAGCTTACCCGGAGGATGTGGCATACAGGATAACCATGCCCCCAAGCCCTGGCCACGGCAACACTATGCATCCACTAGCATGGCACCCAACCTCTTCCTCCATGGGGCCACCTCTCATCAGGTAAGAAGGTGCTGCAGAGACACCTAGTTTAATCGAGGGAGCCCCTCTTGAGTCAGTGGGGTCCTTGGACACCTGCTTGTGCCTTCAGAAACACAGCACATATGGTGTTGGCCTCCAGACCAACTGGCCTGCTCACATGACTGTCAGGCATGGACCAGTCATTCCCTGGAAGGCAGGGCCCAGGGCCATATCAGAGCCCCCCTGCTGCAAGAAATTAGGTAGTTTAGGTACCAAGCCCTTGGTTCTCAGGAGCAGGCTCCAGCAGGTTTTAGCAGTGGCTCTTTTCCCTAAGACCATGCTTGGGTCACTGCCTCAGGTGAGGAAGCCGGAGCAGACCTCTTGGCCTGAGGTGGTGAGGGTATTGATGTCTCCAGTGGGCCTTGGAGAATGGTCCTTGCTTCCAGGGAGAACTCTGGGACATCCCTGCCCACACAGAGAGCACCAGGGCAGAGCAAGCCACTAAAGAGCTCTGGGGAACACCATACAAGCATGGCAGGCTACTGGAAAAAGAGAGATGTGCCAACAACAAGCAGGTACATAAAAACAAACAAAAAAAAGCAAACAAAAAGGAGGCCGATGCTTTCTAAAATGATCATTCTGTCACAGGTGAAGAATGTGCAGGAGAAAAGCCACTCCAACTGAAGAGAAAAAGAGACAAAAACAAGTGCACTCTAATTATGCTACAACAAAGCCAGCATAACATACAATGACCAACAAGTGACTTATCAAGAAGACACATTAAGTACAAAACACACAGGTGGTGTGTTCAATGAGACATAACATGCACCTCCTGAATGGGGGCATGGCTGAGAACCAAAACAGACAAGCATAATGTGTAGCAAAATCTAAATGTTGCCTAATAGAAGATGCTAGCGGGTCTCTGTGCAAACTCATCTGAATTATGAAGATACTAAATTATGACAATGAACAAAACATTTAGTATTTCAGTCACTAACAGATTACACTGTAGAGGTTCTGTAGAGGTCCTGGACACACTACACTCGTGATGCATGTTGCCATTACCACTGCTAGAAGCAACACCAACAGTGTGTCCAGTGGTTCCGTTTTGCATCTGTTCTGTACAGTAATGTCATTCACATAAGATCTATTTTAGTGTACAAATGTTTTTGAAGAGCTATTAAACATTATTGAATTACTGAACAGATATTAGAGCACAACTTTGTTGTGTGTTAGGTTCAGTAGGATGTACACTGGTAAGATTGTGGAAGTAAATCACAAGCTGGTTTTTCAGGGGTCATAACTCATCCCACACCTCTAATAACCAAAGCTCAGAAGTAATAGCTAGAGGAAGGATTTATTTGCTTTCCAGATAATGCTGCCTGCACTCAAAACACAAAAACCTCATTTGTTGTCACTGTACAAGACCGTGAGGACTGTTTGTAAAGAAAGTGCTCTTTCCTTACAAAGGAAGGTGGCCACAAAGGATAGAGGACACAAAGTGGTTTTAATAGGAAGGTGGGGGTCAGTGGCGATGGAAGGACTGACTAGAGATTGGACTCTGGGCTCCAAGTATAAAGTCTTTTCCATTACAGTGAATACTGGGTTGAACAAAAGCTGAGGTGAGACCAGTTCTCCACAAGGTTCTCTCAAGACCCAGCAGTGATTTAATACAAGGCCCACATCTGGCCTGCTAAATCAATGGCCACACAAGGGAGAGGTCGACAGGGATTTTCAACTCCATTCTTCTTCTGAAACAATTGTCCCTCCTCTTTTCCAGCTCTTCTTTCTCCTTTTCCTCTGTCCTGACTTTTTTCCACGACGACTTCCACGACTGACAGAGGTTGCCGAGAGCTTTATAAGAGTCACTGTGTCTACAGCAGAGGGACACAGATCACGGAAAATAGCTTTCCTCTCATGAAATTAAGCTGTCTGGCAATTTGTGAGAGGAGGCCTTTGGGTTGAACTCCAGGTCTGGACTGCTTGTGTTCCTTCCTATCAAAGGTGCAAAAAGAGAGCTTGGTGTTTGGTGGTGAAAGCATGGAACAATGAACTGATGGTATAATAGATTTATTAATTCAATATGGAACAGGAATGGAATTGGCTTTGGTTTGATCTTTAGAATTACAGGTTGAGTGTTTTGGGACTGCAGATACTACATTACGACATAATTTAGGTCAGGGCATAGAGATATGAAACAATCAAATCTTTTAAAAGATGTGGGTGATGCTGCAGATTTCATTTACATTCTATTTGAGGTAAAGTACTTTGCATGATGCTAAAACAGAAATTCTTATTTCATGCTCATCACTCAGTTTTTTGATAACACATAAATGCTTAAAAGGTGCATACATTTGTAACAGGTGGAGCCTTTTGGTGAAATGCAAATCTTGCTACATTCCAAACCCTATCTAATCTGTAATTACATTGAAGTCTCCTGTCTTTGGAACGATGGGGCTAGTCAATGGTTGTGCCATAGTCTGCTTCAATGGCTTATAGATTAGCACAGAGTTTAGACGTTGGTTTTAATTAGCCCTAGTCAGTGGTGCCTAGGGGCTTGGGACACAGCCACCTGCCGACTGGCCACATGATTGCTGCAATAGCTCAGTGATGAAACCTACAGACAAAGTCACCTTGAGGAACACTCTTCTTGATTACATGACTTCCCAATTACAGAAACCTTAGTCAACCTACATATGGGGTAAAAGACAGTGTTTGGTTAAAATCAGAGTTTCTAGCAATTTCTGCTTAATAATTAATAAACACGCTTTTCTTCTGTTGTAATTATATAATCTTTATTTTTGGAACATTTCATACACCAAGGAACCACCACCCAATGGTTCATACATATTAGGATTACATTACACAGTTTTATTTTTTTACTTCTTTAACCCCGGAATTCTTGCAGATGTATAAAGTTGTTTTTGTTTAAGAACTTTTACATTATTTTAGTAATTAAAGATAGGGTTAAAATAGGGATTTATAGGGTCATTAAATGTTTCAAAAGAATGGACAATTTAACTTCCCCTGGAAATGATACCACAATAATATGTGCTTCCAACTGTCGAACCCCCCCAAAAAAACACAGTACAAAACAATGACTATGTAGCTTCTGTCAAGAGCACCTCATAATAGCACCAGCTTTGTAGGCTCTAACCTATAAAGCGAAACTGACCAATTACTTGATAATGCAAGCAAGTTATATTAATAATTATCAGGTTTTTGCTTTCCCCATTTTCTTCCAGAAATGTATTTTATTCTTCAACAAGAACATTTTATTTTGGCAGCAGGCAGCATATAGACCACAATACAGGTCCTCAGTGTGGGGGTTCACTTACAACATTGCTGCATTTCATTTATGCTTTGTACTATACATTAGTGCTGAGAACATTTTATTTTGGCAGCAGGCAGCATATAGACCACAATACAGGTCCTCAGTGTGGGGGTTCACTTACAACATTGCTGCATTTCATTTATGATCTTGATGGATGGCATACTTTACTGAACCACTTCTCAGTTTGGTCAACTAATTCTTGACTAGCTATATAAACTTAGTGTTATTTGAACAAAACACAAGTGTGAGAGTAAATGAACAAGATTAATATGACTTAGTTTATGTCTGCTTAAAAAAAAAGGACATGGTAAGCCCCTGTTCTGATGTTAAGTTCCTCATTTGAACTGTAAGCCAACACCTACTGAGGAGCTGAACTGAAACCATACCGAGCAGGAGCTCTCTCTCTCCTCTTCCTTCTCTTACATGGGAGTTATATAAGTGTAGCACAAGAAAACTGCAGAGGTGGAAGCACGAGTGTGTAGGAGAGGCTATGCACTGACAAAGGTGAGAGTGGTAATTTGTCTTTCTGTCCACCTTTCTTCCTTGCCACACTTCATGATGAAGGGAGTTCAGCCTGGCTCACCTGTGTGCTATCTACATCACCGAGCCCCTCCCCTGCTTCATTTACAATGTCTTCACACACCTAGAAATTACATTTCCCCTTCAAATATTTGCTTTATTAATGCTGTATGTTTGAGCAATTAATCTCTGTACTAAAGCTGCTGTTTTCTGCAGTTAGACTTACTATTTTTTGAACAAGATGAATACAAGGTAGAGACCGAAGAAATATACACACATACATACATTGAAGAATGAGTTCCACTTGCTAGTACATCCCTCCCCTCCCAACCACCCAAACTCTCTACAGCTTGGTGCTGAGTGGAATGGTATGTGAGAGACAGTCATTAATGAAAATGAATGCGCCCTCTTAGAAGCCAGTACATTTCCATTATGAGATTCATTGGTCGAGGGCAATGATGCCAACTGGCAAGCTGTTTGTGTTCCAGTGGCATAGAAAAAGTGGTGCCAGTAAATCTATAAGAAAAACCCATCCAAGTTCTGAAATTCACCCATTTCGACTTGAATTTAATCACATCAGCAGACTCCCTTCATCAATCATAAATTATTGAATTGAAAAATTTCACAAATAAATGGCTTATAATCTGTATTCTAGACATAAAGGCAACAATGTATTTGCTAATATTCACATGTAATAGTCCTAATATGTAGCAACTACTAATGTACCCTACAGTAAGAGAAAGTGTGATATCAGTACATATTAGTCACTATTTCCTAAATGTTCTCCTTTTGCACATGTCTGCAGTTATGACTTGCCTTCATAGCCACTAATTCTGCCTTTAAAAAAAACACAACCATACATAGCACCGCTCTGACTCCACTAAATAATTCACCACCTCCAAATCATTCATAAGGCAATTCCCAGCTGTTGCGGGGAAAAGCCATAGCTAATTTTAGCACTAGTTGAGTCTATTTCATTGTAACCTTGGAGAAGCATAGTCCGGTAGCTGAGCTAAACCTCTTAACCTGGAAGTGAACCTGTAGCTGGGGGAGAGGCAGCGTGCGCCTGCGGGAGCGGGTTTTCAGGCCGTGCGGCATTGCTTTGTGAGGCTCGGCTAGCAATGACGCTAATCTGAGCAGGCAGATGTCCCAGGCAGCTGCCACTAATGGCTGCACCATACTGGGACAGCAACTGACCTGGATGCCACTCCCTTCCAGCTACCCCCAGCTACACCCTCCGCATGACCTCTACAAACTGTAACACTGGAGATGGCCGACAGATATCGTCCTCCTAGGGAATCTGGATGCTGCGTTTATTATCAGTTCAATCCAGTGAAGAGCTCTGTAGTTTGTCTTGCTGATCTTCCACTGGATAAGTTAATTTAGCCCTTGATCCCTTCCTCTGGGAATGTGTACGTGTTTACGTCTGTCTGTATATGGACGTTTCTATGTGTGTCTTGGTGTGTTTGTGGATAGCTGTGTAGTTTGTGTTATTCGTCACACCTGTCTCTTGCCTCATTATCGTTATGTGCTGCACTTGTGTTTTGTCGTTCGTATATTTAAGTGTGCATGTTGTCTACATTTGTTGTCAGTTGTTTTGACTCCATATCAGTGTTTTTTTACATAAAAATAAAGGCTACATGTTCAAAGTTACTCTCTGTGCTCAGCATCCTACTTACTGAAACCCTTGCATAACAGCATTACACGTAGGGAATATCGGTAATGCCTGCATGAGCAACTTTTATGGTTTATTGCAGCAGCAGTCAGAACAATTCATGCACATATTCAGTGGCAGATTATTGAACCTTATTTGTTTGTTGACTTATGCTGTGTTTATATCATCATCATCATCATCATCATTATCAATATCATCATCATCATCATCATTATTATTGTTGTTGCTATTATATTCCTAATTTCTAATCCCATTTACTTTTCTAGAACCTAATGCCATATATTCTGTAGGACACAATACCTCCTACAAAATATGCCATATAATAAATTTTTTTCCAGCAAATTTTCACTCCTATCTCCTGCCAGGTCTTTGGAGCTCATTTGTCAGCTGCCTATATTTAAAATGAGCCAATACCAGTGAATATCCTGCTGATTATCGTGCTTACAATATCTTGGTGGCAAAATGTTTGAATGGTTAGAATAAACAACAGCAGACCTCTTTTCTGTCAAAGTCATGAGATGATGTGATGAAGCCCTGTGATGAAGGTGAAATGCACCCACACTACTTGGGACTTGAACGCAGGTTCAAAAGGAGGTAAAACATGAGCTCTGACCACTGGACCATACAGGGCTGTCTATCTTTGTGCATCTTTACTCTGCCAAGCTGTACTGCTGTTAACTGTCTTTTCTGATTCTGTTGGTCTGGCCACCCTGACCACCACAGAAAGTCCAGGTCTTACTCGTTGATCTGCATGTTACATGTACTCACCTGAGGAGATCAAAACCCAAGTGCCATGAGGACTTACTGGGTGTGGTGAAAACTCGCTGAGTTCACAGTTATCTGAGTACCTTGCCCATGTGATATATTATATAGCAAGTTAAAGTTAATAGCAAAAACAATTTTATTCATTGTTAGTTTGTCATCCAGTCTCAAGAAGAGCAGGATGGGTTCCTGTTCTGTTTAATTCCTCTCAAGATTTCTTTCTCATGTTCTTAGGGAGTTTGCCATCTTGCTCATTAGGGACCTGGACCTGCATTCTCTCTATACATAATTTCTGTAAAGCTGCTTTGTACTATACATTAGTGCTGAGAACCAGTTAGTGCTTGTAAATTGTAAATTAAACCTGTTTCGGGATTCTAAATGTTCCATTTGAGTTAATGAGTAGAAGCGTGTTTTGTGTATATTCATTAGGAGTTACATATTATTTCGTGGCCTGTAATTTCGTGCCTATGTGAACTTATTAATGGGCATCCATGCATGAAACACCTTTTATAGCTTTCACATGTGTCAGCTTTATAGTAATGATTATACGTTATCTGTCGTTACGGTAGTTGGTACTGCCTTTTAAAATATATAACAATTTAAACAACAAAGCTTGGAATTAATGTAATATAATATAATGCTGTGAGCTCTCTCACAGATAATGTTCCGTTCAGTTAGTGAGCTAGTAAACCAACTTGGTAATTTATGATTATAGTATTTGTGATGCCTTGGCATCAGGGAGTACTGTTGCATGAAAATCAGATGTTTTTCTTGAATCATTTCCCTCATTTAGTCATGCTGATTAACAAGACAAAATAAATTTTATATTTTTCACTGTTGGGCTAACTCTCCATTGTATATGTGCAAAGACATCTGTTTCTATTACATATGTAATATGCAAATGAACACTTTCACACACAGACACTCACAGTCCATGCTCTCTGACAATGATATCTCATACTGGAGGGGACTATAAAGTGATGAGGCTACTGCTAATTGAAAGTAACTATATTCCTATGGTCACATGACACCCTCACTGTCTCCCTGCCTGTAAATTGATCATCCTCAATCAGCTCAGGGCTTCTTTTCGGATGGTCAGCTCCAAATGACCTCATTTGGTCTCTAGCGGTATTTAATACAATTGAAGTCATGGTCAATGGATATCACACAATTCATAATAGCTATTAAACTCAGCTTTAAATGAATGGTGGAACAATTCCATTGAGAGCTTCTAAAATTACTTTTTCCATGGGGTCTCTACTGATACCGAGTAATTTTATTCTGTCAGCTCTGCATGGTTTATTGAATATAAGAGGAAAATTATGGTTAAGTTCCTTTACATTTAACCATCACATTCATTCTCATATTCCTGTCTGTCTTATCTCTTCTGTTTGCATATCACAAAAGTGATATCTTTTGTAAAAAAAATTAGAGGCTCTCCATAATGACAGTAGAATCACTTTAAACATTTAAAAT
Source organism: Brachyhypopomus gauderio (assembly GCF_052324685.1). Lineage (NCBI taxonomy): Eukaryota > Metazoa > Chordata > Actinopteri > Gymnotiformes > Hypopomidae > Brachyhypopomus > Brachyhypopomus gauderio. Next base: position 9,057,711 of record NC_135228.1, read on the forward strand.
GTCCTTGAACCTAAGCTAAAGGCATGTTTCACAAGTTACAATTGTAATAGTTGCTGAAAACCGAAAAGGATCCTAGATCTTACTAAATGACAATGATTCTGGGGTACTTTTCTTGGTGTTTTTCAGCAAATTGTATTAACAAAGGAATTTGAATTGTCCATCTTAGATTTATTTTAATGCTAATCTTTAAAATCTTGAGTTTAAATGTGTAGCTGTTTTATTCAGTGGTTCATACACCATCTCCACCTTCAATCCCTGACCTTCCCCAGCACAACAGCTCTGTGTATCTGACTCGTATCTCATCGTTTCTCTTCTGGCTGTCACCTGGACTAATTTCTCCACGTTGCCTGAAGGCTGTCAGGTACATTTGTATCACAGTATTCCTATGCTCCTCACCTTCTCCTCCCTGTCTTATTGACCTTTTCCTCTGTCATCCATCTAGCAGTGAAAACAGGAGCCTTTATAATAGAGAAAGACCTCAATTTTCACCCTGTTGTTCTTCAGTCAACTAGCCTTCCTTTGATTCGCACTAGGCCTCATTTAGCCCTTCTCTTCTTCTATTAACCTAGATGGGACTCCCACATGTGAGATCCCATCATGACAGTTCTCTGTAGCTGGAATATTTAGGAAATAAAAGTGTCGAGCAGGTAATAGAGCAATGGATAGACCAAAATGAAGCAAAGCCCAGGGCAAAATAATTATGAAGCACAAATGTTATAGACATGTAGGGTTGGAATTGTTGTTAGAAATTCACACCATTCACACCACTACAAAGTGATGCCAGAGAACAAGAGAAAAAATAACATAAATCTGATCAGTAAAAGAGACCATGGGCAAACTATGAAATGCTGAAAACACTGCAACAGAGAAGAAGCAAAATTCATTTAAATAAAGTTTTTAAACAGGCAGTTCTCCAAATTTTACAGCATGTGTTTGATATTGATCAGTGTTTCTCAAGCCAGTCCGTGAGAATCCTGAGTTCTTTGGCTAAAATGGCTTACCTTTTCTTATTAAAGAAAACATGCAGTACACATTAAACACCCTAAAACACCTGTCTCCTTCATGAGCACACAACTTTTGTCATTTAACTATCATACTCATTTCTTTCTAGAGAGCTTACAGAAAAAGTGACAGCACAGCATGTTGATCATAGCCTATAAGGACGAGCCAGATAACACTGTTGCCGATTGTCCTTCTTCCGTAACCTGTCAGAAGCTGTGTGTCCCAAACAGCCATCCAAAATGCGTGCCACTCCCTTCATTTACCTAACACTGTTATCACCTAATCAATAGTCTGCCTCTCATTCAAATTGACAAGTATCTACAAGAGGGAATGGTAATCGCTTAGCACCAGTGGGTATATGATATTGACTGCTGGAGATAAGACATGCCCTATTCAATCATGCTGCAGTGTCTGTGCTTGTATGATTAAGAGGCCAAATCCAAAATGCCTGTTTGCATCACCACCTCAGAGCTGCCTTAATGAACAAGGCAAAGAGGGGCAATGAATTGTTTGTCCTTCCTTGGAGAGAGAGAGAGAGATAGAAGACAGGTAGAGAGGCAGAGAGTCAACAACTGCTATTTAACTAGGCAGCATGTTAAGGCAAAGGGACTGAGAATAAAACACTATTTAAAAAGTGAGAGAAGCCAACTGTAATCATTACAGACATGAAGAAGTATTGAGATACATATTGTCTTGGTCATTATTGTCCAAGTTACTTAAAATGTAAGATTTGCAGTCACCATATGTTATATGTACAAGCCAGATTAAGACCGTCTTGAACAAAATATAGAATAAAGATAGAACAAAAATATAAAAGAAGTATTCTTAATTTTTGCTATTTTTCTGATTGTACACCTAATTTTAACTTATATCAGATGCACATCAGATGATCTCTATTCAAAAGAACAATCTCCTTGGCTCATATGACTGTCAAATGCAGTTTTGTTAACATCAGCCAAACGCCGCAGTTACAGTGACTCAGTCCTTTATTAGTGTGACGGTGTGAGGGTCAACTAGTCAGCTTTGACATTTGGAATCAGTTTGGTTAATGTATTATGACATCATAGTTATGAAAACAATCAGGGTTTGTCTCAGGAAGTGCACATGTATATAACCTATACATACACTGCATAACAAGACACAACAAGTTGTCAGACATGGCTATTGTAATGGCAAATATAAAGAAAAATACTAATCAATACACTACCCAAGTGACATCAAGACTGTCAAATATGAATTATGCCAAGCCAATTTGATTTTGTTATCCGCAGTGTCTGCTCGGCTGTTCCAGAAACAGTGTTCGGGACCCTGGAGAGGGTAGTTCCTCGTTCTATTTTTGAACCCCTTATCTCACTTTCCTGCGGCTCGATGTGGCCTTGAGCAGTCCAGAGGAGAAGACAATCAATAACCAAGTTAATAAGTCACTTTGGAGGTGAATGTGTATTTTACATACATGTTGAGAGCTTTCACAAAACACATTGAGCACACCCCTTGTTTTATGGATCGCCTCCGAGGTGAAATCTATGGGGTCAAAATGAGCACACAATAGGTTTTTCTCCTAGTTGCTGAAAGGTCAGTGGAAGTATAATGATAAGGTCATGACAGTCCATAGTCATGTTGTAGCTATTAGCTGGAGCAAATGCAAGTCATTATTTATACATTGCAAGTCATTAGACAACGTACAAAAGAGGATCAGACGGTCGCAGTTATGTTTTCTCAACCCAGTGAACATTACGCTACAGTAAGGTTTACTTCATGAAACCCTGAATTCCATGTACAGAGTGGGACATCATGGATTGTTATAAAGGGGATCGCTGTAGTGCTTGTGAAAAAAGCCTATAATGAGTGATATTAGAATGCAGTAGCAAATCATGACCATTAAACCTGCCCCCCCCCAAAAAAAATTGTTTCCTTTCCTAATTAACTGCAATAAATAAAAAATAAAAACTAAGACGACAATACAGCTTTAGAAACCCTATAAACAATAATATCTGTACTAGACTTCTTAAGCAAAATAAAGTTTCAACAAAATAAGGTTCACAGCTCCGTGTTCCTCAAGAGGAACAACAACACGCACGAGGGCATCAAAGGACTGAATCGAACCTAGCTAGCGGTGGTACGCTAACGACAGCTAGCATCGCCACAGCAGACAGAAATTATCATACAGTTAAGCCCGCCCACTAAGAGGGAAGATATGATTGGTCAATTTTACTGTCATTTGAAACTGGTATTGCGCTGAATTATAACGGCTTGGCCCTCTGTAAACGAACAGCGGGCCCACCAATCACCAACATTCTGCGGAGACATCACAGTCCTGATAGGGGGAGACACAGGCTCACAGGCTTCCACTTAACCCCTCACCTTCCAACACAGATTGAATAGACACGGTTGAATAATTTATTTGCTTATATTTCTGTAATTGTTTAGATGTCGATTGTCAAACTGTAAGTAGATAAAAATATATATATTTATATTTTAAGAATATTTTAGGCCCTCTGAGAGGGCGTAGAGGGCCCAGACGGTTCCCCACTGTTAGAATGTCCTTAAAACAATGTAGATTTCTGGGAAATGGTTGAAAATTGAAAAAATATATGAAAAAATATATATAATGATGAACTATAACAAACAACATTTGCAAATGAATGCCTTTTTTTGTTGTTTTCACTAAACAGTGGTACTTTCCAGCTGTCACGGTACAGCGGCCCCCTACCGGTCGCTTCTGTCCACAGCGGCAGTTGTTGGTTGTTGTTGTGGTTGTTGTGTACGTCCCTCAGGTGGGCGGGGCCCACGATCCGTCTCACCTGAGGGTTGTTTGTTTGTCTATATATGTCAGTTGACCGCTTGTCATTATATCCTTATTTGGATCAACGTCACGGGTTTTTGGTTTGCACACTTTTCTATTAAACCTCCCATTTTCCCTGAGACTTGATGTGATCACTTCCATTTTATTTCACTCACCCTGCCCGTCACAGAATGACCAGCCGCTTTCGGAAGCTGCCAGTCTCCTTTTTCTTTCTCCTTCGTTCGTGGTCATGTCTTGTGGTAAGTGTTTGTCTGTGTGGTGTTTGTGTGAAGAGTTCTGCCGTGCTTATGTGTTGTGTGTGTGGCACGGCGAGGACCAGGGCGTCTTCCCTGGGAAAACTCTTCATGTTGTTTGGGTGGTAAAAGTGTGTACGTATGAACGGGACGTGTGGTTCAGTGTGTGTGCTCGTTATGTTAAATGTTAAATGTTTTGTGTGTGAAGCGGGTGCCGCTCGTCACTGTCGCCTCGCTCCCCATGTTGTCTTGTGTTTTATGTGGGGAGCGACTGCGAACCTGAGCGGCGAGTCACTAGTGTGTATCGAGCGCGCATATGTGGGTCCCGTCCGTTCATTTTTTGTACAGTTTTTTTTTGTTTGTCTAGTCTTTACATGTTTGTTTTGTCCTAGCATGTTTGTTATTTGTTCAATGTAATTCCACGCATGCTCCTCCCCTTAAATGTGTGTTGGGGGAGGACTGGCTGTGGTCTCGTGCCAGGGCGTGGCTCCTGAGGGAGGCCCTGACCAGGTAAGTGGGGGTTCTCCTGATTTAGAAAGGAGACCCCTCCTCCATGGTAGGGGGATCAGAGTAAGTGCGCGTTTGTGTTTTGTGTTGTTGTGTGGGTGTGTGTATGTGTTTTCTGTGCAGGTGCTTCTCCCTGGCGGTGGCTTGTGGTGTTCCTGGACCTTGTGGGGGTCTCCACATGGCAGGAGCCCCCTTATGTTGTGGGGTGACCGGAGCCTGGTCTTAAAGAGTCCCTCCCTGTAGGGTTGGGGCCCCTGGATGTTTGGGGACCATGAGGCTCTGGTCTGAAGAGCTCCTGCTGAAGATGGAGATCCTCCCTCCTGCCCAGGGTGACCAGGAGGCCCTTGGGGCTGTTCCCCGGGGGTGCTCTGGGCCTCTGTCTCTGGCACTCCTGGGTTGGGTGGAGGAGTCCACCTTGTAATGGGAGGCCCCGGCTGGGGCTGACTCCCCAGGAGGCTGGGGTGACTCCTAGTAGAAGGCAGGGGTCAGGTTCGGGAGGAGGTAGGTCCGAGAGGTGACGTAGCCAAGCCTCTGGGAGGTAAGCTGCACACGCTTACACCTCGGACGGATAAGGAGCAGTAGCTCCTCTTCCACACGTGTGGGGCTAAGCGGCTGAATGCCGGTTAGGGCGTGAGGGCCCTGTGACTGACCAGGGTGTGGTTTTGTGTTGTTAACGGCCCAGTCGGTCCAGGGTTCCGCCCAAGGAGGTGAGGTAACCTGTGTTTTTGTGTTCTGTGTTTTAGCTCCTGGACTGCAGTGGATGTGTTCCTGCCTTGTCCCTGCCTTCCTGCCCCTTCATGTTTTCTGTGCTGCTGCTGTGTGCCACACACCCAGTGGAGGGGAGTGTGGCTTGGTGGGGGGGTCTGTCACGGTACAGCGGCCCCCTACCGGTCGCCTCTGTCCACAGCGGCAGTTGTTGTTGTTGTTGTTGTGTATGACCCGTCTCACCTGAGGGTCGTTTGTTTGTCTATATATGTCTTGTCTCTGTACCAGTTGACCACTGGTAATTATCCTTTATTTGGATCAACGTCACAGGTTTTTGGTTTGCACACTTTTCTATTAAACCTTCCATTTTCCCTGAGACTTGGCGTGATCGCTTCCATTTTATTTCGCTCACCCTGCCCGTCACACCAGTACAACAATCTTTCTCACTTTTGAGATCAGCAGGAACAAAATCCAATCCATTACACTGGAAGGACCATGCATTGAAATAAGAATAAGAATCTGTGCTGGAATTTCTAATAGACATTTAAATAATGAATTGTGTTTCAGTCAGATGTTTCCTGGTGTTAAACTCATTTGATGTGTTGAGGTAGTATAAGGCATGGCTGTCTGAGGACTATTGCACTATTCCAAAAAATATTTCCTTATGTTGCAATGTGACAGCATGACATATCTACATAACAGTAGTACCATGTGGTTAAATAAATTTATATGCTCAGACCAATGTAAATTCTTTTCAATTTTTTTTTTGTCACAGACATTTACACTGATTTACCCCATTTCAGTTGTAACATGAAAGAAATAAAGATATAAAGAATATTTAAATATTCAAAGCAACTATAAGTGATTTCTTTTAGGGACACAGCTAAATTGTCTATAACTAACAATCACTATCTTGAGCTACAAAGGCCAATATACCAAATATTAACATCGATTTTCACAGGTGTTCAAATACTTACTTGCAGCAGTAACACACAAATAAATTATGATTTCCAGATTTTTTTCCCAGTCTCTCACCTAAGATGGAAACTTCAGACCCTTCCATGATTTCTAAATGTTGGTTGGTTTGGTCTCTAGATTATGTAGGAGACTAGCGGGGTGAGCCATCATTGGGACATTTCATTTCCTTACTGGCTGCAATAAGTCTGTAACAGACAGTGATGGCATAGTTACCTTGAAAAAGTAATCCGATTACTGATTATGGATTACTCCTTTTAAAAGTAACTTAGTTACTTTTAAAATAAAGTAATCAGTAACGTAACTATGTTAGATTACAAGTTACTTTAGTAGTTACATTCAGCAGCAAAATTAATTTTTCCAATACTCACTTTATTGGAAGTGCATTTTTAACAGTAACAATGTATTGAAGCAGGTTCGGTAACCGAGGCAGAAACTGCTTAATCCAAAAATCCCGATGAGGGAAACTTGACATTACGTTTGTGTAGCTGCACAGTATTATTTGTAAATTTATTTATAAACGTAATACAAGCGAACTGTTCAGTCAGACAGCTATTTGTTGTGAAATGAAATACCATTACAATTTCAAGCATTTTAAAGTAGGCTACGTTAGTCAAAATTCCAGCACTTTGCGAGTTTAAGTTGTCAACGGGGGGGGGGGGGGGTTGCAGTGTGTAAAATGGAGACAAATTAAGTATGATATCGCGATCGATTCTTAGTATTGACTTGTAACTTCCGCAGTAGCCCAACTCAAAAGTAGCCCAAAAAACTGCACCCCGCGACCCCAGAATTTTTAACCGCGGCAGGATTATCAAACAAGCCCAATTTGGCGTGAAAACCGCGAACCTGGCAACTCTGTTAGGGGAGGACACTGCAAAAAATGACTTGTAAAACGTGCTCGCACTCTCACAGGGTCGCGCGCAGCGTGTGGAGTCGAGCGCTACGATCAGACGCAAAAGTAGAACTGAGTCAAGAAGAAGGCAAAAATATATATTTTTACTAGGGAAAATAAAAATAGTAATGCATAGTTACGTGGATAAGTAACTTTAATCTGATTACTGGACTGGAAATAGTAGCGTGTTATATTACTCGTTACCGAAAAAAGTGGTAAGATTAGAGTTACTGACGTCACTGGTAACAGAGAGGTTGCTTTAACATGCGATGGTGCAGTTGAACCTCTGTTGGTAACCCCAGAATTTTAACTTTCATTTGTTTTTCGGTTGTGGCGCGCACACGAACTCAGCGCTCCAATTAGAAAACGCTACAACCAAAAGTGAGGTATTTGGACACAAGGGACCTGAGGGCGACCAGTGTACCCCCACGCCCGTTGACAGCATGGTTCAACTAAAATAACCAAAAAAGAAAAAAAATGAGAATGGTGCAGGTTATTTGGATTTGCACCTGATTTCATATTGATATAAAAGGAATACAGTAATGGACCTGTAACATGAGGAAGAAGCAGGATGCCAAGAAGAGAACGTCACAGTGGCGAAAACAAGAAACAAGTGCAGCACATAATGAACAAGAAAAGAGACAGGTGCAATGAATAACTCAAACTACACAAACACACACAACAAGACACACCGAAACTACCATATATGGACAGACAAACATGTGGACCTGCCCAGAGGGAGGGGTCAAGGGCTGTACCATAACAGGACCTAAAACAGAAAACACGTTTCATGTGCTGAAAAATTCCCATTTACAAATGAGATTTAAACAGAACCAAATGTTCTGGGGTGAGTTTCCCAAAACGTTCTTAGCACTAAGTACTTTGTAACCTCGTACTTTAACTTATGTTACCCCACACACCTACACACCCACCCACACAGACACAGCCATCCACACACCCACCCACACAGCAATCCACAGTCCCACACACACACACACACACCCACCTACACCCACCCCACATACACCCATACCCACACACATACACCCACCACACACACACACCACACCCATCAGACAAATTTCTCAACGATGTGAATGATAATGGTAGAAACATTTGTTGGAGCTCTTCCAAATAGCAAAGAGAAAATCCCACACCACATTCACCAGCATTGGGTTCTTGTTACAGACAAGTCAGCTTATAATTCAAATTTGACAGAAAGCAAATAGAACATTGCTGTATTCTTAATCAGTACACTATCCAAATGAACAAAAAATCAAACAATCCTTTTTTCTAGCATTTTATGACCCTGAATATTCCAGCAACATCAACAGATGCCTGAGTCACAATGTTGCAGTAATTTGTTTAACCAAACATCTTGTAAGGTAAAAAAACTGTAATTTATTTCAGGATAACAATAGAATTCATAGGCATATCTAGAATATAGATGAAAAATCAACAAATGAACTAAATTGTTATCTGTGGAAATCGACCGTCCTAGCCCCAGTGGCAGTGCAGTGCAGCCATTAGGCTGTTGGTGTTCAGTTGTTTCTTGGGCAGCTTTGTGTTGTTGTGCCATAAAGTGAGTTAACAAATGTTCAACGAAAGTTTGATTAAGATATGGTATTTGAATTCACTTCAGCTCAATTTGAGGACCAGCATTAAATGCCAGTAAAGCCAAACATTCAGAGTCACACATCAGCCAACAATAAAAACTGGATGGTGAAAGAATGTCAATCATGAAAAATAATTATTACCACAAGTGGCATAGATTTTTGGGAGCACACTAATCCAACCTAACACATTATATGAGTAGTGTGAACAGGAATTATTGGGGGTCAATCCTCACTCCCACCTCCAAACAAATAAACAAAGAAGGAAACAAAGAATAAAGGCTATACCTCTTTACAACACTCAGGTGTAGTGTTAGAGGTAAACTGACAAAACTGTGTCACACAGACATACGAGTACACAAAACGAGTACAGTTTTAAATGCTCAAGCATTGCTGTCATTAACGAAACATGCCATTGAGGATCCTGCTGGACCTACAAAACTATCAAGAAAGCTAGTTATCACTAACCAAATATACTACAGAAGGTCCATGTATTGGTGGCAATGGCTTGCAGTAGCTCACATGTCTCATTACAGATAGCGCTTTACTTCACTTTTAAATGTTTGTGAAGTGGAGCAAGCATGCTAAAGAAACACAGGATGTATTCCCCATGTGTGAGACTTGTGTGATGGTGTAACAACATGCTGAAAAAGTTGAGATACAAACACTAGTGCAAACCAAAGTGCTTTATTTACACAGTGGACTGATCCCATCTAAACACTACCTTTAACAGTCTCTCTTACAGCATATGCTCCATGGCCGGGTGGCTACTGTCATCTTTACATGCTGGAGCGAATGGAGCATTTATGCTCAGTGCAATAGTCCGTGATTAAGGGAGGGGCACCCAGCATGAACTGGTGGGCAAACCAACAATTCCACCTTCCTCCCTCTACAGTGACTAACCACAATGTTTATAAAATAATATGATATAAAAATAATAATTTCAGCCAAATTCTAACAGCTAGGAGAGCGTACATTGCTGTTTTAAAAAAACGAAATGACACGGATGTTGGAGAGGGGAGGGAGGATGTAAGAGTGGGAGCATTTTATCCACCTCAAAACTCTGTTGGTGACATGTGCCACCCCAGCCCCCAAAACTATGCCTGAAAACTGTCCAAAGAACAGGCATCAGGCAAAATTAACATAAAGAATAATACAACAGCATACTTTCATTGTGCTAATTCTCACAGGCAAACCATTGGTAAGTCTAAAAGATAGACAGGCCAGACTTTTCACAGATGAGATGAAAACCCTGCTTCACAGTGACAAAAAGGGGAACGTATAGAGAGAAAAAAGATGATTTGTCAGGCAACCAACAGAACTGACTTGTCTTTACTGCTGATGAAAGCTGTAGCAGGTTGAATTCTGAAGGGTACTGAGGCGTCTTAACTTCTCAGACACCAAATCTTTCAAATGTCAGTGTATGGTGATTCACCTCCAAAAACAACTGACGGAAACTTATGATGCTGACAGGAACTTATGATGGCCTCATTAAAGGCTTGGTAGAGCATCACCAGGGCAGACACCTGCCATATTGTGATGTACTGTATATCAGTGTATTTTGTAACAAAATGCTACTAATATTTTTTTAATGATCAATTTACTTATGGGCAGGACTATTCACATAAGCTGTCACTATGTTGTTCACAATTAAGGATGAAAAGATTCCTGATTTACATCTTAATTTGAATTTTTGGTTTTCAAATCCTTGAAGGCATTCATGATTGGTGCTAATGAAGAAAATTGACTACGGCGTAATAAAAACATTCAGAAACGAAGCAACAGTAAGCTTGTTAAAATGGCAGAACACAGATGCAAAATCCGTATCACACTTACCCTTTCTGCCCCCAACCAATTTTAAATCCACCGGTCACACAAAGCATTAACTAGTACTATCATAACTGACAGCCAAGCTTTAAGCTTTTCATCCGTTTTTAAAGATTAAATACTGTTTAGGTTGTAACTGGAGTGTGACATCTACCACTACTTTGACAAATATCTTTGGTCATTATGTCAAAAATATCAAAGGTATATTGGAGCTATTAAAAAAACGGCATCAAAGGTTATGAGGAAAGTCCCCAAACTGCCATATGCTTCCATGGTTGTTGCATTTGCTAAAAACCTTTACATAAGAAAACCTCCAAATCTCCATTATTAAGTTACATTTACTAAAAAGTCTTCTTTTTAATGACAATGTCTCCATCTACTTAACTGAATATTCCAGTATATTTTCTAGTAAAAACAAAACAGACAACAATGCACTATTCTATCTAAACTAACAAAAGCTCAGTCTCATTGCTTTTCTCAGACAAATTTTATAGTGTAGTCACCAGGGAGGAAAAACACACCAACGACAGATAACTATTTCGGATGTTTAGTCTGATAGATCACGTGAAGAAAAAAAACAAAAATACATAAACCCAATAAAAAAAAATTCACCTCAGAAGTACATACTGCACAAATCAAACAATATGTATATCAGAGGAAAATAAAATGACACCAAAACCCTGTCCTGGCTACTTTCAAATCACAGTAGGCTGCTCTCTGACTCCCCTATACACCCAGATCCACGACAGTACCACCCAGGGCCGGAGTGGGCCACTTTTTCAAATCCGGCCCAAAATTATTTGTCCCTCCCAATCGGCCCAAACTAGAGATTGACATGAGCCGGACCATCGGGAATCCTCCCGAATCTCCTGATTAGCCACTCCGGCTCTGGTACCACCGGTTAGTTTTCTCTCTAACCCTGTGAAACACAGTGCAACAGCCGGCTGTCCCAGACTGGTAGAATAAGAAAAAAAAAAAAAACTGGTATGGTGTCTATACATTACAAAATTAGAGAGGTCTTGTAACACTCACCGCTACTCATGCCAGCCACAGCAATTACTTCTCTAGTCGCTACTCCTCTAAATTTGTTCTCATTCATTGACTTTTAAGTCAATTTTATTTTATTTTCACTCAGTTAAATTAAAGTTAATCCTGTTCGTCCAACAGTCATTGATTTTAGTTTAGCTTTAAGTTAGTCCTCGGCAATCAACGCAAATAAAAGTCTGACCTGCACCTGCAAGCCAATGCGGTGATATCTTGCAAAGACTTCAGTGGCCAGGGAAGTTCGGAACAGCCTGGAAGAGGCTGATACTGAACATCTGATAACTGGTCTTGAGGAAGTGACCCAGGTTGTGTAAGCTCCAACTGCAAGGCCAAGATCCGTGCTCCAAGCAAGCACGTAGATTCAAGTCCGCCTTCAAACTTTTTACAGTTGACCGCCCACGTATGCGAGCTCCTCTCATTCTCCAAGTAAGGTGTTATCACGTTTTTTGTGGTGGCAGTCTTTGATCGTTTGCCTCTGTAGATTTCTCTCCCTCCATAATGTCAGGTTCAATATGATTAGCACTTCTCATTAGACCTTCCTTTCCTCCTTGACTTAGCCTAGAGAAGTTTTACGTTAGCTATATAATCCATTCATAGACAAATGATAGTCAACAGTTGTCTTATTTTCTTTTGATTTAGATTAGTAAATTTACATGTAGATTTAGCTACCTCCCTGAACCAACCCACTGCACATTCAATACATTTGAACATTTATTCAATAATTTGATCACGGTGGTAAATACACATTTTGGTTGATGGTCTTAGGTCACTGCATAGATTCAGAACTTAACCTTTTAGTAATAAGACTGATACAGATCATTTTATCCATTCCAGCTTTCAAACACGCAATGATGTGTAAGAATTTTGGGGGTAATTCAGTACTAAAAATCCACAGTCTGGGATTTTCATACCAATTATATTGACCTCTATATATATAAAATATTACGATTTACAGTAAATATTGTACATTGTATTATTGTGAGGGAGATGAAGGTGTCTGAGATGAAGATGTTGAGATTCTCATTTGGAGTGACGAGGAAGGATAGGATCAGAAATGAGTTTATTATAGGATCAGCACATGTAGCATGTTTTGGAGATAAAGTTAGAGAAGCGAGATTGAGATGGTTTGGACATGTACAGAGGAGGGAGGAGAGGTATATTGGTAGGAGGGTCTTGAGGATGGAACTTCCAGGCAAGAGGAGGAGAGGTAGACCTAAGAGGAGGTTTATGGATGCAGTGGTGAAGATATGAGAGTGGCTGGGGTGTTAGTGGAGGACACTCAGGACAGGGCCAGATGGAGAAGTTTAATCCGCTGTGGCGACCCCTAAACAGGAATTGCCGAAAGAAGAAGAAGAAGATTGTACATTGTATTATATAGTAAATATTGTAGTGGATGAATACACACCGAAAACGAGAAGCAGCATCGCCTGCCTGAGACGCTACTTGCCTACATGAGATTGTAAATAAATAAAGCGTACCTACTTCACAGATTTTCATTTATTGCGAGTGGTCCAGCAACGTAACACCCGCGATAAATGAGGGAACACTCTATTTCACCTTTATGGACAATTTCTAGCTATGTGTCCCTGTTTCTGACACATGACACTCCATGTATACTGGTCTACTTTATTTTACTCCATCATCAGCTCCCAATATGTTACCATACTTCATGACCTCTTCCAATTTACAGCTTTATTCTTATTGTTTGTTGCCTGTACTTTTTCCATCTGTCTGTGCTGTTTCTTTTAAATGTAAGCATCTTTGGGTACCTGAAGAGCGCTATATAAAAATAAACAATAATAATAATTATTATTAATGCATATTGGCTGGCCATGGTCTGTGAATCGCAACTGCACTCGAGGTCTCAAGGTTTCTGGGTTGCCAACTCTCTTATGGCTCTTGTTAGTTCAGTGAGTTGCTACCCCTGCTCCAACACGAGCAACAAAACATTATCCAATGTCAGTGACTAGCGTTCCTCAGCTCCGTCCGCTGCACAACATGTCTATTCCTCTGGCTCAGTCCCTCTCCATCTAGGGCTAGGGCAGCTTACCGCTCTGGGCACATGTGCACCACAGCCCCCTAGCAATCACTAGTGTGTGTGTGTGTGTGTGTGTGTGTGTGTGTGTGTGTGTGTGTGTCTGTGTTCTAACTGCACTCTTCTGAGCTCTCTTCTTACAGCAGGGTCAAGGATTCCTTCAACAAACTGATCTCTCAACACCAGTTTGGTGTTTGGCACTGCATCAGGCGTTTGTTTCAGCATAGAGCTAAGGAATTGGGATAGTGCATGTGAGAACTCGGGTAAAAAACAGCAATCACTTCTCAAATCGCTGGGTGAGCAGACCTCACGCGATAACTACGAAAGTCGTAGTTAAGCACATGAACATCTCGTTATTGATTTCTCATAGTGGCTTTCCTGCCTGGGTTTTACATCTCTAATTTACTCTTACTACGAGAAATTATGCCGCTACCTATGCATACTCCTCAGTATAAGAGTGTCATCCAATCTGCATGATAATATACCTTACACTTGAAGGATGTCTCTGATATCACTCTCTGCATATCCAGTACATCGGATTGACCATCTTAAAGCTTGTTTCCAGCAAAATAATCACTTCCTCTTAATTCCGTATAAAATGTCACTTCTGCTTGCCACTCTTACAGGGACCTCATAACAGAAAATGTTAACCCCTTTCCCTTCCCTGGCTACATATATAACACATGGCAGTATTATATCCACAATGTATTACAGTATTACATCCTTCTTTTCATTGACAGAAGCACAAATGGTAGCCACATCATGCAGTGGAAGAAGCCTAATCTTGAATTTTGGAGTTCCTATAATCTGACCAATAATGTCCCACGTTTTTGCATTACTGAAGCCCCACAATAATAATTCATACCTATATAATTTTTGATATTTAAATTGGATACATTATTGATGAAGGGGACACATGTTAGAAACATGAAAGCTAAATATTTTTGTGGCGTGCCAAGACTCTGGAAAGACCTTCCTAACAAACTTCAAAACAACAAAAACATTCATAAAAACAAAATACAAACATGGAAAATATGTAACATTTTCTTTTCTTAGTGATACTTTTACGGGTGTGCTGTCTTAAAACAATGCAAATACATTTCACATGTCCATTTATGTGCTGTCACAGAAATGTGCTGGATATAAAAGAAAAAAAAATGTTAACCCACCAAATCAATTTTTCAAACACTCTTCAGTTTTATGGTTTTATTGGGTATGAAGATATTGATTTAAGCTAGATAAGGAACCCACATGAATATGAAGTGCATGATCAATAATAATCCTTTATGGAGATAAATTTGGGACCAAGAACTGTAATCAATAGTTGTGTGAACACTACCCAGCAATCAGGATGGCTTTAAAACTCTGTGTGTGTGTGTGTGTGTGTGTGTGTGTGTGTGTGTGTGTGTGTGTGTGTGTGTGTGTGTGTGTGTGTGTGTGTGTGTGTGTGAACCCTAACCCTATGTGTGTGAGAGAATGAGATAGAGAAATGGGGAGGGAAGGAAAGGTAGATATAGAAAGGTCAAATGAATTGATGTGTACTAAATATTTTTGCAGACACTGAGCAAATAGTTTCTAAACAGATGAAGAAATACAAAGGACCTTCTAAACTTATAGGCAGCATACTGTTCAGGTTGAGGTATTTACACATACTTCTCCAATCATCAAGGAGCCATTGGGGTTAAAATACAGATATTCTGCAGATTCAGGGTGAGTAGAACTACAAACATACCTGTGGAAAATGACTGATGTCTTCACATATGTCTGTATGGCATGCTGCCTGTGAATGTAGACTACAACTGGGCTGGAATTTACCAACATCTGATGTCCATCGCTATTTTTTTCCAGAATATTTCCAAACTCATACTGCACGGCGTTGAATATGGTTAGAAGAATAAGCAGATTACCAAGGTTACATTTAAAACTGTAGTCTACCTTTAGGTTACCTCATGTTGTCAAATGGCTTAACATTTGTTCCTGTTTGTGTGGGGTTGTGTTACATTATAGAATGGTGTTACATTATAGAACAGATAGGACAGCTCAGCTGATTTGTTAGACTGAATAATTGTCTTTGATATATAAAGTAGCAGAGTAAAGGAATAGCTTTGAAGGTCTTCTAAATTAGTGTTTGAAATTATTAGACAGCTAATGTGCACCACACTGGGGGAGAACCCAATATAATTAGTACTTTACAAATGCAGAGAGCCTTCTTCAGTACTATCAAACATGCCTTCCTCCTCCAGGCAAAAATGCAGCTGTCTGATCTCTATCTTCATTATCACTTTACCTTCTTGGTGGTATGGAATGGCAATGCAGTACTGTCCCCCTACTAATGTAGAGGGTGGCCTTCTAGTTGTTTCACTTATTTCTTCAAGAAACAATAGGATTTCACTTAAATATATGATTTTAATGATAGTCAATTGATGGCTAATCTGTCCATGTCCATGTGTAGTGAGTTTTATATATATATATATATATATATATATATATATATATATATATATATATATATATATATATATATATATATATATATTGGTTATTTGAGTTACTGTTGTCGTTCTATCAGTTCAAAATAGTCTGGCCATTCTCATCTGACCTCTGGCATCGACAAAGCATCTGCACCCACAGAACTGGATATTTTATTTTTCTGACTATTATCTGTAAACCCTAGAGATGGTTGTGCGTCAACATCTCAGTAGATCATCAGTTTCTGAAAAACTCAGACCAGCCCATCTGGCACCAAAAACCATGTCACATTCAAAGTCACTTAAATCACCTTTCTTTCCCATTCTAATGCTCGGTTTGAACTGCAACAGATCGTCTTGGCCATGTCTACATGCCTAAATGCATTGAGTTGCTGCTATGTGATTGGCTGATTCAACATTTGCGTTAATGTGCAGTTGAACCAGTGTACATAATAAAGTGGCCGGTGAGTGTGTGTATACACACACACACACACACACACACACACACTAAATGTGTTCCATGAGTGAATGATAATTTGTACTTTGACACACAAGAAGACCCCAGATGGAATATTACCTTCACTTCACGGGTGGCTATTCACAACAGATTAGGTAGCAGCATGATGCTAGTATGCCAACAAGAGGAGGCACTAGGACACTTAATTAACAAGAATACCTGCATGTCATGGCATGGGCTTCTTGGAGATGACGACATGCTGACTAACAGATGGGGCAATGGTAAACAAAACAAAGCTGCCTCAAAAGGTTTTAGTGGAGGAACGGAATAGTCAGTTTTGTTTCATAGTCATGCTTTTTTGTTTAATCTCTTGAACTGTCCATTAGTATGCTGATGTGGTTGTGTGTTTATGCTTAACTGTGATGTATTAAATACTGTATGTAACAATGTGTGATTATGTATTATACCCCATCCTGTTCCAAGGACTGAATATTTTTAGCTAAATACAATTAAACAAAGTAATTCATGAGCACAAGGTGTAGAGTGGTATGTGTAACATATTACTCGAAGGAAGTGGACACACATGCAATAGAGAACAGGTTTTATTATTAGACTCAAACCATAGTTCACAGTTAGCCTCTGTTCAACTGAGCTAACATGAATGCCAGCAGGATGGTGAGGCATAATGAGGAAATGAAGCAAACCAACGGTGATCACAATAAACATAAAATAAAAACCACAGACTGACAAATTAAAGAAACTATAATACACACAGGACAGAACATTACACAAAACACAAGATAATACTAAATAGATTCAAACTCAAATAAGACTTCAAGTACAAAGGAGAACACGGGGTACCAAACGATCAACCACGAATAAAACACTACAAGGTATTTACCAAAATGTACCCAAAGCATAACCACAAACTCAAAACATATGAACACACAGGTGTGACCCTTGTCAGTTTTGTCATGATGGGTCAGCCCAGACACCACAAAAGGGCGCGCACACTCACGAGCACACACGCCCACCTCATCACAGGACACACCCTGTCATTCATTGGAGTGCCTCTAAAGAATCTGGAGAAACCGAGGCATGTGCAGGCGCTGGACGGCCGGCCTGTGGGTGGAGGTGTGATATCCTACCGCACAGCATACCTCCGTCTCACTATTCAGAGTCATACCGAGCACATATAATTTTACATACTGTCACTCCTGCATCACTCCGTCACTCTCGGTCTTCCCTGGCTTTGCCTGCACAACCCATACATAAGGACACTACTCCCCCTAAAGGCAGAGTTTATCCTCTCTCGCAAGAAGAATAAAAAGTCATGAGCCAGTACATCAGGGAGGCATTAGCGCAGGGCTACATTACTCCATCCACCTCGCCTGCATCAGCCAGCATTTTGTTTGTAAAAAAGAAGGACGGTGGTCTGAGGCCTTGCGTAGATTACTGAGGGCACAATTTCCTCCTGGTAAATGACTTCGACCCGCTTCATCTAGTGCTGTCGGCGCTGGAGCAGTTGCAGGCAGTGAGGATATTTACCAAGCTTGATCTATGCAGTGCCTACAACCTTATCCGCATCCGGGAAGGAGATGAGTGGAAAACGATGTTTAGTACATCCACTGGACACTACCAGTACAAGGTCTTTCCTTACGGCTTGGCTTCGACGCCATTGTTTTTCCAGTTCATAAATAAGGTCTTAATGGAGTACTTGAACAGGTGCATCATTGCTTACATCGACGACATGCTCATCTCTTCACCCTCCCTGGACCAACATGTGCATGATATGCGTGCAGTCCTGGGCACTCTCTTGTGCAATAGGCTCTATTGCAAGCTCGAGAAGTGTGAGTTTCACCTCAGCTAGGTGAACTTCCTTGGTTACATCATAAGGCCAAGCTCCATGCACATGAAACCCGGCAAGGTAGAGGCGGTGATAGGATGGAATCAGCCTCACACGGTGCGAGCTTCAGCATTTCCTGGGCTTTGTGAATTTCTATAGACGTTTCATCCTGTCACACTGCCATATTGTTAGGCCTCTTACTGACCTACTGCACAGGGGGGTTAACAACTAAATAATACTACAGTGTTAAGTGAAATGTATTTGTCAAAAAAGAGAAAAGTGGACACAGAGTGGAAAGTTCATGTGTTCAGAATTGCTTCCCAGATGTGGAAAATGTCACTGTGAGGTGTGTTTCCCGATAACGAACGATCTTAGAAACTTACGAACAACTTTAACATAACTTTAAGAATGCCAAATTTACAAGTGTTTCCCAAAAGCCTTCTTAGACTCCAAATTTACGAACGAGTTCTAAGTAGTTCTTTGTTGACTCCGCCTCTGCATCTGCACTGGAAAAGCTCTGCTAGTTGAAAACCGAACCACCGATTTTTCCATTATTATGACACAAAAGTATCATTGGGAAAATGTACAATCATAAAAACTAACAACTAATAAGTGTTGAAATTTCAAGCATAAAATAATTAGAAGAACTCTAAAACTATTACCTTTGCAATTCTGACCGATAGTAGGCATATATCAAGGCAATAAATAGGGCACACAATTAACCTTTCAAACGTTATTCAAAGCCATGGCAAACAAGCAGAGAAAAAGTCCCTAGCCATCTGACACACTCCAGAATTCATCCACATTAAGGAGTCATTAGTACTCCCAGGCCACTTGTCCACAGTGTCCGTAAAAGAGGCCTTGATGGCTGCATATCACTTGTATATTCAAAACAGAGAAGCCTTTACGGCAGATGTAGATTGGGCTCAAGAGGCTGGGAGTGTGTATGGGGATCAGAGGGCCGTCTACTGCACCAACAACTCCAGGAATGTTTACAATTGCATGAAACTCAATTTTGGTTTCATGTAATGCATGCCTAGTCCTTGGAAATGTTATACATTATATACACACACACACATACATATTACTTGATTTTAAAAGTACGTTAGATTACAAGTTACTTTAGTAGTTACATTCAGCAGCAAAATGAGTTTTTCAAATGCTCACTTTATTTAAGCCTGGTTTGTTTTTTTGTTTTTATATTCAAAACGAAAAACAAAATAATGAATAGTTTTTTTGATTTTGTGTCAGAAATACCGTACGGTGAAAAGCAATACCTCGGTGCCGTGATTACATTTCGAGCTGTATAGGCCCTTTTCACAACAAAGCGGAAATACGTCACCGCCGGGTAAAACAAGTTCCGGTACTCGCAGAATATAGTTGTTGTTAATTCACCTCAGCATGGAGCGTGTGTTTACTTCATCCCTGTCGTCGCTGCCGAGACTGAATTTTAAATACGTTTCCAGTATCGTTGGAGAACATTCAACAACGAACGGTTCCAAGTTAAATAGAGGCTACAAATTGTTTGTAGAATAATTTATTCAGTTATACCAGGGTAAGCTAACACCAGCTAGCACTAGCTAGGTAACTAACTATTATTTAAGGTATAGCTAGTTCCATTAGTCATCCTACGGAGTGGTAAAACAGTCTATATTATTATGATATATATTATAATATTACAAATGATACTGACAACTTTAGTTAACAATATCTAGCTAGGTTAAGCTGGGCGTACACTGTGCGATTTTTGGCCCATTTTCAGCCGATTTTTCACTCGTGCGACTATTTTTGCGATCGGGCCGAGTTTCGGCTCAATCGCGTGTCGTGCATCGTGTAGTTTACACAGGTAAACGAGGAACGATTCACACATCATGACCAACTCCCGATCAGAAATCACAGCATCGCAAGAATATCAAACATGTTTGAAATTCAAATCGCTCCTCGTGAGAGTATCGCACTGTTGAAGCAGCTCCACGAGCAGACTCACCCTGCGATTTAGTCGTAGTTTGAGCTGGAGCTGAGTACATGATTAAAAATATCGTACAGTATACGCCCAGCTTTAGCAAGCCAAGGGACGTCAGCTATTGATTGTTTGGTTTACATCAGTATCAATAAAGTTCATGACACACACCAAGTTATTACGTGTTATTGTTTATTCAGTGCCCAATATAGTCGACAGCAAAGTGATGGTCAGAGCTGGATGCTACCGAGCAGAGCTGGATGCTAGCGGATCACAGCTAGTTTCAGAGCCGGTTTCAGTGGAACAGTTGCTGTCCGCATTTGAAAGAGCAAACTCTCGACTAGTAGATGTTCGTGGTGTACTGCCAGCCGAGAGCTTGCTCTTTTCTAGCTAGATGCTATTGGATCACGGCTAGAAGCTATCGGATCGGGGCTAGAAGCTAGCGTATCGGGGCTAGAAGCTAGCGAACCGGGGCTAGAAGCTAGCGAACCGGGGCTAGAAGCTATTGGATCACGGCGAGAAGCTAGCGAACCAGGGCTAGAAGCTAGCGAACCGGGGCTAGAAGCTATCGGATCACGGCTAGAAGCTAGCGAACCGGGGCTAGAAGCTATCGGATCACGGCTAGAAGCTATCGGATCACGGCTAGAAGCTAGCGAACCGGGGCTAGAAGCTATCGGATCACGGCTAGAAGCTAGCGAACCGGGGCTAGAAGCTATCGGATCACGGCTAGAAGCTAGCGAACCGGAGCTAGATGCTAGCGAACCGGGGCTAGATGCTAGCGAACTGGGGCTAGATGCTATCGGACCGGGGATAGAAGCTAGCGAACCGGAGCTAGAAGCTAGCGAACCGGAGCTAGAAGCTAGCGGGTCACAGCTAGATGCTAGCGGACGTACGTGTACTCCCAGCCGAGAGCTTGATCTTTCAAACGCGGACAGCAACTGTTCCACTGAAACCGGCTGGGAACAGTAACAGTACTGGGAACAGCACCAACTTTTAGCCGCGAGCTTCCTGCTATGTAGTCTGCAGCAGTGAAATGCTGGCTACACACAAAGATGCTCCGTATCACAAAGTTTTCCCCTTCATCCCTCCTAATTGCACAAACCCATTTTCTTTTCTGCTCGTCATCAGCCAGAAAACCGTAGAAACTGAGATACGACTGTTTTTGCTTCGAGATCGAACACCCTGGTGCACTGCAAAAGCTCTTGTTATTGGACTCTGCCATTGTTTAATGTGTAACGGAAGTAACTTTACCCTGCAACGAGAGCTTCCGGAAGAAAAAATGCGGAAGTGTGAAAAGGGCCTATTATATTCAATTCTGGCACAAATTCAGCTTTTTGGTTTTGAATGGTAATTATTGTGTATTGTTTTTCAATAAAGAGATAAAGTGCATTGAAACGTAATGTAATAGTGCTTTTGCATTTCATTGTGGCACGTGTTCTGCATGTTTGTATGGAAAAGCAATGCATTTTGTGGATTGCATTTCCATTTTTGCCTAGTATCTATTACATTTCGAATTGGCACGGTTTCTTCTCCATACATTTCTTTCTTCTTTCACATATCTGCACCAGCTCATGGCCTTTGTAATCCAATCAAGCCTTTCACTGTATTTGTGCATGAAGACTGTGGTTTTATGCCACCCTGTCTGACTCAAGAACATGGTGGTATACATTGTCCAGTAGCTTATCATTTAGTTAAGTTAGATGCTGTGGCATGTGGAATGGGTCCATGTTTAAAAGCAGTACAGGCAGCTCAGAACCATGTCTGTAGTGCTTGGGGCACAACACAATAATTCCAGATCAATGGGTAATGGTGAGGAGACATGACAAACAATCTCTAGAACCCAGATTTATGTTACCCATTGTAAGGTCGTGTCTGCTCCTCAGAAATAAACTTGAGGGTCAGCAAAAGAGGAGGTGGGTGATGTACAGAGCCTCAAGGAAGAACTATGATTTCTATTATCATGGGGTTTACCCGTGAGGTGAAGACATCACAACACTGTGCATCGCCATAACAGCCTTCTCTACGGGACAGACAGTGGGGAGCAGCATGATGTGACAATAGAATAAAACTTTGCAAACTTTTGATGATAAACAGATCACTGCGTATGCCTTTGTGTGTTTTACAGAACCACACGGTGATCCCAGACGGTGATCCCATCTGCTCCAACCACCGGCATCTGGATAATTTCCTAACTCCTCAAAAACATCTGCACGACGAGGACAAGATCTTCTGCATCCAGTCCAAAAAGTCACTGTGGACTTCACTAGGACGACACCAATGGACGCATCTCAAACATCCTCAGTGACCTCCGAAATTTGCATGGCCAAGTATCAAACATGAACAGTTCTGACACTTAGTTACACAGACTTCTTAGGCCTTTCTGGCATAACATTGCAGAGATGCACTTTAATTCCATAAACGTGCAAATAATCTGTGATGCAAAAATGTGCCTTACTAATCTAGTGGCACGTTGGCCTGGATCAACCCAATGATTCATACATCCTTACAAACAGCATGGTTGGGATAAGATTACAAGCTAGCAGAGTGCGTGATGGGTGGCTTCTTGGTAAGCAACAAATTTTAAGCATTTAAATAAAAGCATTTGACATTTCCAGCTTAGAATAATTAATTTAAAACATGGGTAATTGTTAAATTACTTAGGAAACAGTGGCTACGCGCTCAAGACATGGCTGATGACCCTTTGTAATCCACATACTGACCGGTAGCGGAGATACAATTCTCTCCATTCTCGCACCCGGTCAGTCGTGGAGAGGGCGATTGTGCAGCTGAAAAGCCGGTGGCGTTGGCTAGACAGGACCGGGGGAATGCTTACTGAATTTTCCTTCTCCTAGGTGAGCTACCATCCAAGGTTGACGAGCCCCACCTGCCCAGAAAATAATATCATTATTGGGCTCTACAATTATATAGTTCCCCTCGTGCTGTCAAAACAGCTCTGACACCTCAACGCACGAACTCTATAAGACCTGTGAGCAGCGTCCTGTGGCATCAGATGTTTACAGTTGATCATTTAAGTCTTGTAAGTGGTGAGGTGGGGTGTTGTAGCCTCAAGTCCTTGACCAGGAGCCACAGTGATGAAAATGTAACCCACTTCAAGTTAATATAAATATTTAAAAATGCTAAATGTTTAATACAATAATTGAGTATTTCTCATTTTATTTATCTTATCCTTGCACCCTTCTTTTATTGCTTTGAATCCAGTTAGACAGATTCATTTCATTAAGTAATTTTAGTTTTCATATTCCTCTTTTCTCGCTCTCCTTTTTGTTGATTAATGCAAAAGCATACATTAAAAATACTATTAATAATCAGATCTACACGTGCTTAAGTGTAGGACATAGGGTTTAAACACTAGGTCTGATTCAAAAAAACTAGATTATCAATAATCTGCTCACAAAATGCAGAGACAGTCCTGTACCCAAAGGCATCACACAGCTTCAGAACATCTAATGGGTACCCAGTTATGTTCCTATAAACATGCATCATCCAGTAACTCTCAATTGTCCTAAAGTTACAGTTATTGTCAGCCATATGGAGGCCTATGACATATATATGAGGGAGTGTACAATCTGGGCCAAATGTTTTGAGAATGGCATTTTCTGCCTCAGTTTTTATGGTGGCAATTTGTACTAACTCTAGATTGTGAAGAGTGATTAGATGAATTGCAATTAATTGCAGTCACTCATTGTCATGAAAATGCCCTTATCACAAAAAATGATGCAGCTACTGCATTTCAGCCCTACAAAATGGCCTCCTAACATAATTTCCATGATGATCTCGTTAGCTCAGGAGAAAAGTTTAACGAGGACAAGACAGCTGATATCACTCTGTCACGCTGGTTAGAAGAGCAGACTGGTTACTTTAAAGAGGTGGTGGTGCTTTAAAATGTTCTTCTGTTAACCATGGTTACCTCCAAGGAAACACGTGCAGTCATCATTGCATAGCATCAAAAGGCAAGGTTATTACTGCTTCTAAGATAGCTCCACAATCAACCATTTATCAGATCATCAAGAACTCCAGTGATAGTGTTTCAATTACAGTGAAGAAGGATTCCGGTATTGTGCAGGAAGTATAGAGATTAGACTGCATTGGACTAGGATAAAATTATTTTCTCTGATGAAGCCCCTTTAAGACTATTTGGGACATCTTGAAAAATGAGAAGAAAGTCCAGAGAAGAAAAGCTGAGCGCTACCATGAGTCCTATGTCATGCCAACTGTGATGCATCCTGAAAAAAACTAAAAAAGTGTGGGTTCACAAAAAAAAGAACACTACCATGAATAAGGAATGGTATCAAAACATGCACCAAGAGCAGCTTCTCACCAATAATCCAGGAGAAATTTGGATGGGGCACCATGTCACAACACAAGTGATAACCAAGTCACTTGGTGAACAAAACACCAAGTTTTGAAATGTTGGGTCTACGGCCAGAAAACTCCCCAGATGTCAATCCTATTGAGAATCTGTGCTCACTCCTCAAACAGAGGGTGTACAAACAAAAACCCAGAAACTCTAATCAACCCCAAGCAGTGAATGGGTTGCCATCACTCAGAAGCTGACATCCAGCATGCTGAGATGAATTGCAAAAGTCTTAATATTTATAGCATTGACCCTTCTTTAAGTCTTTGTTTAAACTGGATATGTTCCATTATACCACATAAACATCTGACACATGTTCTAAAAAACTGAGGGAGAAAACTTTGTGAAAACCAAAATTTGTGCCTTTGTCAAAACGTTTGGCCACGACTTGTGCATATGTAAGTATGTATGTATAGACCCTAGAACAGTCTACAGTTCTGACATTTCATATACAAAAACTTGTGATGATGAAATAAAAGAATAAACAGAAACATCACAAAATTCTAAACAACTCAAGAAGGTCACAAACTTTAAAGCGGCACTGTTTATACACTCTGTTATATATATTTCCATAGTTAAATCTAGTCTTAAGTCTCACCTCTCTCGCTTATGGAATTTCTCCTGCTTAATTTACTCTATTTCTTATTGCTGTTTAGTTGTAATATCACTGTCATGTTGATGTTTCTCTTAACTGAACCTATGTGTTCTATTGTTCTATATACTAATGATTGTAAGCATATCTGGGTTAGAAAAGTGTGTGTGAGAGAGAGAGAGAGAGAGAGAGAGAGAGAGAGAGAGAAAGAGAGAGAGACAGAGAGAGAGAGCGTGCCTGGATGTGGCAGATCCTCTTCATACCATTTAATAAGCTCTTCATGATCTGTGAGTCTGTGTAATGATTTTGAAATCAAGGTGACTGCAAGCATTAAAGCTCACTAGTGATATCGGTGAAAGGATAATTGATTTTTTATCTGTGCAGCTATATTATCTCTGTTTAACAGATATGCTCTTCTTTGTTTGAAACGCACCAGTTGTGTTTGCCAGCTCTGTTGCTTTTTGGAAACATTTGTAAAAAAAATGGTTCTCTCATTCTTCAGCTATAAACTAGTACTTCTTCCTTCTCTGTGTGCTTCACTTAAATCTGCATTGACAGTTCTATGGGTCAGGGGCCATTAGATATGCCACAACGTTCTCAACGGACTCCATTAGTGCATCTACTTACTTCAGGGAGCTTTGACCTCATTAGGGAGCTTTGACCTCGGGGTAGTCTTCAGTT
The DNA here is from genome assembly GCF_052324685.1 of Brachyhypopomus gauderio. Taxonomy (NCBI): domain Eukaryota; kingdom Metazoa; phylum Chordata; class Actinopteri; order Gymnotiformes; family Hypopomidae; genus Brachyhypopomus; species Brachyhypopomus gauderio. The sequence goes on from NC_135228.1 coordinate 9,083,726, forward strand.
CTGTTGTCTAACAGGTGCATCATCAGTAACTGAAATTTTTAAATTGGATTATGTTAGTATACCCTGTTATCATCTCTGCACTCAATCAGTTATTCCTTGCATTTCCTATTTGCTGAGTAAGTGAAGATTCTGAAAAGTATACAATGGCAACCAGTCATAAGACAAGAAACACCACTAGATAAGCTAAGCTTTCAACTAAGGTGGTCCTACCCTGAAACCCGGTAGCACACACTAAACACATTGATCCTGCAGGCACCATCACACCAGAAGGTGACTTTACCATTGCATAATTCACTGATGACAATCACTGTTCAGTAATAAATGATGAAGTTAACATGGCAATAATTAATTGCGTTCTTTAATAATATTCATGCCATTCCAGCCAGGTACCTTTTCGTGGTCATTTTCAATTTTCACATTTTCAACCAAAATGCCACAGCGAGCAAGAATTTTACCCATAATATGAAAATTAAGCTGCAAATAGGGAACTGAGAGGCCATTTGCTGCATTCAACGTTAACCACCCACCGTCTCTCAGCAGAGGGGTTTAAAGAAGCTCAGCATCTTCATGGGTAGAAAATATTTAAAGGTCAATTATACAAGAGTCTCACTTACAAGAATACCTTTCCTTTTTCCATTTTTTCCACAACACAGAATGTGTTAATTTGTGCTTAAAGAAGAAAGAGTGTTAGCTTTACCTATAGTCTAAGTATACCTCACAGCATTCAACAGTTTGTGTCTGCAGTTTTCTCCATTAATATTGCTGTTGTTTACTGTAAACATATCAAAGTAACCTATACAGTAAGAATCTGTGACCCACTTCTGGTTTCAACATGGTTTACTACTTACTTCTTATAGTAGTATGCAGTAAAATGTCCATTATGTCACTTAACAGAAGAGTACTAAAGTCACATGCATACCTGTCAAGTGTCCCGTTTTGGCCGGGACAGTCCCGTATTTTACCGCTCTGTCCCGGCGACATCCCGTATTTTTATTTTCCCGTATTTGTCCCGTATTTTCAGTTTTCAATTTTTATTTTTTTAAAGCATTCATGTGCCGCTCCAAACAGAATTCTGTCACTAGCCTCGCAGGAACTGCCACCCAGACTACTGCAGGTAGCAGTTCTCGCGAGGCTAGTGACAGAATTCTGTTTGGCGCGGCACATGAATGCTTTAAAAAATATATAAATTAAAACTCGCGGGTTTAGTGTCGACAGTGGGAGCAAACGTGGAACAACAAACCAGGATTTAACGAGAGAAGGCAGTCCTGCCTAAAAAGCTAAGCGTACGTGTAAGTACCTTGACGAATGCGACAGGGAATTTATTTTCCTAAAGAGGAGCATGAAGGGGCACAGCTACTCATTCTGTAAGATATGTAGCTGTGATTTTAGTGTCTCTCGTGGGGGAAGGAACGATGTCCGTACAGCACGAACAATCTGCCAAGCACAAACGCGGGCTAAAGGCACAGAAATATGCCCAGGAGATGTCCCCATTTGTAGCTAGAAATACCACTACAAATTTTTAATTGTTTTATTCATTTGTAGTTCAAAACATATTTGAGGTGTTTTTTCTTCACTTTTGCCACTTCAAAGATGTTTTCGTTTCTCCTACAGCCTCGATTGCGGCTATATGCAAATAACTGATTATGCAAATTAGGCGATGACGTCATATACGGGAAATGTCCCGTATTTTTAAATACAAAACTTGACAGGTATGCACATGACCATATGACTAACGATTGGGAAGACAGGAGTGACGCAAATGCAAGATATCGGGAAGGTAACTGAAATGCTTTAATACAACAACGAGAAACGCACAAGACAAAACAAGCGGTAACATGAACACAACGCAATATGAAACTTAACACAAACATGTAACATCTAGCAGACCACTACTTCAAATCATAACAAACAGTAAGGTAAACCTACGACAACCGAACGAACACGGAGGGTAGGGTTAGTGTTGCCACTTGTCCCGGTTTTCCCGGGCTGTCCCGGTTTGTCCCGGTTTTTCTTCTTTTTAATATTCGGTCCCGGCAAAAAAAAACTAGGTTAGTTCAAACCACGATTCAGACTGTTTCTAATCCGTGTATCATTCGTTCATTTGATATTCAACTGAAAATCAAAATAGGAAAATCAAAAAAACAATTCATTATTTTGTTTTTCGTTTTGAAAATGAAAACAAAAAAACAAACCAGGCTTGTATTTTTCAGTTTTTTATTTGATTATCCTAACAAAAATAGCTAAATAAAAAATCGGATTCGGAGCCGAACTTGATTTAGATTTTTTAACTTGACCCATTTGTGTGCCCCGGAAGTTACTGATATGTTTATTCTTCGTGGTCTTCGTTTGTGCGGGAGTGCACTGCAGTGTTACTTGTTCTACTCTGATTGTAGTCTAGACATTGGAACATGGTCTATATTGGTATAGACAACATGACCGGACTGGAACCACATACTAGTTTAATTAAAGATTTATTTGAAGGTGGTCAGACGCATGCATGCAAGATTTCGTGCACGTTGCAGCAAATGGGTATCCAGTGATGATACTGGTCCGGTGTTAATATTTGTCGTGTTTTGTAGTGCTCGTTTACTTTAGTCTCTGCCGTGTTTTCTGTGCCTTGTATTATTTCAGCATTCATACTTATATAAACATGTTTTCCTTTCATAATCGCTGTGGTCCTTTATATTCCTTCGTGAGTGTTTCTGTGAAGTGTGTTCTCGGTATGCCTCGTAAGTCGTGCACTCTCCGTGTGGGCGCGGTTTACTTAGAGGTAGGGTGACCAGACGTCCTCTTTTTCCCGGACATGTCCTACTTTTGAGACCTAAAAAATGTCCGGGGGGGATTTCAAAATCGTCCGGGATTTTGTTTGACTGCCTCAAACAGAATACATGTACAGTGCAAAAGTGTTTACAAGCGAAAGCACGTGTGTCCGCCGGTTCTACGGCGATTAAACAAAAGTGTACGTTTACGAAGGAGTTAAAGAGAAAAAACGTTCGACACACACACCATCCACCTAAATCATTCACCGATACACCGATGACCCCCACCCAGCACAAAAGGTGTCCTCCTTTTCAGAAACCCAACTCTGGTCACCCTACTTAGAGGAGACTAGCTCCGTTAATGTGCCAGCCCTTCATCTCGATTGTGTCCAACCCACCACGTTACACAGATATTGGTATATTATTTATTTCAGTAATTCCATTCAAAAGGTGAATCTTGTATATTATACTAATTCGTTGCACGCAGACTCATATATTTAAGAAAATTTGAATATTGTGAAAAGGTTCAATATTGAAGACAATATTAAATAGCTAAATAATGAACTAAAAGTGGTCTCTCAGTCTAGTTCTGTATGCTACACAGTCATGGGGAAGAAAAACAAGTAGTTTTATATTAAGTGCATCCTAAACAACAACCTACAACTCTTACATGGGTATTTACATGTGCTGTCATAAAATAAGAATATTATGAAAAGCTATTGAAATAATTAGATAAAAACTCACCATCACTATTAGTTAAGAGGTAAAAATACCTATATCTGAGTTGTAGGTTGCTGGTCATCATGGGCTTAATGTAATACAACTTGTTTGGTGCTGTTCTGATGGACCGTTTAAAAGCTATTGAAATTAAAAGGTAAAAACTCACCACCACTATTAAGTAAGAGGTAGAAATACCCATATCTGACTTATAGGTTGTTGCTTAGGATTGCACTTAATATATAAGAGCTTGTTTTATGATCTTATGATGCACCATTTAAAAGCTATTGACATAATTAGACAAAAACTGACCACCACAAATTGGTGCAAGGTAGAAATACCCATATAAATTTGCCATATTTTGACCATTGTGATTTTTTTTCACTGCGATCGAAATTTGTCCTCCACTTTTTACCCATCTGTGCAGTTAGAACACACTGGGCTGTGGTGCACACGTGCCCAGAGCAGTGGGCAGCCCGGCGCCCGGTGCCCGGGGAGCAGTTGGGGTTAGGTGCCTTGCTCAAGGGCACCTCAGTCATGGCCACAAGCCTGGGAATCAAACCCACGACCCTCCGGTCACAAGACCAGTTCCCTACAATCAGGCCATGACTGCCCGTTGTATTACACAAAGTGCATCCTAAATAACAACTATATAAAAGTTGCAGATTGTTATTTAGGATGCACTTTGTGTAATACAACTTGTTTGGTGGTCTTATGATGGACCATTGAAAAGATATTGAAATTATTGAAGAAAAAAAAAAAACAGAGTGTGCAGTGCTCTGGGGCCTTTACTACCGCCACTTGCGTCAGTGTTAACCGTGTTAATGTAAATTGTAGACAGTGCCTTAGACGTTGTAGCGGTCACAATAGTACATTTTAAATAAAATGTTTGTCTACAACTTAAAATATGTATATTCCTGGCGTAAACAAAGCTGTAGGTATTTATTTTGTTTGCCAGAAATGAGAATTTGCACATTTTGGCACTTATTATTGAAGAAAGAATTCCGAATATGCGACCGTGAAACCAACTTTACCGCAATCAAACGAAGACCACGAAGAATAAACAACTTCCGGGGCACACAAATGGGTCGAGTTAAAAATCAAAATCAAGTTCGGCTCCGAATCCGATTTTTTATTTAGTTATTTTTGTTTGGATCATCAAATAAAAAACTGAAAAATACAAGCCTGGTTTGTTTTTTTGTTTTTATATTCAAAACGAAAAACAAAATAATGAATAGTTTTTTTTGATTTTCTGATTTTGATTTTCAGTTGAATATCAAATGAACTAATGATACACGGATTGTTTCTGCACACTTTAAATCTGTTTTTTTTTTCTTGCTGTGTCCATTTTAAACTGCTCCGGTAACATTTTACGTTCGTTTGGCAATCATAGTGTTACCAGGTGGGGAATGCCCATATGCCAAAACAGCATCTTTCTTAAAGGTGCACTATGGGATTGCTTTGTTAACATTGAAATAAGTCACATTATTGAGTCAAGAGGAAAAATATCTGCTAAAATGTGTCCTTCTGATGTCATCCCATAAAGCATAAAATATTAATAAAAATTCAGAGTGTCATGCAACTCATCCCAGGACATTGCAACTCCCAGGAGATTGCAACTCCCAGGATGCCCTGTGTCGACTGTTCTTTTCATGGTTTGACCCGGTTTGCCTAGTTTTCTTAGATTTTTGTGTTTACCTGACCTGGACTGTTTTTAGACTTTGACTTTTGGAATATGTCTGGACCCCTCTGCCCGGTTTTGGCCTCCGTTCACTTCAATAAACACAGTGTGTTTATGTCTGTGTGCGTCTGTAACTACTATGTATCCCACATCACACAGAACTGTAGAATTGGTTTTTTTCAGACCATCTCAGACATCTTTACATATTAACGTCATACAGACAGGCTAAGAAAGAAGGTCAGGATCAGTGGGCAGATTTCTTGAGTAATGTTAGTTGGGTCTTTGCTGACAGGAGTGGAAGTAGAAAGATATTATTGAATATAGAGACATTAGAATGGCAAAACAATGTTCTTCCGTGGTAAAGAAATTATCTGAAGAGAGTTGGTAAGCTAAAAGTAAGAGAGACAGAGCATCAAAAACATTGGCTTGGCTTTCCGAGTGCCATGATCTCAATGAATTCAGGAGTAATAGTGAGTTGGCTTTTATTGCTGAACAGGTACGTTTCACTGGTGGCATGCCATATAGATATCGAAAATAGTGTAAAGATTTGAAAAATGTATTACCAATTTGAAATCATAAACCTCTCTTACCTCTTAGAGACCGGACTGTAACGGGGCATTGGTCCCGAAGCATGAGGGACACACCCACTCTCACTTACACACACCTACTCAAGCCCTGCCTCAATCCCAGTCACCTTGTTATTAGTTTCACCTGTTAACTGGTTTGCCCTTTCCTAGATTTTACCCACGGGTAGCTGCCATCAATACTGCACATTCCAACCATTTAGACAGCAGGGAAGGCCGTGTGCCTGAGCTCTGCTGTTATCATTTTGCTGTTGTTATTAGCCAGTGTTTACTTGCTGCATCGCCAGCTTTCTTTATTTCTCTCTATATATTTATTTCTTTATATAGTCATCATTATAGAAAATAAAACTTCTTATACTAATAATATGGTTTTGACATTAACTGATTACTTACATTAGCAGAAACCCAATGTAACAACAATAATCAATGCAGCAGTTAAAATAAAACTGGAAAATAAAATTGCACACAGGTGGTGCAGCAAAGGAGATGGAAGCAACATCAAACACATGAAACAGTAGAGACAATATGAACAGAAGTCACATGGTAGCCACAGCCACATAGCCATCACATGGAGGCTGTTGTCAGGAAAACATAGTCACACTGTCACTGTGAAAACCATACTATACGTAATATGCATTCTCATCTTTAAAAGTATATATTTTGTTCTCATCGTTAAGTTTGAGTATTGGAAAATAGGGAATATAGGAAATAGGAAACAAACCCCAGAGGGTTTTGTTTAAAGCCCCACTACGCCTTACTGAGGTTCTGTATGGAGAAATACATCTGTAGTTAAACAGTTCTAATAGCCCCTCATAACAGTTACATAAAAAGCACTCATGTAAGTAGCTTGATGAGTAGGATTGCTCATAACAGCAATATAATTACAAGTGTTTTGCAGTTTGTACAGGGCTATTGACAACAATCAAAGCAGCCAAGTTTTATCATTGAATGTGTCACCCCCCACTAAGCATGTAAGTGTACACTGATAAGTGTGTATGGATACTCTGGACCAACACAGTGGAAGAAGACGAGGCATGGATCTTGTTGTGTACTGTGAAACATAAATGTTCAGTAGAATCTTGCAAAATATTTCAGGATGGATAAGTGAAAGCATTGTTAATCCTTGTCTAGAAAAAAAATTTGATAACCCAACATTGGTGATTTTAGTGTTACTAAATTTTATATATTCACAGTTATTTTTACACAACCATTCTCTTTTGCAATTCACTTTTTAGAGCCAATGATACTCTCAAAAATGGACCAAATGGGCATTCTCACAGACAGGTCAATACTTCAATGATGAAGTGCTATTTTACTTTTAATTAAGAACATTGATTCCAAGCTGCATTCAGTTCTATCAATGTCTTGTTTTTTCATTTGCAGTATGTGATTCCCAAGACATTCTACAGGTTGTTGCATTTGTGGTCTTTAGTAATAGAACCCAACATATAAAGAACATGATACATTTATTTTGGTAAGTCACATTATTTTCTGTAATCCTGGTTTTGGCTTTTTTTTGTTTGCTTTTTGCTGTTAAAAGGGAGGTGTTCAGAGCTGTCACAGCACAAAAGACAGATGCTCTGCTATAGACTGCCAGGTCAATTTGGCATTTTTTCAGTGAGGTCATTAGGTACTCGCCTCTCTTCGTCTGTGCTGAATTAAGCCAACAACACGTCTTGAAGGTTCAGCAGTGTGGTATGGTATATGAATGAATGAATGTTCGGTTTATATAGCGCCTTTCAGAATACCCAAGGCGCTTTACAATTTAACACAGGCACAAGTCACAGACAACCAATCACACACACACCGGCGAGAAGCGGCAGCCAATTGCGCACAGCGTACTCTCTACCGGAAGCCACAGCCCCCTGGGGGACTGAATGGGGTGCAGGAAGGGGAGAGTGGACAGACCCTAGTGGCAGAGCACCATCCACCACTGGGCATACAAGCACACACACACACACACTACTTTTTATTGAACAATGAGACACAGACACACACTCAGGGGAGAATTTGTCAGGGACTGCCAATTTACCTAACCTGTTTTTGGACTGTGGGAGGAAACCGGAGATCTCGGAGGAAACCCACGCAAACACAGGGAGAACATGGAAACTCCACTCAGATAGGCACTTGAACCCAAGACCCCAGTGCTGAGAGGCAGACATGCTAACTACCAAGCCACCGTGTTGCCCGAATATCATATATATATATATCAGCCAAACCCTCTCCAAGATCACTTTTCAGTCAAACACTCACCTCTTTATTCTTAAGCATACATTCGACTTTCCTACTAGACCATACTCAGCCTGACACTATTAATGTACACTCGTTTGCACCAGTTCCATACGGGCTTTACACATCACACCAACAGCATACACAATGTTAATGTCCTTATAATTACCCACTGAGCTACCCATGTGCAGCCAATCAGTTTCTAAATCATAAAATTAATATTTGCCTCCCCAGCAACTAAAACCATACTCAGTCCCCTTGCACCATTATGGTGTACTCAGTACCACTAGATCCATATTGATTTTACATATTATACCACCAAGCATTCCCATAAACTACAGATCTATACTGGCCTGTTCAGTGACTAAGGCCATACCAGACCCACTGGCAACATTAATGCATGTTAATTGGCACCAGTTCCAAATGGAACAAGTAAATTACAAAATGACATGACAACAATCTCACCTGCCCAGTTTTCAATTTACCTGAAACTTTGAGCACCTCGGTCGTTCCACCTTCATAATGCATTTCCCAAAGAAGCCTGTGCACTCCTCATCCACAATCACTGACTCCTTCAGCTACTTCGAGAATTGATGCAGATTTTAAGGCAAAAGGTGGTCGCACCATGTACTGATTTGATTTATATCTCTCTTTTGTTCATTCACTTTGCATTCTGTTGTAGTGTGAGAAAGCATTTTTCATTCCCTTGCTCTGAGGGTCTACTGTCACAATCACAGGAAGCGCATCCTTTCATAAAGTTTGGAACTAACCATCACTGGTCCTTTAAGGTTCCGGCAGCATGAAGTGAAAAATTCTAAGAAAGGTTTTCTTTCAGCCCTCCACTGGAGACCCAAAGTTCACGACTAAGGTCCGGGTGACTGATAAAAAGGGTTTCCTCAGTCCTGGGGTCATGAACCTTGGGTCCCCTGAAAGAAACCTTTTTTGTTAGCATTTTTCACTTCATGCTGCAGGAACCTTAAAGGACCACAGACAGTTTCAAACTTTGTGAAGCAATGCTGTAGTGCAATGCAATGCTTCCTGTGATTATGACAGTAGGCCCTCAGAAATTGGATTAAGAAATTGGAAAATTTCTTCACTACACATGCATAGCCCCCTACTGTTGAAGCATTATGCATTTGGCACTGCATCAGGACTTTAAGGACACTAAAGGTTTTTTCTTCCGGTTTATCTTTCAACTATGCAGAATCTTACAGCGCAAACCTTCTGCAGAAGGAATTAGAACACTTGTAAGTCAACCAGCCAGTGATGATATGTAAGATTCAAACACAGCTGTAGGAAATAACAATGCACAGTATTGTGTATTTCCTCTGTTGATTACATTTAGTCTGTAACTTCTACACAGAGCCCTTTCAGTTCTGTCACCTCGCAGCAGGGAACTTCAATGAGAACATAACAAAAATAATGTTACTAGGACTAACACTACAGTCTATGAAAAACTTTGCCATGAGCCTTCTCAAGATCTCTAAAAGGAGTCTGATTCATCTTTTGTCACTACAACAACTCCAACATAAACACAGTGGAAGAAACTCTTTTATGATTTACTAAACCACAATAAACTGTGGACGAACTGTACTAAAGGTTTATAAACCTGCCATATTGATGTGCAGTCTTAGTACTTCTGAATACTAGCTCTTTTTATTAGTGAACAGTAACAGATTCCCTGGAGCACTCTGTAAGTCATATAAATCTCAGAGCCCCATTCACTAATTACACCCCTCATCGCTTTAACACACCCTCAGCCACCTATGTTGAGCAATTCAAAAAGCACTTGACACTCCCAGGAACCTCAACTATTTTCCATTTTTTATTGTCCTCTCTTTTTCTCTGAATGAGTACTTCACCTTACTTAAATAGCCTCCACAAGCACTAGATCTCAATCCTCTAGAGCCCCGTTGGGATGTGGTGGGATGGGAGACTTGAATGACAGATATGCAGCCAACAACTCTGCAGCAGATGCATAATTTTAGCATCTCTGAGGAATTTGTCCAGTGCATCTGTATGTCTGTATGTAAACAACAGATGTTATATATATATATATTTCAGTATTTTTTGCACTTTGTGACATGGCAGAACTTGTGAACTTGTGCAATCAAAAAGCGGACACACTCGCTGAGGGGACTGGTTTTTAGACAATAACGTTTATCTAGAAACATCCATGATATCACACAAATTGACAGAGGACCTACAAACAACACAAGATCGATGCAGCATATGATATAAAAACTTCCCTGAGAACAATTTAATCACATGATTGGTGCATGCCTAGTAAAGGGTACGCTGTGTGCCTGTGTTTGCAGCTCCTTTACTGGTGTTTATTTTCTTTGCTTATTCCTTTTTATATACTGTGTATAAAAGTATACTTTTATATAATAACGCAGCATAAGTATTAGCTTCTCTGCTATTATTGTTTTGGCTGCTATGTTGGACTCCGTGTTAGCGGCTGTGGCTGTTATGCTGCTCTCTGGTTTTGGTGAGGACTTCCAGCAAATTTACTCCCTGGGAGAACCTCACAATCTGCGCTTTCCATCTCTGCTGGACTCCACTACATACGGCATGTGTCTCTCCGCTGGTATGCTGGTATTGCTCGTCGGCCTTGCTACATCCACGTGTGTGGACACAGACATCACTTTCTATTCCACCAATCATCTGTCTCCAGCATTCCTGTTCCTGTTCTTCAGCTTGGTCCATCTCTTCAAGCTTGGTTCTTCGATGCCTCAGCGTGAAGTGGACCTCAGAGCTCTAAGAGAGGTCCCACAGTCTTGGGTTTTTTGCACTGCTTTCTGCCCCTGCATCTGCTCAACCTTGTCTGATTAACCTGGGTCTGTTCAACTGTCATGCCATAACTGATAAAGCTGCTTCTTAATGACCTTGTCAGACAGCATCACCTGGATATCCTCCTGCTAACTGGAACCTGGCAATGACAACATGACTACTACTATTTAAATACTGCCGATGCATGTGGGTTTAAACATTTCTCTGCCCACAGACAGAGGGAGAGTGGTGGAGGTTTAGCAGTCATATTTAACAGCAAAATTACTATGCGTGTGATACTCAACATTTCTACCCAACTTCTCAAATCTAGGTCCATTCTATGGGGTTTCTTTGCTTTTTTTATTGTTTGTTTCGTTCTTGTTTTCTTTTGTTTCTACTATTTGTTTGTAAAGCATCTTTGGGTATTCTGAAAGGCACTATATAAGTCGAAATTATTATTATTTTATTCAAAATGTTATTATTATTAAAAACTAACAAGGCACACAGAAAAACTGATTACACAAAGTACTAACATGGATTAGACTAAATACCCTTTCGACATAAAGACAAGATAACAGACTTGGCAAGTAACCTGACAATAAACTGAATGCTAGGAAAGACTTAGGTAATTAACTCCACATAAAGCCATATACAGACATGAGAAACCATGAACTAAACAGAAACATAAATTGCCGTAAACATAAATACACCGTACCATCCGAAAGACGCACACACGTTAAACAATGAACTGCAAAACACGACAAGTTTCACAAACACACTCACTCAGAGGCAATAACCGTAACATTGGCTATCACAATCCGTATTGCTATAACGTACAATTGCCATAACCTACAAACCCACAAACTGTTATGAACATGCTGTTCACATTTTGACATCATGAGACCAAGGCAACACCTAACAAATGAATGGACCTCGCTATTGTGAATCTTTAAACGGGAAGTTCTCAGATGGAAGTGGCCACTGAGCTTAGGGAGTCCACAGAGGGAGTCCGTGAGGAGGCGGACACAAACACTGAGGAGAGCGAGATTTATTCAATGGAATTCCATAGTCATAGTCAAACACGCATGCATGGTTCATATCGGGAGGGCAACCAGAACACGACAGGAAAACAGGAATATTAGCACAAAGGCAGGGGAACAGAGACTAGGCAGAAATACACGCTGGACTATGAATACTCACGATGTGGTCATAAATAGATCGTGACGAGCATAAGGCAAACAGAACCAAGACACAAAACAATTGATAACGACATGGGAAACACAGGGACTATAAGTACACAGAACTAACAAGACACAGCTGAAAACACTGACGACATGGGTGTGGCAGATGGGAGAAACCATAGAAACAGACAACAAGGCGGGATCAACGAGCAGGGAACAACACAGACACGAGTTACAGGGAAACCGGAGTGACAGCTAGGAGAGGGGGGCATAGCCCTACGTGACAGTACCCCCCCCCCCCCCCCCCCCCCCACTCCAGGGCACGCAAAGGCGGACAGGACAGGGAACCACGGGGCACGGTGAGAGATAAGGACAGCAGACACGGGACAGGACACCCCAGGACAGATTGGAGGGGAACAGATATGGGGACAGAGGAACAGAGCAGAGGTGGGTAGGAACGCGTTACATTTACTCAAGTAGATTTTTGGACAAAAATGTACTTGTAAGAGTAGTTTTAATATGAACGACTTCTACTTTTACTTGAGTAAATATGTGCTGAGAAAAATACGACTTTTACTCCGTTACAATCGGATTTGCGCCGCGCTACCATTACTTTCGTTTTGTAAATCATTCGTCTTTTCAGTGAGAAGACTGATCAACCTCTCGTCACCCGAGTATGAGTGAATCAAATGAAGCCGGTCGGTCACGTGATCACATACGCAAACCTTCCCCACCGGTAGCAAGAAAGTTACAGAAAAACCTACCAAGCATCCCTGACCTCACATACAGCCAATGTTTACATTACAAATGTGTAAAAGGGACAGTTATATAATGCGCTGTCAGTTGTGTCTGCCAAACGTGTGGACATTTCAGCCTACAAGAACTCAACATCAAATTTGAGGAAACACGATGCGATAAGTTTGCCGTATGTATAATTGTATAATGCTATATCTCTGAGGCATAACCTTTGTATGATGTAATTATTAAATGTAACGCAGTGCAATACTAAAAACCAGTTCACACTCCGAGTGTACACACCAAAGACCGTGGTACACACTAGCAATATATGATGACTAAGTTTGCTACAAATTGATTCAGTTGGCGTCAAGTTGTAGCTACACGTATTGGCTGACAGTCTCATCAGTTAGTGCCTTTGTGGAACACATTAAAGTTACACAGGCCTAATAATTAGGAACAAACTAAAATACATTTTAGTATTAAAAATAATAATTTTTATATATTATATTTATAATCTATTATTTTTGTTATCATTAAAAGTCATTGTTTCCAGTAATTCAATTTCTCATGATGTAATTTATTGACACGAGACAGTACTCATCCATTTACTCACTACTTGAGTAGCTTTTAATCAAAATACTTTTTTACTTTTACTCAAGTAAATTTTTGGATGCATACTTTTACTTTTACTTGAGTAACATTTGGTTCAAGTAACTTTTACTTGAGTAAAATTGTTGAATACTCTACCCACCTCTGGAACAGAGACAACACCACTGGACACTGACACAGGAACAGGTACACAGACTTGGACAGACACAACTACGGGGACAGGAAACAACACAAAACCAGGGATGGGACAGGGGACCAAGGGGAACACAGGCAGAGGATGAACTACCATATGTAGGTGCAAACAGCACATCAGGTCCATGCCCACTAGTGGGCAACACTGTCTCTGGGGGAACAGGATGGACGGGGACTGGCTGACGTGCCGTGGGGACCGGCTGACGGGCAGCAGGAACAGGCGGGGCTGGCTGGCAAGCAGCGGGAACAGGCGGAGACCACTGGCAGGCAGCGGGAACAGGTAATGATCTCTTGAGGCGCTGGGGCAGCAGGGTTCAGCTTCGGGACCATGGTCCTCTTCCCCAGTCTGGTCTGCACCTGGAAGAACATACATACACAACTGCTTCTCCGTGGCTTTCATTGTGATGACTCCGCCTCACCAAAGGCATCGGGAGCTCACAATGGCTTTTGAAAGTCAACCGAGAGCCAAGCCAACAATCGTCTGCATATTCATTCCGTCTGCCCAGATCTTGCACTACAGGTCGCTCTTCCCTATAGTGTTTACCAAGACGGGCAGACACATAGCGCTTATCTCGTTTGCGCTGTGATATCGGAGAGTTAAACTGAATTGAAGCAGCCAACATCTCATCACAGCGATTAAATGTACCAGAGTCTCGCTGCCTTGCTGTGTCCTTGTCGAATCGGTTGTTATGTAACGTTTCACACGCTGCGGAGCGAGGAGGACTATGAATACTCACGATGTGGACATAAATAGATCGCGATGAGAATAACCGGGAGGGTAGCCAGAACAAGTAAGGTACACAGGCATACTAGGACAAGGTAACTAAACACAACGGAGAAACACGGAACAGGCAGAGCTAAACACGGATGACGGAGAGCACAAAAGAGCGAACTTACGAACTGGAATGACAACAGGCTAACAGCACAAAGAGAACACACAGATAACCAGACTGGGGAATCACAGGGACTAATATACATGAAACTAAACTAGGAACAGGTGAAGACGATGATGACACGGGCGTGGCAGACAGACAGTAACCGGGGCGGGATCAATGGGCAAGGAAAACAGACACGAGGGAACCCAGAGTGACAGCTAGGAGAGGGGGCGTAGCGATATGTGACACGGACCTGCTCATGTGTACACATGTGTAGCGGATACATATGTTAGTTTATGGATTATGAACGGGGCACCATCCTGATTGCTCAGGAACCAGTATTGTGATAACGGAGATAGGTGGAATATGGTTTGATCAGTCTCATTACTAAAGGGTTAAGTTCTGGTTCCGCGCAGTGACCTAATACTATCGTGCACTACAAGGGTAACTCTAGGAGAACTAGGTCCTTATCCAGCTCATCTTCCCCCTGGTCACTGCCAGGGACTTCAGGTTAAGGATCTTTGCGTCTGACAAACTTGACTAGGTGGCTGGTACATTCGTCTAACTGGGTTTGCAGGATCTGAGTTCGCATTAGGTAGAAGTAGGCTATATTAAAGTTAACACGTATCCTAACCCCACAACGGTGGCTAGTACGGTGTCTGAGGTTGACCAGGAATAGGAGATAGGTTGAGAAGGGGGGACAGGTAGGGACACGATTTCCTTCAATACATTTCCTACTGGGGTCTAGTCAATCACTTGGGTACCTTCATATTGTATACATGTAAGGGTATGTGCCTCTAGTTCTAGATGTTGTTTTGCAAAGAAGTCGGTTATTTCTATTTCACTTTCATATTGATCAGGGTTTTACTGATACAGAGCCAAATCTCTGACATACAGTATAGCTTTGGAGGCTTTAGAGGTGACGGTGACAGGGCACTGCGCACTGTTCATCAGAAATCAGAGGCCACAAATATCATTAGTACTATCATGTATAAACAATTTATTTGGACCAAAGGTAGTAGATGTCTTTGGCTTACGTACACATGCATAATTTGGAAGAGTAAATTTGGTAGAGGTTTTCTGTAAACACTATGGGTAAGTTAACTAGGAAAATTGGTTCCCTATCTTGAGGGTTGCAATATATTAGAACCACACCACCTAAAGTATAGGCAAAGTGAGCCCGCAGATCTGTGGAGGTTCCTTTAGCAGCTTTGGTCAAATTGTTTTGTACCAAAAAGAGAGGTTTTAAATATGGAGGGGTTCTTCCCCTACCAGAGCTATCAACGGAGGCGCTGATTTCACGCCACATGTCTGACGTAAGTGTGTTTACCAGTTGGGTGTGAGCATCGTCAACATGTAGGACAGAGAGAAGCAAATTAGCCATTCGTATGGTCTTGTTTAAAAATGATGTTGTAAGTGTTAAGCACTAAGACAGTGAGGTTGTTACAAGCTGAATTTCAGGATTGCACTCAGCCAGGTCATCCTACTGAGATAATTGTACATCGTTAATCTTCTGCATATCATACATTGTTTAGCTATTTAACTACATGTTGGGCTAGGGTTCACCTTAGGGTTCACCCCCACTAAGTGTCTAGAGCACAAAGACAGCTTGGTTAGCACACATTGTGGGTGAAATAATGGCCAGAGTAGAGTATGGATGAAGAGTTGTAGATAGTTCTATGGGATTTCTTTCTTTAGATGTTTGTTCTCTAAGGTGGTCTTATGGGCTTTGATTTGATCGTGGTGAGCCCAAATAAAGTTGGATCCCCCCTTTCTGGAGGAACTTTGATTCGGTGGGAGAGTTCGTCAGTGATGGTGTAGGGCCCTGTGTAGTGTGAATAGGACTTATGAGCTAATTTCTCTGTGCATTGTCTGGCCCTGCCTGTAGGTGTGACGAACACAGAGGACCGCACCTTGTCCCCCACTTGGAACTCATGTTGGGATGCTTTGACGTCATAATAAGCTTTGTGTCTTCTAGCACTCTTTCTGAGATGTTGTTGTGCGAATGTGTATTTAGCCTTGCAGCGTTTGTGGAGGTTTGACTACAGAGGGGTTAGTCCTTGTTCTTGTCTTGGGGCTCTGTGAGTCAAAACTGAGGGCTGAAATTGGTGGCATACCGGGCAGTCTTTGATGTGTTTTATCCCATCTTTTATCATGCCAGGCCAGTAGGCGACTTGTTGCAGTGCTTGATGTGTGGCCTTTACTCCTTTGTGGCCTTCACATGGAGAGTCATGGGCATGGATCAGCATTTCCCCCCTTTGGCTTCGAGGGACCACGAGCGCAGGTGAAGTGAGGGCCTCGGAGACATACGTAGGCAGGCCCTTGACTAGACAGAGTGAGGATCGAGCACTACACACGTCACTAAGGTCAGGAACAGTCTTACTGTCAGGTTCTAGAATGTCATGTGTCAGGGAATCTGAGAGGTTAAGAACCATTTTGTGATCAGCCGGCTCTTGGGCCTGTAAGGCGAGGAGATCTGAATCTGACAATGCAGGTTGAGTTGATGCAGACTTGAGTTGGATTGATGGTTCTGTTTGTGACCTCGTACCCACCAGTACTGATGGGTTGGGAGGGAGGGAAAAGTCTGTGGCATCTTCGTCTAGGTCTTGCCCTGGACTACATGAATGTTCTAGAGACCCCCCTGTAAGTTCTGTTGAAGATGGAACCATATTGATGATTTGCTGCATGTGTTCTTCTTTTCCTGCAGTTGTCTTTAGGTCACCTGGAAAGGTGTCTTGATTTGCAAGACACTTGTTAGGGGGCCAGGTAGGCCGTGGTGTGTCTTGCTTCGGTTTAGTCAGTTTTATATCTGTGATGCCTGGCGGCTCCCAGAGGTGGCCAGGTATTGTGGCTTGTATTTCAAATGTGTGGCACACTGACGAGGGACCGGGTAGGGAAGCTGGTAATGGTTCCCGACTTGTGCCCAGATTTTTAGCTGTTTGCAATCGATCAGTGGCTCGAATCGGTTAAGGAGATCCTTGCCAATGAGAAAGGGGATGGTCTCCAGGGGAGAAATGTGAACCGGGTGAACGAGGTTCATCGGGCCAATAGTCAGATGGATCCAGACTATTTTGTCCACTGCTATGCTTGTGTGAGTAGGGTTGGACATTCAGGGGGTAACTTTGAGGCTGTAGCTCTTTGTTAGCTTTCCTGGTTATGGCTTTAACCTGATGGAACAGAGTGGTGGACATCAGGGTGAGGTCAGATGCTGTTTCTAACAGAGCTTCCTGAGTTAATGAATTTTCTAACTTCACTGACAGGTGGAGTTTGCGTGCAGCTCCTTTCTCACTGAGATGGCCTAGGAACTGTTGAATGGAGGTTCACCTTGGATGATGGAGAGATCCTCCTGGCCGAGTCTTTCTTTTGGGTCTAATTGTACAACTAATACTGTCTTATGAGGGGTGGAGTTCACCTCTTCTTGAGGGGGGGTATTAGTGGTCTTCCCCCCACCATATGGAGTTGGTGGGCAATAAGGCCTGATCTCTGTTTCACTGGAATTTTTGTGGAGTTCTTGTTCTGCTCTCTGGTGTTGTGGATGAATTTGTGGTCTGGGACTTTCTTCATTCAGCGCTGTGACGGAGAGTGGGTCAACCTTAGGGGCTTTAGTGGCTTGAAGGGTTCCCGCTATTCGTTTGATGAACTCTAGGTCTTCTTGGCTCATGTTTCCAAGGGGGTTGTTGTTGTCAGTGGCTTTATCTCTGGGCTGGAGATCTATTTTGCAGTGAGTTTTACCATGCCTTTCCTCGGTTTGACCTGGATGACTATCATATTGTGGCTTGTTGTGTGAATATGATTTCATCTTTGGAAGGGTGTTGTTCCCTCTGTAGTTGCTGTGAGTTTGTTCTCCGTTCTGAGGGTCTGAGAACATAGCTTGACGCTCTCTAGAGGAGCTTCGGCTGGTAGTAGAGTTGGACCGGTCTCTGTTTTGATCCCTCCAGCGGGATTGAGAGTGTCTGTGGCCTTCGTAAGGTGTTCAGGATTGGGGGCGTCCTCTGGCCTCATGGGTCAGGGTCGAGCCTGAGGGCTCCAAACCTGGGGCCTCTTCAAGCTCCAACCGTGGGAGTTTGGAATATGAGTTCCGGACCTTTGGAGGTTTGGACCGCTTTTGGGTATGTTTGATGAAACCCTTAATGGCTAGATTACGAAGCTGTCGGCTAGATTGTGTTTGAGGACAGGCTGTCACTCCGAGCTGGTGGCTAGTATTGGGATGGAAGTTGTGGACAAATAATGTCTTGAAGTTCAGGTCTTCCTCCATTTCAGGTTCATTGTGAGGCCCAAAGTAGGCCTGACGGAGGCGGGAATAGTATTGTTGGGGTGATTCCTGCCTTTGCTGTTTTGTTTCCATAGTGGCTATCAATCCCGTCTGATGTAAATGGTTGGAGAATTTGTCTTCTAATGCATGGCAGAGCAGGTTATAGTCTGCTCTTATCTGGAGAGACTGACGTTTGATGAAGCTACTGACCTCCCTGCTAGATGTCACCTTTATGAGGTACACCTTGTCATCTACAGTGGCACAGGGGAATTTTCTCAGGTAGTATTCAATGTCTTAAGTACATGCTGACATCATTATCACTATTGGGCTTTGGTTCGAAGCGGATGATGTTATGCGCTATTTTGTCCAGCTCTCTGTCAGAGGGTCTTAGAGGCGGGTAGCCTCCTGGCGACTGGCCTTCTGTGGAGGACCCGAGTCTGGCTAGGTCTATGTGGCCAGGCCTGCTTGGAGGGACTGAGGGGTGTCCTGAAGTGAAAGCATGTGTGGTAGGCAGCCCTGTATGCCTTGTTGGGCTACCTTGGTGGCTGGACGCGGGACTCTGTCTCTCCGGGTAAGGGTTTTCCCACTCAGGTCTTCTGCTCTGTTCAAGGTTCAGGGAATGATGTCTCTCGCTCCTGTAAGCGGTGGAACTTCTCTCTGGGGGTCCCCTTGGTTGGGGTGGATTCCATATTTTAGACTTAGCGCCTGCAAGTTCGATCTCTAGTTTGCGCTGATTTTGTTGTGACACTAACAAATCATATTTGGTCTTTGACAATTCTGACATGAGTTGTTGTTTCTCAAGATCCATTTCAGCTAGCATCTGATATTTAAGTTCGGCTGCTTCAATGCCATCTCTCTTTAATTGGGTGATCTGTTCTTCAATTTTGAGAATTGTTTGGGCGGCATTGTTGAGCTTCTTTTGCAATTGATCTCTTTCATTATAACTGGCTTTAAACTGTGTCATTGTCCGTAGGGCTATCTTGCTTATAACCTCGTTTAGCTCTCTGCCCTTGAGGGTTTTAGTTATGTGTGATGCTATGCAGTCAGTCATGAGATCAGTTAGTCTAGTGGGTTTAGCTTGTTGAGCTTCCTCTAATTAGCCAGGGACTATGTCTTTGGTTACTTCCTGCAAGGTGACTTCTACATCTCTCATGGTGTCATCTCTCTTTGGGGCGCTTGCCTGACCTGACTTACTCATGGTGTGTGAGTTAGGTTTTATCTGCTAGAGTTTTGACTTGGGTCAGCTAGATCTGATGGTGTTTGAAGGTAGTTATTGGAAGATTTTCTAGCTTATGTGGGTAGTGGACTGACCCGTGTGTAAATAACAAAACAAACAAAAGAAAACAGATATGTGTATGTGTTAATGGCAGTTTGTGTTTGTGTATTAAGTTCTTTCACTGTAGTGAGCGCTAGAGCTAGTTGCTCCGAACACCGTCACGCCGCCGTGAACTTCAGTGAACGGTCTCCTGCTCAGCAAAACTCCAGCAATGAGTAACTCTAGGTTGGTAGAACCCCAGGAGGAGGACCTGTTACCACAGTTAAAGATCACGCTACTGCGTCAGGGCTGAATACCTGAAGGAGGGGTTACTTGTGCAAGTATACGCCTCACTCAGATCTGACTAGCAATGGGTGCGATAACACGGGTTTGGAGTAAATCCAGAGGTTCACTGTGGAACCTCAGGAGGAAATACTCACACCTCGATTAAGGACCCACGCTATAGTGTCAAACTGAGTTTCAGGGGGGTTCACTGCTCACAGTGATTGCCCTATTCAGTCTGGATTAGTGGCAGGTGCAATAACTCTGGCTGGATATCACTCCAGGGTGTTCACCCCCACAGTCAGAGGACTCACACTGGATTACCAAGGACCCACATTTACTGTATCAACTACTGGGTGTCAGAGCCAGGCCGGCTGAACATGGTGTTCAGTGCTCTTGGGTCACACCCAGAATTGACAAGTTCCAGGTGCAGTGGCTCTCAGGTGAGCTTCTCGACAGTTGGATCCCCTATAGTATCAGGGCTGTTGTCTGCCAACCAAGAGCTACGATCACCCAAGAACCACACCTACGTGTGGGGCTCAGTGGCAACTACTGTGAACCTCCACAGTGAAAGATATGTGCTAGGCTGGTGGTTATTCCCAATTTGAATTATGTGATGGTATTTATTGTTGTTGTAGTGATGCGGCTAATGGTCTAGTCGCTCGCTGATCTGTGTTCTGCCTGCTTCCCTCAATCAACATATGTGGTATATACACCCTTTAAATCAACACGTATGACTAGAATAGGGAATGTTGAGTAAATAGAAGTAATAAGAATCAAGTGATAGATTACATATGTATGTATATATGTGTATAAGGCTAAATAGGAGATTATAAAAGTATGGTTAAATGTGCTTATTTGTACTTTACTTAAGTTGATTTTTTTTAAATACTTATGACTTTCACTTCACTACAGTTAAATAACAAATACAGTACTTATCACTCCACTACATTTCTGTCCAGCTCTCGTTACTTACTCGTTACTTCCACACACAACTCTCCTCCCCTCCCCCGATAGTATTTTCACAGGTGACAGCCTATCAGCAATCAAGGATGTGTCTGTGAGGTGTAAAATCAAGTTCGGTGTCGCTAGTCGTTCTTTTCCTAACAGCAACATGAACGAAGACGGCGGTGACGGAGCGTGCTCTTTCTTGCACCCGTGGCCGTACCTGGAAAAAATGTTCCAGTTTTCTGAACGGGTGAATGATTCATATCGTTTTAAATGTGTGCTTTGTTCGCCAAAAACGAACTATATAACTGCATATAAGAATTCCCCGTCGAACCTGAGGAAGCATATTACGGTATGTAGTCTAAATGTTTTGTTGTTAAGTGACCGTTTTCTATGTAGTCAGAGGAGCTTTGCAGTAAGGCTAGTGAAATGACTTTGCCTGCTCACTCCACTGCTAGGTCTGCTACGATAACTATAAATAATGTTAACATTATATTGGCAAGTAATTCAAACTACGGAAACATCAATAAGGGAAACCGTGTGGGTTAATCAGATCTTGTCAAATAATGTTTCCATTCTAATGTCAGTGTAGAATTAATGTCAATAATTCTAATGTGGCTGTGATTTCTAGTTTGAAACGAGTTTACTAGCATGGTGGTAGAGGCCTGCGCGGGACTGCTTTTTAAATCCCGCTCCCGCTTGTTTTAGTCCCGCTCCCGCCAAAAAATCGCTTGTTTTAATCCCGCACCCGCCCGCCACATACACATTTATGTCCCTCGCCCGCAATCCTAATATGAATTGAATTAAATTTAGTACTTGAAATTTTCTTATGTATTTATTAAAACAGCAATATAGCGATGAATCGCGTTGTCCCATTTCTTACCACAGTCCAAACACAATTTGGAGGACAATGGATGGACAATTTCCATCTCCATTAATTACAATGGAATATGACTTCCATACATCAGACTTTCCTGTAGTTGGCTTAACTGTGGTGTATTCGCCTGTTTTAATTGAATTTTCCACAGCTGAAACTGGTTGACCGTCTACAGTCTCTGCCATTTCTGTATCAAAATGACATACACTTCAAGTTCACGTGATCAGTTGCTTAGCCAAAATTAGTTTATTGCTTACTTAATGAATGATTAGTTGTTTTCGTCCTGTTCCTTATGCATGGAAATCATTGCGTTATTATTATAACTTTATAGACTATTTATTAATTTGCGGGATTTTTGTACATGTATATGTGGTCCCGCTCCCGCAGCGACTGGACTAATTAAACTCCCGCTCCTGCCAATAACAATTACATTCTGTCCCACGCCACAAGATATTCTGACGGGTTTCGCGGGATTACCGCAGGAGTGCAGACCTCTATCGGGCGGCATGGGCTTTAGCCATACTGCAAAAGGTTGTGGCAAGGTTAGACTACTAATGCCGCACTGCTAATTTTACTTTGTCTTTGTTAATATTGACTGTAGCATAATGTTGTATTGGATGACTGAATACCTAACTAGCAAAGAGAGAAAACCATCATTTTATTATTGACTTTTAATATGGTAACATAATTTGCTTAAACAGGTTAGGCTAGGCTAATCAGCGAGTGAATTATGGATTTAGAAAATGTTTTTGTTACTTAAACTAAAATGTTGGTTACCTTTTCTGCTACCACTACCTGAATGATGTACATCACTGGAATAGGCATTCTGGATTATTATCAAAGAATGTATGATTATTATGCCCAAAGTGGATTTGGTAGGATGTATAATGCTTTTTAACTAGGCTTACTGTGAAATTGTACATTGTCTTTTGTAGAGGAGACATAATGGTCAGCTCATGAAATATTGTGAGCTAACCACGACCGCCTCCAAGAGAAAAACTGATGCTGTGGCATCTTCAGGTGTCAAACAATTAAAGCTTGAGGACACAAGGAAAGTATCTCAGAAAACAGTAGACAACTCTATACTCCGCTTCATCGTCCAAGGTCTCCAACCCTTCTCCCTTGTAGAACAACCCTCATTCCAGGCCTTAGTCCTGGACTTGCAGTCAAACAGTATAGTGATGTCTCGAACTACAGTTTGCCGCAGAATTGACACAGCCATGATAACGATGAAGGCAAGAGTGAAAGAGGCAATGAGTAAGATTGCATACATTGCCACAACAACTGACTGTTGGACTGTGAGAAGGAGGAGTTTTATTGGTGTGACCGCACACTGGCTGGATCCATCCAGTTTTGAGAGACATTCTGTTGCACTTGCATGTAGGCGGATAAAGGGTCCTCATACATTTGATGTCTTGGCAAATGCAATCAATGACATACACACAGAGTATGAAATTTGTCAGAAAATAGTCAGAACCACAACTGACAATGGATCAAATTTTCTTAAAGCTTTTCATGAATTTGGAATGGATGAAAACCGTAATGACACTGAAGAGGCTGCAGATGAAGAAGACACTGATGAAGATGTTGGCTCTGAGACGGAAGTTGAGTTCATTGATGTTGATGCCATTATGTCTGAAGATGATGGCCTCCAGTACCAATTGCCAAAACATCATCGGTGTGCCTGTCACTTGCTGAATTTGGTTTCCACTGTGGATGTTGAGAATGCAAACAGTACAGAGGCCTACAAGAAACTTTCAAGGTCAGCCTTCTCCAAGTCCCAGGCTCTATGGAACAAGACTTCGAGGTCTACTCCTGCTGCAGAGTCTGTTGAGAAGCACTGCAAGTTTCAGCTGGTACAGCCCAATAAAACAAGATGGAATTCTTTATATTTGGCTGTGGAGCGCATTGTGAGAATCCTTAAGGATCAAGGGGAAGGACCCATGAGGGAGCTCTGTGCTGAACTCAAAGTTCCCATGTAAGAAATAAGCTTTTGTCTCCTAATGGTTTCATTGCCTATAGAAATGCATGCCACATTAAACCATCATTTGTTAACAAGTAACAGACACTAGGAAGAATGTTCAAATTTATGTCCAATTCCTGTGCAAGCTGATGGATAATTATTTTTACTTTATTGTGTTTTAGGTATACTCCAGCGGACATGGCCTTTTTGAGTGAATATTCCACCACCATGAGCCCAGTTGCAAAAGCAATAAATATATTGCAAGGAGAATCGGACGTTCAGATGGGATGGCTGCTCCCCACAATCACCACCCTCATCACCAAGATTGAGAAAATGAGACCATCACTGAGGTTCTGCAAGCCACTAGTTGATGCTGTCCTGGGTGGTTTGAGGAAACGGTTTGGCAGAATGATGTCTGATCCAGAGCTAATTGCAGCAGCTATTCTAAATCCGAAATTTAAAACCTCCTGGACCAACGATGAGGATGTCCTCAAGCTTGGTGAGAAAGATGTTGTAAATGTCCAATTTCCTAATTTTGCCTACTCTTGAAGAAAACGGAGACTGTAATTTTCATAGGTTAACTCATTAAACTCATGGTAAAGCTAGAATTGTTTTTGATTTAGGCCTGAATTACATCAAGGAACATCTTCCTGACCATGATGAGGGTCTTCATCCTGCTGACTCCTCCTGCACTTCTGATGAAGAGGATTTCTTCTCTAATATCAGGCATACGCACACACAGGAGACAGTCAAACAGCTGGATGCATACCTAACATGTTCAACTGAAGGTGTAACCATGTTATCAGCTTATTCTCCCGTTTGTAACCTCTCTCAAGTTAAACATAGCCTTGCCTGCCTCTGCAGCATGTGAGAGGCTTTTTAGTGCAGCTGGTTTGATCTTCAGGCCAAAGCGAGCAGCAATCAGCCCACGCAACTTTGAGAACCAGCTTCTGCTTAAGTTAAATAAGGACTTTTATAACTTTGACTGATTTGACCATTGAGATTTGAAGTGTATACGGTCAACACTAGTCACATAGTTTTATTTTTTTTTGTGTTCTGCAATTGTATTGCTGTTGGGCGGTTTGAAAAGCCCATTTGGGACCTGTGATAACTTGGTATGTGTTCCAACTGCATTTGAAGCAGTTATCAAGTCTGTTTAAAAGTACATGTACATTGATTCAAGCATGTACAGACATTACACACGTGCGTCTCCTAGACATGCATGAAATGGACCGTCAGTCATTTGTTTTTCACATTTCTAACAATGTAATGTGGAAACCCTGTTGCTTTTCAAGCAATTGCTTGGGACACAGGTGTTTTTCTAAGCAAACTATGTAAATTTTTTACACAGCAAATTTGTGTTTATACATAAATGCCCACATACACACAGATGATTGTAGAGCTCACCTCCAGCAACATTATTTGAACCTTGTGAGGTCATCAGTTGACTGACTATTTTGTTTTGTCTGTCTCGTCGACACTACGTAGCTGTTTATGATGGATAGCATTAAAATTGATATAAAATAAACAATTGCTTTGACAGTTGAATTTTTTATTCTGTAACATTCTACAGGTCCTTTTTCTGCAGCTTCTAGAAGCTCGTCAGGCATTAGCTTGTGGCAATGGAAACGTTACAAATGTGAAGAAGGGTGTACTTTAATACTTAAGTATTTTTAAAAGCAAGTACTTCAGTACTTTCACTTAAGTAAGATTTTGAACATGCAACTTTCACTTGTATTGGAGTAGGCTAACATTTGACCAGCGGTATCTGTACTTTGACTCAAGTAATGAAATTGAGTACTTCGTCCGCCTCTGGTTATATGGGATTTAATATAAGTTCCAATTTAAATTAAAAATTAAATTTCACTTGATTAATACTATAAAGCAAGAACTGTTGAGCTGTCTTGATTAACTTTTAGTCACTTTATTACTAATTGGTAAAAGTGGATCTAAACACACAATAACATTAATAACTCAATATTAATCAGTTCTATACAATGGCTTTATATGGTACAGTATAATACATTATACTACTTTAACTAGGTACATAAACAGCATGTGGCATTTAAATCTTTAAAGCAATTTCTGTTTCAACGCTTCAATTGTATTGACATTCCATGTGCAGCCGCACGATGGAGACACAAGGCTACGTTTCACAAGGCGAGGGCTAGCTTTCCAAAGCTAACCAGTTTAGCTATTGTTTCCTCCCTACTGGGGAGCGTGTCAACAGTGACGTGTCTACACGTTGTCTAAACAATTATATTTAATTAACAATGTGTGGCTTTCCACGCGAGGGAGACAAAGAGTTTGCTTTCACAACACAGTAAGCTAGCCTTAGCAGGCCAGCTACCTAGTTCAGCTAACAGGTTCCCTTTCCGCTAGGGAACGAGTGTAACGTATTGAACAGGCAGAGAGGGATCCAAATGCGGAAGAACACCGCTTTTATTTACATGAGACCCTGGTACAAACACAGACAGGTGAATCACGAGTACTAGGATCAGTAGTAACAGCGTTTTCTTGGCGTGGTCAGGACGGTCCAGGGTCATACCGGGGGAGCAGAAGTCAGGAGGTACAGAGGGATTAGGCAGGAGACAAGGTCGGGGACGTAAGCGAGGGTCAGGACACAGGAGAGCAGACAGGATATAGAAAGGCTTGGTACGCGGCATGAGTCGGCAATACTTCGCAACTGAGATGTGCTGGTGAAGTGCTTAAGTAAGGCTGAAGGGGGTGTGGTAATGAGGGCCAGGTGAGGCTGGTTAGGGAAGATCAGGTGGCATTCCTAACAGTACCCCCCCTCAAAGGAGCGGCACCTGACGCTCTACGACGTGCTGGGGGGCGACCGCGGCGCCGGGGGGCAGGAAAGTTAGGATGCGTAGCGTGGAAATCAGCGATCATCGTGGGGCAGAGGACATCCCTCGCTGGAATCCAGACCCGTTCCTCGGGGCCATATCCTTCCCAATCCACTAAATACTGCAGACCCCCTCGCCGGCGCCGGGACTCCAAAAGCTCCCGGACGATGTATGCTGGACGACCGTCGATCTCCAGAGGGTCCGGAGGTTTATCATACACAGGGGGCACGGTGAATGGGCTGTAGTGAACCGGTTTCAGGAGAGAGACGTGGAAGACGGTTAATACGGTAATGTGACGGCAAAAGAAGCTTGTAGGTAACGGCATTAACTCTGCTGAGCACTTTAAATGGACCGATGTACCGCGGACTGAGTTTTTTACATCGTTGCTTCAAGTTCAGGTTCTGTGTCGACAGCCATACTCTCTGTCCCGGGTGGTAAATCAACGCGGGGAGACGACGACGGTTTGCATTGAGCCGGCGTGTGTGTAGGGCACGCCGCAAGTGTACATGCGCTAGCTCCCATGTACGGGCACTGTGTTTAAACCATTCGTCCAGGGCGGGGACATCAGCCGGTGTCTTGTCCCACGGGAAAAACGCAGGTTGGTAACCGTATACACATTGAAAGGGTGTGAGTTTGGTCACGGTGTGTATAATGGAATTCCGGGCGTACTCTGCCCATGGGAGGTATTTATGCCAGTCGTGTTGAGAAACGCAGTACTGTCGGAGAAACCTCCCTAACTCCTGATTGTAACGCTCAACCTCTCCGTTAGACTGGGGGTGGTGGCCTGAAGTCAGACTAACAGTAATGCCAAGGAATTTGCAGAACTGCTTCCAGACTCGAGACGTAAACTGTGTCCCTCTATCTGAGACGATATCCTCGGGTAAACCATAAATACGAAATACGTAATGGAAGAGGTTAAGAGCTGTATCCATGGCAGTGGGTAATTTGGGGCAAGGAATGAGACGGCACATCTTAGAGAATCGATCTACGATTACCGTAACAACAGTATTACCTCCCGATGTGGGCAAATCTGTCACAAAGTCAACCGCGAGGTGCGTCCATGGCCGGTGAGGAACAGGTAAGGGAAGGAGTTCTCCTGCTGGAAGTGCACGGGGAGTACGGGTCTGAGCACAAACGGAACACGCCAGCACATAATCACGAACGTCATCCTCCCAGGACGGCCACCAGTAACGCTGAGAGATCAGGTGTCGTGTGCGTGTAATACCTGGGTGGCCTGTGCCCGCCGTATCGTGTGCGAGTTGTAGGATGCGTCCCCGAAGGGATACGGGCACGTATTGTTTCCCCTCCGGACATTCCACCGGACTGGGTTCAGTGCGCAAAGCCTCGTCCAATTCCTCTTGTACTGCCCAGCGAATAGCTGCGAGGAAACAGGACTCTGGCAGAATACGTCCAGGTTCATGAGTGGTTTCGTCCTTTTCGTGGATCCGTGACAGGGCATCGGCTTTGATGTTCTTTGACCCGGGTCTGTAAGAGACAGTGAAACGAAACCGGGAGAAAAACAGTGCCCACCTTGCTTGTCGCGGGTTTAGACGTCTGGCTGATTTCAGGTATTCCAGGTTCTTGTGATCAGTATAAACAATGAAGGGGTGTTCCGCTCCCTCCAACCAATGACGCCACTGTTCGAGCGCGAGTTTAATCGCCAGGAGTTCCCGGTCTCCCACATCGTAGTTCATTTCCGCGGGGGTCAGCTTTTTGGAGAAGTAGGCGCAGGGGTATAGTTTCGGCGGGCTTCCCTGCCTTTGAGAGAGAACAGCGCCCACTCCGACCTCGGAGGCGTCAACTTCCACGATGAACTGGAGTCGGGGGTCAGGAAGGTGCAGAATGGGGGCTGACGTGAACGCCTTTTTGAGGAGTGAGAACGCCTGTTCCTCTTCAGCAGTCCAGGTGAATTTCCGATTCCTCCCTCCCTTTAAGAGATTAGTGAGAGGGGTAGCCAACTCACCAAATCCTCGGATGAAACGGCGACAGAAGTTAGCGAATCCCAGGAATCGCTGCAGCTCTTTCGTGGAACGAGGGGTCGGCCAGTTTAAGACAGCTTCTACTTTCTGCGCATCCATGGAGATCTGGCCAGGGGACAGCGTACATCCTAGAAACGTC
The DNA here is from genome assembly GCF_052324685.1 of Brachyhypopomus gauderio. Classification (NCBI taxonomy): domain Eukaryota; kingdom Metazoa; phylum Chordata; class Actinopteri; order Gymnotiformes; family Hypopomidae; genus Brachyhypopomus; species Brachyhypopomus gauderio. The sequence continues at coordinate 9,112,607 of NC_135228.1, forward strand.
ACCGAGGAGCGATGGAATTCACATTTCTCCGCCTTCACGTAAAGATTATGCTCACGAAGGCGTTGCAAGACTGCAGAGACATGTCGGCTATGTTCAGAAGCAGACGGGGAATAAATCAGGATATCGTCTATATAAACGAACACGAAGTCATCGATCAGGTCACGGAAGATGTCGTCCATAAACGCTTGGAACACTGCGGGGCTGTTAGTTAGTCCATACGGCATTACTAAGTACTCGTAGTGCCCTCTGGCGGTAACAAAGGCTGTCTTCCACTCATCGCCCTCTCGAATACGGATCAAGTTGTAAGCGCTGCGTAAGTCCAGCTTGGTGAACACATTCGCCCCCATCAGACGCTCTTGGGAGGCTGTGATAAAGGGGAGAGGGTAAGCATTTTTCGTCGTTACGGCGTTTAAGGCACGATAGTCAATACAAGGTCGTAATCCCCCATCCTTCTTCTCGATGAAAAAGAAACCAGCAGCAACCGGGGAGGTGGATGGTCGAATAAACCCCTTCTGCAGGGCCTCGGTGATGTAGGACTCCATCGCCTGATCTTCAGGGCGTGATAGAGGGTAAGGTTTCGTCTTACGAGGTAAGGGGGCTCCAGGCAGGAGGTCGATTGCGCAATCACAGGGACGATGAGGAGGCAGACGACAGGCACTGTCCTTGTCGAAGACGTCAGCGAATGCGCGATACTGCTCGGGAATGACGTCAGAGAGAGGAGTGTCGGGGCTTTCCACCGAGGAGGACCTGAGTGGTAGGTGCATGCACTTACTAAGACAATTTTCATTCCAACGTACGAGTTCTTGTACGGGTAAGCTAACTTGACTGTACTTCAGTAACAATCGGCATGTTAGTGGGGACCTGCCCAGCTGCACGAACTCGTCAGACATCCGAAGACTCGGAGCACATACATTGGAAGGTGGTGCACCAGACGTAGCGACAGGAGCGTCAGTCTTACTGGGGTGGTAAGTCAACAACAACTTGTCAACGTTAATCGACGCTTGGATAAACTCTGATAAAGTGAGGGCTTCACTACGACAGGCGAGTTCAACCTGGACGTCGTCTCACAGACCACGGCGGAAAACCGTTTTCAAGGCAGATTCACTCCAACCGCTTCCTGCAGCTAGCGTACGAAACTCCCTAGCATAATCGGCAGCACTGCGTTGTTCTTGTTTGAGTTCGTAGAGCCGATCTCCCACGTCACGTCCGTCCGCGGGATGATCGAAAACAGCCCGGAACACTGCGGTGAACTGACTCTCCGACTGGAGGGCAGGGTCCTGGCTTTCCCACAACGCTGTACCCCAGGCGCCTGCTACTCCCGTGAGGAACGACAGGATAAAGTGGACTCTGTGTAACTCGGCCTGGAACCGGGCTGGATGATACGTGAAGTATATGGAGCATTGCATGAGGAAATTTCGACAGCGATCAGGAGATCCATCGTAGCGTTCCGGTTCTGCTGCAGGAACACTCACGGAGGTGGGAGCAGAGGTCGTGACGGGGCGGACAGCCTCCTGAAGGGTAGCGATGTTAATTCCCTGACTCCGTATGATATCCGTGAGTTGGCGGACCGTTTCAGTGAGAGTCGCGATGGTTACTTCTGCTGGATCCATTTGAAGGCGAAGTATTTCTGTAACGTATTGAACAGGCAGAGAGGGATCCAAATGCGGAAGAACACCGCTTTTATTTACATGAGACGCTGGTACAAACACAGACAGGTGAATCACGAGTACTAGGATCAGTAGTAACAGCGTTTTCTTGGCGTGGTCAGGACGGTCCAGGGTCATACCGGGGGAGCAGAAGTCAGGAGGTACAGAGGGATTAGGCAGGAGACAAGGTCGGGGACGTAAGCGAGGGTCAGGACACAGGAGAGCAGACAGGATATAGAAAGGCTTGGTACGTGGCATGAGTCGGCAATACTTCGCAACTGAGATGTGCTGGTGAAGTGCTTAAGTAAGGCTGAAGGGGGTGTGGTAATGAGGGCCAGGTGAGGCTGGTTAGGGAAGATCAGGTGGCATTCCTAACAACGAGTAACGTCAGAGGTGACGTATTTTAGCACCGCCTACCCAAGCGGGTCTCAGCGCAGCTTCAGTTTGCGTTCAGTTTAACTTAACCTCAGAAGGATGTACACTGATCTCAGACGACCACGTCTAGAGATGCTATAGTTTAGTTCAATCTTTTTGTTAGTTAAGCACTTTAAAAAAAACAGCAACAACAAGAGCACCGCTGCATTTCCACAATTACAATCTATGTTAAATATTTTATCACAATATCAACTACTTGTTCAAAGGTTAATTAAGACTCATAAATATTTAATTTGCCATGGGTTCATCGTTGAGCAACGACCACGCTGTGGCATTCACAAATACACAATTTACCGTGCGCCTAAGCGCCACCTGAAAGGATTAAATTGCAATTTGTGGCTCTTGGGCTTTGACTTGAGATGCTGGAACACGCGGCCCTCTCAAGGTGTCCGTCAAGACAAGATATTAACTTCGGATAAACGCAAAGAAGAATCTCTCGCCTTTAACTCGTATTTCCAGGGTTCGTCCATTGTAAGGCTAGGGCTGAACCTTGTCCCCGAAATATCGAGCTTGGTCACTTCAGACAGAATTTACGGTACCCGCGTAAACTCAGCTTATGACCGAGATATAAACTTAAAGTTGGTAACCGCAACTTCAATTTTCTACCTTTTTTCCTACAGAAAATTTCAAATTTCCTACAGAATTGCACTAGGGCAAGTGCGCTACAGCTGATCTTAAAGGAAGCTTCACTGATATAAACACGACGTGAAACATTTAACATAAAACACAAGTCATTTGCTCATATTCAACCAGTAAAGACACGGGACTATGGAAATAATTAATAACGGTAGCAGTACATTTCTGACCAATAGCTAGATATGACAACGGAACCCTCACACGGGCAGCACCATTATACATGCACCAGGTTCAGAGCATGTGTACTTCCTCTTGAACTGAATCAATATTAGCACTTTATTATATTATTTTTATTATATTATTATATTATTTGAATTGTAGAATTAGTATTATAATCAGTGTTGCGAATAACGGCGTCATTTTGTCAGTAATGGGATAATATAATTAATAATTAATTACTTTTCATGTCGTTACAACGCCATTGATGTTACTGGTCATTAAAAGCGGTGCGTTACTATATATTGATATACTAACAGTAATCCGAGCGGACCGCTGCCCAGGGTAGTGAGGAGTAACAGATCTCGATTGGTCACAGTTCTCGGTGTAACACCTGTTTAACTTAACAAGTTAGTAAGCAATTGGCTAAGGCAGCGTTATGGTCAGGGGTGTAGTGGGGGGGGGGTCGCATGGGGACGCCGACCCCCCACTTATTTTAACAGGGGGGATGCATCCCCCCAGTGGTGTAGTGGGAGTGTGTAGCGGGGGAACATCGACCCCCCACTTATTTTAACTGGATGTTGCTCTTGCAGAGACTGTTACGTCAAACGCTAGGCTTATACATGATGGTTAGTAATTCGCCAACTCCTGGCGATCGATCGCCACCCCCCCCCAAACCCCCCCCGCTCAACAACTTACGACCCCCCCCCCCCCGCGCTTAACAATTTAGAATCGCTACACCGCCACACCAAAAACGACCCCCCACTTATTTTTTTAGGACTACACCACTGGTTATGGTAGCCAATCGGAGCCAGTGTTTTTACATGCGTGCCAAAGCACACCAGTGACACCATACAAACGGAGAAGAGGCAGAAATGGCGAGTCAGGAGCAAGCCGAAGAAAAATTAGCATTTTCAATGTGGTGATATAAACATTATTTAAGAAAATACTTGAAGTTCCTGAATGTCTACCAGACTGGGTATTTGATTTATTTAATTAAGAATAGAGGTTTTATTGTTAAGTTTACTTCTGTTGTGAACAAACCAGTTGTCTCAGGTTGAGAGAATTTAATTTAATTTGATAGATGTAAATGCACTTTATATAGTGTAACTGTTTACTTTTGCTTTTTTTTTTTTTTTTACAAAGATTTGGGATTTTAAAGGATTTTATCCTGCACTGGTCTGTTGATGTGCAATAAATATCAAAAGTTAAACACCTTTCTGATCTACTCATTTCAACTGACTGTGAAAACTGCTTTTTCAAAAAATCCTTATTCATTGGTGTCACACCCGAGGGAGGAGGCACGACGAGATATGACGGTGCAACACAGAACGTTTATTAAACTCGAACAGACGTGTAAGCTCCAAGCGGAGAGTGAGCATAACACAGAGACACTCACACTGGCATGAAACTTTAGGCAAAGACGAGCACAAGACATTGCGCGAACGCACATTAAATAGGTGATTAACACAGACCCTCATGATCTCGAGACAAGGCACAGATGAGACTACGAACACGCTCACAAACAACCCACACCCACGGAAGTACATACATGAACATAACGACACGCAGACAACGTAGCGGCACGCCCACAGGGAAGGGTCCGGGACTGTCACCGTAACAATTGGCATATAACTTTTTTGGCATATAATTGTAATGCAAATAGTTACTTTCCCTGGTAACGAGTTACTTTTATTATAGAGTAATTCAGTTACTAACTCAGTTACTTTTTTGAACAAGTAGTGAGTAACTATAAATAATAACTTTTTTAAAGTAACGTTCCCAACACTGATTATAATATATGACAATTAGCACTGAATTTTAAAAGTCCATCTTTAAGAAGTCCAGAGCTGTTAATGGAGTACATAATAGAGAGCATGTTATGCTGCTCTTAATTTCATCAATAACTTGACTGCAAAGTTTTCCAAATTAATTGGATTAATCTGAGAATGAACAAAATGCTCTGTGGGTTTTCTTTTAAGTATTTTAATAATAAGAAACAAGAGTAACCAGCATACCAGGAAAAGAAAGGGGATGTTTTCAGCCTTGAACCTCATAATTTCATGAATGATTTTTATCTTAGAACAAATGTACTGAATGGAAGCCTGTGGTATCTTTATTAGGGACTTGTTTATATGCTTGATAGGATTTTGTGTTTCATGATCCTCTTCTCATAGTCATTATCATGGTTTTGCAAGACTATATAATTTTGTCAGTTAATGCATTTTCACATAAGTATGCATTTAGTGCCATGACTAAAACATTTACACCTAGAAGGTGCGTGTTTTGTATATGTATTTTCACACTTGGGTGTCACACTGTTTGTGTTTCCTGATCTCCACAGATATCTGTGGTGTTAATCCAAAATGTCTACAACATGTAGATAAGAAAAAGAACAAGATGCACTGGACATACTGGACATAATGTAGCTTTAAAAATTTGTTAACTTCAAAGAACATGGATAATAAATCAGTGATGAATCTGAACAGTTTAAGTTTGAGCAGTTTACTACAGACTGGCCAAGGGTCTTTAACTGTGCAAGAAGATTCTTGAATCTGCTCTTCTATTGTTCATTTTATGGCTGTTCTCAGAGTTGAAAATGGATGCAGTTCATATTTGCTCAGCATTCCAGCATAGTGCTGAGGGTTGAGCTTTTCATGTTATTTTGCAGGATTATGGAATAAATGAGGGTGATGTAGTGTGTTGCCCTGTAGGGAAATAGAATATGTATTTGCAGATCTCTAAGGACTTTGAAAGGGGTTTAACAACATTATAATTTCAAAGTACATATGAAATTTAATGTAGCTTTTTGATGTTACTTAACATGTTTTGTGATATAATGTCTAATTTGATGTTACCATACATTTTCAGAGGTTCAAAAGATGATTGTTTACGTCCACATGGCAGGATCCATCAGGATACACTAAAATGACATCTACTTCAGATTGTCTAAAGACAATCTGCTTTCGACCCATGACATTGGGGTTACTAGTATAGTTTTTTCTGTTTTTGTGTTTAATCAAAAAATATGAACTTAATAAATAAATCAATGAGCCAGCCCCATAAATGCAGATATTTATAGGGATTAAGTGTTATAGAAATTTGACCATATACTGTTCATTTTCTGCATAGTGACATGCTCTGTTGAAAGTCATGTAATTGAAACATTATAATTTCAAAGTACATATGAAATTTAATGTAGCTTTTTGATGTTACTTAACATGTTTTGTGATATAATGTCTAATTTGATGTTACCATACATTTTCAGAGGTTCAAAAGATGATTGTTTACGTCCACATGGCAGGATCCATCAGGATACACTAAAATGACATCTACTTCGGATTGTCTAAAGACAATCTGCTTTCGACCCATGACATTGGGGTTACTAGTATAGTTTTTTCTGTTTTTGTGTTTAATCAAAAAATATGAACTTAATAAATAAATCAATGAGCCAGCCCCATAAATGCAGATATTTATAGGGATTAAGTGTTATAGAAATTTGACCATATACTGTTCATTTTCTGCATAGTGACATGCTCTGTTGAAAGTCATGTAATTGAAACATTTTTCTACTCCTGCCACTAACACTATTTAAGCGTGTAACTATTATACTACTACCATTTATGGATTATGTATGCAAGTTCTTCATTTCACAGGTCCTTGACGAGGCTTATTTAACACAAGTCAATCCAGACCTTCAACCTGCTTTTAGCACTGTGTTACTACATAACACAGCCAAACTCCAGTCATGTATGGAGCCCGACCTGCGCCACACCCCACACAGCAACTCTGTCTGCCATTAACTCACTGCCATCCTGATGACTGATGACAGACATCTATTTTCCACTACTTGATACGGAGCCATCAGACTCCTCTGAGGGAGTGGGTGTCCCTTGCTTTCGGATGTTGTTCCAGTTCAATGAGTCAAGGTGAGCTCTACACAGATTGCCACACATACACATGGACACAACTATGTGAGTCCATGAAAATGTCACAATGTCCCATGAGGAGCTGGCTAATGTCGGGACATGTGGCTGGCATGATCCAGGCCACACAGTGCTCCAGTCCAGCTGTGCTCTGCTGAAACCCCTTGCTGAGGGAGACTAATTGTGAACATTATTGATTGCCAGCTCACAGCCCTGCTTCTCCCTGGGTTAAGATGACTGATGGACTTGTCACCTTGTCATCCAGCTGAAGTGTTTTCCCTCCTCCCCTTTGTTTCCTATCCAACATGTTGAAAATTTTCACAAAGTTTGCCATTGGAGATGCCGTTAAATTCTCAAGCCTCCAATTCAGTGAAGAGCCATGTTTTAATGCTTCTGAGAATCGGGAGATTATATTCCTTAGAGTATAAGGACTGAATCTTGAATGACCTGTTTAAAAAACAACCATCACCCTTCATAAAGTTTTTTTTCTTTCCTGAATTCATATTTGCAAGATGCAAAACAAGGTTGGAAAATGTTGTGGGTGCTCTGAGTTTTTGTTATTGTGCAGTACAATGGTGTATAACTGTAGAAAACATCTAGTCAACAGCAGTCCTGTGGACAAAAGCCAAGAACCAGTGAAGAGTGAAGAGATGGAAAATGATGTAGACAAAATCTTCTTAGTATTGGATGTCCTATTCTGGAAGTTTTAAACTCCAGACATGAAGTATAAAACCTTGTTTTTTTTAAATCAGAGGTAGTGATTGAACAGCCCCTTTATATTCATACCAGATTCCTATGTAATAGGTGTTGGAATTTACACTAAATAGACAGAAAGAACACCTGAACACTGTACCTTTCTACATTTCTTGGACATCCCATTCTAAAATCGTGGGCATTACATATGGACATGCACTGCACTTTGGGAAAGCTTTGAAATTAATTTTACCCATTCAAAGAACATTCCTGAGATCAGTGTTCCAAACCATTTTGGATGAGAAAGCCTAGCTCCTCATCCCAGTTCAGTGGTGTTGAGGTCAGGGCTCTGCAGGCCACACGGTGGTTTACACCAGTGTTTTTCAACCTTTTTTGAGCCACGGCACACTTTTTACATTAAAAAAATCCTGCGGCACACCACCACTCAAAAAAGTTACAAAATGACACATTTTAGCTTAATGCAGCACATATAGTGATTATAATATAATTTCTGAATTTACTTACTTAGTGTGAAACCTGTGCCTGTTTAGATGAACACAAAGCTTTTTCCAAAGCAACATTTTCGATATCTGCAGACATGTCATCAATACATCTGGCGATGGTATTGTCCGAGAGAGGGATTTTAGCGATTTCTTTAACTGCATCAGGGCCGAGCATCTCTTTCATGATGGCTTTGCAGGCAGGCAGTATTAATGTCTCTGCTACAGTGTGTGGCTTTTTTGATTTGGCTATGAGTTCAGCCACTAAGTAGCTAGCTTGGAGAGCTCTCTCCGAAACCTTTGTGGTTTTTCTCATGAGAGTTACCTGTTTCTCGGAGTGTTCATGAAGGCGGACAAAATACTCAGTGTTTTTGTCTTGAATTGTAGGGTGTTTTGTTTGGAGATGCCTTTTAAGTTTGCTCTGTACCATGGAACTATTAGATAAATTCTCCCCACACACTAAACATAACGGAATCGGTGCTGCAGGATTCCCGGTAAAAGTAAACCCAAATGAAAGATAACTTTTGCTGTATTGCCTCGAGCTCACAGTTTTTTTCTTTTTTTTTGGAGAACAACTCATACTAGGCCCTTCTTCTGGGTTGGAATTTTGTCCAGGGCCCAGTTTGGAGTCAGAATTCTTCTTCTTCAAATTCTTTTCCATCACTGTTGTACGTCTTGTTTTACCACAAAATTATCCCGCTCATCACTGTTTTCACGACACCTGTCATCCTTACCATCTGTAATTATTATTGTGCTACCTGCTGCCCCTGCTGGCAAAAATTGGTTTTTAATTACTTATTCAGCCAACACTATCACAGACACAGACACTCAAAAACGGCAATTAATTCGTACGGTAAAATATTTTTTGACCATTTAAATGAGCTGGACAATTTCCTACGGCACACCTGTTGAGCTGAATCGGAATATGGTATTCAGCAAGGCATAAGTTGTGGACTTCTTTTACAAATATTTATTTTATACATTACAAATATAGCACCCTAGCCAAATACTATTAAACAGTATGGGGTGTTTACCGCAGTAAACGCAGCCAGGGCTCCAGGTCTAGTGTTATTAATACTTAGGTGGAGATGTTTACTCTAGTTAATTAATTAAAAAACCGAATACTACATCTATTAACACAAAAACGGGTGCTTTTTTACCTGGCGGAATCCGGAGGGCCTGGGATTATCCTCCCCTACCTTGGTTCTCTGTCTGAAAACCCCTTTGCTGAATCCCACTCCTTAGGTTATTTTGTTCCCACACCAAACTACTCAGCTCACGATATTTCTTCGAGAGAAAAACCGGCAGTCTTTTTTTCTCTTCTCCCATTCTCTCCTTTTCCCACCCCCACTATACACCCACTGGCTCAAAACTAATCCTTCTACACAGTTTAAACCTAGAAAATTAACAACATTCTTTTAGATATATGTCGTCATAGAAATGACAATGCACTAACTCACTCAATAGCTATAACCCCATCCCCACTGGCATTTTCCAACCGGGCTACACCCTCCCCCTTTAAAGGTCTGAGTGTCCCCATCAGACATCAGGCTTCCTGCTGACGCTGCTTCCTGCTGACGCTGCTGCAGAGTGTTTTTTTCATACTTTTCTTATCTGTTTGTTTACATCTGATATATCCAGGGTTGCCAACTTTTCAAGATCGATTGGAGTGAGATTTGAACCTGGAGGGGGTGGCGAGTGTAAATTGTTGATGGGGGGTGGCGAACGTAAATTGTTACCGAGGCGGTGTAAAATAAAAAGCGGTGTAATCGATTGATCGCCAGTGGTTGGCGCCAGAGCAAACTAGTAACTCATTGAATCACAAGATGTGGATCAGAGGTAAATAAACTAGATTTTTTTTTCCGGCGTGAGAAATCGGAAGTGTGGCGTGAGAGCGTGTGAAGACAGTCAAATGTGTGTGTCTCACGCTCAATGCGTGAGAGTTGGCAACCCTGTATATCTACAAATATTTTCTGGATATATGTAGGTACCATGCTAAACCAGCAGGTGGCAGTACAACTGGCAACACATTGAACTAGCTTGCTTTGATGGAAGAAAGGACGTGTCTAAAGTATGTGGTGTTTAAAGAGTCTGATCAGCCATCCATCTCTCTCTGTTTTGACCTGCACCTAGGTTAGACCTATTTAGTAGAGGCCCCGCTATATTTTTCTCTCCCTTTGGTCTGACCTGCACCTAGGTTAGACCTATTTAAGAGAGACTCCTCCATACTTCTGTCTGGTTTGCCCATTACTGAGGCTAGACCGACTTAAGAGAAACTCTGCCATTTCTCTCTCTCAGGTTTTCTTTATTAAGAGCATGCAAACTTTGGTACGACTAACAGCAAACAGCTTGTATTTCTTAAATAACGAGCTCGAGTTATGGTGCACTCTAACTATCAACGGATCAACGTTACCGTGGCAACAGATTCACCAAACTACTTCAAGCTTGCTGTCTCAGACTGAAACAAGGAGGACAATTTCCAGCACACCTGGACGACGTCGCTTTTTCTCAACAAGGAAATTACCTCCTAATTCCAGGAGAATACAAAGAGGACGATGAAACCACCCAAAAATCCTCAACACGTGAGAGTCTAACTGCTGAGCATAGTTTATGAAAGGGCATAGTTATTTGAACTGTAAAACCTTCACAACGTGTTTTGTGTTCAACTTTGCTTAGATAATCTTCAAGATTTGTACATACAAAGTTCTCAACCTTGCATGTGATTTCTCCATGTCTTTTTCCTCTGTTAATAACTGACATAGTCTTCCCTAGGCTCAGACACACCATTTTAATTTTTAGTTATTAAGTCAGTGCCATTACCCTTTGTTCTGACCACTTGGAATAAATCAGTTGAGCTCATTAACATACAGTCGCGCTGCTCTATTGTTTAAAGTCCGTGCCATTTTAGTTGCTTTGTTCTCCATATGGGAACTGAGAGTACAACTCCCGCCTCTTCAAACACTCATGCCATCACAAGCACACGCACAAATTTACTCTTCTCCCCTTTTTACACATTCCCACACACTAGATGCCGAGTCTTCACTGTAAATATACTGATCCTTGTTGATGCTGTTTGTGTATTTTCATCAAATTGTCTGTGTTGATATCATTCAAATGTGGTTGTTGCCAAAACCTCCAAAGAATTCACAGTTAAATTGTTCAGATACCAAACCTTAGTTGATAACTAAATGTTGTGGTTCTGGTATAATTAGAATATGAGACTGATTCTAAATCAATGAGACTGATTAACTGACTGACTGTGTCGGTTGTTTTATGATGGCGAACCCAAGCGCCTCGTCTGTACACTGAATAACTCAACGCGTGTAATGGGGGAAAACAGAAAACAATCGCAGAATAACTCAACGCGTGGCGAACACACAGAAAACTAAAAGGAAAAAACAAGGACGCCAGGGGAAGTAGCTGGCTAGCTGGCAAATGCCGCGAAGAACAAAAAACCTTCCCAAAACCAAACGGACAGGAAGAATAACAGCGGGAGGAAAACTTGAGAGAGGCCAGAGAGTGGCACAGGAGGTAAGAACTCGAATGGACAGGGATACAAACAAAACAACTGAACTGAACTGAAAGTGTAGATTCATTATTAGCCTGATGGAGAAGATTTCGCATTTGGAGAAGCACATCCGGGCTTTAGAAAGTCCTAGAGATTTGGCAACACCTAGTGTAGCAGGCCCGGTTGGCACAGCCATAGCTAGTGAGCCCTCAGCTCCGGCATTAGAGCCCATCAGAGCGGGGCAAATGGGTGACGTTTCAGCAGCATCGCCGTAGGCCTGGTCAGGTTCAAGTGTCAAACAAGTTTACCCCACTCAGCGATACACCGGCTGAGCAACCTGTTAAAAGAGCTCTGGTTATAGGAAACTTAAAGCTCTGACACGTGAATGTAGCAACCTCTGTAGAGACACCAGCGCCCATAGTCAAATGTATCCAGGGGACTATAACGCAGGCATCCCAAGTTGCAAAAGTTGATTTCAGGGAGGTTACCCCCCGGAGGTTAAGTTGTTGAGCGGGGGGGAGGGGGGCAGTGGCGGCGAATATAAGTTGTTGAGCGGAGAACAGGCCAATCAGAACCCCCTCTCTCTCCTTCCCACTCGTGGTTAGAGAAAAAAGAGTCTGTCACCTGTGTGCGCGTTTGTGTGGGTCACTCGTTCTGAATTCCGGGAGATTATATGTGACTCGCGGGTATCTGGGATATCGGTATCGGCCGATATCGGTATCGGATCGGAAGTGCAAATAAATATTGGTATCGGATCGGAAGTTCAAAAAGCTGGATCGGGACATCCCTACTTCTAACCTTATCTGATCTCCTGAGTTTGGGAGAAAGGCCATCAAATAGTTCTCGTCAGGATCAACCTTCCTATGAAGGACACAGGGCTCACAACTCAAGAAGGACCTACACTCATAAACTCTAAATTCCAGCCTTATCTGATTCCCCAAGGTTTAACCCCAATTTACAACTCCTTGGAAATCCTTTGTTAAAATCAAGAACTGAAGATGCAAATATTTCAGAGACCTTTGTAACTCCAAATCTGGGGTGTGTTTCCCGATAACGAATGATCTTAGAAACTTACGAACAACTTTAAGAACGATGTAACTTTAAGAATGCCAAATTTACGAGTGATTCCCAAAAGCCTTCTTAGTCTCCCAATTTACAAATGAGTTCTAAGTAGTTCTTTGTTGACTCCACCTCTGCATCTGCACTGGAAAATGTCTGCTAGTCGAAAACCGAACCACCGATTCACATAAATTTTTTCATTATTGCGACGCAACAGTATCATTGGCAAAATGACAATTATAAAAACTAACAACTAATAAGTGATGAAATTTCAAGTATAAGGACAAAAATGAGTAGAACTCTAAAGTTATTACCTTTGCAATTCTGACCGATCGTAGGCTTTTATCAAGGTTAAGAGAACACACTTATTTAATGCCTCCCCTCCTAAAATTCCACATTTTAAGACATTTTTAGACCTTGAATATGTAAAACTAAATTTAAGACATTTCAGTTTTTCTGTTTTATTTTACCGATGTATATCCCACAATAATTATCATTTCCGCAATGGCCGTATACTCCGCCTAATGGCAGTAGTACGTCACCTAACAGGTGGAAACAGCAGACGATGCTTTAGCTGCCTAGCAAGCTGCTTTTCTTATTTGAGGCCTGCAGCGGGAACAACAATTCAAGGCTCTGATGCAGACATGGGTAGATTTCCATTCAGTGAAGTGGCTGGAGGATGAAAAATATTGTGGCTGACTGAAACCTTCCAGTGATTCGTATGAGGCGCGATGTGAACTTGCCGAAAAACATTAAAACTTGGTACAATGGGCTGTAAAGCGCTGGATTCTCATATGAAATCTGAAAAACACAAGAGATATGATGGCACTCGTAATAGTAATATGCATATCGAGTAATTCGCTGCTAACTGCAGTTTAACTGCAGTGCCAAAAATGATTTGTCTGTGTAGTGCGACCAAACGTCCGTATTTCACGTCCTGTGAGGAAATGTCCTGATTTTTAAATTACCTTCATTGGACCATTACAATTTAAATGTACAGGCACTAGGGCACTGCGCACGGCGCTGCATGTGTCGTAATCCCTGAGCCGCGTCAAGCTTGGTTTATACATGACGTGTCGCGACCGGCGCGAGGTTCCGCGTGCCGACAATGACGTAATTGCGGTGGCTGTCGCGGGGGTGGCTGTCCCCGCGTGCTGTCGCTTCACAAGGTCGTGCACCCACGCCCCTCCCCGTCAACAACTTACGGTCGCCACCCCCTCCAGGTTCAAATCTCAGTCCAAGCGATCTTGAAAAGTTGCCAACCCTGGTATTATTTTTTCTTGTGAGAGATAATAAAAAGGTCTTAAAAGTCATTGAATTTGGGATTTTAAAATGTGCAGATACCCTGTAAATAATTTAAAAGTAGTACATTAAATTTTTGTTAACACTTAATGTGGTATATGCAATGTAATTACTTCAAAAGAAAATACTAGGCTAATTATACACATAAATGCAAATGTTGTAATGCTGTGCTTAAAACCAGTGCGAGTGAAATTAGCGGCTTCTATCCTTTTTGAGGTAGAACTGCATGTGAGCTTCGACATAAGAAGTACGTAGCGAGTTACGAATGGGTCTATATATTCTTAAGGTACGAAATGACTGTAAGTATGACGGAAGTTACAAAGAGTTTCGGGAAGCTCTTTAAGAATTTAAAAATATTCGTAAATATGAGGTTATGAAGTATGTTTTGGGAAACGCACCCCTGAACTGTACACGTAACTGGAATCCAGCCTACTAGAAGCAACTCTGCAAACTCAATCTAAAGACACCAAACTCGACAACCTTCCAACCAAGGAAAGGCTAATTATTCCTAAAACCAGTATTCAGTTTTTCAGCCCTTAAGGATCCAGGACAAAGAACCCATGCATAAGCTGAACCATGTGCCTCTGAAATTTGAACATTATGTGATCTGTGGTTGATATAAAGACATTTGATCATTCATGTACTCAGTATTAATTAATTGAGTTCAGAATACCTGTCAGAATACCTGTTATTGTATAATCACCCCACATTGATGCATACCCATGTATTCCTGTGTGTTTCAGTTGTTTAGATATATATATGTCCTTGTAGTTTTGAATTGTATTGTGTCTGTGTGTTCTGCTATTTTAGACATGCCTGTTCATTAATTCTGTGTGTTAGAGTAATAGCATTATTTTAGACCTATCAATACACTTGTATTCCGGTGTAGTATTATTTTAGATTTATGTATAACCAAGTATCAACATGTAATGTGCTATATTAGGCATATGCATATCTATATATTAGTTTGTGTGCTATTAATCAAATGTATGCATATTCATGCGTGCTTATGTGACCTCAGATTCATGCCTGTCTGTGCATTATGTGTAATTTATTGTCCTAAAGTGGAAATTAAGAATGGCTCAATGTGTAGAATGGTAAAACCAAACTAATACTTATTTAGGCAGAGTAATACAAGTCAATTTATTTAGGAATAGGGAATTATCTTTGTTTTGAATTGTGCTATTTTGCCTTTATTCACTCATTAACTGCACTTTGGGGGGAAGGGTAGTTGTCACGAGGTGCTCTCTCTCTCCCTCTCCCTTTCTCTCTCTTCTCTCCCCCTCAAAGAACCAAAATACCGCAACCAACAGAGTTTGTTGGACTCATGCCAAAACACCAACAGAGGAGTTAGTGATACCAAGAGACTGCAACCAAGTCCACTAAGAACCACTAAGAACTTCTTCTGTATTTTATCTTCTTTATCTTGTTTATTTTATTTTCTCAAGAAAAGAATTTAACCTAGTTTGTTCGTCAAACTTGCGTTCAATTCGTCTGGCCTTTAAAGTCAAGTTCATTGTAACGTTTCACACGCTGTGGTGCGAGGAGGCGGACACAAACGCTGAGGAGAGCGAGATATATTCAAGGTAATTCCATATTCGTGGACATTGAAACAGGCACGGGTCATAACGGGGGGGTGGAGGTCAGTCCGAATAACACAGGTAAACTGGCATGGCAGCACACATGGAGAACTCACAGGGCAACGGGAAGAACACTAGACAGAAAGGCACGACTGAACAAGGAACAATACTCACAAATGGTCACGAAATTACAGAGAGCACACGATCACTAATGAACATATAGAACAGAACAACCGATACCAGACTAGGGGAACACAGGGACTATAAGTACACGGAACTAACAAGACACAGCTGGAAACACTGATGACAAGGGCGTGGCAGACAGGGGAAACCATAGAAACAGACAACAAGGCGGGATCAATGAGTAGGGAACAACACAGACACGAGGAACAGGGACACCGGAGTGACAGCTAGGAGAGGGGGGCATAGTCTTCTCTTAGTTAAGTTAAAGGTAATTTTGTTTGGCAGACAGACATTGATTTTAGAAAATACCTCGGCAAGTCAAAGCGTAAGAAATTGACTGCACCCTTTCAGCTGCGACTGTGATGTCACTGCTAAGTCTTCGCCATTTGGTCAGTCTCAGAGAGGCTGGCTCCACAAAATTAGCCACCGAGGGATTAAACGAATCATGAACAATCTGGTATCCAGTTTCAGTTGGTGGCATCAGTTTATCCGCCTTCACAACCTACCGGAATTGCCCACGGACGTGTTCTGCCTGCATCACAGTAAGACGCTCAGAGTTCACGTGCTGTTTTGGGGTTGCAGGTCTAATCTGTTGCCTCCAAATTACGTCTATCCTTCCCAACGTCCGGATTAGCAATTTTTGTTACCATTAGCCCCTGCCAGAATTCTTTTTCTTCACCTTCCTAAGTTCATTCTGAGAGCTCGAGTCCCTCCCAGGGTTCTACAGTACACTAATTAGAGACATCTTATATTAGCCATATAATCCATTTAAAATCCAATGACCGTTGATAGTTGCTTATCATTCTGTTGTTGTTTAATTTTCTATTCTTTGTTGTTTATTAACCCTTTGGTAATGAGACTGAATGTCATGGTGGGGAGGCCGGGTCGCCGCCAGAGGGCGTGTCATGGCTCGCACTACCTCACAACACACGCCCCCTAGCACCAAACACTCCCTCAGTCCCAATCAACACATTACTAGCACCTGTCCCTGTTTATGTTGTGTACCTATTTATTCCCGCAGGTCGTTCGGTCCAGTGCTGCACATTGCCCCGCTGGAGCTTATCTCTGGATCTCTCATCACTTCATCGTTTGTTGGGACTCTGCTTTGCGTTTGCTGCTCTGCAGCTTTTCTGTTTGATCCTTTGTATTATCTAAGACATGGATAATAAAGAACAACCAGTGCAACCCTCGCCTTCCACGCCTCTGTTCCCACGTCTCATTGAATAAACAATATTCCACCTATTTCTGTTATCACAATATTGGTTCCTGAGCAATCAGGATGGTGCCCCATTCATAATTCATTAATATCCAGTGTTATTAATGATAACGTATCAAAAATTCTAGAGAAAGTAGTTTCTTTGCAACTCTCTTCTTTCTTACAGACAGAACATATCCTAGTTATTTCAGTCTGGATTTAGACCCCATCACAGCACTGAAACTGCATTGACTAAAGTACAAAATTATCTCTTAATATCCTCTGATAAAGGACACGTTTCTTTTCTTATACTGTTACACCTTAGTGCTGCTTTTGACACCATTGATCACAACATTCTACTAAATAGGCTGGAGACACTCATTGGCATAAGAGGTCAAGCATTTTTCTGGTTCAGATCCTACCTGACAGATCGCTACCAATTTGTACTAGTAAATAACGAATGTTCAGAACATACAAAGGTAAAATATGGTGTCCCACAAGCTAGATGCAATTGGGCTGATATTCCCTAGATGGCTTTTCAGTAATACTTAGAACCTCAAGCTTGGCTCGACTCGAAACTCCATGCTTAAAGTCTCATGGAAAACAAAGCTCCAGACTATTCTCCGTCCTGGCTCCAAGATGGTGGAACGATCTTCCATTAGCTGCTAGGACTGCAGAGTCTATTACTATCTTCAAGCGTAGACTGAAAACTCACCTGTTTGTTGAGTTCTTACCAGAGCACTAATTCAACTGATACCACTTGCCGTTGTTCTTAAATTGTATGTCTGTTTATGGTTATTTGTGCTTCTAGGCAAATGTCTAACTTGCAAAACACTAGGTAATGATACTGACTCCTGTAGTTTAGTAGTAGTCTGACTCAATGCTGTCTTGAATTCTGGCCTATTTGTACTATTTCCTAGGATGTATTCTGTGATCAGAAGCAAAGCACTTTGTAAGTCGCTCTGGATAAGAGCGTCTGCTAAATGCCGTAAATGTAAATGTAATACCTAAATCTACCACACAAAGCTTAGGTATCACTATTGATTAGGATCTTTCATTTGACACACATATATGCAACGTCACTAAGGCTGCCTTTTTCCATTTATGTAATATCGCCAAACTGAGTCTTGTGGTCTTGCTCCACAATATCTGAGTAAATTCATTGTATACTATAAACCATCTTGCCTTTTGTGCTCTCAAAATGCAGGATTTCTCTTAGTTTCAAAAATTAGTAAGACTACATCCAGTCATGTAATAGCCTTCCAGCTTTGATCTGAGATTCTGACACAGTTCCAATCTTTAAATCTAAGACTTAAGACCTATTTAATCAAGACTTCAGTTAATAATCTACTTGTTGTTTAAATTGATGTCCACATACTCAAACAGTATTGTATATCTTTTTTGCGTGCCTCTATCTAAGATGATTCCATACAAGCATCTAGGAGATGTTCTGACTTGCCAGTGGATGTGCTGATCCCGGGGTTGGATGTGCCATTGCTGCAAGAGGATGCGCTGATGCCAAATCCTACCGGTGGGTCACCATTTGCACTAAAGGGACTGTGACTACTTGGCCTGGGAACTAGAACTACAACTATAACTATAGAACTAGATTTGGACTACAAATACGGACTTCTGCTAGCGGGCTGCCCAATGGAGGATGGATTCCCTTTTGAGTCTTTGTCTTTCCGAGGTTTCTTCCTAATCCGAGTTTTTCCTTGCCACTCTCAGCTCTGGCTTGCTCATTAGGGATCCGGACCCATACAATTGGGTAAGGCATCCTTACCCACTGTCCGATAGCTAAAAGGTGGTCCCGATACAGAGTTCTTACTCCACCCATCCCACTCTTATGTTTTACCTGGTAGACAGGCAGATTAGTGAGCTGTCCAAGTAGCATGTAGGGCAAGAGATTCCATCGACTTTGCAATTTGTGCTTTCTGGACCAGTCACCTTCCCTCAGGTCTTGAGGGTGGAAAGTCTGTCATACGCCACTTTGTTTCATTGATGTTGTAAATCGGCCACATGTAACACTAGCTTGTGTGTTTCAATCAGTTGACATACTGTGTATATGACACCATGGATTCACCATCAGGAGAAGTTCAGAAACAGACATCCACAGGCAAACAAGCCTCTCATCCAACATCAAAGTGTAAGGACTATAGCCTGTGATGAAGGATCAACCCACTGCCCTGACTATCCAGTGTGGATGAAGGAAAAACCCACTGCCTTGGACCCTCTCACTTCCCCAAATTCTCCCACTATTACCAACCATCAAGACATTTAGAACTGAATAGGAATTACATAGAGAACCCAAGTATATAAATACACACCAAGATGAGATTTTATTATGCTCCCCCTATTTCTTTTTACTATTTCGTTTTACTATCTCTTTAATTGTTGTTATGATGACCGGCATCGGCCAGAAGAGGACGGGTCCCCCCCCCCCTTGAGTCTTGGTTCCTCTAAAATCAGTTAGTGGCCTTACTATGATTGCATATGGCGCATTTCCACTAGGGCCTGCTTGGCGCGGTACGGTTCGATTCGCGACGGTTTGTGAGTGTTTCCATTAGTACCACTTCCCTGTGAGCCGGCCCCTTCGGGTACTATTTTCGTACCGACTCGCTTGAGGTTCTAACCGTTCCGAAGCGGTACAGTTCTGTGACGTGGAGGAACAGCATGACACTGATTGGCCAGGGAGTGTCGTCACAGGTTGCGTCAGGAGAGCGACTCCTCCGCTATGCTATGGACTCCTCAGCCATTTTTAAATCCCAAGGAGCGAAGTCTGTTCCCTGGTCAAACGCCGAGGTACAAATCTTTCTGTTAATAATCAGCGATCAAAAAATCCAGGGCGAACTGGACGGGGCCACTAGAAATGTAAAGGTTTTTAGCGAGGTTTCTGCGCTAATGGCCACTCATGGCTACCAGCGGTCCGTTCAGCAGTGCCGGTCGGTCCAAGCTAAAAAAGCTTAACGCGATTACCGGGCGGTGAAGGACCATAACGGACGCAGCGGAGCAAACCGCAAAGACTGGAAATGGTTCCAGCAAATGGATGTCATATACGGTCACCGGCCAGCCAGTAACGGAAGAGAAAGAGCTGGACAGACACGGCAATGTCAGTGCTGGAGGCCACGGAGAATGGTGAGTGTATTGTGATTTCAGTTTTACTAGGCTCGTAAAAGATGTAATATGAACGTAATATGAACGCATCTATTGTAAACGCAGGAATTTAGAGCTGTGTTTGTAGTTAATGTTACCACCACAGTCACTACTGTACAATAGCTAGCTCTTAGCCTTGCTAGTTGCTAGTTAGCTGTAGCCATAAACAAAGCATCAGCAGCGATGACGTGCTACACAGTTTGTGCAGTTACGCTATATCGTTGTTCCTTCACGGGAATACTTGTGTTTAATATTTGTTATTTTTTACGTTCAAGATTCCCCTTCCACTGACGAGGCTAGCGGAGTTGGCGGAAAATGTTTCCTTCTACCGGGCTTTCCTCG
This sequence comes from Brachyhypopomus gauderio, assembly GCF_052324685.1. NCBI lineage: Eukaryota > Metazoa > Chordata > Actinopteri > Gymnotiformes > Hypopomidae > Brachyhypopomus > Brachyhypopomus gauderio. The sequence continues at coordinate 9,132,921 of NC_135228.1, forward strand.
GGGTGCTTGGCGAACTTGTGAACACCATGCGAGACGGACGCCAGTAAAAGCACACAAAATGTTGCTTGTAGTACTATAAATATGTATTTAATATAAAGCTATACGTATATATTTGCTTTTTGCACTTTTTTAAACTATAACTATATTATTTACATATGTTGTACTTTAAATATCTATATTTCATAATAAAGTTTGATTTCATTTGATTGTATGACTGATGCTTTTTATGCAGGGTGTGTTCAGCCTGTTTGAGTAATACCAAATTATTATCAATAATTAGAGCAACCACATACAATAATGAAGATAAAGATAAATAAGATACAATAATGGTATGTGTTAAGGGGCATCGACCGGTGTTGTGGTCGCATACAAATGATGTTACGACACTACAACCCGCGCGCCAACAGCGACTCCACCCACATTGTGGTGGTCCACCATTGTAATGGAAACACAATGCGACCATACCGTTCCGTTGCGAATCGACCCGTATCGAACCGTACCGCGCCAAGCAGGCCCTAGTGGAAATGCGCCAGTAGTTACCTATAAAATCACCTGTAATAGCCACAGAAGCCTAAAAAATATCTTAGCAACTTCAAATTGGTTGGTTGTGGCCACTTCATAACTGCCTCCATCTTCTCCAGATCTGTTGAAATTCCAGCAGAAGACACAATATGACCTTTGTACTTTACTTTCGACTGGTAAAACTGACACTTGTCTAAAGAGATCTTAAGCTCTGCCTCCTCCAGTCAGTCTTCCCAAACACTATCAAGTCATCGAGATACACAAGTACCTGGAGAAAGTTCATGTCACCCACCGCTTTCTCCATCAGTCTCTGGAATGTGGCTGGGGCTCCCATGATCCCTTGTGGCATCCGTTCAAACTGATAGAATCCTAACAGGCATATAAAGGCGATTTTTTCTCTATCTTCCTCAGCCATAACAATTTGGTAGTAGCCGCTGTGCAGGTCAAGGATTGTGAACCATCTGCTTCCAGCTAGGCAATCCAGGGCATCATCAATTCTAGGTGTATTGGTGAGGTACAATTCTGTTATTGAGGGTGCGATAATCAATACACATCCTAACACTGCCATTTTTCTTCCAAGCTAGAAGCTCTAGAAGATGACACCTCATATCTTCAATGTGGGCTGGGGCAGACCGTCTTGGCCTCTCATGAAAAGGTCTCAGGTCCTTCAGCCTAATGTGATTAGTCACTCCCTGGGCTAACCCTACATCCCAGTCATGCAATGAAAAAACTCCTACCTCTCTTGGACAACTCCTTCCATTCCTTCCAATGCTCTGGCCCAGGAGAATCCCTGCACTGTATGAACTCAGGGTCTATGCTATCAATCGTATCATGTGCAGTGAGAACAATCAGAGTCAGTAGCATAAAGACATCCCAATACAGTTGCAAGAGGCAGATCTACTTCCCTCGTAGACTCATTCTGCATGACTACAGGAAAGCTGGCCACATCGACAGCTGAGGAGGGTATAACCAATGGCTGTAGTAGAATACAAAAAGGTAGACTCTCTGGGAGAGGTTCCATGATTAATACGTCTTGGGACAAAGACTGACGAAATTCCACCCCACATGGTACACAATGGCAGGTGGCCGGTGGGATGGTCCAGGTCCCATCCATTTGACCAATCCCACAACTTCATCAACCGCGTTCACTTCTGTGCAATGAGCTTGCTCCTCATGTCAATGCCACATTTATCCTTGCACAATTCTGCCAATATCTTGAAAAAAAACTAGCATTGGTGCCAATAACGATGGATGTCTGATCTGGACTTTTTGCACCTGGACAGACTAATGCCAGACTGTATTAGTCTCCTGGATCTTCATTCTCCTGGAGAATTGCATGTGGTAGCTGGACTCACTCAGACCCCATACTGACAAACTAGACACTGGCTGAATGGGTACATCTGAGAGATGTGACCTGAGACCCACTATCTAATAAAGCACTACACGGTTTGCCACTGATTTTAACCCTGACAACAGGAGAGGGACCAATTAACCTTTTTGGCAAAGGGTTGGGCTTCATGGTCATCACAGAATTTATCTTGACCGAGCATGACATGTCAGCAGACTTTCTGTCTTTTGTCTTCATCTCCTGAGCTCTTCTCAGCTAATTATTCAATTTTTGGATCACCTTCTGTGTTCTCAGGAACGTGACACTTTGTGGCAATGTTTCCATTTTCTCCACATCTGTAACAAACAGAATCATCTGCATGTTTTGCTATTGGATTTCTAATGTCTGACTTTGCATAATCAGCAGTGACAACTTTAATGGGAGATACTGAGGGTTGTCTGTCATTATATTATATCCCCTGTACTTTGTGCTGCAATCTCGTAAGGCTGTAACTTCAGAGTTGGGGCTCTGGTCTGTAGCCACATTGGGCATTACTCTGCTTGTCTCAGTCCCTCTAGATGCACAGGAGGGTTTTTGTTTGACTAATTCAGCAAAACTGGTCTTTAATTTTTTCAACTCAGTTCTCAAGGATTGGACCTCTGGATTGTTAGACTACATTCTTCCAGCTGTTTGTACTTGATGCACAGTAGCGTTTATCTTCTGGCGTGACATTTGACACTCTTCTTCAGTGTGTATCTTGCTGAGCAGGTCTAAAAAACATGGAGGGTTACTTTTCCTTTCACACAGTCTAAGTCTGACCCTACTGCTCCCTTCAAAAGCTGTTCAGCCAGCATTTCACCTGGGCTTTGGTGTAGTAATCTGAAGGCAAAATACAAGTCTTCTCCACACTCAGTGGTACCAAATGCACTATTTATTGCATCAAGATATCACTGTATTTCACAGCCTTCACAATCTCCAGAGCAGGACCTTTAACTCTCCATACAATGCATTGCCATTTCTCTTTCTTAGAGCATTCACTGTCCTCTATCACCATATAGGCTTGTTCTAACCAAGGATCTAACATTTCCTCACCCATAGGTGTGGGCTGAACACCTGAAAAAGTTCTAAGTCTGTGATAGCTGTGTTCTACTTGAACACTTCTGCTCTCTCAGCAGCTCACTCGTGGTACAAAGGACTAGCAACACCTCCCCCTTCTCTTTTTTTTCTCTATCCCAGCGGTGCCTCCATTTTATGTAGAGCCCTAGTCAAATACTATTAAGCAGTATGGGGCATTTACCATAATAAAGGTGTCCAGGGCCCCAGGTCTACTGTTATTAATACTTAGGTGGAAATGTTTACACCAGTCAATTAATTCAAATACAGTGAGTCCCTGCTTAATGACAGGTCTGGTTAATGACGGACCGGAGTTACGACCAACTTTTTTTTTTCGCGCGGTGTGTGGAGGAGCAGTGGCAGCACAGTGAAGTGTTGTGGAGTGCTGTGTATGATAACCTGAGGCAGCGCAACCTCCACCACAGTCCATCTTGTCATCGCAATTGCTCTTTCTCACGCTGTACGCATGCACAAGAACATTGTCTTAGTTTTTTCTAAATGGTATTTATGATCAAAGCATATCTAAATCTAGGGTCACGCTTAATGATGAAAACTGCTTTATGACAGACTTTTCAGTCTCTAACCCCGTCGTTGAGCGGGGACTCACTGTACCAGATACTACATCTATTAACACAGAAATTGGTGCTTACAACAAAAGGCATACTATAATAAATGGACACTATTTAATAATATAGTAACAAACACAATCACAGTAAGTATTCTAGAAATTTGTCAGAGTGAATACTGAGATAAAATTCTTAACAATGCGAAATTAAAGGGGCCCACACACATACACACACACCCCGTTGCAGGCCTGAGTCGGTACTGGAGAGCGTGGTGGCCAATGGAATGTAAAATGACCTTTTCACTCCGAAGAGCAATGACTGAAGTGAAAATGACCTCTGTAGAGCATTTTGTCCCTTTCTGGACATCTCATTCTGTGTTTTCTGGAATCTGATTACCTGGATTCGTCCAGTGACTTCTGAAAAAGATCAGCTGACAACAGGGGAAAGACCTTGTGACAGCTTGCAGAGACAGCTGGCAGGAGGGAATAGACCCCAATGGGGCAGATGTGGGTTAGCTGCCCACGATGTGGGTTAGTTTCTCACGCCTTGCAGCATGTAGGAGACACCCCCCTTAGCTACAAAAAAGAAATCAAAGAGAACACCCCTAGAGACTGCGAGAGCAGGGGCGGAAGAAGACTCACCGGCTTCGGGTGAAGTTCACTAACTGGATGAAAACCATAGCTTTGAGAGCATCAGCACCCCTGTCATGGAAGAGGAAAAGCTAAGCATTGAGCTAGCAGTAGAAGAAACATCAGCAGTGGAACCCACCCAAACTCTCCGAATTGTAGTCGAGCGGAGACTCCCAGGCTACAAACTGCATGTGAAATGGCCTGCAGCTGTCAAGAAGAAAGTGTGGAAAATGGTGAATGATGACCTCTGCAGTTCCCTCGAACAACTCCGAGGCACAGCTGAGAAGAAGTTGGAGAACATGGGAAACATCATCTACGAATATGGAGCAGAGCACTTTGGAGTATTACAGTCTAAGGTCGCTAGGCAGGCTCCCAGCCCACCAGTTTCCAGGAGGCAACAAAAGATCAAGTGCCTCATTCAAGAACTGAGACAATTAAGGAAACTGTGGAAGAAGACCCCGGAAGCGGAAAAGGAGGGCAAAAATATCCTCCAAGCTGAAATCAAAACACAGTTGAGGTCCCTTAATAAAGCAGAAAACTTTCAGAAACGAAGGAGGAAGAAAGAACAAACAAGAACAAGGTTCTACAAAGATCCCTTTAAATTCCTAAAGACTCTCTTCACCAAGGAGAAAAGTGGAGTCCTACAAACAACAAAGAGTGACTTGGAGGTGCACCTGAGAGCAACCCACTCTGATCCAAAGTGCCATGAACACCTGACTATTCCATCAGACATTCCACTAATTGACCCAATCAATGTGAGACCGGTCCCCCAACATGGAAAGAGGTAGAGAAGATTGTCCATGGGGCGAGAGCGGCCTCAGCCCCTGGGCCAAATGGAGTCCCATACAAGGTCTACAAGAACGCACCAGATGTATGCAGGTTTCTCTGGAGACTCATGAGAATGGTATGGCAGAAGAGGACCATCCCTAAAGTGTGGCGTAGGGCGGGTGGAATCCTTATCCCAAAGGAGAAGGACGCAGCAAACATCAGTCAGTTCCGCCCAATTGCATTGCTAAACGTTGAGGGTAAGATATTCTTTGGAGTCATCATACAAAGATTGGCTGAGTACCTCAGTAGAAATGAGTATGTGGACACATCAGTTCAGAAGGCAGGAATATCAGGTTTATCTGGGTGCCTAGAGCATGCCAGCTTGATATGGCACCAAATCCAGGCGGCAAAGCTGGAGAAAAGGGACCTCCATGTGATCTTCTTGGATCTGGGAAATGCCTTTGGCTCAGTGCCCCACGAACTCCTCTGGACTGCCTTCAGGTTATTTAACATCCCGGACACCATTACAACCCTGGTTAAAGCCTACTTCCAGGACCTGCAGATCTGCTTCTTCACATCCGAATTTACCACCTCATGGCAGCACTTGGAAATAGGCATCATGGCCGGATGTACTGTATCTCCCTTGGTGTTTACCATGGCGATGGAGGTCATCATCTGAGCCTCAAAATGGGTTGTAGGGGGACAAAGACTCGGCTCTTGCCTGCACCTCCCTCCCCTCAGAGCCTACATGGACGACATCACCACCCTGACTACCACTGTCCCTTGCACCAGGAGACTACTCAGAAAACTCGAGTAGAACATCAATTGGGCCCGGATGAAGATTAAGCCAACCAAGTCATGCAGCATCTCAGTGGTGAATGGAGTGCTTTCTGACCTGCAGTTCTTCATTGGAAATGATACAATCTCCACAATATACGAGCAGTCAATTAAATGCCTTGGAAGGCGATATGATGCAAGCCTGACAGATAAAGACCAGGTGAAACAACTGTGCAATGACGGGCCTACTGGTGATTGACAATACTCAGCTACCTGGGAAGCTAAAGTCCTTGTGCCTCCAGTTTGGCCTGCTACCCCGAGTATTGTGGCCCCTGGCAGTCTATGAGGTACCCATATCAACAGTATAGAAGCTGGAGAGAAGAGTCACAGCCCAGATCAAGAAGTGGCTTGGAGTTCTGCGTTAGAGGTCTGCACTCCCACGGTAGTCCCGCGGGTCCCACGGGACCCGTCAGAATATCTTGCGGCGGGAGACAGAATTTAATTGTTACTGGCGGGAGCGGGAGTTTAATTAGTCCAGGCGATGCGGGAGCGGGACCACATATACATGTAGACAAATCTTGCAAATTAATAAATAGTCTAGAAAATTATAATAATAACAACGCAATGATTTCCATGCATAAGGAACAGGACGAAAACAACTAATCATTCAGTAAGTAAGCAATAAACTAATTCAAAATATTGGCTAAGCAACTGATCATGTGAACATGAAGTGTGCGTTATTTTGTCATTTTGATACCAAAATGGCAGAGACTGTAGATGGTCAACCAGTTTCAGCTGTGGAAAATTCAATTAAAATAGGTGAATACACCACAATTAAGCCAACTACAGGAAAGTTTGATGTATGGAAGTCATATTCCATTGTAATTAATGGAGATGGAAATTGTCTACCATTTGCTTGTTGTGATAGATGTCAGAAAGTGTTGGTGTATCACCTGACGGCATGTGTTTGGACTGTGGTAAGAAATGGGACAGCGCGATCCAATGCTATATTGCTGTTTTAATAAATACATAAGAACATTTCAAGTACTAAATTTAATGAATTCAATTCATATTAGGATTGCGGGCAGGGGCGACAGAAATGTGTATGTGGCGGGCGGGTGTGGGATTAAAACAAGCGATTTTTTGGCCGGAGCGGGCGGGAGCGGGACTAAAACAAGCAGGAGCAGGCGGGAGAAGGACTAAAACAAGCGGGAGTGGGCGAGAGTGGGATTATAAAAGCAGTCCCGCGCAGACCTCTATTCTGCGTTACCTCACCACCATAGGCCTCTATGGAGACAGTGTTCTTAAGTCGACAGAGGAGTTCAAGTGCCCCGAAACACGACTGCAGATGACCTTGAACGAATCCAAAGATCCAGTGATTAGGGAAAATGCTCCAACCCTGGCTACAGGGTGCAACTAGATACCAACAAGAGCAATGGAAGAGGCTACAGCAGCTCTCAGACATGCTGACATTGTGGGGACTGTGCAGCAAGGAAGAGGAGGCCTTGGATTAACAACTAGCCATCCAGCCTGGAGAAGTGCCACCCCACCAACACGAAGGAGGTTGGTGGTAGAGGAAGTGTGGCGTCAGGAGGAAGCGGCAAGATGGGCCAAAGCAGTCGCCCTTGGCAAGCAGGGTTGGTGGACATGGTGAGAAGGAGTCGAAGAAAGGAAGATGAGCTGGAGGGATGTATGGGCCATGGATGCAAAGAGCTTGAGTTTTATCATCAGAGTCACCTACGATGTCCTTCCATCTCCAACTAATCTTCATCAGTGGTTTGGCAAAGACCCTACATGTATCTTGTGCGCCAAGCCAGCCTCACTCCAACACATACTCACAGGGTGTAAAACCAGCCTCACCCAGGGACAGTACACTTGGCACCACAACCAAGTTTTGAAGATCCTTGCTTCCACACTGGAGGGAAAACGATCCAGCATTAACTCCCAACCGCTGCCAACACATAAAACCTCATGGGAAACTGCCTTTGTCCGTGAAGGGGCCATAGCCACCAGGAGTAACTCTAAACCATCAGAAAGGAGCCAGCTGTGCTCAGCATGTGACTGGAAGATGCTGGGAGATGTCGGCAAGCAGCTGGTTTTCCCCTCACTACCACATTGAGACCTGACATGGTGCTCTGGTCACCCTCGCTAAGGAAGGTATACATGGTTGAGCTCACAGTACCCTGAGAAGACTCCATGGAGGAGGCATATGAGCGGAAACACCTGCGGTATTCTGAGTTGGTCACAGAAGCTCGAAAGCAAGGCTGGAGGTAGGGTGCAGAGGCTTTGTGAGAAAATCTTGTCTACCAACAAGGTGACTTCCAAAGTAATTGGGATTGGGTCGCAAGCTCAGGACTGATCACCCTGTAGCAGGCCGCCACTGGAGAGGGTGTATAGTGTTACAGGCCGAAACACCCCATGACTCAGCGGTACACTACTGATGATGCGTACCCATAAATTCATACTGATGATGCGTAACCATAAATTCATTCTCCTTATGTCCACCATACATCATTCTCCAAGTGTCAATTAGCTTATGTGTTTGCACAAGAATAATAACATCTCATGTTAACATCTCTGTGTTTTCTGGTATCTGTCGTTCTCTTTTCCCCAAAGCAACAGTTTCTGTGCGCACCTCCTCACATCGCAGTCACACTTGTTGGAACGGTGCAGACGGATAGTCACCAGAGTCAGTGGAATCTGACTCCAAACCATAGTATCCATGATTTCGATTAACTGAACTGATCACCCTACATGGAATATAATGTCTTAAGCTGACCTATGGCAACTGAGTGACTCAAACTCAATGAGCTTAGCCTTCAACTCTAGCTGCTACAAGCTAGCTGACCATACACTGCGTAATGGCAGCCCAAATTAGCCTGCCTAATTACCTGGTGGAATCCGTAAGGCTCGGGAACATCCCCTCGTGGAATCCCACTTGTTAAGCTATTTCATTCTCACGCCTCACTACTCCACTCATGATATTTCTTCAGAAATATTTTTCTCTTTTTCTCTCTTCTCCCAGTCTCACCTTTTTCTGTTTTCCCCTTCATGCGTTCCAGCTCCGCCCCCACTCTACACTCACTGGCTCAAAACTCCTCCTTCTATATATGAAGTACATATATAGATGCAGACTATGTATACACACATCCGGAGGCAGGGGTGACAATGATGTGGTTTTAGTAGGTTGTGATACACAATAGTGATAACATGGGACTATCATATGAATAGCCTGCACAGAAATGATATCTTTGCCTCTCTGTCACACATAAAAAGGGGCAAAGTTTTGTAACTTTGCAAGTTACACAAAGTAATGCAATATGTCAAAGCATGAAGTCATGAAGCTGCTACAAAATAAAACAATCACACAGTCATATTACAAAATTAACCAATCATGCAGCTTCACCCATGGTGATAGAAGAGGATACATTCTACACCTGCAGCGAACTGCATCAAAGGTCTCTAGAACTGCAGACCCAAAAATTTCAGAATGACCAGATATCAGTGCTCTGGACCTCTGTTGGTCTTTCACACGTGACCAAATGTACCTAACTCATGAAGCAAGCAGACCTGGGTCCAGAAAAAAGTTCCTTAGGGTTTATGTGTGATTACATAATACATAATTTTTCATTAATATTAACATCAATGTTACATTTATTTGCATTTATTTAGTTTCATCATGTTTTCATGAATAAACAGTGGAGCTACAGAAAAATGGTAATATCTGTGTCCAAGGCATTCTTGAAAGCCTCAATATATACACAGGGAGAGGAGTACAAGTAGAAACACCTTCGACAGAGGCTGCAAGGTAGCTTTGGAACAAAAGGTTAAACAAAATCCACTCACTGATTAGGTTTTAAGTTAGAATTGCAGGGTTGCTTAGAATGCTTAGATGTCTTGGATGTCTGGGTATTTTTCTTAATACTTCAGTCTGTTTCTGTGTTTAATACCTAAAGTGGTCTTAGCTTGATTTGAAGTTGATTGAAACAATAGCAACATGAATGACCTGAAAGATGATAATTCTAGCATCCTAAATAGGGATATCCTTACAAAATCACATTTCACTGGGTTTTCTAGCTATCCTGAAACTGTTTCCCATATGATTTCTGGAGCTCAATAAAACCACTTACCAGCAGAAGAAATCTTAAGGAACTGATATACATGAATCGCAACCCACTCTCAACTGTCATAGGACAGCATTTGACCAGCATGGAGGATCAATCTGGAAGGTGTAGAGAGGTATGTGATTGGTTTAGTGATTTTCCACTGTGTAAGGTAAGACATGCTTTTTCACATAACGCTTGACAAGAAGTGTAGCATTTGTAAACAAGCAGTTCAGAAAAACCTGTCACTTCTATAATACAGGGCTTAGAGCAATATTCTGGACTCAGGACATAGGAAACATTTCGAATTTGTTGAAAGTCTACTGTTTAATGAGCAATTTATGAAATCTACCTGTTCTTCTAAATTTGTTGTTGGATATGATAGCCGCATACTCAGCTCAGTCCGGCCAGCTAAGTAACAGCAGTAACTCCATTTTGTGAGTGATTGACACAAAAATAAACTGTTACTTCACTCTAGCCTCAGCTTTTCTACATTCATTTACAGAAGCACTGCAGAGAGAGACAGATACATGACTGCTAACTCCTGGACACATTATTAAAAATTCAGTCTACAGTTTGTATATTGTTAACAAGCCCATGATAGTTTCATTTTGTAGCAAGCACTACTGTGTTTGTACAACAGAGGAGTCCAAAGCTAACAGATTATGTTTTCCTCCTGAGAACAGCTTATCAAAGCGTCATTAAGCCACCCGTGGCCCCCTGTCTTATATCAAGGAGTAATGATCCGTGTAATGTCTGTCCTCTCCCTCACGGACGCCCCTCTCCTCCTTCAGCAGGAGGCTATTTGGCATGAAGTACCCAGACAAACATGGTTGACCTCTTTGAAAAGTCCTTCCAGTGACAACATCCAGTCTGTTATGTTATAGTTGAGATGTTAGATTGCATTTTATTTCATTTTATGACATTTTTCTTTTAAACATAAGCCACTATGTAAAAGAATGTAAAAGAACATAATGTTTAGTGCATATTCTGTTTAGTATGAGCATTCATTAAAAGTTGGATTATGAAAACAGGTGTACATATGGTGGTGAGATGAAGTAATTAACCTTTTAGAATGAGTGTTTCTCCACTGGGATGATGTAATTAGATAAGTTTGTAATGATAGCAAGTGTAATGATAGTAGTTGTAAGTAGCTGGAAAGAAGCTTTGCAGACACAATAGGACAAATGCCACTGTTTTTTGCTCCCTGTACATTGCTAAAATTACATTTCTCTTGTTTAACCAGTTATTTTCTCACATTTCAAAATCCTTTTCTAATATGATTACATATCTAAAGGCTTACATCGTAATGCATTTCTTCAAAATGCACTGCCACGTTCATATTTCTATTCAGGGTTGAACATCCCATTCAAAGCTGAAAACAGTCTTCTTATTTAGAGAGCTTCAAAATTATCTCATAAACACAGACTAACTCATCTACTTATTTCATCATCACAGAATAATATCTTTATTATATTTTTATTATAATAACTTTTTATTTTACAGGCTTGACTTAGTTTATTGTTTGTTTTACTGTAATTTTACTTTTGTAATTATTTAGGGAGAATATCACCTGTAACTGATATAAAAAATGTACCTTGTATAAGGGTGGAGTTTCTGTGGAATTGCATTTCCGTAAAGCTGTGAGGGCACTGTAGCGGACGGCTGATTCCGGCTGGGGACAAGTATGCATTAGGACTGTGGGTGGGAGAGCAGGGTGGACCACAGTACGGCAGGGCCAGGAAAATGAAGCACATCCGGTCATTTCAAGGTCATTCCATGGTACACTGACTCCCACAAACACATTTCCACACTGGGCTTTTGACTACACTGCACATATCTTACTTCTTTCTTTACCTTACATTCTGTGCAAAGGTATTGTTTATAAATACATACAGTAGGCACTTTGACAATGTCATAGGTTTTTGAGGACAAGAATGGTGCCGTTGTATATGATTAAACACTGAAGCCGCTCATTATAGCAAATATATTTTTCTTCGACATACGTTACAACTTACGTTTAGTGCTGCTGTGTTGGTTAGTCATGTACTAAACCTAAAACAGAGCTAAAACTGAGACTAGTCCTTTCCAGCTAAACCCAAACTAATAATTATCTCTCTAATTGTTATTAAGGTGACCGACGTTGGCCAGAGGACGATGGGTTCCCCCCGAGTTTTGGTTTCTCCTTTCAAGGTTTCTTCCTCACGCTCACTGGGGGCTTGGAATCGGACACTTGTAAAGTTGCTTTGTGACAACAACTGTTGTAAAAAGCGCTATATAAATACATTGTGATTGATTGATTGATTGATTGATGTCACAAAAGTATATGTAATTAACTATAACTTCTATGCTTTCTGACAACTTCACACAGTATAATAACATATGAATGTAGTGGCAATACAATGTATATTAATTTAAGTTCTGACATGTTAAGAAATACTGATGTTCTTAAACTCTTACCAGGCTGCCTCCTTCTACTGTAATATCACTTCTGTGGATTCTGCCCCAGCTTATATAGATGAAAAAAAAGTTTAGCCAAAAGATTTAACAGAGCCAGTCTGACTGACTATAGCAGTATCAGCGAAATGTGTTGCTGGTGTAAAGACTTAGAAATATAAAATAATTATCTATCTTAATCTAATACATGAAATCTGGACACTTTTAAATGCTGTATTAAGATTACATCTATTTTAGTTTTTTTTTTTTGAGTGGTCCTTTGTAGATACAGACTCTCAGCAACACATCAACAGTATATTAATGATGTAGCGGGAGAAATGCATCTAATACATTTAGCAAATTAGCAATTAAATGAGACATTTAATGAACTGTGCAAATAAGGTTTTTTTTTTATTTGATGAATTCAGTTGTTTTCTCTTTAGTGTCCAAGATCGTATCTGTAGATATTAACATGAGATGTCACTGAACAGGTAACAGGTATAAATAATGCCATCCTAGAATATCATCTTATTAAATATCATCTTAGAGCACTCAAACTGTTACAGTCACACTGTTAACAACATTATATTATGGATTTTTACTGGATTTTTGTGAGGTCTAGGGTTTGAGTCAGGATTAGGATAATGTTTTCGGTTAAGGTTAAAATGATTTAGGTTGGTTGGAGGTCTGATCTCTTGTGTTTGACTCTTCAACTGTTACAGTTATGGGTATCACTTGGTGTAATAAACTTCATTTATCAAAATATTAATGTCACTCTGTTGAGAGTTTATTAATCATCTGTGACGAACCACTCAGAATTAAGTGTTAGCCATTTTTTTTTATGAAATAGGAAAGTTCTGAGCAGTGCTTCTAACTTTGTGCACTGATTTAAATTCAGGAAGCTTCTCAAGCACCACTTTGTGTGTTAATTCTACAAGTCATCATGCAGAACCAGGACCTCATTAATTGATGTCTCTCTCATGGAAAACGGACAGTAACCTGAATCAAACTGGACTTTGCATACAGCTGCCATGTGGTATCTGTCAGTGCCCTTCAGCAGGAATGTGATGCTGAAAATAATGGCCCCCAATTAGCATGAGACTGCTGCTGGCCTGCTTCCTGAAGCCATGTTCCCTCCGTGCATCAAATCAAATGACTACCCTCCTGCTTCATGCCATCCACCACAGTGTGCATAATGATAATGAATCCTATGCGTCTTAGGTTTAAATCCTCCTGGCAGACTGTGGTGTCTTTTCTGAAGCGTGTTCTTTTCTCTCATTCTCACTCCGTCTTTCTCTCTCATTCTCCCATTGATATTTGCACTGCCAGCTGAAAATATGGTGTAAATGCTTCTCAGCCACTTTGAGCTGACCTGGCATATACCCACACACACACAGCTAAATCGACTTATACAGCCACTGGTTGGTCTCTCTCTCTCTCTCTCTCTCTCTCTCTCTCTTTCTCTTTCTTTCTCTCTTTCTCTGTTATTAATCTGCGGATCTCCTGTCACATAGCCCAGCTCAAAATGGACGCCCCACTAAAAACTATTTGTTTTGGTTTTCGAGGCAAAGCATAACGACAGCGGAGCGTTTAAAGGGAGTTTGCAGGCCTTTTCTGGGTTAGTGGCAGTTATAGGGGAGCTAAGGCAAAGCGGTGTGTGAAGGGTTGGGGGGTTTAGGGGAGAGCACAGAGGGTGACAGATGCTATGTGGTGACACAAAGTGTAGAGATATAACCAAACGTGGCTGTGGAGATTAAATGGCAGTGTTCTTCTGAGGTGTTTATATGTGCAGGTCGGGCCCGGGAGAAGGACAGTTCCTCCATAAGAGAGATGTATGGTCCGTAAAGGTGAGCTGCGGGAGCTCAATTGCATTTGCCGAGTCGCCACTTTCATCCGTCTTCTCCGACTCATTGTCATCGGGAACAGGAGCAGTGTGGAGTTGAAAAAGGCAAGGGGGACAGCAACAGCAACAACAACAAAAAACGTACTGCAGTGAAACGAATCAGAGCCGAGGGTGGTGGCTACGACATGGGGAAGTGGAGGGAGGATCAGAGGGCTTCGGGACTCCACGCCTGCCCTTCTTGTGAAGGACCAGTGTGAGGTGGTGGTGGGGAGTTTCCTGGAAATGGGATTTTCTGCATGGCTCCCTTTGCAACAGTAATAAGACCAAAAGTGAGGACACAGGACACAGACTCTCTGTGTGGGAGTGAAAAAGGACAGACACACCTGTCGGTTTTAAAACAGATGGATACATTTGATTGAAGAGCAGAATGATACTGACGGGATACACAGTGCAAAAGTGCACGTGGTTCTAGTTATTAGATTTTCAAGTGTTTTAATTTGTGGTCAGTTTTATTAACTGATGTTCAGCCTTGTGCAGGCGTAGAAGTAATGGATGTTTCAAAATAATTCATTGTTATAAACCTTAATTATAATTAGCCTGATGACATACATTGGAAGGAAGTTTGCTCCTGGGTGCCAAATGCACTGCAAATGTCCAGGAAATATTTAAAATAAATTATAAGAATTACACATGGATTACACATGCAATTGCACATGCAGAACCTCATGTAACATCAGAACAGCACAGATGAAGGGATGAACACACCTGGTCACACCTGTTGTTTTTCCCATGGCTGGGGAAAGTTGCACATGAGGGGAGGTATTCACAAGCCCAGGGGATCAATAGGTACATTTGGCTCTTTTAGATGTAATTGATTGGGCCCTTATAAGACTCCACAGCCACTCAGCTTTTCCTTCCCTGACGTGTTTGCCTGGACACATAAACAACATGGCCATAGGTTTGCCATCAGGTCAAAACCAAGGGAAGCCTGTGCTGAAGCCTGTCTGTCTGTCGGTCAGTCGGTCGGTCTGTCTGTCTGTCTGTCTGTCTGTCTGTCTGTTTGTCTGTCTATCTATCTATCTATCTATCTATCTATCTATCTATCTATCTATCTATCCATCCATCCATCCATCCATCCATCCATCCATCCATCCATCCATCCATCCATCCATCCATCCATCCATCCATCCATCCATGTTATTTTTTTATACGATATATGTGTCCTTCACTAATAAACCTCAGATAAAGAGGGTGATAAAAGCCATGCAGAATATCTATACTGGCTGGCATAATTATAGTGTGTCTTGGTACACCGATGCATGGAAATTACTACAAGTGCCTACCACACTGCATCGGAGATAACACAGTCCCCTGGAATTGCTCCAGAACCAACACAATGGGCTTACTTCATCTCATTATACTGTATACATTGAATCACTAAAGCTTTAAAAATGTAAGGCATCAAAAAAGAGAATACCATAATGATAAATCCTGGAAGAAAATGTGAATAAAACATGTGAATAATACACACTTACAGGAACTTGCAGGTCATTAAGAGTAATGTTTGTTAATAACCTGAGCAATCAAACAACAAAATTTTTCAAATTTCCAATCAATGACGTACAATTCAACTGCTAATAAAGAACATTCATACCCTGTGAACCCCCCCCCCCCCCCCCCCAAAAAAGAAAAAATTATAATAATAAAAAAAGTTTTGGAGCTGACAGCATGGGAGTTGAGGTTGAAGGTAGATGTTCTGTAGATGAAAAAAGTCTGTTGTCAAGGGAATTACAGTACAGGTTGTCAGTACAGGCATTTTGCGTGAGGAAAGTATTCACACGCGCTTTGAAAAATTGTGTTGAACTCAAATGGCACATCAAAGGCTTTAGTATTCACTCAGAGCACAGAACAGCTGGCAAATAAAGGCACTTGATATGGGGAAGACTCCTTATTAGAGGATAATAATAGCATGATTGTCACATATTTGAGATATGTTACATTATTAGGATTTTTCATCCATCTGGAAAACATTCACTCACTCAAAATGCTCCCTAATGTATTCATTTCACCTCTGTCAAAGAGTGCTTCACTTGTGATTTAGCCAGAGAACACCTAAAATCAAGCAGTTGTATAAGGTTATATAATATGCAAGGGTTTTGTCCTTAAAACAACTACATCAACACAATTGTCAATTTGAAAAATAAACATTTCTGCATGCTTTGTTTTTAGGAAAGGGTTGAGCTCCTGCAAACACTGATTATAGTTTTCAAATTCACAAAGTTTTGCAATACACTCTGAACTCTGGTGAAATCCACTCTGAACTCTGGTGTACAAAATATAGTTATGACACTCAAGAGTAATTAAAAAGATTTTTTTTAAATCATTTAGGGCTACATAAAACCATGTTAAGCACATTGTGGAAAACATTTAAATAAATTAATTAAGAAAAAGAAATAAAGTATAAAAAATTGAGGGTTAGCTAGACTTGCACTCATAACATTTATGAACAATTCTTTTACATTATTTATTTCCAAAGAGCATTTAGATTTTTTTTAATAACTTGCATAATTAATCATAATATTAATATTATATAACACTATGCAAAAGTAAAATTAAGAACAGTTGGATAAATACTGTCCATATGTTTTAAAAGACTTTTTTCCCCACCATTAATGTTAATGTTAATAAATCACCTTTTCAGGCTTTGGTACTATTTGCACATAAAACTGACATACTAGACATACAGAAAACAATAACTCAGAAAAGAATCATTAAGATGAAGGAAATAAACAGGATGTCTTCCCATAGCATATAGCAAGACACCCACTAGTGGACCAGGTGCCTCTGAATTGCAGGTGCCTCTGTAAAGCATTAGTTTGAGGTTTGGTGTCACAACTGTCAAAACATTTTGTGATATGTGCAGTTGAAAGACGTTGACAAAGTCTGTAAAAACTTGTAAAAAGTGACGTAAATTTTGTAGCTGCCCTAATGTTTCAGATTATTGAGTTTTGAAACAATTTCTTTGAACGATTTCAACTTATATTGTGCCATATGTGCCCTATATGTGCCCTGTATTCTACTTTGCAATTAATTTAGATCTGAACCGAGCTCCTTGGGTTACCAGCCTGCAGCGGTCAAAAGAGGAATCAAAAGAGACTCCACTGTTAATAAAGTTCTTTCCTCATACATGATAAATGTTACATTCGTTATGAATATTTTACAGACACATGCAATTTTGATGCCAATTCAGTTTCCTATCTCTCGTAAGAGGCGGTAAGTATGCCGATTTCTGAAATAGGGCTCTTAAGACAGTCTACGTACAGTTTTTTTTTCCTTTTCTGTGCTGTTTCAATGCTAATTAATCGAGTTGTATTTAAATTAAATGGAAATTTTCTAATTCAGTTAAAGTTCAGTGTTTCTGTAAATTAATCATTTACCGTCAGCCCTTGTTGCCGTAGCCAATTTTTTACATTTTGCCCCGTGTTCAAGAAAATTTTCATTGAAATGTCCATTTGTTATACGTTCAAGAAAAGGTTTTAATTGACCAGGAGCACGGGCACAGGTGTCTGTTTTTAGCGCGCGAGATACGGATATTTTATATGTAGCGCGTGACGTCAAGAGGAGTGTCGTCTGAAGCCGTTGAAATAGGGCATGCTGTAACGGCGCGAGCCACTCGTAGCTGAAGGATGGACCGCTCGTGCTAAGAGTGTAAACGCCGAATGCGTACGTGCTCGCAGCCTTAATTCAATAACACCAACTGTCACGGAGAGAAATTGGCACGCGGCAGAGAGCTGAAGTTAGCGGGGGTTTTGGAGAACCTGCACCGCAAACGCCTGGCGGTTATTTACTCACCATTTCAGTCTCCCGTGGAATACGACAGGTAGGTAAAGCACAGCTTACACAGGAGCTTTTATGCGTATGTAAAGGTACTTCTTACTCATTGTTTTATTACCTATTGCATATGATACGGTGGATATGCGACAAAGTCTTTGCTGTATAAAATCATGTACATGTGACGAGGGCAGTGGCTGATTTTAGTCATAACCGTTATTCGGAAAAATTGGAGACTGACGCATGGATTATGCAGTGTTCCAGTTCGAAAAACTGTCAACAACCCACAGTCTTTTTTTTTTTTTACCTAAACTTGTTATACATGCTTTGCGACGAAACGTGAAGATTAGACGAGAGAATGTTTGGTCAAACTAATGTTCCGCAACTAACAGCAGTTTCAGTTTACTTGGCAGTTGTTATGTGCCGCCCTGCCGACCTGTGGTGAATGTTGCTCCTCATTACGCTGCTCGTGTAGTTCATGCATCATATCTCTCAATCTGCCAAACGTACACCTACTGCGCCCAAGATCACTTGTGTAATGGTAACCTACGCTTTCAGTATGCAGAAAATAGCTCTATCATATTTAGACATATTGGCGTTTGATAGGCTGGAGCAAAAAAAAAAAAATTGGAGTAGCTCCAATATTTATCCGCTTCAGTTTAACAGTCATGTAGTAACAAAGAGTGCACAACATCCAAAACATCGCTTTGTGATGGAGAGATGCATCACATAACATTAAGCAGTTTTAGACCTGCTATCTGCGTTGATGCGCCATTAATAACTTTGTGACATATGCGTTCTGTTGTAATATTTTAAATTACGAATGGACGGAGGAATACGTTCAAAACAGTTTGCGTGGTCTCCCGAGATACTTTGCTTATCCAAATGAGCTATCCATGGTCCTGAAAATGTCCAATGACTCACAAAAGCATTAGCAATACTACAGTAATTACTTCTTTCAGTAGGAAAGCGTTTACACCGGAAAGCTCGGTAGTTTTGTTCTAAAGATAACTGATGTTTTATACACCGTATAGTTGTACGAATAAAGCAAACTTTATTGGCGAAGTTTTAAATATATATAACAGTTAAGCCTGGTAGTAAATATCACTTTTGCTGCATTCAGTTAGATTTATTTGCGTTGCGGCTAAGAACCATCAAGTAAGTGAGCCTGCATAGACTCTGCTGCATTTTGGTTGGATTGCCTCTATCTATTTTACAGTTGCTTTTGCGAGTTGCTAGTTGCTTTTTATATTGTTTTAAACAAACATTTGTTTAAAGTCATAATTTCTGATGACTTCATATCTGGCATTACTTTAATTAAAATAGCTTGTCGTGTTGTTTTGAAAAGCACAGAAGAACCTTGTACAATATTTGTAAATGAGGTTTAAATTGTGGTATGCAGTCCTGTCACTAATTAATGAAAATATTAAACGTTAAATGGTTCAGATGTAAAACTTGGAACTTTTACCTTTACATTTTCACATCAGATTGTAAACTGCAGACATCAGTTACATGAAATTACATCAAATTCCAAAATTTCCAAAAAAGAAAGTACTAATGTGGGTATAGTGCATTCAGAGTTTTTACTAGAACTGACAGCATTTTTACTATTTACTAGAGAGAATCTTTTTGGCTTTCTTGGGAAAACCAATACATGCTCTTAAAGACATGGCAATTGAATTAAAACTCTGATACCTTTCACTCAAGTACTGTATAGGCTAGATGTGAGTAGCAGCCCATGCTATTGGTTTTCTATTGCTTATATGTCCTTGCAAATATGCAGACTCTTATAGAGTTCACAGGTATGTTGCAATGCACAGAAGAGGAAACTACTTTTGAAAGCGCGTGTGAAACTTGTGCCTTGGAGGTTCACTGAGCTCCTGCCATTTAGAAACTCTTCCCATCAACCTATAGAATTAACAGTGACCTTCAGTGCAATTGATGTTCCACATTTCTAGTAGATGATATTACAATGACCAGGGCAAGATAAGAAGCTGCTACAGGTGTGAGTCTTTGGAGTCGGGTGACAGTCAGTGTGTATTTTCAAATGGCTTGCGTTTTAGAAACGTCTGCGCGGTTTGAATGGTCAATCCTGCCCTTATTCAAACCATTCTCCCTAATGAAAGTTTGATGCCATCCACATGTCATGGGCATACAGGAGAGTAAGTTCCAAAATTTCATAAAAATAAAAGAAAATTAAAAGAACCAACACGAGACTGACTGGCTGTTGCTGAGAGTTCTGAGTATTTGAAAACAGAATGAAACCAGTAATTACACAAACATTACAACATGAAAAAATATTAAATAATAGTGTTAGTAATAACTCAAATAAACTCACGTACCTACAAACATTTCTAAACTTTGCTTTATTTAAATCCCATCAGTTATATATATTTGTTAACACCTCTTTTATTCAAACTATGACAGAATTTACATCTGATAAATGTCAGGGTAATACAGGTTAATACATGCTATGTTGTGACAGTTAAAATCATAAAATAAACTATGGAAAAACTACTGAACTGCTATTCCTACTAAACTACTGCTAAACTATTTACCCTTTGTGCACACCATTCATTTTGATGAAGTTAACATGACAGCAGGCTATGACATCAGCAAACACCATTTAGAAATTAGATGGTGACATATGTTCGCTAATGCAAAATTCTCAAGCATGCATTTAATAAAGGTTAATGAAATCAGTTGATTGGTTAATGAAACATAAATATATATATAAGATAATAAACCTTGACCAGATCTGTATCTCTTTGAGCCAGCTTCCCACTGCCCTAGCATTGATTTTTTTCTCTTTCCTAAAACTCAATATTAACAAAATAACTGCTGTTTACAGCATGTGTAAAACCTCTTCTTGTAGGTCTGTATGTCCTTTTGTCATATAAAAACCTCTGCGTAGTTAACCTGTAAACGTTGAGTCAGAGTGATAGCAATAAGGACGATGCAAGAGCACATACAGCTGATGGACAACTTGATATCACTGGCCTGTCTGTATTAGCTACACATGTACAGGTGCTAAATGTGAAGAGAGAATACATGTGTGGCAGAATCAATGCAGTGAGGCTACCCCTGTGGTGGCACTTTGATAATAAAGTCATCAATACAAGCTAAAAATAACCCCACTTATTTAAAAAGAACATTTTAGACTGTGTTTTTTGAGATATCAGTTCACTTGTGTCGCTCCTATAATGCTGACTGATTATAGGAATGTGGAAACACTTCATGTTCAGGATTATATTTCATATAAATATCCCTGAGGATAGCACTCAGAAGAATGCTTGAAAATGCATTTCCACAGTGAATGCACTGTAGCAGATTCTTGGGATGAAGGTTTCATTGAAAAGTATATAGACCACATATACCGTATTTTCTCGACTATAGAGAACCTCAATATAAGCTGCACCTACAAAGTAAAAAAAAAACTTTTTCTAAAAGCCGCATATATTTTGTGCTGAATTCCAACTCCCCGGCAGAATCCAACGCCTCTTGTTTATCGCACATAAAGACGCTACAGATTATATTGTCGTATATTTACATTTCTATACATAAATAAGAGCTAGACTTTAATTATCCATCACAGCAAAGGGCATGGAATTAACTATGTACAAAGCAACACAGGCTCATGTGTGTTAATTATTTTAAATAAAATACATACTGGCTATAACGAAGTTCACTTCTGACCACAAGACTTTGCAGTATTACTGCAGTATTTTGTCTAAATATCTAGTTAGGACAAAACTAAAGTGCTCAATGAACAAAGTTATAATAACTGTAACTCCGGAATATCATCTGTAGCGTCTTTATGTGTGTGCAAACGAGGGGAGGTGGAATTCGGCACAATACATGTTGGTTTGAAAAAAATTATCCGTCGTGCCTGCTGCTTGCATGTGCTAAATAAAAATGAGCACTTTCTTCTTTGATTTA
This sequence comes from Brachyhypopomus gauderio, assembly GCF_052324685.1. Lineage (NCBI taxonomy): Eukaryota > Metazoa > Chordata > Actinopteri > Gymnotiformes > Hypopomidae > Brachyhypopomus > Brachyhypopomus gauderio. The sequence continues at coordinate 9,154,775 of NC_135228.1, forward strand.
CAACTTTGTCCTACCACCTGATTCACTTTCTGCTCCGCCCCCTGACTGGTGACAAAAAATCTACAGAAAAGCCGCACCTCATTATAAGGTTCAATGGTTCAAAGCGTGAGGAAAAATGTAGTGGCTTATAGTCTGGAAAATATGGTATTTAACTTGAAAGTATAGTTTAGAGTATTGTCTTAGGTTGCATATTTAGTCAGCTGCATATATCCAAACACTAATAAATAAACATAATTGGTTTATGGTGGTTTATGGTGAAATGTATAAAAGGAATACTCTGATTAACTGGACATGCTATAAATCAGAGAAGATGGCTTGAAGGTGAAACTGCTCCTCCGAAGTCAAAGAGAGGCCTCTCGATGTATTTGAACGGTTTCTATATCAGCTCATGTTGAGGTATGGGAGTTTAGTCTAGGCATCCGGAACAAAGTGCTGTGGTTCACATTCACTGAAGATGATGTAAAAATCAGTGAGTGTGACTTCAGTCCATCTGTTGACTGAAGAAAGTTTCCATTGCTGATTTCTTTGCTGAGGTGGTATTACTGTTGCACATCTCACTTGCAGTTTTAGAATGCAGAAAACCTCACTCATGCAGATGACTGCCACAGCATAGCTGGTGTGTGGGTACCTAAGTGGCACTCATAGCTCTCGCTGAGCGTGTCTTGGACTTCCACAGTGTCCGGATGGCAAGCCGGCTGGCGCAAGATACACTCCATGCTGTGTTCTCTTGGCTAGGGACCATAGCTCTGACCGCATGTGAGTCAACCAACTCCATGCAGGAGTAGAGACATGGCGATGACAGGTGCATTTGGAGGGAAAGCTTTGACCTGCTGTCTGCAAATAGAGAACACAGCACACAGAGCTGACGCTAGCTGTTGTACCATTACTGTTGTCAGATATAAAGGGAAGCAGTGAAATCAATGGCCTCATCTCTGTTTGCACACTATTAACAAACAGGGAAGAAGGTCCAGTAGGTTTCCATTCTAATCAAATCAGTATTGATTTTGTGTCAGCGGCAAAGGTGGACAGACAGACAAGGTTGCACATATGCCAGTGAGGATTGTGTCTTGTTCATATAAGCAGATATGTAATTACAGTGTGTGCACTAAAGAAATTCAGCTGTTTATTGCATACACCATCAATTCAGCAGTTGATCAATTGTTGATCTAATAAACATCTGTATGAGTCACTGAGATGAAGGCTGGATGTAGCTTGAGAGTGCTGGATGTTTCTACAACATATCAGTGCACCATTTGACAGCACTCCAGAATTAAAATCACAAGGACAGGGTATCCCCTCATTGTTAGAAATCATTCACCATTCTTATTTTGTTAGTTACATTTTTTAAGGATACACTTCAAAGTAAATGGTGCATTAAAAGTCTAACATTACACAAAAATTGACAAAGGTAATAAAAATATCGTCATGTGTTTTGATCTCTCTCAGAAACTTGTCCATGGAGGACAGTTGCAATAGCAATTATCGCCCGATGAGAGCAGGCTCGATAGTGTTGCTGAAGTGTCTAGTGACCAGATTAATTAGCTGAGTGGCGCTAAGTTTTGACATTGCCCATCCGTCTGGGCTGTATTTTCTTGAGGCTTTGAGTGGCAGGATCCCTCCTGCTGGGCTCTGTGACACTCTGCTCTCTGCGACAGGCCGACACTGATGGGAGGGCTGGGCATTTGGGCACTCCCCGTCCTGCTTGGAGCCTCTTTCTGGCGGGCCTGCGAAGGACGCGGTGGTGTTGAAATGGCCAACAAAGCGCAGGATGTCCCCGATGGACTTCAGCAACTGGTAAATCCTCTCACTTGTTCTTAACATGTCTTAGCTTACTTTTCAAAATTTCCTGATTGTTATTATTCACTATTCAGTAAAACGTATACAGCATATACAGCATATAAAAGAGTGATCCGACATTAATTTGTTTTTAAAAAGTAACTAATTCAAATTAATAATTAATAAAATGAATAAATAATTTTCTTTAGATACACTTATAATGGCCCAAAACAGAATAATGTGAAAGTAAATTACAGTTGTTCTGACACTGACACTGTTCCTCATTTATTCAATGTGCCGTTAGTGATGAATACATGTGGCTAACTTGACCCCCCACAGAGGGTAAATTTATCAAGCTGACACCACTCTGAAATGGCCCCCTTTAATAAAATTACACTTTTTTCTGTTTGTATTACACAACCTTATGATCATTTGCTTGTTCAAGAAGTCCTGCTGTCTAACTCAGTACTTTTCCACGATATTTTGTTGCCTCTATTACACCACTTGAAGGATGTGATTTTACACCACATGCAGGCAATCCTCACCAGCTTTCTCTAAATCAATGGTCCCACAGACCTGTGAAGCAAGTGGAGGCTTGTACCCCCAACCCCATACACTTCCTCCCACCCCCCCACCCCTTCATCCACACAGTTGTTTTCCCCCCTCAATTCTTTGTGCAATTAAGCATGAACCCCTCTGGTCTGTTTTCACTCTGTCTTGCCTGTGGGGTTCCAAGTTGGCAGGGTAGTGAGGGAATGTCACTGCATTGCATTCCTGCTTCTGCAACCTTAATCCCACTGCACTGAAACATTCCCAGGCGTCCCCGCCAACCAACCGAACCCTGGAGAAGGCAGGGGGGTAATAGTTGTGGGGGGCACATACCCTGTGGTGAATTGGAACAAATGAAGGTGGAATTCCTTGCAGACACAAATTGCCTGTGCCAGTAATGCAAAACAGAAAAACAAAGAAGAGACAGCATAAGTAGGCAGTATATACCTGTACCTGGAAGTTCAGAGTAAATGGATTTCAAAGGAAGTCTTTTTGAAAGCAAAGCACTTTATCCTCAAAATAACGTATTCTTGAGTTGAAAAGTTCTGCATCCTCACATAGGGAATTAAATTACAGTCAAACTAAATTTATAATCTAGATTTTACTTGTTTTGGTCACAAATACTGTATATATTGATAACAACTTGTAGTATTACAAGTAACTTAGGTGCAGTTGGACAGGACCACTTAGATCCAGAGGAGGATGGGTTCCCCCACTGAGTCTCACCCTTGGCTTGCTGACTGGTGGCTTGGACTCTTGTAAAGCTGCTTTGTGACAACAACTGTTGTTAAAAGTGCTATATAAATCAATTTTGATTGATTGATTGAGATGCAGTTAGGATATGTTTATAAAACATACAGGTTTAATTGATGTAAGACCTATGTAGTGTTATTGGCATTTAATTATTTCTGTCCTAATCAAGTATGCTCTAAAGACTACATGAAGGGCTCAGCAAGGTGGGATTGAGTCTATGCACCACTGAGAAGATATATGCACCACTATGCACTACTGAGAATCTTATAGATTACGATTGTGACCAGTCATGGTTGAGGTGCATTTATAAAAAGCCTCCATTTTAAAATGGTCACATTAAGCAAGAAACCATACTTTCATCATTGTAACTGTAACATTAAATCTGGCAACAAGGGCTTTCAGTTTTTCAAGACTTTTAACCACAAAGGTCAACACTTTGGTGTAAGGACAGGGGGGAGTACTCTACATGCTGGAAAGGGCCTTGCTGTCCAGTGACAAAGAAGAACGTTGTAAATTAAGATCTTTTATTCAACTCAGGATAGACACTACAACTAGCCTAATGCATATGACAAATTTTGTCCTCAAAATGACCTATTCAATCAAATTAAGATCCATATGCAAGCAACATATGAACATATGTATATATATATACATACTGTATATGTGTGGTTTGTGTCAATACTCCTATTAATGAAGAAACAACACTCTAATTCTCAAAATCATTGTTTCTGTAAATAACATACCTCTTTTGTAATTTGACCAAGAAATGTTGGGTGTATAGGCTGACAATGTACGAGGAGTAGATTTGAATTTTTAGATGAACAATTAATAGTGTATGTTTCAGTTTGTATTTTCAATTGAAAATAAATTGTAAACAAATAAACTGATAAATAACCTGATAATGAAATTAAATGAAACAAAGAATTAACATAAAATTAAGCAGTCTAATAAGTAGCTTGTTGTTGAAATGTTGTTTAAAATAGTTAATGAAAGAATGATGTGATACAAAATGAATAAAGTGTAAACAAAAATTCATACGCCTATATTATTTTATGTTCAAAGTAAAAAAAGATGAATAAGCAGGTTTTGAAGTATTTAATTGGCATTATAGTAACATAACAGAACCATGAAATCATGAGAAAATGACAAATGAATTAGAAAGTTGGATAGCAAGCTTATTTAGCAGGGTTTCTATTACGTCATCTGAAGTAGGTGCACAATATTACTATATGGACACTAGATTTAGATCCTGGCTATGACCATTGTCCTAACTCGTTTGAGGTCGAACTATAACCTGTACCAACAATGCTAGGCTGTTGCAACTGAAGTCAATGTCTAGCAAGAGTGCAAGAAGGGGAGAATAAATGTTAGCATAAAAAAGTGGGACGGTGAGGGTATTAGCAGGGAGCAGACATCTTCAGCTCCTGACCCTCTGTGCCCTTCCATCACAGGGGTGATTAGCACTTTAATTAGGCAAATATCTGTGCACCTAAAAGCTTTTTGTGGCCCTGTGGTCCAATCTCTTTGTCTCACTTCATCCTCAACACAGACACGTCCAAAATTACAGTTAATCAAAAATTACTTAGGGAATAAACTGTGACCGTAAATAGCTTGGTAGCATGTGGCAAACACTCCAACTAATGACATGCAGTAAATTCCAAAGCTGGCAACCTTAGAAGCGTTTCATTGTGCATTTTAGCCGTTAATCGTCATTGTAATTCCTTGCTCTGGGTCCCAGTTTTATAAACAACTAAATCTGTTTTTGAGCATAAAGCATCCCAAATGGGATTCTCAACTGTTACCTGCGCAATAGATTGACCAATAAAATACAGCATTGTGCCTTTTGGAGAATTTGTTTGATCTGAGTAATTGATCTCTTCTGGGTCAACCAATTACTGCAATAATGTACACACATTCACAGTAATCACAAAAAGACATTTGGGGTCTCTTGCTCTTTTGAAGTATAAACCCTGTTTGAGACAAGTGAGAACCTTTATGTAACCATGCAACATTAATGATTACATCTCATTTTCTCCTGTTATGGTAGACTGGAAAGTCTAGTGTGGGAAACCAATTACCATAATATGAATTAGATTGGTCTCAGTGGTGTGTTATCAACTAACCTAATATTTCATGCCTCAAATTGGACTTTTACAATGAATATGTCAATACAGTTAATGATGACTGACAGTTCAGTTAACAATGAATAGTGGGTCTGGTTCAGCTGAACTGTTTATAGAGACTCTAAAAGCAATAATCTGCTGAACGTATCTATTTGCATCTGCAGTAGATATAATAAAAACAAACTTTTTGCATGTGATTATGTTCTTTTAGTATTTAGGTTACCATAGCAACTAAACGCTCCAGGACATCCTGTCAGTATTTTATATGTGTGATGCAGCCAGAGTTGTGTTTATAAATTTCCATAAAACATAACAGGCATGGCCAATTGTGGTCTTTATGTTGCCTCTTTACTGAACATTAAAATACGAGAAAAGAAGCTTGTCACACTCCAGTCAACACCTAGCCAGGACAACACGCACGCACGCGCACACACACACACACACACACACACACACACACACACACACACACACACACACACACTCACTAACTCAATCACATCTCCACTCCCAATCACCCACTTATTGATTGATCGCTCACACCTGTTCCCTACTACACGTCACATGTTTACTCCCATAGGTCCTATCCACCAGCACTTTGCATCAGCCCCTGTGGAGACTAATGCCTCACTTTCTACGTCTTCAAAGACTGCTCTGCTTTGTTTATACCCCTATTTGCTTCCTTGCTCGAATAAACCTGCCTTCATCCTGCCCTTATCCACGCAACTCTGCCACTGCCATGTTGCATTATCGCAGATAATGACATTTTGTTTCCAAACATTAGATCTTTAATCTTCACCTATTTTGAAACCTGTCATTTGCAACATCAATTAGCTGAACAACCCCAGACATTTAAATGCTTGTTTTCTTTGCAGATTGTGGGATTACGCTTGCAGATTTGTGGGATTACATTGACAACACTCCTCCTCCTAACAGATTATTAAGAGTGATTAATTTATTAAAGAATTATTAAACTGCATGTAAATATTGCCAGCAGTGCCTGAGGGCCAAACACACAAGTCTACCTCTGCTCTGTGACTCCTCCCTCAAACACACCAGAGTCTACCTCTGCTCTGTGACACCTCCCTCAATCACACCAGAGTCTACCTCTGCTCTGTGACACCTCCCTCAAACACACCAGAGTCTACCTCTGCTCTGTGACACCTCCCTCAAACACACCAGAGTCTACCTTTGCTCTGTGACACCTCCCTCAAACACACCAGAGTCTACCTCTGCTCTGTGACACCTCCCTCAAACACACAAGTCTACCTCTGCTCTGTGACACCTCCCTCAATCACACCAGAGTCTACCTCTGCTCTGTGACACCTCCCTCAATCACACCAGTCTACCTCTGCTCTTTGACACCTCCCTCAAACACACAAGTCTACCTCTGCTCTGTGACACCTCCCTCAATCACACCAGAGTCTACCTCTGCTCTGTGACACCTCCCTCAGACACACCAGAGTCTACCTCTGCTCTGTGACACCTCCCTCAATCACACCAGAGTCTACCTCTGCTCTGTGACACCTCCCTCAATCACACAAGTCTACCTCTGCTCTGTGACACCTCCCTCAATCACACCAGAGTCTACCTCTGCTCTGTGACACCTCCCTCAATCACACAAGTCTACCTCTGCTCTGTGACACCTCCCTCAATCACACCAGAGTCTACCTCTGGTCTGTGACACCTCCCTCAAACACACAAGTCTACCTCTGCTCTGTGACACCTCCCTCAATCACACCAGAGTCTACCTCTGCTCTATGACACCTCCCTCAATCACACCAGTCTACCTCTGCTCTGTGACACCTCCCTCAATCACACCAGAGTCTACCTCTGCTCTTTCACACCTCCCTCAATCACACCAGAGTCTACCTCTGCTCTGTGACACCTCCCTCAATCACACCAGAGTCTACCTCTGCTCTGTGACACCTCCCTCAGACACACCAGAGTCTACCTCTGCTCTGTGACACCTCCCTCAATCACACCAGAGTCTACCTCTGCTCTGTGACACCTCCCTCAATCACACCAGAGTCTACCTCTGCTCTGTGACACCTCCCTCAATCACACCAGTCTACCTCTGCTCTGTGACACCTCCCTTGATCACACCAGAGTCTATCCTGCTCTGACACCTCCCTCAAACACACCAGTCTACCCCTGCTCTGTGACACCTCCCTCAAACACACAAGTCTACCTCTGCTCTGTGACACCTCCCTCAGACACACCAGAGTCTACCTCTGCTCTGTGACACCTCCCTCAGACACACCAGAGTCTACCTCTGCTCTGTGACACCTCCCTTGTGTTCTATATGGCCCAGGCAGACAATTAAAGGGTGTCTTCTCTTTTCCCTCATTATAATCAGCCACTCTGATTACTAATAGTTTTGTAGTTGTACTAGCTTTTAATGTGAAAACAGGCATCATTGTGGTAAAGCACTCCTGTGGAGGCCCCTCAGGTCCTTGTCCAGACAGTCATAACATCACAAGCCTGTGTGCAGGACAAGGGGTAATTAAGTCAGGCAGCTCCACAACTCCAGGAGAAGGAGCTGCAAGTAGTTAGAGGTGCTGTCACAGAGTTGACCACAAGCCAGTCAGGAAAACTAGCTGGACTTTTAAGTTTGGCTCTAAATACACCCCGTTTAATCTTTTCAGGACCCAAAAGGAAAGAAAATGAAATTCATACAGTGAAAATTGCTTGTTGTGATTATATGCTTGCATACACTCCTGACCTACTGTTAATGAATACACACAGTTTCAGTCTGCTGATGGAATTTCACTGGCAACGTTTCAAGGAGTATAAACAGGTGTGGGGAATGGCAGAAGACGTGCTGTGACATCCTGTGTACAAAAAAATCAAGCATAATGACGAGCATTTACAGATGTGAAAAGTCTCACATTTACAGATGTGTAAGCACGCTGAGTCCTGTACAACATTGCTCTAAAACTTATTAAGACTTGTCCAACATTGCTCTAAAACTTATTAATGTCTTGAGTGACCTTAATCATCTTGTGTCACTACATATTCATCAATAACATTCTACTTTAGAGATACTTTAAAGGGAACACTCGGCTCATTCCCATGAAACAAAGGATCACACACTTCCATCATTCCATCTCTGTGCAACTCAGTTCTGCAGTTAAGGAGTATGTGAACTCCCCTAAGGGTGATCAGGTTTCCTGAACTTGCAGCCTAGACAAACTCACAGACGTTTGCTTGAGCAGTCTTGCCTTTCTCAAAGACAGCCTCTTTACAGCGACAGGATGGACCCTGCAGGACATTTGAACTGTAGGGCTACTTTAGAGTTTGGGTTTAAAAGCAGTTGCACTGAACTAAAACACATTGGTGGGAACGCAGCTGTAGCGTTCTAGTCTCACTTGCTGCAACCAGTTGTTTTCAGTTGTGCTGGGAACTAGGAGCACAGTCCTGTACGCATGCAGAGCTTCATTACACACTCATATGTGTCAGTGTGCTTTGCACACAATACATGTTTAGAGCAAGCATGAAAGTTCTTTTTCATTAGCATGGCATTTTAGCACTTGGTATTTTATTCGCTGAGTGAAATATATAGTCTTATCAGATGTTAATACGGAAAGTAAGTAAAACAGGTATCCGCTATGTTTTTAGCTAGAGAGTGACACAATGCAGTAGTGGAATACACAATGCTGCAATTTTGAAGCAATACATTCCATGGGTAAATGGGTAAACTACTGTGTAAAGCAAAATCTGATTACTTAAACTATGGAGAAGCAATGTTCAGTTTTCCTACATATTAACAAACTTTTTGCCTCCTTTATTGCAGCAATATGAAGGGGCTGAGAAGAACCCCAACCAATGTAAGTAAAACTTCCTTAACTAAAATAACTCTTTGCTGCTTTTGTTATTTGTGTCTGGTCGACTGTGACTATTATTTGATTGTCAGTGGACATCGTGCAGAATTTTCATCATACATTTTCCATTGGTGAGATGCCCATGATAGGTTGACATCTTTAGTCACATTACTGTAGCACGTGCTGGCACATGCAATAAATTTCCATTAGGCCAGATTTTGCTATTATTGTGCAATCTGCTTTCACATTTTTAAAATTCTACAACCTTCTATTAGATTGTCTGATTCAAATATTGTTTACTTTTGAATTTACAGTAAGCAGTATTATCATATGGTTGCTTACCACATTCCAATGTTTTTATTGTATTACATGGCATGTGAGACAGTAGAACGATTCTAGAATGTGGTTGTTCAGATAGAGTCTCATACACCACTCATACATCTGGTGCATGAGGAGGTCCTTGTAGTGGGGAAAAAATTGCACTTGCAACCACAGCTCGCTTATATTTGGTGAAGCCTAAAAACCCTGCAGAATTAGTGTAAGCGTTGTTTTGATACATTCTCAGTTTTTCATGTGCAGACTGACTGATAGTGAGCCGACAAGAAGACTTATATCAAAAGAATATTATGAACAAGGTATATCAGGCTTTCAGTGGATCCAGTAGCACTCTGTCTCTTCTGTGAGTTACATGTCTAGCAGATATGTGACTGCTGCACAGATTCTTTGCAGCACCTTCGATCCTCGGTTGTTGATTCAGTTTCCTTCATTCCCAGAAGATCTAATGGATAAATACATACAGATAAGGGAAAGGCCTTTCACATAAATATTTTCCTTCTTATCTGGTGTAGAATGATTAACATTTCCTTTAATATATCTGAAACTTTCAAATTGACTGCTAATTTCTTGAACTCTCTCGGGTCTAGTTATTCCCTATCTGCATGAACTTCATAACCACCCCAAAACAAGCAAACCACCCCATATCATTTTCCCCCTTTAAAGGGAATTATAGAATTTCTGTATGTGCGCGTGTGTATTTGTGTGTGTGTGTGTGTTATTCTGTAGCAAATTACCTCTGTCTCTCTTGCACAGAGCAGTCTTTTCATTGTCCTACCTGTGCCTCTCCCTTTCAAATCCCCCCCCCCCCCCCCCCACACACACACACACACACACACACACGCACAAACAACAAACAATTTTTTCACAGGTCTTTTTTCCCTGAGATCATGACTGTCATATCTACGCAAACACAGTAACACATCAAGTTGTCATCCCCTCTGGCCTCAGTCACCCATTATAAATGCAGTGGTGTGGTCAGGTCAACTTAAAGACTGGAAACAGCTGAGGCACAGGGGAAATAGTTTGAAATAGCTTCCTTTTGTGGTCCAATACAAGGAACATTTAAATCTTTACTATTCATCTGCTGAACTGCTGTAATTCATATTGCCTGAGGTACACATAGAGCCTAACTGTGGAATTTCTTACCATCTCGGATTAAACAATAGCACGAGGCAAACCCGGGTAAGCAGCCCTGTGGTTCATTTAGGTGGTAATTGGGCTGGAATTAGATAGGGCATGAGCTGCCAGTGGGGTTTTGTAACAAGCTTTAAGTGACTTAGCCAGAGGGCAGAGGAGAGGGCGGAAAACCGAGAGAAGACAAGCCTATCATGAGAGATCAAAAAGTTTGGAGAGTAAAAACTGGGAGAGAGGATAACAAAATAAAAGTGGAAAATAAATTGCGACTTTGAAAGTAGTCCCTTTCACTTGGCAGCACTCAGACAAATTATGGCTGTGTAACAAAGCATATTTGTGTGGATATAAGGGCTTGTTTGATGTTTTAAAGGACACTATACTCAATTTAAATCTAGCCGTAAGCCCTAAAATATGGTAGCTCATGCAAAGCTTTAATATCTTTTTCAGCAAATGTGCATATGTTGAAGCATCTTTGTAATACTGAAATACAAGTAATAACTTAGTAGCCTAATGTTTTATTGTATGATACATTTATCAGGAGGTTAACAGGTGAAAGGTTACAAATGCTTATTCATCCCTGCTTTGCCATTAAGAGAATGCCAGATGTAGGCCTGTTCTGATCTGAGTACTTTTGCCTACTAGAACAGGGAGCCCTTGCCAATATTGTAGGCTATTGTTAGACATTACTGAGCAATGTCACTTATAAGTCACTGTCATCTCATTCAACCATAAATCCCTAGAGATGTATAATTTCATTATGCTGAGGCATAATAAACTGCACACAGTGTACAGTCCATAAAATATACCATCCAAAATCAGTGAGCCATCAGAAACGTAATCAAAATGTTAAATTACAATGGCCATAGGGGAATGTCTCCCTGCCTCACAGGGGTTGTTAGAACACTCCCGTAACACTCCCAAGTCTCCTCAGTGGTGGAAAAGCAGGAGGTTTTAGCCATACTATTAGATGTTTGTCAAGGAACAGAAAAGAAGTTGTCCTGAGAAGCTGTACTGTGACGGAGTCCGCATGAATCATGAAGCTGCACTATTTTTCAGGTATTGATTTCGATCTGCGCTCTCTTTAGTGAGTGTGTTCGTCTGGAAGCTTTTTGAGTATAGCTATATTTTATAAAATTGAGAGCAAAGGACGAAAAATGGGGTTGGAATCGATTAATTAAAGTATCCTTATGTCCTTATTCAGGTTAAAACTTCAGAAAGTGCCCAAGACCAATGACTTATCACATTCAACAGGTCCTTTTGTTTCTGTAAAGAATTGATATGCTGGAAATCAGTGTGTAAATGAATTCTGAGTTTATTATTTTGGAGATTGGGATTAACGCCACATAGGGTGAGAGGGGAGGGGAAGAGCAAACTACGCTTAGAACTGCAGTGAACGGAGCCCCGTTTGCAGCTTCTTGAACATGGACATTACAACAGAGCATTCACTAACATAACCCCAGGGTGCTGCTTTATAGGCGAAATGCCCCAAAGCCCAATTAAATAATCATACAGAGACCAAAAAGACCATGGAAAGATTATACAAAAGACCAAAAAAAAAAAAATAAATCCAGACAAGTTTAGCAGTCACAGCACAGGTATATCACACACCATTTCATATCTCTCTCTCTCTCTCTCTCTCTCTCTCTCTCTCTCAGAAAGAGTTTGAGAAGTCCTGTGGGAAACCTCATTGGGTGAGGTCCTCTGCAGCACTCTGTAAATCGGCAGAGGACAAGATGTATTTGCATATCTCGGGGGAAGTGGGAATATGAATCAGCTGCTGTCACGCCAGAATTCGTGACTCAGTAAACAGTCAGAGTTTGAATGTTGACAACACGCCCGATGGGTTACCAAGGCCATGTTAGTAGGACACTCTGTCGAGGCTGAAATAGCCAACAGAAGTGAAAATGAGCTACTGGTGCATGCAGTTAATCTGTTCTCAGGTCTGAATGAAGGATTATTTTAAGTTTGCTAATGAATAAGCCACAAAGCAATGACAGTGTCATCATTGCTTTACGAGCATTCATGCATTATTAACAACTAAAACGTCAAAGGTTACTTAAAATCATCCTGTCAGTAGTTCTGGTCTGTACTGACATGAGGGAGTTGATCTATAGTCTGTAACATGAAGCTGTTAGAGCCAGCAGGGGAAGAAATAGCTTCCGCAACTGCCTCAGAGAGATTTTGCAATTTGGCAGCTAGCCCAGAAGTGAGGAGGCAGGGCTCAAATACTGCATGAAGAATGGGCCAGAGTGTCATTAATAATTAGCACTACAATGCATGCACTGATTGTTCAAAGTGAGGTATTGGATGAGAACCTAGTGAACTCAAAATGCCAGCTGCTTCAGCAGTAGGCAGACTGCTTTAATATCAGTATGAAAAGGCATAGAATTTGACCACATATCAGTACTTCTGATATGCATTAGGAAAGTTGCCTGAGGTTTGCTTTGTAATAAGCACTACATATTCTCTGTGCATTCTAGAGGCAATCTGTAGTTGGGTTAAATTACTGCTAGCATGGTTTTCTTAATATATTGTTTGATAAAGTTGTGTTTATGTTTTCGTTTAGTAATATGTACTTGTTCAAACATTTACAATGATAATTTTTAAACATGCTAATTTTATGGTAATATGAATTATTACACATCTTTGTGACTGTGAATGACACCATATGCACTCTGCTGATCTGATGATTACCAGTGAGGATTTCTTAAAAGCCATCGGCATAAGCTAATTTTGAAAAGTGTAAGAATCTGGTGGAGAAGGATGTAACAAATCACAGCACATGTTTTCTGCAATAATGTGCTGAATTAGAAAATTCTAGCATGAACTGCGATTCTATTTTTAAAAATCACAAATTCTCTCGTTTTAGAGGCCAACCTTTGAGTCTGCACTTAAGGTCCATCTCAGCTCATGATTATCATATAGTTTGGGCACTTTTAGTTTTTTATTATTTCAGCCTTATGTTTTGATTTATTGACAAGGTGACCAGTTTAAAAACTGGAGTCCATGACTTAATTTTTTTAAAGACCATAACCATGCTTGTTCTTACAGAAGTAAATACAAAAATACAAAAGGTAGCCTTAAGAAAAATGATCAGCCTAGTACTCTGAAAGCAATTGGACAGGTTTGTGCTTTTTAAGCACTTTAGAAATGCCCTGCTTATCTTCCCTTTATCTTCCCTGGAGAGGAGAGGTCTGTGGATTTGTACGACTGTGAGGATCTGACTCGTTCAAATAATGAGCTATAGCTGTACATGTAGGCACTGAACAACTACCCAATTTACTTTAGAGTAACAAAGACCTACAGCCACTTTATATATATATATATATATATATATATATATATATATATATATATATATATATATATATATATATATATATATATACACACACTTTACTATAGTGCTTTTTGAACCATTTTACATATTCTTTTATTAAAGTATTTATTTGATTAGAGGATGTTTTCATTATACTTATACAGGCATATAAGAATATACATAAGAATATTTTAGCTGTTTACATAAGAATATTTTAGCCGAATCAATTTTCCCCATAAGAAATAACTGAAAACGGATTAATCCGTTCTCAACCATCAAGTTGAATTTAAATGCATAAGTCCAATGCCTTTTTCATACTTCTGTATGATCGCCCTTTTCAACTCTATTGTTATTCTTACCGTTTTCCTCTTCTGTTATGTCTAAAACAGTACAAAAAACAACAAAAATACAGCAAAAGCTTGGAGCACAGCTTCAAAATGGTTTAAAGCCCGTTGAACAACACCAACTAACACCAACTAGTGGCATGTGACCGAAGTTGGGTCGGATTCCGATGCTTTGTTCGAGCTCCGAGACAACATTTTCTTGAAATTTTGCATCGAACTCCGAATATGTCAAGTACTGAGGAGGTCGAGTTCCAGGGTTCTACTGTACATAATTTCTGTGTACAGACATAATTTACTATGCTCAACTGTGCTGTCCCTGAACACTTAGGGGTCCTGTGAGTATTCTTATATAGCCAGTTACACACTTGTAGAACCCCTGGTGGGCCAGAGCAGTGGAGGTAAGAAACCTGAATTCAGATAATTCTTATTATGCCTGGTATTCTTACATTTTGTAGCTGTTATTGACAAATAGCGTTCTGATATAGGTAATGTTCCTGTCAGAGAGGCGGCTTTCTCTGCAGATCTGTTGGACGCAGGTGTGGTATGGGAAATTACTTTTCTCAAGCACTTCAGATGAGTACCACACTTGGCAGCAGTCATTCAGTCACATCACCTCTGATTTCTTTGATTTCTTCTTTTTGGATTTTGTAGCATGAGGAATATGAAAAGAAAATGTAAGGGACTATGTGGAATTCTACCAGGACTCTTAAATAATAGACTCTTAAATAATACACTCTCAGAGACAAATAAATGCTCTATGTCTCATAGAGTGTGTGATGCTTCCTCTGTTCAAAATCATGCCACACAATGAAAAATAATAACAATAATAATAACAACAACAGGCAGCACTGTATGTGGGTGGCTTCTATGGCTCTCACTGGAATTAAAACACTGAATTATTTATGAGCAGGCACATGTGAACCTGACTCAGATGGCAGTGTAAGTGCATCAACACTCTCGTCACTGCGAGTGTAGTGTAGTTCAGTCTAATTGGAATATATTGGAATGCCCCAGAAAGTCAGGCAAATGATTAGCTTCCAAATCTTCTAAATCTTTAAGATTTAAACTGCTAAGAAAGTGCATTATGCTTTACTGCTGTTCAGAGGTAATAAACTGAGTAGGAGAAGGTGTATGCAGGAAGAACAATGCTAAATGGTCAGCCTCTGTCCTAACATGGTGAGGTTATACTGTATAGCCATCATTTTAACTGAGCTCTCTCTCTCAGACGTACAACCACACAATGCCAAGAAGCACGACAAAATGCCCCTCTAATTTTTCCTCTGTACTTGAATGCAAAGAAGTTTGTTTGATCTTCCATCTCTGTGATTAAATTGCAGCAGTAGTTTGAAAGCCCCAGCCTGACAGACGAGGCATCTCAGCATTGTGTGAGATCAAGAAACCCCTCCACTTTGACATAGTGACTTCAAATGTACCCCTTAAGTTTGCACCTGTTTCTCCTGTCCTCATCTTCTCCCTGATAAAGATAGTTTCAGGTAGAAATACTGAGTTTATCTTGAGAGTGTGTAGTTTATGGTATGCTGTTAAAAATACTATACTACAGCGTGTTAATGAGGTGCACTAGATAGCATTTAAAGGACATGTGCATTTAAAGGAATCAGTCTTGTCCTGGATACCTCATACCATGTTAATGGTTAGTGGAAATCCAGTAGAAATTCACAAAGCACAAACAAATAATTATTAAAAGTTGGTTTCATTACTTCTTACTTAGCTTAGTTAAGATCATTTCACATTTCCGACTGAATGTGCTTTCCTTTGTCTTTTTACATTGTTGCATGAGTTAGAAGGTGTACAAGTTACACTTTATCTATTTTGATATTACAGGGTTTTGGAAGTGGTTAAAAATTATATGAAATTACTGTATGTGTTCACAACTTTATCAGTGTGACAAATCACATCCTTTTACGTGTAATAAGGACTTGATAGGAGAATTATTGGCAACACTGAGATGAGATTTTGTCTGAGGGAAGAAAAAAAAAATAGGAAGTAGAAAAGTCATCCGTCATTCAGTACCCATGAGGAATACCTTTGGTAGGTGAAGAATGTATTGCACGTTCCATCACAAATGGGGCAATTTGTGCAAATAGCATGCGTAACAGTGACTCTCTGGACCACGGCTGTGGATGTGCATGTGTAGCCCTGAGAGAGGTTCCTCACCTCCACCACATCACTTAATGCTGCAGAAATGGGTCAGGGGAATGAATTAGGAGTGTCATTGGATTAGGACATTAAAAACACATTAGCCAAAAAGGAGGGAAGTATAGCAGCTTAACTTCAATTTATGCTTTTAGGTTGCTGCTGATATCTAATTCAGAATAATTAGACCTGGAGTCAATAGGCATGTAAAGTGCAAGGCTGAATTACACAAAGGAACTTTTTCCTAAATAGAAGTGACACAATCGACACCATCTTATAATGGACTTTTAGTATGGTTTATTGGACACAAAGTTTTAAGTAACAATCATTTCAGTTGTGATTCTCTGTTGATGTGGAAATGTATTGCTTTGTAAAGCTGTTAAGAACTCAGTTCAAAGCTTGTCAGTGTCAATGTGAGAATGCACTAATAATTTGCATAATGTGACTGTCATATAGGTCTATGGCTTTGTCTTCATTATGCAAAAGACACTATAATTTATCACCCAGATGACAAAGCACTTACAATGAAAAAACTTTTTTTTTGCTAAGAGAGCATTTATATGGATCCACTTTAAAAGATTTTTTAAATGCTTTCATAATTGGAAAATATATTCATTCACTACAATCTCACAATGAAGAGCAGACATGCTTGAACCATGCCATCACTCAGTCCATTACATTAACAAACTTTAAGTTAACTTGCCATTGACTACATCTGAATATATTTAATTAAGTTACATTTCCACAACCCTTGTACCCTCTGAAAAGTACTTTCCACTTACATTAAGTAGTCCAACATTCATACATAGTAGACTTACATCTTGCCTGAAGGACCATTCTGGTATAGTACTTGGATATATTATGGAGCATTACAGCTTCAGCATCAAAGTACCTGCAGACATTATTATTCTGTGGGGATTCAGCATGAGAGAGCGTCCCTTTAATGGCGATTTATGAACGGCACTATGGTGATGCCCTCAGCATTCATGACCATGGTGCAGTGCAGAGTTCAGCTGAACCCATCTGTGTCATGACTGACTTGCGTGGCACCCACCAATGGAACAATAAAGCAGATTTAGTGTGATATGAAATATTAATCATGGTCTCTGTAATATTTTAATGGTAGAAAAAGTGTGCTAGCACATACACGCACCCTCGCACAAACATGGGAAAAGAGTGCACACGTGCATACACACATAAACGCACAAGCACAACACAAGTTCTCTTGTGCAGACATGTTGGGGGTGAGCTTGAGTCATTGAAAAACGGGTAAGTGTGAAGATCTTTAACACCCTCCAAGAACACTGGCCAAACTGAAGGATTGGGATCATATGAGACTGAAGAGCTAGAATGTGACTTTTATGTTTATAGTTTCTGCAATCAGTTAAAATCCTTACAAAGTTCCAGCAGACATTCTTACCAGAGGAGTCCACTCTCCCTTCAGCAGACATACTCTCCACTCTCCCTTCAGCAGACATACTCTCCACTCTCCCTTCAGCAGACATACTCTCCACTCTCCCTTCAGCAGACATACTCTCCACTCTCCCTTCAGCAGACATACTCTCCACTCTCCCTTCAGTCTGATGCCCTCAGTCTTTACCTTCAAAACCTTCGAAGGGGACTCACTGTACAAGTGGATATCAACCACACAACATTCACCTACATTTTTTTTTACCTCGATTATTTTGGGACACCGTCATTTCTCCATTGCATTTGAAACTCTCTTGGGAATACATAAACTAATTAACTAATCTGAAATGACCAAATTCTGTTTTGTTCCATAGCCCTATAAATGCCATGATGCTTTTTTCCTGCCAGTATGAACCGCAGAAAGAAATGTAAACCAAAGCCCTGAGATTCTGGCTCATGCAGTGACAGAAAGAAGTGTCTTACAGATACAAATGTGCCTATGTCCCTCCCACAGAAAGCTCACTCTTGGCAGAAGCACTGTCCTTTATTAGAAATAAGTGATACTTAATCTACTGAGTTATCTGTAATGCTACTGTTATAGTCCAGCTCACATAATGCACTTGGCTGAGTAAGACAGACGCCACGTGTAGTCTATTAAATTGGTTTTCTTTCAGCTCATTACAAGAGCCAATGTGCAATGCATAATTATATCCATCTATAATTGATATCGTATCTCAATATTATTTAGTCAGTGACACAGTAATTTAGAGATTTTCCAGCTGTCTGGACCGACTATCAAACATAATTCATTCATTTCATTTTTCATTGGAGTATAAATATTTTAAATATGTGTCCAGTAAAGGGATCAACTCCAGATAGAGTGCGATAATGCTTTGTCATTTTTTTTTTACGTTTCCTCGCAAAAAAAGCATCAGCATGATAATCAAATTAGATTTCATCGTTGGTTGTGGGAATATTCACAGAAATGAACACAAATGTTAACCCTCTGAGTTAGAAAAATGTCATTTTAGCTTCATCTCCCCACACACTTTTACTCACATATATTTAGCTGAGTTTAGTAAGGCTCACAAGTTGCAACTAACAAGTCTAACAAGTAAGTTTTTAATCCACAAACAGAATGACATGTTTGACTTTTTTTGTTACTTATTCATTTCTTATCTCCTTTATGAATCGGAGAGGCGAGAGGCAAACAGGTGTGAACAAGATGTTGCAGGTGTGTGTTGTGTTTCGTCACAGGGTGGGCAGAGTGTTCAGAGAGGACTGCTGTGCAGCTGGATACACCTTCCTTTGCCACCTCCTGCTGTGGAGAAGGCCGTGGGCTGATTTAGTAGCAGGCGTACATGCCGTCGTGCAGCGGCGTGCTGCACTTTCAGCTCAGAGGCAGCATTGGCACTTTGCTTTTGCAGCGATGTGGGTGTACTGCAGAGGACATACTCTCAATTTAAGAATTACAAAATATCAGCAACAGTACTGCTTGAGAGACTTGTACGAGGAGATAGTGAAGGGACTAGCTGTTCAGAGCTGTGAACCTTCAGTAATTTTACTGATTTTTCACACCTTGTTCCCTTGTGAATGTTTAGCGAAATCACTTGAGCTGATGTGTTTAGATATGATTAGATTGCACCATATCATTTCACTGAAATCATAGTCAACCCAAAACTGTGTACGAGTTTACCAACAGAAAGCATAGTGAACACACACACAGTCCATCTCAGGGTGTATGTGGTTGTGGCAGACCAGATTTAGTTTCCTGTTGCTGTAACCCAAACACTATCCTGCAAGTTGCACCATTTCATAGCTGTGGATTTAAGTCACTGTAGCTATAGAATGGATGCATTATTATTATTATTATTATTATTATTATTGTTATTATTATTATTATTATTATTAGTCAAGTGGTTAGCACCAAGCAGTTCAACCATGGCCCTGATATTAAATACAGAATTACTTATATCATCCATTCTGTAGTTTTTTAGAATGATGTTAAACAGTTATTAAGAAAGGAAGGAGGCAATAAAACAAATAAAAATTTGCAGTCAGAAGGTATAAAACATACAGTGAAAAGTTGAAATCTGCCAGTCCATCACTGCAACAAATTTATATTAAAAACTATTCATAAACCTTCAGGACTAGGGCTGGGTATTGATTCAAATTCCAAGAATCGATCCGATTCCGATTCTGAAGATTAAGAATCAATTTTTTTCGATTTAATCCGATTTAATCGATTCGATTCGATTCAATCCAATTCGGGGTTTAGTGTTATTAAAAATGTATTTGAGCTGTTTCCTGACTGTGTACAGAAGCAACATGTTAAAACTAGTATTATATCGATATTAATCAGCAAATAGTTACTGGTAGTTGGTAGTTACTGATGGCTGGAAGACTGGTGAAAAGGGTAATCATAAATCTACCTTCAAGAAAGGTAATCCAGGACAATAAACAGAGGACATCTTTGAGGTGTCTATATCTGCAACAGTGGACTCCTACTGGGACACTAACCAGTGCATTATTATTATGATTGAAATAATTAAGAATTCACCCAAAAGCTGTTGCTACCAAATGCATTTTTATTTTAAAAGTGCTCACACTTAATAAACTGAAAGTATAAAATGTAAACGTGTATTTTTCTTTAAGAACAGAACTCTCACGTTACGGTCCCCGACCCCTCCGTTTTGGGCGTGTTAACGTTGTCTGCGTCTAATCGTCTACGTCGGTGTATCTCCGTGGGAGCGGGTGCGTCTTGTGATAGTCCTCACCTGTGGCTCGTCTCGTAATCACGTGGGGTTGATGTGGTTTGTCTATTTAATTTGCGCGCGCGCAGCGTCCTGTGCTCGTCGTTGTTTGAGTCACACATGTTCTATGTAAACGTGTTTTATGTGCGCTGTCTGCGCTTTGGTAAATGTAATAAACTTAATGATTTGGAAAGTGCAAAGGATTCTGTCTCGTCCATCGCCTTGCGCCCAACGTTACAAGAACATTTTAAACTTTTTTGAAACTGTAAAAACACTGGGTAAATGGTCAGTGACATGGACTAACTGTAAATAGTCACAGACACTGGATAAACTGTACTTCTGTTTTTAGATTTCCGATTTGACTATCGTCGTTACCGGCACTGTCCGACGCCAAGTCGTTTTACAGTTAGTTAGACCGAGCACGCCTGCGTGAATTCAGTGACGAGGCGGGGGTAAAAGTTCACTAAAAAATCGATCTTTGGACGTACGAATCGATAATCAGATCATCATATGCGAATCGATTCTGAATCGGAAAATCGATTTTTTCAACACAGGCCTATTCAGGACTTAACTAATGAAATCTATAGAGACCACATCTAGGAACTTTAAATAAATTAATTATTAGCATCTTAGCTATACTAATTAACACATGCACAAGTCTCTTCTTGTAAATTCACATGCATATTGGCTAGCTATGTAGGTAGCTTTTGTAGGTTGCATTGTGGACATTACCTATTTCCTTTGATTTTGTTTGTCCTTCCTGTGTGTGTAGTTAGTTACACCCTTTACTTTACTTTTTAATTTTTGAACACTTTTATGTTTATAGTTTCTGCAATCAGTTGAAATTCTTATTAAGTTCCAGCAGACATTCTTACCAGAGGAGTCCACTCTCCCTTCAGCAGACATACTCTCCACTCTCCCTTCAGCAGACATACTCTCCACTCTCCCTTCAGCAGACATACTCTCCACTCTCCCTTCAGTCCGATGCCATCAGTCCTAACCTTCAAATCCACTCCCTCCAAAGACATGCATAAATGTTCAGTTTTCCCACTTTGCTGCATAGAAATATTGGGAAAAAGAGGATAGTCCTGGAACAATATCCTTGACTTTGACTTCTGTTTAAATAATTCATAACTATGTGTAAATGAGTTTATTTTGTATTTAACTTCCTCTGGAGTATTATTTACAGCCAGCCACTACTTTTACTCGCCAGTGTAGAAGCGAGAGAGATGGAAGACATCAGCAAAACATGCATCCACTTTATAAACAACTAGATATACTGCAAAATGTACTACTGCAGGATTTCAGAATGCCTTTTCAACCCAAGGTAGAAAGGTTGCTTGTAAATGGGTATAAAGGAATAGGTGAGGCGGAGCTTGCAGGTCACATGTGAGGGAGAGACTATTCCCTCCTGGCAGTGTGCCCACCAACTGTGTTTTAAAACTGACCATATAAAGCACAGCATGAATCATGATGCTGTGTGTGTTTTGAGCACTTATGTGCTGTTGTATTAAGGCTACATGGAGGGAGGTGAGGAAGAGATTGAGAAGCATGGAGGTAAAAGATAAAGTTGAGGCTGCAATATATACTGTATATGGGGAACACTTAAACAACACAACGTAACTCCAAGTCAACCACATTTCTGTGAAACCAACCAATTAGGAAGCAACACTGATTGTGAATCAATTTCAACTGCTGTTGCGCAAATGGAACAGACAGCAGGTAGAAATGAGAGGCAACTAGCAAGACACCCTCTATAAAGGAGTGGTTCTGCAGGTGGTGACCACAGACCTTCCTTATGTTCTCATCCTTTCTGGCTTATGTTTTGGTCACTTTTACATTTTGTCAGTTCTCTCACCATAGGGGTAGCATGATGCGGTGTCTCAGGTAGTGCAGCTCATCCAGGATGGCACACCAGTGCGAGCTGTGGCAAGACAGTTTGCTGTGTCTGTCAGCGTAGTGTCCAGAGCATGGAGGAGTACACCAGGAGACATGCAGGGGGCCGTAGGAGGGCAACAACCCAGCAGCAGGACCACTAACTCCTCCTTTGTGCAAGGAGGAGCAGTGCCAAAGCCCTGCAAAATGACCTCCTGCAGGCCACTAATATCCATGTTTCTTCTCAAACTGTCAGAAACAGACTCAATGAGGGTGGTATGAGGGCCCAACATCCACAAGTGGGGCTTGTGCTTACAGCTCAACACTGTGCAGGGCGGTTGGCATTTGCCAGAAAACACCAAGATTGGCAGATTCACCATTGGCGCCCTCTGCTCTTCATTGATGAAAGCAGGTTCACACAGAGCGCATGACAGAATCAGGAGACGCCATGGAGAATGTTCTGCTGCCTACAAGATCCTCCAGCATGACCAGTTTGGCAGTGGGTCAGTAATGGTGTGGGGAGGCATTTCTTTGGAGGGTCGCATAGACCTCGATGTGCTAGCCAGAGGTACCCTGACTGCCTTTTCTGTACCAGGATGAGATCCTCAAACCCATTGTGAGACCATATGCTGGTGCAGTGGGCCCTGGGTTCCTT
The DNA here is from genome assembly GCF_052324685.1 of Brachyhypopomus gauderio. Classification (NCBI taxonomy): domain Eukaryota; kingdom Metazoa; phylum Chordata; class Actinopteri; order Gymnotiformes; family Hypopomidae; genus Brachyhypopomus; species Brachyhypopomus gauderio. Next base: position 9,177,780 of record NC_135228.1, read on the forward strand.
CTGATACATGACATTGCTAGGCCTTCTGTGGCAGCAGTGTCAGCAGTTCCTGCATGATGAAGGCGTTGATGCTATGGACTGGCCTGCTCGTTCCCAGACGTGAATCCAATCGAGCACATCTGGGTCATCATCCACCAATGCCACATTGCATAACAGATTATCCAGGAGTTAACTGATGCTTTAGCCCAGGTCTGGGAGGAGATTCCTCAGGAGAAAATCATCACAAACATGCCCAGGCATTGTAGAGAGGTCATACAGGCACGTGAAGGTCACACACACTGCTGAGCCTCATTTTAACTTGTCTTCAAGAATTTCCACTGAAGTTGAATAAGCCTGTCATTTGATTTTCCACTTTGATTTTGAGTATGATTCCAGACCTCCATAGGATAATAATTTTGATTTACATTGATCATTTTTATGTTATTTTGTTCTCAATGCAGTTCACTATGTAATAAGTAAAGATTTTCAACTGGAATATTTTATTAATTGAGATAATTGAAATCTAGGATGTGTTATTTTAGTGTTCCCTTTATTTTTTTGAGCAGTATATATATATATATAACCAACAAAAATATTATATTTACATCTAACAACCAAACCAAAGTTTATTTTTGCCACTTCATATTTTTAGGGCCAATAATGAGTAAAGCATATTTACTATTATATATACATTGCTCTAATATAACCTTTTTTGCGTAGCCAGGGGGGAAAGAAGGAATATGGCCAGAATGATTTTGGGCTCGTGAAACAGTAATAAATGTACTGAAACTTTTAAACAATTTGTATTCAAAACATTTTTTGACCATTTTGGACCATTTTGCTGTAGAATTATTTGGCCAACACTAATGCTTTTTCTGGTCCAAATAGAGAGCAAGTTTGATTGATCCAATCACAAGACTGAGTGGCTGCAATCACCAATCAGGTTCATCATGGCCGTATCTTGATGGGAATCAGGAGTTGAATATGAATACTTATTACCACATGGTTTAGGTTCAGTGTTATTGTAAAGAAAATATTAAATGTTTATTTTGGAGACTGGTTGATTATTAAATTTTTTGAGGAATCAGCTCGACAGCAATACTAGCTTTATATTCCTGTAGCCAAATGATAACATAGCTAACTAGAGGGCTAGCAACATACATTAGCTAGTTATATTAAGTTATATTGTAGATGCTTCATTTCGTCCCCACATCTTAGCATTGCAGTACAAATGGAATTTGTGGAAAATAGCTGGTCTCCTTGGTTTGGTCAACAAATGGCTTGAGCTGAGTTGCTAATCTTATCAGGCAAGCAGAAACTGTAATGCTAATAGAGTCAAAACTGCACCTCGTTTATAAAACACTAGTAATTAATCATTAGCTATTGCTTGTGCAGAGAGTTGTTCTAACCAGATATCTATTGGTCCACAAAGAGCCTGCTAATTAGGTCTTTAATTGTTTAGTGTAATGTTTACTTTAGTGTAACATTTAGTGTAATGCTAATTGGGCAGTATACACCTACCTAATTTTAATGCAGCTAATCTTCAGCCAAGTTTTAAACATACACCAGGAAGGCAAACTGTTAACGGTTTGTTAATTCTGGTGACCAAGAGCAAGATCATTTATTTTACTCTATTTTGCCTACAACACTCAAGTCATTATTTCAGATTTCAAATTCAACATAAGAATCTTATGGTAAAGAAAGCATATATTTTTGTCTCAACATGGCAGATGCAGACACTTTTTAATCCATATGATCTTTTATCTCTTTATCTCCATTTTACTCAGCTTGTGGGGTGTGGCAGAAAATGCCCACAAGCTTCCAGTGACAGAAGAGGAACAAGCATTGTGCAGGGTCCTTGCCTCGTACTGAGGATGCTGTGCATTAGTAATTGTGACCTATGTCTGACGAACCACTCATACAAATTACAAGAACCTCTAGACTTAAGCACATTTTAACAGTTAAAAATTTGATGTCTTGATTTTCACATCAGACATCACTTAAAATAGGGGATGTCTGATAGCATGATCATCTTTCAGGTGATTGTAGAAAGGGATGTTTTAATCTGACTACAGACACAGTTAGAGAAGGCCTTCAGTGGCATCTATTAGATACAGATTACATAAATGTTGGGTGCATGATTATGAGTTTACTATTATACGTTCACTCTTTGCTAATATCATTTTCTCCCAAGAGGTGGGTTATTCTGACGTTGATTTAATAGAACACATTATAACCTGGCATTAAAACCTGCCAAAACAGAGAACATTCTCCACCACACTGCATCTTTAATTAGGATGAAGCAATATTTACACTTTAAAGCATACTGTAAAAGTATATACTTTTCATCACATAAACTGGCACAAGAGAGCAATATAGATAGCTAGCAGAAAGTGAACTCCACAAGCAAGACATGTATCTTGAGGGAAAATATGAGATTGTCATACAGAATTATTTCTTGCAATAGAAATAAATTATGGTTTGGTGTAACTTAGTTTTCACTTATTGCTTTAAACCATAATCTTTAGTGACTTGACTGTGAGCAACACATATGTTGTTATAATCACTTAAAATGAACATGAAGTGGATTTCATAAGTAGCCTCTTTACACTGCAGACACTCCAGTCCATCGCCAGTCAGTTATCATATTTGAATTCTCCATAAACCTCTTGGCTACTCAGATGTGCAAAATGGCAGTATGCAACCTATGCATTACAAAGGTGTACTATGTCAGGGTGGAGGGTGGATGAGGAGCAAAACAGTGGTGAAAAATATACTCATACAAGATACAAAAATGTGTGTTTTTTTGTCCTTGTGTTGTAACATAGGTAGCTACATAATTTTAACTACATAATTAGCTACATAATTATAGACATAATTTTGAGGTTGCACAGGCAGACCCAGAACAGGCTACATATTTGTTATAGCTGCAGTCCAAAGACTTTGAATGATAAGTTAAAATGTTATCATATAAGATTCTAAAGTGCAAGGTTTTGGCACACCACTCTAAATGATCAACTACTTGTGACACAGAAAAGTAGCAGAGATAAAATAAATGTCAGGGTTGCAGGACAACATGACACAGGAAAATTAGAAATAGTGTGAAAGAATGAGAAAAAGAGTCTGTATGGATGAAAGTGATTCGATAGGATGTAAAGTAACTATCCCTTCAGGAACAATCCTTGAAAAAGCCTTAAGTTTTTAAGACATTTTCTAGTTAACATTGTTAGCTTTTATGAGACATTATGTTAACATTACCATTTAATTGTAACTAGCAATTCTCAATTGTATTGTATTTTGCAATTCTCTTTTTTGTAAACATTTAGAAACAATTTAATATTCACTCAAACATTTTTGCACATTCCAATTAATTTGTGATTTCTTTTTTTACATGTATGTAGGTGCACAAATACAACTGCACATTTCAGTACATATGCAAATATTGTTTCAAGAACTCAGAACCTTTCTGACCTTTTTCACAAATAAAGAGAGACAAATAAATGCCGGTATGTCCGCAGATGCTTAGGTGAACAAGAAACTACCCTGCACTCCTATTAATGGTAGCAAAATGACATCACAGTGATAAATAATATCAATGTTTTTCTGATAAACTTCAAACATCACATCACAGTTGTGTTCTGGAATGGAGTTGTTGATGTGTCATCACGATAGACTGCTGCCATTATGTTAAATAAGCCTGATAATTTGATGATTGTCATACTTAAAGATTACTGAAGCATTACTTCAGATTACTAAATTACTGCATTATTTTGTCAAGGATTCTTGCATGACCATCTTTGAAAGTTAAAGATAAATCCGGCCAGACTTCACTGTATAATTTGCATATGCCATGTTAAAGTATTGGTGTTATTGAGCACTGTCAGAATACCCATGTAGAGTCTGGCCTGATTCCATGTTCATGAAGTACTTCAGAGTACTGATTGAAGATCAGTTCCCATCTGTCCAGATATTTCTGGCCTAATTGCATTGGTGTACTTGTGGTTAACTAGTGGATTTTTCTAACACACATATACCTTAATAGTGCTTGAATTCGTCTTTGCAAAGGCTATATGGACCCTGGATATAGCAATGCAATAGGAAAATTGAGTAAGCTATTCTTGAAAATTGTTTTAAAAATTGTTATTTTCCCCTCCATCACCCCCCCCTCCCCATTCCCCCATTCCCCCCTCCCCATTCGTGATTCCATGTAAGATGTTTGGGTGCACATTCAAAATAACAACTGAGAGTACAATCTATTGCAAGGCAGTCAGATGTCCTGGGAATATAAAGCTCAGTGCAGCTGATGGAAGCCAAAAATTCTTGTACCTGAACACAAGTTTGTGTTGTGTTTTACCAGAGAAAGTCAATTAGCTTGATAAGTGGTAGTTATAGCTGTGGCAGCAGCCAGCAGTTCAGCACATGGAGAGAGACGCCCTTCACTAATGCTAACAGGAAACAAAATAAAAAAGGTCTTGTGTGTTTTGTTTTTTGGTGTTTGCCATAATTGCTAATTGCAGTCCCTCTGACAGAGTGCTGTCGTAGTGAGGACAAAGAGACTGACAGGGGAAGATATAGAGAGAGTGTCTGACCCAGAGTTAGACAGGAAAAACAGCTACTTGTGTGTGAATGCTAGCAGTGCCTAGAAAAACCAATAACAATCAAGAATCGACTGACAGTGACACTCATCAGCTACAGAGCTGCAAACCCAGAGAACAAACAAAAAGATTCACCCTGATCAGTATAGAAAATGTCTATTGATATCTGAAGAAATGCATTCATGTGCAATACATTTCTGCTGCAACTCCAACCTTACAAAGACTTATGTACAGTAAGAATATAATAGATAAAATTTATTATTACATTACATAAAGTTATTGGGGTGGGTGGGTGGAGAGCAGTATTAAAACTTTAGTTTGGCTCAGTATTGCTACCTTCGTAACTGTAACGGTGGCGTACCCGAAGGTAGTGAGGGATCCATACGCAGGTGGAATAACAGGAGTTTTAATCACACACAAGGACTGAGCAGACCCCGTAGGGAAGGCAGGCAACAGTACAAAAAGGGCAAGGCAAAAAGGAGAGTCAAAAAACCAGGCAGAGAGTCAAAAAACCAGGACAGTCCAATAGCAGCAGGCAGAGGTACAGAAGGGCTAGGCAAACAGGCGTAAGACAAGAGGGCAGAGCTAGGATCGGTAACCAGGAATGCAGACAGGATAGTAAATACGGCTTGGTAATGCTACACGGGGAGGCAATACTTCGCACTGGTCTGTGTGAGCAGAGTCCTTAAGTAGGGCGTGGATGAGTAGCCGATCAGGTTCAGGTGTGCGGATCAATATTCGGGTGATGGCGCCCTCTGGCGGTCACGGGCGTGATTGCCATTCCTGACATCAGCCCCCCCTGAACGGGTGGCTCCAGCCACCCGAGAGACACGACGACGGGGACGGCCCCGGGGCCGCGGCGCAGGGCGATCCGGGTGGGCAGCGTGGAAGTCACGGAGAATGGAGGGATCCAGGACCTTGTGGGCGTTGACCCAGCTGCGCTCCTCAGGGCCGTACCCTTCCCAGTCCACCAAGTACTGCAACACACGCCCCCGTCTGCGGGAGTCCAGGAGCTCGTTCACCCAGTAGGCCGGGCCACCGTCGATGTCCAGCGGAGGTGGCGGGGACGACTGCAGGTCAGGAGACAGACTGGAGGGCTGTGCAGGCTTAAGTAACGAGACATGAAAGGTGGACGAGATACGGTAAGTAGGAGGAAGTTTAAGCTTGTAGGAAACGGGGTTAACCTGAGCCAGGACCTCGAAAGGCCCCACGTAGCGGGGGTTCAACTTCCGGCATGGTGTCTTCAGACGGAGGTCCTTGGTGGAAAGCCACACCATCTGGCCAGGTGAGTACACGGGAGCCGCCCGTCTGTGGCGGTCGGCCTGGATCTTCTGGTGGCGGATAGCCATTCGGAGTCTCACATGGGCCGCCTCCCAGGTCCGTTTGCTGTGACGAAACCAGTCAGACACTGCAGGAAGATCTGAAGGTTCCCCCGACCATGGGAACATGGGAGGCTGGAAACCTAGGACACACTGGAAAGGGGTTAGACCGGTGGATGAGTGGGTGAGAGAGTTCTGGGCATACTCTGCCCAGGGCAGGAAACGACTCCACTCCCCCTGCCTGTCGCTGCAGTAGGACCTGAGGAAGCGGCCAATCTCCTGGTTCAGACGCTCCGCCTGCCCGTTGCTCTGGGGATGATACCCCGACGTCAGGCTCACTGAGATATTCAACAGTTTACAGAACGCCTGCCATACCCGAGACGTGAACTGGGGTCCCCGGTCTGACACTATGTCCTCAGGAAGCCCATAAAGCCGGAATACATGGGAGAAGATAGCCTCAGCCGTCTCCATGGCAGTAGGCAGCTTAGGCAGAGCGATCAGTCGGCAACCCTTTGAAAACCGATCTATCACCACCAGGATGCAGGTGTTTCCTTGGGACCTGGGGAGATCAGTCACAAAATCAACAGAGAGATGCGACCAGGGCCGCTGAGGGATAGGTAGAGGCACCAGTAGCCCTGCTGGCAGGCGTCGGGGGGTCTTACAACGAGCACAAATGTCGCATCGGTTTACGAAGTCCTTCACATCCTTCTGGAGCTCAGGCCACCAGTACTTTCTCTGAAGCAGCTCCACGGTCCGCAGGATACCTGGATGCCCAGAGGTCGGGGCTGTGTGTACCCACTGCATCAACTCCTGACGGTGTGTAGTAGGCACATAGGTCTTACCCCGGGGACACTCGGCAGGAGCAGGTTCGTCACGGTGAGCAGTCCGGATCTGTGTATCCAGGTCCCACTGAACGGGAGCAACCACCATGGAGGCCGGGATGATCGCCTTGGGAGGCCCCGACGTGTCGCTTCCCTCGTAGAGACGGGAGAGCGCGTCTGCCTTGGTATTCTTCGATCCTGGCCTGAAAGTGATGACATAGTTAAAGCGAGTGTAAAAGAGAGCCCACCTCGCCTGTCGCGCGTTCAGCCGCTTCGCCGCCTTGATGTACTCGAGGTTCTTGTGGTCGGTCAGGATCAAAAAAGGGTGCGACGCCCCCTCCAACCAATGTCGCCACTCCTCCAACGCAGCCTTCACCGCCAACAACTCCTTGTTGCCCACATCGTAATTCCGCTCCGCCGAAGAGAGCTTACGTGAGAAGAAGGCACAGGGGTGGAGCTTCGGGGGCGACCCATGACGTTGCGACAGAATGGCCCCTATGCCGGTGTCCGAAGCATCCACCTCCACTACGAAAGGGAGCGCGGGGTCAGGGTGTTTCAGAATCGGAGCAGAACTGAACCTCCGCTTCAACTGCGAGAAGGCGCCCTCCGCTGCCTGAGTCCACGGCAGCTTTTTCGGAGACCCCCTTAGCAAAGACGTGAGGGGCGCAGCAACCAGACTGTAATTGCGAATAAAACGCCTATAAAAATTTGCAAAACCCAAAAATCTCTGGAGTTCTTTAACCGACCGGGGCCGTGGCCAATCACGCACAGCTCCCACCTTGCCGGTGTCCATAGCCACCCCCTGACGACTAATGTGATAGCCCAAAAAGTGCACACCCGTAGTATGAAAGGCACATTTCTCCAGCTTGGCGTACAAGTGATTTTCTCTAAGGAGCTGTAACGCTTCTCTGACATGCATGACGTGGTCCTCTGGGGTTTCTGAATAAATCAGGATGTCATCAATATAAACTATAACACAGCGATTCAGCAATTCTCTGAAAACGTCATTCATGAAAGCTTGGAACACGGAGGGGGCGTTGGCCAAACCGTATGGCATAACTCGGTATTCGTAGTGTCCGTTTGAAGTGATAAACGCTGTTTTCCATTCGTCTCCCTCCTTTACACGTACAAGATTGTATGCGCTGCGCAAATCGAGCTTAGTAAACACAGTGGCCCGACGTAACTGCTCCACTGCAGCAGGCACCAAGGGGAGAGGATATGAGTTTTTCACCGTCACGGCGTTTAGACCGCGATAGTCTATACAGGGGCGTAACCCACCGTCCTTCTTCTCCACAAAAAAGAAACCAGCCGCTGCAGGTGACACAGAGGGGCGAATGTAGCCCAGTTGTAATGCCTCTTCCACGTATTCCTTCATGGCTTTTGTCTCAGGGATCGATAACGGGTACGCCCGCCCTCTGGGGGGAATCGCACCGGGCATCAACTCAATCGCACAATCAGAGGGACGATGTGGGGGCAGAGTAGCAGCGTTAGTTTTGCTAAAGACGTCGGAGAAGTCAGCATACTCAGGAGGGAGACTAACTGTAGTCTGGACGACAGGGCTTTCAATGTTAGTCGTTCTGACTGCTGTATGTAGGCAACACTCGTGACACTTTTTGCTCCATTTAACCAGTTCTCCTGACGACCATGAAATGGTGGGGTTATGTTGAGCTAACCAGGGAAACCCCAACACTACGGGATGTTCTGGGGAGTGTATGACGTGAAATGACACCGTCTCAGTGTGTAACAGACCCACTCGCACGCTGACCGGAATGGTGCGTTCGGTGACTGCACCCGATCCGACAGGTTTGCCGTCGATCCCTTTGATATGGAGAGGAGTAGTACACGGAATCAGGGGAACAGACAGATGGGTCGCGAACTGATGGTCGATAAAATTTCCCGCTGCTCCCGAATCTACCAGGGCTGCAACAACAGGCGCAGAAACACCCCACCTTACTTCTACAGGCAGAGTCATCTTACGTATGTCGTAGGGTAGGGAGATAACAGGACTCACCCTTCGAGCGGTCGTTCCGCCACTCAACGCGGGGCAGTTTGCTCTGAAATGACCTGATTCGCCACAGTATAAGCAGAGTCTGTCCTGGACGCGCCGTTGTCTTTCGGTCTGTGACAGGCGAGCGCGTCCCACTTCCATGGGTTCAGGCTGGGTAGACGAGGGGGATACTGGGGCTGTGGTGGCTACGGCAGAACTCCTCCGTGACCGAATCAGATTATCTAGCCTGATAGACAGGCGTATCAAATCGTCTAACGTCAAGTTGTCGTCCTTACATGCTAGTTCAGCTCGGAGCGTGTCAGACAAACTCTGGCGATACACGGTAAGTAGGGCTTTCTCGTCCCAGCCGCTGGCTGCGGCGAGGGTGCGGAACTGCAGGGAGTGTTCTGTAGCAGACGACCGACCTTGGCGGAGGCGCAGGAGTTGTTCCCCTGGGTCACGACCTGTTTCTGAGTGGTCGAAGACTTCTTTGAACCTGAGTTCGAATGCAGCATAAGTCTGACCTGTAGTGGCCGTACCCCCAACTGCCGTAGCCCACTTGAGGGCTCTCCCAGTAAGCAGTGACATGACGAATGCGATCTTTGCGGCTTCAGAAGGAAAGGCTGTAGGCAACATGCTAAAATACAACGAGCATTGTAACAGAAACCCCTGACAGAGACCTGGGGACCCATCGTACTTATCGGGGATCGCTAGACGCACCGGGGCGGAATGCCCCAGACTGGGGTCTGAAACAGGTGGTGAGGGAACAAGCGGTGGCGAGGGCTGAGGCGCAGCTGACTGGGCAGTAGTAAGGGAGAGACCTTGTAGCGTGCGAGACAAACCATCAACTGCGGATACCAGTTGGTTGAGTAGCTGTTCGTGGCTTCCCAGCATGTGTCCCTGGTTCATCACCGCGGCTTGGAGCGCTGGCAGTCCTGCTGGATCCGGTGGCGGCGAAGTATTCTGTAACGGTGGCGTACCCGAAGGTAGTGAGGGATCCATACGCAGGTGGAATAACAGGAGTTTTAATCACACACAAGGACTGAGCAGACCCCGTAGGGAAGGCAGGCAACAGTACAAAAAGGGCAAGGCAAAAAGGAGAGTCAAAAAACCAGGCAGAGAGTCAAAAAACCAGGACAGTCCAATAGCAGCAGGCAGAGGTACAGAAGGGCTAGGCAAACAGGCGTAAGACAAGAGGGCAGAGCTAGGATCGGTAACCAGGAATGCAGACAGGATAGTAAATACGGCTTGGTAATGCTACACGGGGAGGCAATACTTCGCACTGGTCTGTGTGAGCAGAGTCCTTAAGTAGGGCGTGGATGAGTAGCCGATCAGGTTCAGGTGTGCGGATCAATATTCGGGTGATGGCGCCCTCTGGCGGTCACGGGCGTGATTGCCATTCCTGACAGTAACAGGTAAATGGCTCCACTTCTAGGGATTGGTTCATTCACTTCCATGAATTTAAGCTTCATTTCTTTTTCTCACTTAGCTCCTTTATTTAAGGCTTTTTCTAGAGTGTGAAAAGCACATCTAAGGAAACAGGAAGACTGAGATACTTCTGCTTTGCTCAGACCCGTTGAGCACTTGCTGTTATGAGAATAGGCCAAGTACTGGCTTTTATAAGGTGCATGATAGGCGATATTTTATTGAACACGCATGTGCAACAGCTTTTTCTACATTTGCTCATTTTGCATTTCATGGATATGCACAACATGTCATTACCCATGACCTCTAATTACGTGTTTTTGCTTGAGTTATTACTTTTGTCAAACGTGTAATTTGCAATATGAGAGCACAGGTGAATTTAGCCAGTAAACAATGTTTCCATGAGCATGCAGATGTGGAACATGGACAATGGCTGATGCTGGGTAAAGATATGACAAATGTGTTCTGATTTCACCCCTGCGTGCAGAGGATGTTTATTCATAAATCCAAGCCCTAAGTGGCAAGTTACTCAAGCGGAACAGCTGCCCTCTGGCCAATGCACAGATGTTGCTGGGACTGATCCTAGCTAAGGGTCAGAGCTACCAAAGCTGTAGTGGAGGCCTAAATGAAACGAGAATTTATCTGAATTAGTAATCAAGACAGAGATAGTATAAAGTTTAAGTACTCTAATCGAAATGTCTTCTCAGTTGCTTAGATTGATAGTAGTCCCAAGGACCATTATATATAAGGAACAGGTGCAGAATTCAGTGCATTTAAAGCTGCACCGTGTAAGCTTGGGTCTATTGGCGACTTCTCTGTTGGAAATAGGTTACTGCATGAAATGCAGAAGGGCATTTTGTAATGTGCTACAATCCATTTGTGAGTACATTCGTGTTGAAAGAGGACGTGTTGGACGTATTCGTGTTGGTGATGGAAATGTTTTCTCAGGGTATACGTGAATTATTTGCTGTTTTAATCGTATCTGTATCCGTATAATGTTGGATTTGCATTTGAAACCTTCTCAATGCAGAGATGTATGAGAATAAAAACATCACAGTAGTATGATGAACTTTAGCTATACAAGTGGCTGGCCAATTGGACAGTGAATCTTTTTTATCTAGGTTGTTATTGTTATGTGCATAAGGAATTTCTCTGTACAAAGTTATGCCAAAGCAATATATATTTGCTAGGCTTTGAAAAAAGCCATTTTAGCTTTAAATATATTTGTTTCACATTGTCTGTCTGTTGGGTACATAACTTGAACCAGTAGTCCAATGCAACCCAATAAAACATCAATTCATTTAGCAAGATAGACATCTGCAACCATGTTTGTAAAATATCTCCAGATATTTTAATTTATGCTCAAAGCATAAAATTGACAATGAGAAAATCTAGCAAATTTTTAAATTTACATTTCACATTTTTGGCATTTAGCAGATGCTCGTATTGAGTGCGGTTTAAAAAAGTACTCCGTAGTACAAAAGTAGTTTCGGCAAAGGAAAAAAAAAAAAAGTCATCTGAAACCCTTCAGGTCATGGAGCCAAGCCGATGTTTAATCTGGAGCTCAAACACTGTCACTGACCCTTTTATTTTACCAGCTCTCTTCAGTTCTGCGTTCTTTGCTTTGACCATGGGTAAAACTGCAGAGGTAAACTGGGTTTACCATCCTGATGTCTCATATTTGCTCACAGACTTTCAGCACTGTACATTTCAGTACTATGAGCCACAACCCCAGTCCCGGTACTCAAGTAACCAGCACAACCCCAGTCCCAGTACTCAAGTAACCAGCACAAGGAGTAGGACCTTTGCTGGGAGCCTCAGCGTGATACATTAATACGTAAAGAAAGCTGACTTGGTCTAAAAAACTACCACTATATCCAACCCTTGAGCTTTGACTTTTGTATGAATATTTCATGCTTTACAGGGTGACTTGCAGCAACAGAAGGACACACATATTTTAGCAGATTTTTCTTTGTTCTCTTGATTCAGTAATGCAACTTCTTTCTGTTTTAACAATCTTGCGTAGTGTTGCCTTAAACAACGACTAGAACACTAAACCACAATGATTACTCTAAACTTGGTCATGTTGTAAATCATGTAACATAAATTAATTAAATTATTAACAATTTTCTTTAGGCAATATATGGAACTTAACTTGGCTTCAAGCACAAAAATCACACTGGTGCAAGATATAAGATAAATGTTCAAATCCAAAGACATGTCTTTTTCTCCTTGAAAGTAACCTTGAGTTTTAATATGGCAATGTCAGGTAGCCACCACAAAAAAAGCAATTTCATTCGCCATGGAGATCACCCAGTTGCAGAAATCACTCTGCATCTATTATCCACACAATGGCACACACACAGTGGCACCTGTGTATAAATCACACAGCCACATTTCAGCATGAAATAGCACAAATGTTTACTGCCATTAATGATTTTTAAATGAGCTGTTGTAGGGAAGAACTAGGGTCAGCACTTAATTGTTGCAGTCACATTGGACATTTAGGAAGTCTTTGTGGGTTGGGTGGGTGGAAACATTATTGGTGCACGATGCTATGAGCTGGTCTGTCATCATTTAAAGTGTATCTTTGTGCCTGTGGATAGATATCGTATTACCACTGGGACAGGACTTGGAATAGATTCAAGGTTATTCCAAGACTCATTAATTTTGTCTGTGTTATCTTTCAATCTGTATGGCTGAGGTGAAAAAATAAGTCATCATCTACTTTTGAATCATGGTTTGGTGAATATTAATAGGATTGATAATTTTTCTGTCAACACCTTCTAGAGAGCCATTTGTCTTTAGGGAATGTGACTTTTGATTTTTGATAGTGTCTTTCTTATGCTGTGGTGTCATCATTTCTCTTCAGTTCTGATTGTTATCACTTTATCTTGACTTTGGTTCACAAACATCACTACAGTAGCTGGACTATGTGTAATTCAAAGAGACAGAACTTCTTAGTAACTGACCCCAAATACAGCATAATCAGGCAGGTAGAACCGGCTTACCAAACTTAATTTAAGTACCATAATTTAGTCAATATTTACTGCAGTTAGGGTGTTCTTGCAACAACATGGGCTTAAACTCTTTGCTCAGGTGTATAATGAAAATCATCATCAATTTGGCCTAAACCCATATCATCCTAAACACTTACCCACATTCTCTGCTACATCTCTGTGTTGTTGTCTCGTTTTCACGCGAAGAGCCTCATACACATGCAGTCTGGACCTGTTGAATAAGTTTGGTGGCTAACAAACAAGTGTGTACTCAGGTACATCACAGCGCAATGGAGTCTGCAGTTATAGCAGGACCTACAGTGTAGGGCCGTGCTGGGAGGCTGTGTGGGGCGTGATTGAATTGTTCCCTTTTACGAGTCCCTTTCAGGAACAGTGCCTAATTCTCGCTCTGGGGGATTGTTTAAGAAAAAAGTTCTCTCCTCTTTTTCTCTCTTTTGTGCAGTGATTTTCTAGATCACACATTCTTCAAAGACTGGATTGATGTATCTACATGTGTATTTACTGTTGTGTATAACCCCGCCCCCACCCCCTCTGAGCAAGCAGTATACAGTACATCATAATTGACCCTAACCCACCCCACCCCCAGCCCCCTGTTCTGAGCACGCAGAGTCACTGTGTCATTGATCCATTTTCTGCACATTCACGGTGCACTGCAGGGGGTATAAAAACATATTAAAGAGATTCAAGGGTAGCGGCAAGCTTCTTGAAATTTGACAGCATTTACCAAATGCAAATGTACCTTGTGGCCTGCAGGCAGGTGAGGCCTTCCACACTGGAGTCATTTGCATGGACAGACAAGCAATCCTTTTGATGCTGTCACCAGAAATTCTAATGGAGACCTAAAAAGAATTCCAGACATTTGGAAGAAATTAATTCAGAGAGAGAGAGAAAAAAAAAACAGAGGAAAATAGAGGATAAAGTTTTTGGTCTTACATATTCAAAGCTCTGTTAACATGAAATGTATGGTGATAAATATTAATGTGGACCATTTATTAAAACTGTCAGGACTGTAGTGATTTAATTGATGCAGATTTTCCTTCAGTTACACAGGTTATTTCTGCTGGTTTTAGTATTAAAAGTGCTTTTACACCAATAAGGCAATTTATTATTTGTATAACTTTTTCAATATACACTCATCAGCCACTTTATTAGGTATACCTGTTCAACTGCCCATTAACACAAATGTTGAATCAGCCAATCACATGGAAGCAACATTTAGGCATGTAGACATGGCCAAGACAATTTGCTGCAGTTCAAACTAAGCATCAGCATGGAGAAGAAAGGTGATTTAAGGTGGAAAGTTGACTTTGAACGTGGCATGTCTAAGTATTTCAGAAACTGCTGATTTACTGGGATTTTCACGCCATCTCTAGGGTTTACAGAGAATGGTCCGAAAAAGAGAAAATATCCAGTGAGCGGCAGTTCTGTGGGTGCAAATACCTTGTTAATGCCAGAGGTCAGAAGAGAATGGCCAGACTGGTTTGAGCTGATAGAATGGTAACAGTAACTCAAATAACCAGTCGTTACAACTGAGGCATGCAGAAGAGCATCTCTGAAAGCACAACACATCAAACCTTGAGGTGGATGGACTACAGTAGTAGAAGACCACACCAAGTGTCACTCCTGTCAGCTAAGACCAGGAAACGGAGGCTAAAATTCACACAGGCCAAAATTGGACAGTAGAAGGTTAGGAAAACGTTGCCTGGTCTGATGAGTCTCAACATTTGGATGGTAAGGTCAGAATTTGGCATCAACAACATGAAAGCAATGGAACCATCTTGCCTTGTATCAATGGTTCAGGCTGGTCGTGGTGGTGCAATGGTGTGGGGGATATTTTCCTGGCACACTTTGGGCCCATTACTACGAATTGAGCATTGTGTCAATGCCAAAGCCTACCTGAGTATTGTTGCTGACCATGTCCATCCCTTTATGACCACAGTGTACCCATCCAGCAGGATAACGCGCCATGTCATAAAGTACAAATAACCTCAGACTGGTTTCTTGAACACAACCATGAGTTCACTGTACATGAATGGCCTCCACAGTCACCAGATCTCAGTCCAATAGAGCACCTTTGGAATGTGGTGGAACTGGAGATTCGCGTTATGGATGTGCAGCCGACAAATCTGCAGCTATCATGTCAATATGGACCAGAGGAATGTTTCCAGTACCTTGTTGAATCTATGACACAAAGGATTGAGGTAGTTCTGAAGGCAACATGGGGTCCAACCCGGTACTAGCAAGGTGTACCTAATAAAGTGGCTGGTGAGTGTATTTTTTTCTTCCTGCTTATTTACAGCAGATTTTACCATGATAGAGTAACACAAGATCTAAAACATTAGGTTTGTTGGGCTACTCAGTATAGGCTACAGTATGAATTATAACAAGAGCAGATGGCAGACTGGAGCCTTTACTCAGAAATGTGTCTTGTTCAGATTGGATGGGTTCCACGGTGCTGTGAATCCGATTTGACATCAACCCATTTAATGTAATATGGTCAGTCTGATGGAGGGAACACCCGAGACCACTCCTCTGGGCGAAGGAACACCCGAGGGCACCAGCTGCACATTTAGATCATGCTGCCCCGAGCCCCCCCACGTCACTGCACTGCGATCCATTTACAGCCCCTCCCTAGCCAAACTAGCACTGCATATATACTGCATCTCTGGGACTGTAATAGAGTTAATGTTGTTAACATGTGTGGACGGGTACATGAGCAAGTCCTCACGCCTTATTGAAACTTTATGAGAGTATGCTCCTGCCTTCATTTTCTCGTGCATGAATTATGTGTTTGCTGGGCATTGCACTTCTTTTAACCCTGATTTCTGTTGAATCATTGATGATCAACAGGGTCAGAATTTGCTTTTAGCACTCCCCTGTGGCAGAATCCCCTTAGTTGAAGCGCTGTATGCGTACTCATAATATCATAGCTCCAGCAGAACGGGCTCATCTGGGGCATGCTGCCTTTGTATCACCACATGCTAACGCAGCATGTGACCGTGTGTGTGTGTATCAGTAAGGGATGGTGTTGGTGGGGTGGAGGAGGAGTTATTTCTGATGAAGGCTATGTCATTAGATTTTGTGTTCATGCTTCCTGAAGCAGCATTGATACCACTGATGCTGATGTCAGGGTTTTGGTTTTGGACATGTCTGTTCATGCAGTCTTATGTTGTCACCCGATTTTCCACTTGGCATTGGCAGGTGTCCCCCCCCCTAATATCACAACTAGTTTCCTCTATTAAATTAGCCTGTTCTTTGATGCAGGTTATAGTTAACTAGGATTAACTGTCCCTGTCTGCTGAACACAAATGGACACCTATGCATGCAACCGCAAGCCAGCACCATGAATAACAAACACTTCTCAGCTAAAAGGCAGAAGCTTGATTAAAACAGAGACAGGAACCTTTTTTCTTATGATCCTTAAAAAAAACTCAATAAAATAATAATGCGAACAACAGAGAGTTAAATCATCAGTCTGTTTAACATTAGATAGCAGGCAGGATTTGTTAGGGTTCATCTTTTAGGACAGGTGGACATCCAGTGTTTTCAATATCCTGCATATAATGGAGGTATTCAGCTCCAGTCCTGAAGCTCCATTACCCTGTAAAAGTCTTTTGGACCTCATTATAAATAATGGGAAATAATTAGTGAATGTGGGTCCAATCAAATTAAAATCATATTGTTCTGAAACTGAGTATGTTGAGTATGTTGAGTTGAGTATGTGTATTTACATGTCCTGTTGGCCTAATTAATGCTCCTGTTCATGTCTAGCTCATACAATATGTGATTTACTGCATACAATTATGTGATCCTGGTCAAGAATAGTTATGGAAGAGGCTTTTTTTATATGAAAAATATATGATATGTTTAACATTTGCATACTTTCCAAGATATTTCAGTCAGCAAGCTTTATCCTTCGTGCACTTCAATATTTCAATTCAGACAGAACTTGTCCTGTTTCAGTCTGTATGTGAAAGGCATCAGGAGTTCTTCACTGGGTCTCTTACTTGACCTCTGAGCCTTCCTTCACATGGTTGCTATTTTCCAGAAGAACGCATTTTTCTTCTGCAATGTGACTGTGCACAGAGAAGCTAACAGGAGAGAGACAGACTGGAAGGGGCCCCGTGGATTTTTTTTATTTTTTATTTTTTTTATCCTACCTGCCAGTGCTATAAGACACACTCATGGGATGTGGAGTGGTGGCGATAGCGGTTTTAGTGATCCCTCGCTGCCGTAATGTAGTAGTAGTGATCTCCGGTTGCTTTTTCACCAGTGTATCTGTTATGGGAGTACTGAGAGACACAGAGTAGCGTTGCTCCAACCTCAGCGTGAGCCCATGTTGTGGACATAACGAGCGCAGAGTGCTGAGGTTCCATGGGGAACAACTCCACAGAGCTTCCCAGAGTGAGATCTCATGGATAGGCTGTTTGTACGACGTTTGTCTACTTTGTACTACTACGGCTGTTTGTCTACTTTCATGTGAGCTCTTTGTTGTATTTCTGAATTCATATTGGCTCAAATTTGCACCAGCCTGTGTACTACTGGATAAATAAACTAACCCTGATAAAAAATATATGTTGTGCTTGGTTCACATATAAAATTCACCTTCTATGTTCCAATTTATCTCTTCCCCTAAAATTAAAATGAATCATTACATAGAGAGCTCCAGTGAAACGTTAGGTAGCTACAGCATAGTTAAAATATATTTCACTATTATTGTTATTGCCCAAGGATTATAAACATACAATATGAGCATATCTTGAATTTGAAGGTGGGGGGAGAGAGAGAGAGAGACAGAGGAGAGAGAGAGGGAGAGAGAGAGGGAGAGAGAGAGAGAGAGAGAGAGAGAGAGGGGAGCTAACAAATGTTGAAGAAATAAAGGTATAAAGAGATGTTTTCTTTCAGTGCAGGATTGCTTTGAAAGCACAAACCTATGCTGCAGCATATGTTGTAGTGTCCTGGATAGAACAGGGCACATACAGCTTCAGGCTGGAACAATGGATCTCTGCCTCCCCCCCCCCCATGCAGTAGCCTTGAGAAACACTGCCTCTCTTCCAGAGGTGAACTTTGGGTGATGCTCCACATCCACCTTCCAGCCCTCTCTGTCTCGGGCCCAAGACTCAGGCTTCCCCACTCCCCACATTGACAGGTTGCTGTCAACACCACCCCTGGCCAGTAGCCCACAAACACACCTAAGAGGACATGACGGATACTCAACCTCAGCGATCTTCAAACACTACATGGGGGGTGTAGGGGTGTTGCATGGGTTTTTGCAGTAGCACTTAACCTTTTTTTTGGGGGGGGGTAAATTTTTAATCTGTTCATTTTAAATTCATATAGGTATCATGTATAAGCTACATGATTGCTACTTCCAGCTAATCCAGTCACAGTCACAGGAAAATATTGGATGAAGATCTCCACAACCTTAATGAAATAATGTGTTTCATAAATAATAATAATAAAAATATTTTTATTCAGTGTTATAAATGATTATTTATAAATTATTTATAAATGTATTTATAAATAAATGATTATTTATAATACAGCAATAAAAAGATTTCCAAATTAGAGCGTTGGTAAAGCTTGGTGCATTAGAGCGTTGGTACAGCTTGGTGTATGTTTACAGATCTAAGATGTCCTGTTTAATTTAGCCATATTGGATTCCCATATCAAAGGATAATGTCGGCAGGGACGGGAACATTTTAGTCTCATTCCTTTGCTTAATACTTGCACAAACAAGCATTTCAAATCTCAAAAGTCATGTGTGGGCCTTTAATTCATTGTTTCTGTTCTGTATTTCTATCAGTGTTTCATCTGTGTTTTAGTTCTGCTTATAACACAGGATTCTGTGAGTGCATATGCGCTGTTTTTCACTGACAGTGGCTTTGTGAGCTTTCACAGTTTTATCCTGCTTATATCCATGGGGCTCTTTTTTTTATCCCTGAACAACACCAGCACCAACATCATGTGGACACCAAAAGAAAACGGGCAGTACATCTGAAAAAATGCAGGAGATCTCTGGCTACTCGCTGCTGCTTTTTGCTTCTGGTTGCAGGAGTGGTATTATCAGTGGTTTGGGTAAACACACCAGCCCTGTATGCTTTTGTGAGTGCTGGAAGGAGCACCGTCACATTAGCACCGTCAGGGTTGGGTTTGTTTTACTGAACCGTTTTAACCTGATGTTTTATTCAGTACTTCTACAGTATGTCTGCTGCAGGTGAAGCTTTTGTCTCATAGAAATATGCATAATGGAAGGATTAAGGTTGCTACTGTTATACTCATTGGAACAAGGCAAATACAAGTTGTAATAATCTTCTAACGTGAATGTAACCCTGAATTCGAGAAGTCCCGCAGCAGTAACCAAACCGCATTACTGTGGAGGTACAGTTCAAAAAAGGTTCTTCTATTATTAAAAGTTAAACCAGTTTACATAGTTTTTTTTTTTACATAGTTTTACTTATTTTTTAAAAAGGACAAGCAGCACTTAAAAACTTAAGCTTGTTCATCATAAATGATGTATGTAATCAGTGACCATTTATTTCAAATGATCGCCGAAACATTTTGCTGTATAAAACAGAATAGCTATTTAAAGATTACCACTCATCCAAAATATGTTAGAACACTTCCGTGGTGTGCTACTCTCATCAGAGACAAAAAATTTTCTTTTTTGCATAAGTGTAATTTGCTGATGTGTGGGGAAAAGAATTTTCTAAAGTGCAGTGCTGTTAACTTTTGTCCAGGACAATGCACCGCAGTATCGCAGCTGTTCCTGCTGTTCCTGGGGCTGTGGGCAATGGCATGCCTGTGCCAGCCCTGCTGGAGAAGATCCCTTGTCTTGTAGTCTATGGTTTGGGATTGATCTGACTTTGAGCAAATACATTATTTTAAAATCCTCTCAGGACTCCATGTGGAGCAGAGATCCTGTTTTTTCATGTCTATCTTACAAACACACACACACACACACACACACACACACACACATAGTTGTGAATTAATTATCTAAATTGATGTGATTTGATTATCTAATTAACATTCCGGGAATGCAGCCAAACTAGTGTGGAGTTCTGCCATTAATTGTCTTCCATCACATACCTGAGAAATACAAAGGAAAACAGTCTCTGCTTGGTCATTCTGGAAGCAGAATTTCCTCATTACATGGAGAACGTGTTGCAGACCCTGTGAATGTGATCTTTCACAAGACACCATAAAAATAACATCAAACATAAATGTAGCAATGACTAATGGCAAGCACTTCTTATCAGCCATAACAGATTACACTATAGGGCTGTAATCAATTCTTAAAATCAATTCTCATTTCAAGTCAACTGTAAAATATCCAGCACACAGATATACAAAAATCTTTTAAGTGAGTATAGAATCTGTGTGCAGCACAGAGACTGCCTGACTGGAAAGAAGACAGTCATACAGACACCTCCCTCATAACTACGCAACTATATACACTCATTTACACACTGTATTTATTACTGTACTGTAATTAAATTATAAGTTTACATTATCCATAAAGGTTAAAGAGAATGTTTAGACTGTTTACTGGTTTAGTGCACCCTGCGGTTGCTAGGTTGGAGAAGGATGTGATTGTGTGGAACTGCGGTGTGGTTGGGTGTACTGTGTTTGTGGTGTTGGACTGAGGTCTGGTTGTTCAGTGTGGTTAGTGCTGTGGTTGTCCAAAGCATAGTTGCTACTTCTAAGCTCTAAGCCCATTAGCTCTCCTGATTCAGGTTGTCTAAAATGCATCCAGTTTTATATTTGGGGTCCTGGTATTTGAATCTCTTATTCAAAGGTGTCAAAAGTATTCACATTCATTACTCAGGTAGAAGTATAGATACTATGGTTTAAAAATACTTATGTTGAAGTATCAACTCAAGTTTTTTACTCAGGTAAAAATTTAAAAGTACTAGTTTCAAAACTACTTAAAGCAGGGGTGCCCACAGTTTTCAGCTTGCGATTCATCTACTACTATTTTATGTGACGCGATCTACGCACATTCCTTCGCGATCGACCGACACTTCCTTCGACGTAATGAGCACCCCTGACTTAAAGCATAAAAGTAAAAGTAATGTGAATGCAAAAACGTCTGCGTGCTCTACCCCACCTCCATAAAAAAAAAACATTTTATAAAAGCCATAATGGCTATAATGTTATTTGAAAATGTTAATGTTGAAAAATTAGGGATGCACGAGGCTACCTGTTTCAGCTGGATATACGCCCATTGAAAACGAATGCATTTTTGTACAATGCAAATGTATTAAAACCATATTGTCACGGTGGTGAAGGAGGGGCAGCGAGGAAGTGGTGCACACACAAAACATTTATTACCATGATAACAAAAACAAAGATGACAAGACAAATAACTATTAAAAAATCTACAAGGGAGGGCTTCTGATATAAAGTACATGGGTTGGCTGGTCTTCCTGTCTACCTTCGCTGGTACTTACTTCGCTGGTACTTAGTTGGTACTTAGTTTGTAAGTCGCTCTGGATAAGAGCGTCTGCTAAATGCCATAAATGTAAATGTAAATGTAGTTGGAACATTTCACTCGAGTTCTACATACTAAGCTACATATGTCTGCTATGTCATTGCTTGAGTGACGTGTGCGATGGATCGCGCACAAACCTGTAGGGTGTCAGAATGGTTTTTGTTTATACTTCTCATCCCACAGCATTAAAATTCACTCTATCAAATTCACTCTATTCAATTTTTTGTAGAATGATGACAAGCCAGATTGAAAACAAGGTGAAGTGAAATACGATTAACGAGGCTATTTCTAAAACGTAAGGAGTAGAAAGTTCTGATAATTGCGTGAAAATGTAGTAAAAAGTCATCTGAAAAATAATTACTCCAGAAAAGTATTGATAACCAAAAGTAAGGTAACAAAGTATTTGTACTTCATTTCTTGACACTGGTACCCTTATTGTTGGTTTCTGAAGGTGATTATCTGAAGGTGTCTGAAGGTGAAGGTGTTATCTGTGGCAATCCTGTTGTATAGTCATCTCTCGCCAGTCTTAGGCATTCATTATTTTCTGTCAGTTTTATCTCTCATTGAATTAACTATAGTTATCCTTTCTATGGGCCCATATCCTGCTTAATGAGGTTTAAAATTCTGAAGTGGAAGTGATCACATCACATTAGCATTATGTGCTGTGTACAGCCCTATCAGGTATGTGCTGTAATCAGATCCAGTTATGAAGCTGGCATGATAGCGACCGTGGCTAAAACATTCTTTCCAAAAACAAAAGTGTTTTTGAAAGCTGACTATAGGCATACCATAATTTGTCACACACAAAAGAACATTTAAAAAATAGGTCACTTTAATCTCTGACTTCTGTGTGTTTCAGCATGTTTTTTTAGCCACCTGCACGTCTGCATACTGAACTGTTTGCACCAGAATATCAGTGTGAATGTGAATTGTTGTACTTGCGTGGTTGTTATAGATGTAATCAACAGAACTGTCCAGAACTATTAATGTAATTTCCCTTTAATAGTGCTCAGAATCTATCAACTATTGCTTTTTCAATTAATTATATATGACAAGTTTCAAAGTTGC
Organism: Brachyhypopomus gauderio; assembly: GCF_052324685.1. Classification (NCBI taxonomy): domain Eukaryota; kingdom Metazoa; phylum Chordata; class Actinopteri; order Gymnotiformes; family Hypopomidae; genus Brachyhypopomus; species Brachyhypopomus gauderio. The sequence continues at coordinate 9,200,491 of NC_135228.1, forward strand.
TCTATAATATGTCATAATATCCAAATGGCTTATATAATAATATAAGAATTGCTTTTCTATCTAATTATGCTACATTGATTTTCTCTCCTAGCTAGTTGTAGCTTAATGAAGGGCTCGTTAATGCTATGTGGACCCAGATGGAGTCGCCTAGGCAACAGAAGTGTTTGCTAGCAAATGCCCAGGTCAAAGCAGCGATGGCTGGCCACTGGGAAAACAAAATGCCCTTGGTGCTAGAGCTGACCCCAAACCCTGCCTGCGGTGTGGTGAATGGAACAGTGCCGCTGAGGGAGGGAGCAGGCTTGATAAAGGCCTGGAATGAGTGGATTTGCTGTGTCAGCATGACTTTCTCTGAGCTCCAGAGCCCTGGGAATCACACACATAACACAGTTATGATTAGCACCATGCTAACACAGGCACATGAGCTCATGTACTAGGACGATTCCACAACACGCAAACATACATGCAAAAAAAGTAATTGTTTGCCTGAAAAATTACATGCCAGATCAATCTAGTAGAAATACATACATTATACCTACACTCAGTGGCCAATTTGTTAGGCACACATGGTGGGTGTACAATTACAGACCAAGGTCCATCTGATGCCAAGCTTTTGTGAGCCACCTGTGGCCTATTCAGCAAGGGTCCATTTCTACCAAAGGACCACTGCTGACAGTATATTATGGAAGAACATTTTCAGCGCAGCAGTGACACTGACAGGCACAGCTGTGGGTGTTGTGCTGCTACAGGGGTACCAGGCACCGTGGTGTTGCTGGAGGTCTTATTCTTCGAGCTGACAGGGGCCCACACCACAGATATAAACCTCCAACTGAGGTCACATGGTCAGAAACTGACTACAGGCACAGAGTTAGGTGATGGCTTTTTAAAAATTGTCCATGGCCACATGTGGACTGTGGCTTTACAGGTTTTCTTACAAAGGATGTGTTTCTAATAAAATGGATGATGAATGAAAAATTATTAAAATCTTTACATTCCTCTACAGTTATTTAACAGAAATATACATGTACCAGGTGCGTCCATGCAATTATCTTTATGTTCATATATGCAGAAATGTTCTGTTTAAATCCACCACACATGTATCAAAAGGTGTGTATACCACACAAAGAAGAAGACTCTCCCTTTCAGAGTAGCGCAGACAGAGCAGCCACATGATACAGTGAGTGCAGCAAACTGGCTCATTTTATCTTCAGGAAAAATGCTTCCGACAGAAGCCAATACCGCACTTCCAAACAGTAAGAAAACAACTTTTGTAAAAGTAAGGCTACACCAATAATACACATCAGAATGGCCGTGTTTTGACAAGATTCTGAAAAACAGCCATTTTCTTTCACTGTGGTGACACTGACAGTGTTCCCAGCCATATTGTGTCATTACTTCCTTGAGATTCATTACTCTGCTTTTCTTATCCATGATGTTGTTTGGCACCAAAGCATGGCAGATGTAAAGAGCTACCATACCCTTAAGTACCGGTCTCAGTCTGTCAGAGCCAACAGACAGAGGCAGGTGTAAAGATCGATAAAGCCTTATCGGGCAAACCTGTGAGACAAACGGAGAATCTTATTTGCTTGGTGGCTTCAACTGGGTTTCTCAGTATTTATCAACACCACAAGCATCGTGGGGCACTTCTGTTTCTTCTTTCATTTCTGTTTCTGTCTCTTCTTATTCACTCACTGTCTCCATTTCTTTCTTTCAGCTCTGCCTTTCTCTGGTTATCTTGCTAACATTCAACCCCCAGCCAGCCTGCAACAAGCAGTGTTTTACCCTAGACACTCACTGAGCTGAACGCTGTGCTTAGATTTGCTACAATATTGTACTTCACATTAGTCTCTAATTTGTCCCTTGATTCATTTATATGCTTCATTTTCCTTGTGGAAAAAGGGGAATGGCTCTTTGGTAGTCCATGTAGACAGAGTCAGTAATTCTTTTTTTTGCCACTGCAAAAATTGGCTTGGAAAATTGAACTGTTCAGCTGTTCAGTTCTTACCTATTAATGTTTTATTTTTATGGTGTCCAGATGTGCTTTACATCTACGTTCTGTGCTTTGGAATTGTTTATTGAAAGTGTTTTAGCAGGCTAATAATATTTATATAACAGACACAAAGGGTTTAAATCAGTTTGTAACTGATGGTTCTTGTATTAGCAAAGGTGTATTTTATAACTACAGGCTTGATGCAGTACCATACCTGTAAAAATATGTTCCAAAATAACAAAGAGATATATGATGGATAAAATTAAGGAATATTAAGTCTTACAGCTTTTCAAACAGTGTTTCAGTGAACTAGACATTTCTTATGGAATGTAAGGTGAAAAAGGCCACCAGCATGAATATAAAACATTCATTATATTATTCACTTTTTCATCAAAAGGATTAACTCTAGATGGCAGATTAAACTGATATCATAATATCAGTTGGTATTCAGATTGAGCTGTGATGCCAAAGGTCACTGGCGGTCACAGGTGTGTCATCTTGGAATGTAATTACATATGTCTGCTTTATAATAAATAAAATAAAGGATGTGATTATCACATATTGGAAAGCAGCTCACCTTGTTTATCCATCCAGGCACATTTGTGTGAGAAATTGCAGTTGACCATGATATCATTTTGATGTCCACCAGTCTCTGACCCTAACTTCTCAGACTGACTGAAATAACATATAGAATTTTCTATCTGAAGACTGGGTTGAGCCTCAGATAAAAATCAACACAATTCAATTTGTTCCTGTTGTGTCTTTAGTATTATATCAACTTATACTGAGACAACAAAGAATACACGGAGACGGAGAGTCGGGGGCTCAGTTTGCGACTTGTTTACATGTAATACCAATGGCTTGTTCCTCGTGGCGGAGGAATACAAAAGTAGTGCAGTTCACAACAACATATAGTGCCTTCAGGTACTTATGAAAGCTGCTAAATACATGACAGTTCCCATCAGATTACTGTACAAATAAACAAATGCACTCTCCCTAGAAACTGACTTGTATTCTTCGTACAATAAAACATTTGCATTATGTTTGGCAGACTGCTAACCAGAACAATTTACAAGCATTTGTCAGTAAGACAGTACACGCGTTCTCTGAGAATTGACCCCAGACCTTGGCATTTCTAGCACCTTTCTGAACCTGCTCAATCAGCTGAGCAACAGGTGTGCAAAACCAGACACCTGTTGAGCATAATCGTTTTCCTACAGCTACCTAGCAATTATTAGCTTTTCTAATCATGAGTTCTTTATTATAGATTAAACAAGTTAAGGTTTTTGCTAGGATAGATCTCCATCTTTAATTTACAAGATGTTCTTACATGCAAATTATAGACAGCTGGTAATCAGGCATTACAGTACCACAAATAGCTGAAGACAAATAACCATACCAGATATTGGCACAAACTAAATAATTGAGAAGGCAAATGACATTTCATCTGACATTTTGTAGACTTTGTCCAGCTACAGTAACTTCTAGAGTAATCTCCCTGGGGAAAGGCCTGTTCTTAATATCAAAGAGGGACATTTTCTCATTATGCATGTTTTTTCGGATTACAGTCTCCTTTCTACTTATAGGCAGAATTTACAAAAAGGAATAAATTAATAACATTTACTTAGTTCCAACTGTGAGATCCAGAACAGTCCAGTACTTAGTGAAAGTACCACAAAGTGACTCCTAAAATGACTCCCTAAATGATTCCCGAACTGATTCTTTTAGAGTGCTTGTGATTATCTGTTGGCCAGACTCTGGAGCTAATGAGGCTGTAGAATCAGTGGATTAACTGGAGGAAAAAGAGCAACAGCTGCAGAGCAGTCAGCGAATAAAAGATGTTTGGCAGGAGCAGGAGGCTTGTGGCCACGTAACACCACTGTTCAGGCATTCACCCCGAATGGATCACCAAATCACTCTTTAGCTTCTTAAGAAATCAACAACTGAAGTGGTTCTTAACAAACATGGCTGACATTTGAGAACTGAGAATTTGTTTTCAATTTATCCCTCTACAAATAGCAATAATGTGGCCGTAAAGAGGGAATTCGGCTGTTGGCAAGAATATACAGCAATGAGGAGAATCTTGGGAAAAGATACATAATGTGAAACAGTAAATAGAAAGTAAAAAAAGAGAGGTCTGACAAATGCAGGAGTTGGCTAAGCGCTTAATCTTTGATGCTCAGAGAATACTAACGATCCACTAATCATCTTCGACCTTGACATGGGGCAACAAGGTGACTTGGAGCTGAAGTATTTGCAGGGCTGCAAATTACTAGCAGAGATAAGGTGAATAATTAGTAAACTGGAAGGCACTAGGTGTGTACTCGCTCCTGTCCATCCCTCCCAGAGGGTCTTTTTCCTGCACTCCTTGCCATTTGGTGGGCACTGTTTCGTGCTGATCCAGAGTCAGCCGTCTGGGCATGCCTGGCTATGTGTGTGATGCAGCGGGTTGTGTGCTGTAATTAAAACACCTTTATCTCCAGACTCCATGGAAGACTGGTGATTATTCAGCGCGCTGCCAGGCTGAATACATTCAAGTGCTCAAGAGAGCCGTTTAATTTATGTTTTGTGAGGTTTCAGGAAAATAAAATCAACTCACCTCCTGGGTCTGCTTATTTGTTTATATATTTATTTATATTTATATATTTTTGAAGAATTTATACAAGCCATTTCTGTTAGGTTTAAATATAGTGTGTCTGTTCTGTCTCTTTTCGCTACTTTTGCACTGTGACTGTGGGAACAACCTGACCTCATGAAGATTTCAAATTCAAATGGTTTTTTTAAAGATAATATGCTTGGGAATGCACATATTGATTTTGTAAGACGTGTTTTTATTATTTATTATATATTTATTTTTATATCCTAAGAATGATCTGTTAATCTACACCCCATGCTCCATCCCCAACCTTTTGAATAAGTTCAGACAACGTGGACTAGCGAGACTTCATTGGCAGCATAGCGGCTCCCCGAACAGCAGAGGCACGGGCTGACAAAACAAATCAAACAATCAAAAAAATGTCACCGTCCATGTGCTGAACGCTGCTTACTTGGCACCAGCGGCCAGCACAGGCGGCCAGAACTCCAGAGCCTCCTGCTCTCCAGCAGAGCCCAGTGAATCTGCTAAAGCCAGTGTGGCGTGGCTGCTCCTTGGCCCGTAAATCCAGCCCGTGATCCCAGCAGGCACTGCACCTCTTGGACTCCCCGGGCCCAGTGAGATCAGTCCAGGGTGGAGTGGCTGTGACACTCAGCAGCTTTTGAGCTGCTTTAAGTGCAAATGGAGGAAATCAGTAGGGAGCATGGGGATCGCCATGGCGAGGGTCGAGGAGAGAGGGGGTTGTGGGGACGGATGTTGGATAGTGGACGGTACTGACAGGTGCTCCCTGACTGTCCTGGAGTGGGAGCCAGTGTGTTCTCTATGGATCTGTTTTTCTTTGACAGGAGTGTGGTTGACTGTCTGTTCAATTTCTACAAATTTCGAACTGTGGAGTAGATGGATGACTTTTTGGTTATATTTGACAGGCATGAGTACAGAGAAATCCATGAGCCTTGGATTTTATTTAGGAGGAAAAATGTAGAATTTTGTTACATTTTTCTCTTTTTAGCAACACCTCAACACATAGAACCTGTAGATAAAACATTCTTATTTAAACTAAAAAGAAGGTATAAATTAGCTTTCATACTGCCATAGTCAGACAGTATGAAATTGCTGCTGTTACCTTTGTGGCGTGTTCAGTGTAAGCTGAGCCCTGGAATCACACTAACTCAGCTGCATTTGCTCTGCTTCAGCCGGGGGCCCGTGCAGGACGACCTACTGCGGAAGGGGCCGAGAGTGTGCGGTCAGGCGCCAGACCGGCCGGGCGGAGTGTGTGTGCCAAGAGAAGTGCCGCGGCTCGTTTGTGCCCGTGTGCGGCTCTGACGGACATTTCTACGAGAACCACTGCGAGGTGTACCGCACGGCCTGCCTGCAGAAGAGGAGGATCTATGTTGTACACAGCAAAGACTGTTTCTTCAAAGGTAAGCTAGAAGCGTTGGATCAGCTCATTGTATCCTCCTCTTATTGTTGATGTTTACCAGCAACAAAGACAAGTGCCCCCCTCCCCACCCCAACACACCCACCTTCACCAAAGTGTTCTTTTGTTGGCCTGATACATGCACTTGTAACTTAAGTGAATCCATTAACGTTTTTCAATGAAACCCATTTTCACTGCAGTTAAAGACGAGCATTATTGACTGCTGCCTGGCTGGCAGACATGGCGATTCTGTGTTTTCAGGAGAACCGAGCAAACGTTTCAGCGTCCAATTCTGGGACATGGCAGAAAACTAATAACCTTACTTCAATCATGAAACACACACATATAAATGTAAGCGCTGTCAGTGCACTTTAACCATAATGTGTAAAAAGTAAGTCCCTCATCTTCTACCCTCTGTCCGTCTCTTTTCTTTCCCTATAAATATTATAAACACAGGAATGCCCTCTGAATCCTGACTCTGTCAAATGTAGCAGGTATCTATAACTCCCAGTTTGGTGATGTGCCATTGGTCACAACAAGGATAATGTTTTTGGGTGATTCATTCAGCTACCCAGGGGCGAAGCATTGTTTTAATAACCCCAAGGTCATATTCAGCTCTACTGATGGGAAGAGCACAGCACTCTTTCCTATACATAACAGTGCATTGTGTTTGGATGCAGAGCTGAGACACAAGGTCTGGGGAGGTCCATATGCATGAACAGAACACGAGGAGTGAGACTCTGGATTTTAGATTAGAGGGTGGCACAGGAAAAAATAAATAAAAACCCAATTTCTAACAGAAGTCATACACGTTTAATCTGAATCTGGCAGGTGTTTATCCTGCCATATCACTGCTCATATCGCTGCTTTCACACAGAGCCCTGGGACAACACAGGTCTCCAAAAAATCATTTAATGTGCCGTGAAGGAAGTGCACATTTTTTTCCCAGATTTATCATCTTAAATAGGAAGAACTGATTCTGCACAGGAGTTAATATTGATGATTAACAATTGATGTTTTGGTAATATTTGATATCAATCTAATATTATTTGCCATAGCAAAGTGAGGTTGCATTTATTGTTTGGACAGATTCTTTAGAATCCTGTTATTGACCTGTTACTTAATCTGCATAGTACTTGAGCCTGTGTTTGGATAAGTGCACACATACCATTGGCATGAATACCATGACCTTAAAAAGCTTTATTCTAATAATGCTCAGGGATGGATTGAACCTAGATATTGAGATCTTGCTCTGCATACAGGTGAGAGTACAGCTATAAATAGTCACAGGCCATGGGAGATTAAGGCCACTGAACCTTGAAGAAAGGTGATCCCATTACATCAACATCAGGAATTCCCAGGTTGTCTTTAAACTGGAGACAAACATATGGCTATGTATTCTTCATTCTGCTCTTCCACTCACAAAAATCCTGATAAACCATAATCATGAGCAAAGATATGTTATACATAAATATTTATGTTTCTTCCTGTTCTTGGTGTTGTTTTTATTATTATATTTTGAATACACATGAGTTTGCTGTCTGCATGTCCTCCATTTCAGTTTTGAGGGCTGATTTTGACCACTCAGAAGCCAGGAGCTCCTTAACATAACATGTTCTATTATTACAATCAAAGCCTCCACCTGTCTCTTTCAGTCCTTCTTTCTCTCACCCTCCCTTTCTGTTTTATTTTCACACCAATTGACAGAAATGGTGATGAAGGTAGCTGAAGGTCATCGATCCTTTCTTCATCCCAAACTCTGTCTTATTTCCAAAGTGGTACTTGCCTGTTTGCCTTTAAGCCTAAATACACTTTCATATTTTTAATGCTACTGGTAGGATATATTATTGGCTATTCGATAATATCGATGAAAGCTTTAGGCTATTACTAAGCAGTCATGAGGGGCAACAAAGCTTTTCTGAAAATGCAAAGAACTGCCGAATCATTCTGTCGCTCATTCTGGCTGCTGTCATACACAGTTATTTCATGGAGAAACATTGTGTTTGAAACAGGGGTTCTCATACACACATGTAGTCTCTTATGTAATTGATAGTGATGTCATTGTGTTGTGAAAGATATTAAAAAAATTATATTTATCAATATTGATATCAGCTCTATCAACATTTTATTGTTCACATGAGTTTTTATTGTGATTTGATGAAACAAACATTTTGGAGAAGGATGATCAGTGTAGGGTGAAAGGTCACAAGAGTAGAATATACTTTTTTTGTTTGCTTTTATGTACACCAAAAGTTGAAAATGATCTGGAATTGGTTTATCCAAATGATGTTTTAATGGAAACACTGTTTAAGGGCAGTATACTGCTAAAATAAAACCTCATTTTCCAAAATATTTTCTGAAAAATAAACCGAAAAGCTATGGCGTCACCAGTGTTTAGGATTTAAAAATATCCATAATCTTGCATAATTTGTGGACTTTCAGGACCTGTACCAACCAAAGTAGATCCATCTCTTAAACACTTTGCAACTACACATCACTGACTCTCAATACATCCACACTAATTTATTCTTTTGAAATAAACAAAATATTGTTCTGTGTGTCTCCACCTAATTAAAAAGAAACCTGCTTCACAGGATCACACCTACCCTGTGAATGAGCTTTGATTAAAACTCACAAGCTCAGAACAGAAGTAAGGCTATGGCAACATGCATCCCTTCAAACTTTCATCTCTGGCTCAACCATTGAAGTGGCACGGTGAACGTGCAGACTTGTTTGGGTGCGGAGTGTGGCACTCAGCGGGAGCCTTGTGAGAAGTCGGAAGTGGCTTGACCCCCACCCCTCCCTGAGCCTCCATCAGTATGCAGGCTGCCCTTGAGGACAGCTGTCTGCTCCAACGAAAACCAACAACTGCTGGTACAGAAGAAGTTTGGAGAGGTTTCACAGTTTAGATGATAGGGAGCACATCTTGTGGACATGTCTTCTAATGATCAGACTCAAACCATGGTGGGTTTATCTGTCAGGGGAGGATTGCTCACCCTTGCTGGGGGCTGATGGTGGCACAGTTTGATTGGTTCTTGTCACAGTCCTTTGGGATTCATGTGTGTTGGAAGAGTAGGCCATCAAAGCTGACTCTTTTTTTTCTGAAGATGGATCTTCCAGGCTCCACAACATACCATGAAAGTGATGAGTGAGAATCTGCTCTTTGCCTTTGTGGGTCAGATCAGATCATAAAGATGCACTCATTCTTCAAATGAACAGATTTAGGTCTTGTTGAGGTTAATTCTGCAGAACATAACTGCATTTTTAATTTCAGATTGGAGTGTGCAATTTTCCAAAGTCATACAAAAAACCTACTTTGCTGTTCTTTATCAGGGCCACAAGTCCAGAGCCAGGTGTGGCCATGCCTTTCGTAATAGCCCTCAATTTTTCTTGTTGCATCTGTTATTAATGAGCTTTGGAAGGAACGCCATCCTTCTTTCAGCAAACCAAATACGAAGGGTCCCTGAGTCCCCTTGGTCACATGGTCACCTCATTAACTTGATTGGCCCCTGGAGATTCATTATATTAAAGTATTTGCTGTTTGAAATGGATGTTGTGTCCCAGTTATAAATGTCCCTTGTTTCTTCATTAGTCCCTCGCCTCATAAACATCGGTCTGAGACACTTGAGATAGTAAAGTTCCTTTGGACACTGTGTAGTGCATACTCAATGATATTTTGTTAGTGCTGACCTGCCAGTGCTGTATATTTTGGTCATCGTGTCCTTTGTAGCTGACTGTTAGTATGACAGTGTTCTGCGCGATCATGAAGTGGCAAACTCAGTGGGGGCAAATCAGGGCAGCTTCCAGTGAAGACTTATTAATACTGTGAGGGGCAGCTTTAGACATTGTTTGTGGCACAAAGATCTTTTGTCAGGGAGCTTAATCAATTGCAGGATTAGGACTTTGGACTCTCTGGAGTGTCTTTACAACAGACCGCTGTCATGTACTTTGTTGCTGAACTGGGAGATGACTCTAACACAAGCTTCTACTTTCAACACATGCCCAATAACCTCAACAAAATAATCTCCTTTCAAAGCAGATCTTTAGAGCTGTCTAAGAATCTTTGACATTCATATTATAATGGCATTATCACTCTCTATGCATTTTCACTGGAGACGACAACCAGGCACAGTATTCTGTCTGGGTCTTGGTTTCAATGAAAAGGATTTTGCTTGACTAAGCTTTACTCTTCCCTCAAGCTGTTAGATTTGAAATGGTAAATTGGAGTTTAGAATATGTCAAATTATACAGCTTCTTTTGTTGAAGATTCAGTTCTCTCACATGTTTTTGAATTTGTAGTATAGACAGTTAATTTCTCAAAATGCTTGGACACAGTCCATGAGGGGCTGGACAGTGACAGAGATTTTGGTGCTTCAGGATGCTGAATAAGTTTGCAGTGTTAAATGTCTACTAATATGTAGAAAACACAAACCTTCATATACACACATTCTGGGTGCCGTAAGGAACTGGACTGCTTTGTTGCTAATTCTTAGCCAGCAGTGTGTTGTTGCATATGATTGGTTCATGCTCATAATACCTAGGAAATGGTTTATAGTGATTGATTTATTATTTTTTTGTATTCATGAAATGTTACTTTAAAGAAAGTCCAGCATATATACAGCACTTCACAAAAATTCCCCAAAAGTTTTGTCATACACCATCTTACAATTTGCTTTCCTTCTAAAGCAGAACCTGCTCCAGCTTGGCTGCGCAGTATGTTTTGAAATCAAAGCTAGTCATCCATTCAGTCAGCACGCCATTCGGTTGCTGAGTGGAGAGGTTTACTTTGCAAGCACAATCTACCATCGACATGTTTAGATAAACTGGGCCAGGGGATATTGTTGCTTCCATGGCTGAATGACACTTTACAGGAACATTTAACTGGTTTTTCTCTTCTAGCTTGTTGAGGTGGACTGATTTTACAGCTGTTCATAAAAAAGAGATCTTTACAAGCTGGAAACAAATAAGTACAAAGCATTCACTTTATTCTTCAAGTTATGGTCTCTGTAAATTATTAAAAACCAGCATCAGTAAAAGCAGGACATTTCAGGAAGAGGACTGCTACTGTCAGAAAGTCATATTACTTACTAGATAAAATAGGCCAATTGCATTCCAGTTCTTTCTTTCTTTCTTTCTTTTTAACTCATTATGCTTATGTTACCTATGTTAACTCTTGAAGAGGTGATGTAAATAGCCATTACCCACTGTCTGCAGTGAGGCACAATTCACAAAGTATCTCTACAGCCCCATCACATCTACAGCCTCTTGCCTCCCTATAATACCTCACCTCATAGAACCCCACCCCATTCACTGCCCCCCCCCTATGTTATTTATACAAAATTTAATTATGTGAATATACTGCCTACGCTCCAGAAATGTGTAAAAATTACATTATTCATGTTGCGTCATTCACCTGACACAACTCATCCACCAAATCCAGATATGCTACCGCACACAGCCTCTGTGCACAGACTGCTTTCACTCATTCCGCTCAGATTATACACGGCACAACGGAACTTTGCCTGCAAAGCTGTCTCTGGAGATGTGCAGCGTTTTCTGCACAAAATCCGAGCCAGAACAAGTCAGTAAGAAAAGGATGCTGGATTCTGAATAATAGCTGTTAACAAAACCTAGTTATGGAGCAGTTATCATAAGTGATGAATGCTGAACAATGTTTTAAAACAATGCTTTGTCATTCAGCATGTTTACTTGTTAATTTCAATTTCGATTATTTTGCAATTGATCTGGTTCATTAATCTCTTATTTTGTGAGCTATGGGTATACTTTTTTAAACATTATTTTAAATAGTCTATAAAGCAAAGTTTGGATTTATATTTCACATCAGTGCAGTTTTAACACTGGGTAAAACTACTCAAGAGTTTTAAAGGGAATCAACTTGATGGAAGTACTCCAAACCCAGAACGGTATTTTCTATGTTTGCTTATTGTGGCAGTGGTGGGAGATGGATGGGAAGTGCTATAAAGAAAGCCTATTCAACTTATATACACATACATTTACAAACGCTTTAAAACAAATTGAATCACGATCATGATGCAGAAAACAATCTAATTAAATTGCATGATGTAAATAAAAATAAATAAATGAATAAATAAATACAATTTATTTGACTGAGGCAATATCAGATTCATGAATTAATGTGTTTTAGATGGAAGGCCCATCCCATTTCAGGACTACAGTCACCGCAGTCTCAACAATCCTTGGTCACCAGGACTCTCTTTGTTCGGTGTATCAAACACCACGGGCACCATCAAACACCATGGGCACCATCAAACACTATCAGACACCACAGACACCATCAATGCCATCAAACATCATGGACACCATCAAATGCCATCAAACACCACAGACACCATCAAACACTATCAAACACCATGGACACTATCAAACGCCATCAAACACAATGGACACCATTGAGCACCATCAAGTACCACAAACACCACAGACAGCAAACACTGTCTCCCTCTTATGGTGCCTGTATGTGTTCTGGAACCAGTTGCCGCCCACTGCTGTCTACTGCGTTTTAGACCTGCCTTTTTTTCAGCCAGTCCCTCCCCTGTCCCTGTGTTAACTACTGAAATATGGCAGCCCCTGTACTGGCAGATACTCAATGTTAAAATCAGGAATCAGGACTGATGGACCAGAAAGACTCAGAACAGCCCGTGTCCGTTATATGGGGATAGTGAACATCTGAGAACATAATTGTCTTGCAGACTGCAGTCTGGTAATGGCAAGCCACCACTCACACAACAAAAAAACCCATTGTTGAATTAATATAAGTCCAGAGGGACACAAATGAACAAGGGGAGAGTGAATTTAACATTATAAGTGTTAATTCAACACTGAGATCTTTGCTGTGGAGAGTTTCTTAACAATGTGGCACCTATATCCCCCCCCCCCCCCCCCCCAAATCCCGCTGCCACTCCCCTTGTGTATGGTCTCACAGGGATTCTGGCCATGCTGTCAAGCTTCCTTCCTATTTTCTGCCCTGTGTAAAATTGGTTCGGAGATGAAGTAGAATGAGAGGCTTAAGGGGGAAAAGATAGCATTACCTGCCTACGCAAACAGACCTGAGGTTCTGTGTGTGTGTGTGTGTGTGTGTGTGTGTGTGTGTGTGTGTGTGTGTGTGTGTGTGTGTGTGTGTGTGTGTGTGTGTGTGTGTGTGTGTGAGTGAGAGAGCAGAGTTCTACTGAACTTATCCGATCTCTGAAATGAGGTCTTTAGAAAGACCCTAGGCTGTAACCTAGTGTCAGATAAAAGCATGAGCTAAAGAGTGATAAAGGTTTACACACATTTATTTTAGAAGCAAGACTTCCTTACAGCTAAGGTAATAAGTCTCCTACATGGCAATTTAATGCAGTCTGAAACTTTGGATGATCAGCCCTGCGCTGTTGTGTTAGTTAGGAATGCTGTGACTATGAATATCATGATCAATTTGGTTTCCTTTTTTTTTTTTTTTCTTTTTTTAGGATATTTTATGTTTTAGGCTTATTAAATCAGTCTAGCTAATATTATTTCACAATTATTATCAATATGCCACTGGAGATCAATGGTGTATGGAAGGGCCATGCAGAACATGGCATGTAATACTAACCCTAACCTGTGACTGCTCAGAAACAGAAAAGAAAAAAAACTTAATTTCCGCTTCTTCATTTTTACCTGACAAAATAATGACAGTCAAAAGAAAACAATAGTCAAACACAACAACAAACAACTATAAAGACATATGTGAACAATGAGTCACTTTGCCTGTGTGTGTGTCCTTCTCTCCATGTCTGACCTTCTGTTGAGACTGCCATATTCGCTGTGTGAAATGCAAACTCTCTGATCACAGGCTAGATGTGTTGTCCACAGGGCATGGGGTCATTACTGGTTCACGTACATGCTTTCATCTAGCTCTGCCCCCTAACCCCACCCCCACTGTCTTCTCCTCCATACCCCGTTCACTCTTCGTGGATCAGGTCAACTCAAATTGCTTGTTTTGCATTGTTTCATGTACTGGTTTTGCTTAATTGAATCTGTATCTGTATCTGTTTAAAAGGCCCAGCATGATAAATCTAAAATAAAATGTTACCTTTTTATTTCATGCCTAACTCTTTTTGCTTTCTGCTTTCTCTTTGATGTTGCATTCATGCCTCAGAGTTCTGGGGAAAAAAAATTCCCTCTATAGATATAGGGATTGCAGTTCAGCGTGTTCCATGGGGAGATGCAGTCTCTCTCTCTCTCTCTCTCTCTCTCTCTCTCTCTCTCTCTCTCTCTCTCTCTCTCTCTCTCTCTGATTCCTTAAGGGCCCTGGCAGTTAAAACTGGTGCTAATACTCGGTGACGCTCTGCCCTTTGTTCTCATTAGGAGAGGGCTTACACCTCACTCAGGCACAGACTCCTGGCAGCATGGCGGAGTGTTTCCCAAATACCCAGAGCCTTCTCTGCTGCTTCCTCTTGCTCGCTCCCAAGATAAGCAGTGTTGCCTTGGGGAGTTGACGGTGCATGTTATTCTTTTTCCACGGGGCTTCTGCGATGTCCTCAGAGATGGACATAGAACGCGGGCGACCTTCACAGGAGTCCATGTGACGACTCCCTCATACCTCATGTTAGTGCGGGAGTGTGTGTCTGTGCACACGCGACTGCTGTATAATTGACTATGATGTGTGCTTTAAAAAACAAATTACTTTCAGCGACTCGCACTAGATGTTACCCCAACAGCGTCTGGGGGGAAAATGCGTAGTGTGTACTGAAATGATGTAGCTTTATGTGTTTTGCAACTTCATCTAAGATTTCCTCTGTGATTCTCCTGAGATAAACCAAGACCTCAGGAAAAAAAACAAGCAACAAATACCCATACATAATTAAGTAAGAGTGTGTGCAGTCAGTTTTATGAGTGTGTGGGTAATTGAGTGCTATTATTAATATTAGGAGATCAGAAATTTTTTTTCTCATCTACTTTTAACTTCTGGTACTCTGAACTTGTCTGTGGAGTGAACTTGTTTGCTGAGTTCAGTTATGCAATATTCATTTGTGAAGTAATTTGGAATGTTTGGCTATTTTTATAATTGATAACTCAACACTGCTCTTCTGAGTAGGCGAAATTAGAAAAAAACAGGTTTTGAACACAGGGTTTGAGTTCTAGCATAGAAAGATATTGCATCAGGATCAACAACAATATTGACATTTAACACGTTTTATACCTTATTTTACTATAGCTGTGTACCACAGTGTATTTCTTAGGCCACAACACATTAAGATAAAAGTTTGAATAAATGTACTTTTCCTCAATAACCAAATTACACGTTTGTTAAATACATTTATTGAAATAAATTTCATTTAGATACTATAAAAAATTATAGTGAAAAGTCATTGTGTAATTGATGTAACATTTTTAATTTTAGATTTAAAATGTAATTATATTTTTATTTTCATTTAAATGTCAGTTCAGTGGAAAGAATACATCTGGAATAATAATCAGATCAGTCCACTTTTTCGAACAGAACGTAAAGGGCAGTGATGAAATGAACTGCTAGCAAAGGTAATGTCATCCTGCTGGACCTTGTTCGTTCAAACGCACAAAATGGCGAACTTCCAATCAGCCCATTCCTTGGCTGAATACGCAGCCGCTGTGTGGATGAGCGATCACTGTTCTAATCTGTTCAAGTAGAGCGAGTTAAAGACTATTCCCTGACACAACGCATCTGTGACAACCAGAACTGGTCAAACAAGAATCTTGAACTGTTCTCATTGCAACTTTAAAAGCTTTTGGCCTCACGAGAGGGGTGAGAAGAAGCTCATCTGCTGCTGCCAGAACATCTGTTACAGACCACTGCTCTAGCACTTCAGAAACCAGAGCCAGTGACGAAAGTCACACCCCATCCCTATTAGACCCCTAAAGAGGACAGGACTGACTCCATTTTTATAGCCCGCTGAAAGAAATGGAGCGTGGATCCCTGAAGCTACTCTCTGGGCCAGTTCTCACACTATTCCCAAAGCCTGTATTTGTTCTTCTCTATTGTAACCTCCAGGTCGCCTCCCACTTACAAACACATACACACACACACACACACACACACACACACACACACACACACACACACACACACACACACGTACATAGCCACCTACATACTTACACACACACGCACATGCACACTCACACACATAAACACACACATATAAACACATACATGCATACATATGCATCCATTATAGGCAAAGTCAGCGCGGCATAGATTCCCCCAAACTATGCCTCCAGTGTGTCTGCAGTAGTATAAAACATAATATAAAACATAGCCCTTCTCTGACTGATATCCCAGATTTGATAAAGTGAGTCACTGAGCTGTTGATAGAAATAGAAGATACTGTGTGTTTGTGTGTGTGTTAGTCTTGGTCTTGGCATTTCACTCATCTTCACATTAGAAGAGTATGGCAGATTATTAGTGTATCTACAGTATATTACACATTTCACATGGACCAAGCTAAATCATTTTGGAGTCACAGTGTTCATATGATCTGGCTATTGTAGTACTCCAGTAGTATGCTCAGTCCCCGAGTTATCCAAAAGCAATAGAGAGACTCACAGAAACTGGAGTCTCTTGATGTGCATTGTAAGACATTGTGTCTGATGCCACAGTTACTGAATGCTTAGTCCCAGTACCAGGTGCTTCGCATCAAGTGAAGATTGATGTTGCCCGAGTATGCAATTAATTGAGAGCTATTATCAATAACAGCCCAATGTCGTCCGGTGAATCCTTTGGTGATTTTAATTATATAACGATCAAAGACCGACAATGTTAATTACAGGATTACAGCAGGTAGAGGAATCAGAAATAAATGTCAACAGCTGGCAAGCCTAATACATTACTCATTCAAAGTCAGATGCTAACACATTATATCATTAGTGCTGTAGGTTTAAATAATTAGCAGTTTAGTGTAGCTCTCAGTGAGCCTACAGAGGCATGTTTTGGTCAAAAAGGAGACTACTCACACATGTTTAGAATAAATTAGCATGACTTCAGTTCACTACGCAGTAGCACTCATCACCATTGAAAAATATTTGACGGGATAATTCAACGTTCCTTCTTCAGCTGCAGTAAAGGTTTGGTTTTATTTCTTCAAAGCCATCTATGAACCTGATGTGGTTCCATCAGTGTTTATGGTTCAGTTTAATCAAACAGCAGGAGTGGCATACTATACCAGCTTATGTCATCCTTCCATCCAATTAAACCCCCTATCTGGACAAATTCATTTTCAAAGGCCAATTGCATTCAGACAGGAATAGGACTGTAACCTTTAAACAACCTCCATTCCTTTTTTTAGACTAATATATTGCACTGTATACAAATCTCATGCAAGGTCCTCGCATGGGTCTGCTTGAGTGTGACGGCTGTGTGTGTGAGCAGAGCTTAGCCGTCCATCAGTCAACCTCAGGGCTTTTTTTTTTTGTTGTTGTTGTTGTTGATCATTTGAAGTTCCATCCTGTGCAGCAGCAAAATCGCTCTGTATGCAATGATACACTGCACTCTTTACATAGACCCTGACATGGGGTATTTAATATAGCATGGAGAGCGCAGC
Source organism: Brachyhypopomus gauderio (assembly GCF_052324685.1). NCBI lineage: Eukaryota > Metazoa > Chordata > Actinopteri > Gymnotiformes > Hypopomidae > Brachyhypopomus > Brachyhypopomus gauderio. The sequence goes on from NC_135228.1 coordinate 9,218,067, forward strand.
ACGCCATACATTCAGAAGGCGGTCACGTATTCTCCTAGCTTGAGAGATCAGGTGGAGTGGCCTCTCTGCTAGTCCAGTATACTCCACTGTGGTAATTAGCAGGGTGGTGTGGGAGAGATGCCCGGAACCTCCTGCTGATCTTCCTGCTGAGAGCGACTCACTGTTTCTGCCTCCTGCTGCTGAGAAGCTCAGCAATGCTGAGAAGAAGCATCTCTCCTCCTGAGCCTGAGATGTGCTGTCGTGGGAGCTGTTTCAGGAACCTTATCAAAATTTCAAGGGCATCCTCTCATATGTGAATCAGTAGATAAGTCGGTGTGATGCAGAGAATAGAGCAGGGATGTGCACCTATTGCACTGGCATATGGGTTTTTAAGCCAGATTGCCATAGCACAGTAAAAATGATTCATAGATTAATTTAGCATCAGTGCTTCTGAACGAATTCTGATTTTGTGGTTCTAATTCAAAAAGTTCAGTTGTGCTGAAATCAGTCCTGTGCAAGTTCACTCAACAGATTGTGTCATGATGTCAGTTTGCATTCAGGTTTATTTTTAAGCTTCCTGACCAGTCTCATAGCTCTCACCACAGCACTAGCGAACATATGGACTGTCAGATGAAAGACTTTGGCAATATAAGTGCAAGGTCAGTTACACCCTGCTAACTTGAAACGAATGGTAACCAGCCTTGAACTGCTGATTGTTGACACATTAAATAAAGCCTTGTAGCTGTACTTGCCTTTTCAGGCTGTAGTCCAATTATAAACGTGTATGACACTCCATAGGATGTTGAGGGTGATGGATTGAGTATCTGTGTTGTGATTACAGCACAAAGTCTTAATGGGGTGATTAGCCTGCAGACTAAGGGCATGTTACTGTTGTTCCTCAGATCTCTAATGGCCGCATGAGGTGCTGGGGTAAAGCCAACTGATGCCATACCACAATATTTCATAAGCTAATATCACTGGCCTGCAGCTATGGCACTAATCGCTATAATAAAAAACAATTATGACAGGTTGTGGTTAGTACTTGCAAAAGGGGATGGTCAGGCAATCTGCACATACTAGGAAATTATGACGTTTGCAAGTTAAGACGTTATATATGGCCAGAAAAATGTGGACACATTGCCATCCACCCGTATGTGCATTTCATTTTTTATTCCAAAAACCATGGACATTAATATGAACTTGCCCTTCTTTTGACACTATTTGTAACACTCGTGGCATAAAAGAGAGATAGGGCAGACACAAACGGCGAGAAGAGGGAGATTTATTAAACGGCATTCCAGAGGCAGGGTCGTACAAGCAGGCTTGGGTCAAATCCATTAAAGAGTCTTTATTATTAACAAAACCAACATACAATGACATACTAGAGTACAAAAAACAAACACACGCAAACCGTAATAGAACACTGAAGCAAAAACACAAAAGCAGACAGGTCTGTGAGTGAAACAATGACCGGCAACAGACAAGACCAAACTTAGGATATAAACAGGACAGACTTATCAAGCAAAACATGAATCCAATAACGAGGGGGCCGGGTTACAAATCACAAGGAGGAACTAGAACACGCACATGGTTAACAAAACAAAACATACATGATTGACAACTGGGGGAGGGGCTAATCATGACACTATTACAGCACTTATAGTAAAAAGTGCACATGTGTGGGCAGTAACAGATGTTGGGAGAGAAGGCCTGGTTCATAGTCGATGTTCCAATTCATCCCAAAGGAGTTCAGTGATGTTGAAGTCAGGTTTCTGTGCAGGCCACTGACGTTCTAAGGGGACAAGACTAAACCCTGATCAATAGATCAGTACCCCTTCTCTAACCAGTGTTACTGTTTAAGCATTTTGGTATGTAGTGTTCTCCTGGCCTAAACCCACCAAACCCAGATTCATCCAACAGTCCACCAGACAGAAAACCGTGATTCATCACTCCAGAGAACTATCCATAGTACACTTTAAACCACTTGAGCAAACACTTGGCAATGCACACACTGATCCCACCATTGTGTGCAGCTGCTTGTTTAGAGAAACCAATTTCATGAAGCTCTTGGCACAAGATTGTTGTGCTACTGTTGCTTTGAGAGGCGGTTTGGGACTCTCTGTTGAGTGATGCAACAGGAAGTGGGCGTGTCTTTACCTGCTATGTGCTTCAGCAGTTGTTGACCCCCCTTGCTGAGTTGGCTTGGTCTATGGCTTAATGCTTGAGTTGATGGCCCTGTTACATGTTTTGGTATTTTCTTTTTAATTATTATTTTTACACCTTTTAGCAATGACTGCAGAAATACCTGAAATGAATCACTAAGGGGCTTGTCCACTTATGGCTTTGGCCATATAGATATGTTATTAGAGTAAATGTAATAATAATTATTTTTTATCAAAAGTACAGTAACAAGCAGGCTCAATGATAAAACCAAAGACCAACACATAAATACATATCCAAACCTGAGGAATGATGCTTAAATTTGAAGAAAATTTTTTTGCTAGCATTTACATCACTTAAATGTCCATTTAATTATCCAACTGTTTGAGTCTGAAAAAAAAACACACACTGATGAGTTTACTGATTTGCTGAACAGATTTACTGATTTCTGGAAAGGGACCCTTTAAACAAATATTATCCTCCCCCAACTTTTGCACTGTTAGCTTAACCTGGTCAGTTTTATCCCATTGCTATTGGTACCTCTTGAGGTTAACCACCATTTGTTGCCCCCCATGGTTTTATGGAGGAACACCAGATCCTGCATCCTCCACAGGAACACATCCGAGCACTCCTACATGAATGATGATGTTTAAATTAGTAAACAGATACATTTCACATAATCAAGAATATGCTCTCACTGGTGAACAAGATAATTATTTCAGACAGGTTTCGCAAGACTCATAAGTTAGGTATATGACAAATAATAATAATCAGGCCCGTTGACAGTCTTGCTGGGGCCCGGGACAAGAAAGTTTCATGTGCCCCCCGGCTTACGTCATTTGAATTTCCTCTGTAGCAGACAATCCTTGTGTTAGGTCACCAGTGTTGGGGGGTAACGAATTACATGTAATGACGTTACGTAATTTAATTACAAAAAAAGTGTAACTGTAATTCGTTACAGTTACAATGAGAAAATATGTAATTCAGTTACAGTTACTTCTGGAAAAATTAAGAATTACAATTTAGTTACACCTTAAAAATATAAACAAAAACCTTTGCAAAATATTTAATGATATTTTTATTGCTTTGCGCCCTATATCGCCGTTTCCCGTTTGTTTCTGTGCTGGAGAGTCACGTTGAGGACCCCGGCCCCTCCCCTTTGGGCGTGTGTCAACGTTGTCCACGTGCTTTGTCTGCGTCAGTGGATATCCGTGGTTAGGGTTATGTCGTGTGATTAATAAGTCTCACCTGTGAATCGTCTCATGATCATGTGGGGCTAATGTGGTTTGTCTATTTAATGTGCGCTCGCGCAGTGTCCTGTGCTCGTCGTTGTCTAAGTCTACACGTTTCTGTGTACATGTGTGAATGTTCCTCGTGCGCTATTGCGCAATCTGTGTTTGCGATTAAAAGTGACCGTCTGTTACGAAGGATTCAGTGTCTCATCCTTCGCCCTGCCGGCGCGTCACATGGAGCAGCAAACGCGGTTCAGTTTCAGCTCAAGCAGCAATGACAGACGCCTTCAAGCACTGGACATTTAAGGAGCATTTGTTTTGTTTTCGTGTTGTCAATAAATGTGAACCATGTGCCACCATCGGCAACTATTTGTGATTATGCCATGCCTTTGTGTAAATTTCGGAGTTTGGAGGTTTATTTCCGATCAGAAGGCAATAGGGTTGCCACCTAGGTCTGACAAAAAACAAGGACACTGTCATACGCGAACGTAAATTGTTGACGGGGGCGAACGTAAAATGGACACAGTGAGAAAAAAAGACTGATTTAAAGTGTGCAGAAACAGTCGTTTGAACTAACTTAGCGAAAACCGGGACATTAAATGATTTTTTTTGCCGGGACCGAATATTAAAAAGAAGGAAAACCGAGACAAACTGGGACAGCCCGGGAAAACCGAGACAGCGAGGTGAAAACCGGGACAGTCCCGGGAAAACCGGGACAGGTGGCAACACTAGAAGGCAACCAGTATTGAGGTTGTAAACGAGCTAACAGCAAGGTATGCTGACCGTCACATACACAGTGGTTTCCATAGTTACCTGCTGGGCTAGCTACTACCATTCACTTGAATGTGCATGCTAGCTTGATTTACAGGCTAACCAAATTAGCTGTTTAAAGTCCTAAACAGGTATTCGTTGGAATCATACATGACTATTATAGTATTGACAGACGGTATCAAATGAGTATTTATGACTGTTTGGTGTTGGAAAAAAGTTTGTCGATATCTATGACACGACCTAGCCTACCCAATTGGTATCATTGGACCTATCTTAGACCTACCGTTTGACAAGCAATACATTTAAATTAAATTTGTATGAAGTAATGAAATGCAGTTTGGTATCTAATCAAGTGCAACACATGCAGATTGTATAGAATGCAGTATTTAGAGATACAATGCAGTTAGTTACAGCTAGTGTAAGTAAAGATGGTTAATAGATATGTGCAGAGTAGATAAATTACCTAGGGAAATGCATGTGTGTGTAATGTAGTTATGGCAGTACAATGCACAGGGCAAAGAAAAATATATGGTATAAATAAATGTGATAAATACATATGGAATCATACAGATAATATACAGATTATCCTATACCACTGTAGATAGGGCTATACAGATGTGAATTGAAGAGGAACACTGTTCAGATTTTGTGTGGATGGTAAGGTAGGGATAGAGAAGGAAAGAATGGTCTTTGGGAAGAGTTCAATAAGGTGACCGCTGTGGGAAAGAAGTGGTTTCTGAACCTGCTTGTGTTAGTCTGCAAACTGTGAAAATGATAGAGCCTGGGGGAGGAGCAGAAAAGAGTATGGCCCGATGACAGGAGTCTGAGAATCTTACATGCCTGGTGCAGGCATCTCTTCTTGTGGACCTCCTGTGATTGCCTGTCAGCAATTCCCTCTCAGCTTAGTACTCTTAAGTTTCACACTGTCAGTTCTCAAAAATGAAATGTTGATCATGGGTCAATACTCATTTAAACCTTAAAGTAATCAAAAAGTAATCCAAAAGTAATTAGTTACATTACTTTTCAAAAGTAATCAGAAAAGTTACACTACAATTACATTTTAAACAAGGTAACTTGTAACTGTAATGAATTACTTTTTTAAAGTAACTTACCCAACACTGTAGGTCACATATATTATAGTATATAATATAGCCACACATCAAAGCTGTTTCTGACAGCTCACTGGTTTATACTTGACGCGTTGCGAGCGGCGCGAGGGTCTGTGCGGCGAAAATGTAGTAATAGCAGTGGCACCGCCTGTGCGCGAGAGCCTCACGCGCTGTCGATTCGCAAGGTCGTGCACCTCTCGAATTTTGTAACTTCGCGCGCACTGCGATGAACAAAGTCGTGTTTGCAGGGTTCATACACCTTTATAAGGTTGAATTCAAGCACTTGTACGTCACTTTAAAGGTCCATTTCAATATTTCCCAGCACGTTAAACTTAATTAAGTTAAATATTTATACATATACTCGAAATGATTCGAAATAATTCGTTTTTTATCATATTATTTAATGGTTGTTAATTTTCAAAACGCCAAATCTTAACGTCTTCACATTCTCTCATGTTTTGTCCTAGAATTACAAGAGGCTCGTATTTGTTAACGTAATACAGGAGAACTGTTCAGTCATTTTTGTTGTGAAACGAAGTAGTTACAATTTCAAGCATTTTCAAGTACTTTAGCCTTAATTCTTTCAAACCTGGAACACAATGCAACATTAAAATTCGTCAGGTAAATGTTTTTCCTTTCTTTTCTGCACTCCAGATTTCTGTTTTCTTTAACTATCCACCACTGTATTTCCCGCTGTTGGGCGGGTACCAGCCGGCTACAGTCGGTGCTGGATCAAACCATTTTTCAGTGGGAGGCGGGGGTGTATGCACTTAATGGAAAATATGCAGATAGGTAAAACACATATATATTTTAGCCATTGGGCTTATTTTGAGTACAGAATTTTATATTAATGAAAGATTTCAAGATTATATTTAAAATTATAGACTATAGACTTTAAATAAAAAAATTAATTGTTGGGCTCTTTGATGGGCCCCCCTGGCCCTGGGGCCCGGGACAACAGACCCGGTTGTCCCCCCCTGTCGATGGGGCTGGTAATAATAACTACAATTCAAAACAAATATTCTTAATTGAATGTGCATGTTAAATTTTTGAAACTGGAGAAAATTGCACCTTTATTTATAGGCAGTCTTGCCCTTGTTATGAGTATTCCAGCTTGTTCAAGAGGCCACATTGAGGTGAAGAACAGTGCTTCAGGATGGGGAGAAGGCCAGCACTCATGGTCTGAATCAGGCCCTGAAGGTTGCACCTCTCCTGGCCTCAGCTGCTGGCCTGTGTTAACAGTACAGTGGGTTGAAGGCAGCAGTAGCCAAACCGAACCTAGAAGTGGCCTGTGGAACAGGGTGTCCCCCGTCTCACATTATTTGTGGGTGCATTATTTATGGTGCTGGACACAACTGAAGGAGCAGTGATTCTTCTTCCTCACCAACTTTGCTGGAAGCAAAAGAGAGAAAAACGGGCACGGCACCTTTCCCTCTTTCTCAAAAATGGCCACTACTCTACCTGCCTTTGAAATGGAGGAGATTATGGTTGGAAGAATTTGTCCACAGGGAAGATGGGGCAGAAATGGGGTAGAGGGGGTTGCGAGGTAGAGGGGTCGTGAGGTAGAGGGGTTAAGGTGGTAGAGGGACAAAGAGGTAGAGAGGTGGAAAGGGATGAGGGGTGGTGGGGTAGAGAGGTAGAGGGGAAAGGGTGTAGAGGGGCAGGGAGGTAGAAGGGCAGAAAGGTAGAGAGTTAGATGGGAAGAGGGACAGAGGGGTAGAGGGTGTAGAGGGGAAGAGAGATAGAGCCTGCTACATCATCATTTGGGCTGAGATAAAGTCCATGCAATCTGTCTATTCTAGCTCCCAAAACAAGACAAAAACATAGACACACATAATGAAATAATCTATGTTAATGCTAGATTTTGAAGGAACCTGAGGGACTTAGGTTAGGACTTCCCTTTATAAGAGTACTAAGTTCTGGTTGATGTGTGTCTTTTCTGCTGTAAACCGCTATACAAAACCATCCAAAGTTTTGTGCTTGATGTCAGCGTTCATCTGATATACATGCACTGCACTGCAGATTTCAAAACAATATAAATTATTTCAAAGTAACTCACCAATTAAAACAATGGCTTGTTATTACAGAATGATCCCAAACATGATTGATGTACTTCAATGAGTTTAAATTAGTTTATGCACTACTTGTTTTCTACAACAAACCACACAGCATTTTTTATCATTTTTTTTCTATGGGAGACATAAGTGATAAAATTTATATACTACAGGTCAGGAATAGGGGTCTACTGCTTATCCTACTTATATTTGCAGGATATTACAACCACATTGTGAGTAAGAAGCTTAGTAGCACATTGTAAAATTATATGTTGGAGAACAAGCTTAGTTTATGTTTCCCCTGCATTTATCTGACACTTCACACCAAAGTACCAAACACTGGCCAGCTGCACTCAGATTTCCATTAAAACAGCTTGTGGTTAAGTGCCTTGCTCAAGGGCACAGAGGTAGTGTAACACTGACTTCCCAGACAATGAATGCAGCCAAAACACGTTCTAGTATTAGTTATGTGTGTTGCATATTTTCATAATTGTTTTATTTTAAAGGGCTGATTATGAATGTGATTTGACTACGTTCAATGTAGAATGGAGCTGGACGTTTTGCTACCTAGTTGCGTTTAACTTTACTAACACATGAACAAGGAAATGGCATTCTAGTGTTGAATTCTCTTTCTGGCTTTCTGGGATTTTAGGCCTCGGTCTCAAAACTTAGACGCACTGTTTCACCTCAGGTAGCTTATCACTCTTTTATGCTCCAGTGTACTTTGATCTGCCCCCTGCACATAACCACAGACAGCCATTGCCATATCTCACCAAGAACTGACTGCTGAGTAAAGTCAACATGAGAGTTTTTTTATTCACTTCCAGGCCATCTTCTGCCAGGTAGGTAATTGGGATCACATGGTGTCTTGTCACTGGATTTAAGGGATTATCTTTAAATCCATTAGTCGACTGTGAAGAGGATGGTTGAGGAAGTGAATGTGTGTGCGTGTGTGTGTGTGTTTGTGTGTGTGTGTGTGTGTGTGTGTGTGCGTGTGTGTGTGTGTGAGGGAGAGAGAGTGAGTGAGAATGGAGAGCTCATTAATGGTGCTGATGAATAGGATTCCGCTCCAATGAAGGTGCCTGAGGACAATATGGCAGAGGGTACGTGACTGTCCCTCTAAAGAAAATGACAGGCAGAGGGAAAGAAGACAAAAACGCCACTGCAAAAGCATCGCAGTGCAGGTCTGAAAAAGTGAATTACAATACAGGCAGGGGATGTATCTGTCATGACTGCTGACACTATTCTACTTATCCTGAAATAAGAAAAGCAGTGGTTTGAAATGCAATTAAACTACTGAAATTGGAATTCAAATTAAGGGAGAGATCTTCAGTTTTTCATATCCCAGTTTTATCTTAATTTAACTATAAAGAGTTGTGTGAAATCCATTCATATCTAGCCAAAAAGATCTATGAAACAAGAGCTCGGTTTATAACAGCCGTTGATTAACTGGTGACACTAACATATAAAGTTACGTGTCATCAGTGTAAAAAGCCGATTGCGATGCTTTCATTCACCGTAATGTAACATAAAAGGAGAAAGGCAAGAGTCCTAGAATGGATACTTGTGAAATCCACAGATGATTTCATACTGCTTTGAAGAGTGATTTGCCAAACCAACATAAAACTCTATTTGAACCAGACAGGTTTGATGTGAACAATTTTAGTGCGCGTATCAAGATATCATGGGCAGAAGTATCAAAGGCTGTGCTGAGAAGTACTATAATCAGAATCAGCCCTCAGCCACATTTTAAACACTGATCCTTGTCTCTGAACTATTAGCACAGAAGACTGACAGAAGGCTCTCCAAAACACTGGAAGTGTTCATACATTTTTATCTAAATAAAAACTGAAAAATAAGCACTCAGAAATATTAGGTTAGAAACAGGCCATCAATGGCTTAAAACTGCTGGATCAAGATGTGCTTTCTTAAGCAGTAGCCTAACCAAAGCAATTTTTTGTGCATTTGGGAAGTCTCACAGTGGACATTGGGGAGTTTACAATAGCTGACATAATTTTAGAGACAAAAATCTTTAAAATGGCACTAAAAAGTATGTATGTGGTATGCATAGCCATTTCACTTTTTTCTTTGTGTTTAAGTGCCCAGAATTTAGACCATGGCATAATTCCTAAAGTTTCACCTGTTCACCCTATGTGACCCCTGACCCTCTGTGTTTGCTCTTCGGCAGAGCTTCTGACACAGATCTGCACACTCATCGCCCTCTGCCCTCTACAGCACATCTTGATAGTATTATACACATGGAAACATGCAGCCTTACACCACCAGACACATGCTCTGTTCAGCATAGAAGGATGTGCTTGTGTGTGTGTGTGTCTGTGCAAGATTGTCTGATGAACATCTCTCTCTGGCTTTCCCTCCCCCTCTCTCTGAAGCAGACAGGCAAGATGCACATCAGTGCGTGTAAACTCAAATTAGCTTTGTAACATATACAGTGCAATAGGACTCAGTGTCCTGCTGAGGAACGGGACTGTTCCTAAATCAGTTATGAATACATGCTCTGTTATAATACTGCCTCATCCTATAGCCCTTTTGCAACATACCAAACAATATTTGAGTGGACTAAATGTAGAGCCGGTCAATGACCATTTCGGAGAAAAACAAACATTCTAAGCAAGCAGAAAATTTTGCCAAGAGCATTAGGACTTGTAGATCTTTCCATTAAACAAAGCATTCAGCAGAGAAGCAAACCCACATTTACTTTATTCTGATGTTATTTATGCACTTAGTGGTTTAAATGAACAACACACTGGTAATAGGTGCATTAAATCTGCAAATGCATTGCATTAAGGATTTCAGCTGCTCTTTGAAAAATGAAAATCTTTCAGATATACTGGACAAAAAAGGTATATATGAACGAGTATAGACATACCCATGTCAGATCAATAAATCAATCAATAATGAGACCAAAACTTGGCAAATGTCCCTGCAATAATAAGCTAGTATTAAATTAAGATTGATTTGGCATGTTGCATCAAAGTGCAGTCTTAAACCTGTTTACTTGCGATCGTAAACGAAAGCAAACAGGCGTGACAACTGGCTGCATTGAAAATGTATTAGCAGGTGCAGAAGCATCTGGGAAAATTCCCCTAGGGTCCTGAACGAGACTTAGCGAGATCTGCATTATTCAGTGATGGAAGGGGTGTGTGTGTTTGTGTATGTGTGGATATGTGTGGGTTTATGTGTGTGTTTGTGTATGTGTGGATATGTGTGGGTTTATGTGTGTGTTTGTGTATGTGTGGATATGTGTGTGTTTGTGTGTGTATGCATGTGTGCACGTGTGGATCTGCAAGAGATGAGTCTGCCAACCCCATCAAATTGGCACAGTAGTAGAATTCGTTATGTGTGTGCGCTCGAGCGCGTGTTTGCGTGTGCACGCGCTTGCATGCATGTGTCTTTGTGTGTGCATCAGGCACAGTAAAAAAAAAAAACAATGGCAAAGTTAAAGTGTCACTGACTTATTAAATCATAAGGTGACTGGCTTCTGGCAGCCTGAGTGCTCACAAAGTGATGGCCTTTGAAAGCTACAGCTGCTGCAGCATAAGGGAGCGTGGCAGGATTTCAGGCTATGAGGCAGAGGGGAAACAGCAGTGGAAGTTCAGAGCCCTGCCTTCATGGCATTCTCACCTGACGTTCCCGACGCTCCAGACGTGGTGTGTTCTGTTGACTGGCTGATGAAATCTGATGCAGCTTATAATAAGAATATGTGTCTGGGTGGCTCCTCCCATGAAGACTGATTGCATAGTTCCTTTGCTGAGATTGGCCCACCGCAGCTCAAGCCCCACCTCTCTGCACCTGAGGTTCATATTCACCTAGGCCTGCTCCTCCTTCATGAACTCTGTAAGACTACTACATACACTACATACTACATACAGTATATACTACATACACTATATACTGCAGGGGTGTCAAAACTCATTTTCACTGCGGGAACACATCAGCATAATAGAAAAATATTAAAAACCGTAAAACATATGTTTGCTTGTTTTTGCTTGTTCCTCTGTTATTATAACATAAATCCTTTTGTTAGGTTATGAAACCCACATTACACCATCAATAAACAATCAAACTATCCAAGTGAATAAAGAAAAATAACATCAAAGATATAACATTTACTTTGTTCAAAACTTGAAATATCAAATAACTGTGAAAATAGCAATTGTGCTTCAAAAACGCTCCCTCTGAAAAAGACTTTGAAGCGCGGGTGATTTCTTCAACAAACTAGCTTTTACTGCTGCATTGTTTGTGGTTGTGGACACATTCTGTTGCGATCGCAGTTTGCCTTTTAATTCTTTGGGAATTTGTTGTTTTTCTTGATGCCAAATTTTGGCATACTTAGCTCCGTGTTTGGTCTCCAAATGCTGACGTAGATTGTACTCTTTGACAACCACCACCGCTTCATAACACAAAAGACATACCGGTTTTTCTCCATCATTCTTGAAACACCCATCCATCTACATTAATGTTTCTCTTCCTGGACATTTTGTGCTCATTATCTGTATTTCTCAATTACACTTATTGGGAAAATTGCATCGATGTGGAAACACGGCAGTGTCGAGATGCCGTCACTTCGCGGGTAACATAATTGTGGGAAATGTAGTTTTTGGTCACTGCATGCATTTGACCTTTTTATTTATTTTTTGACAATTAGGCTTTTTAAGCTCTCGCGGGCCACATGAAATGACACGGTGGGCCACAGTTGGCTTGGAGTTTGACACCAGTGATATACTGCATACTGTATGTACTACATACACTATAATACTACATACAGTATGTACTACATACACTATATATTACATACAGTATATACTACATACACTATATACTACATACAGAATGTACTACATACAGTATGCTACATATATACTGTAATAAGGTTTACTGAACCTTGTTTCTTGTTCTCATCTTTTTATGTTTTTGGGTTTTTGAACTTGTCAGCCTGTTAGTCTGCTCTTTCAAGGTTTTCAAATGGTTTTGAAAACCTTCAAATACAAAATATATCTAATTTGTATTTGTAATCTGTGACTTTTGACTCCACATGTCATATATTTCACATATAGAATTTCTACATGAATCACTTCTTAAATAAGATCAAACGATCCTTTAAGTTATAAAGCAGATAATAAATGTCCGATATTAAGCTGTAAAGTGCTTTTATTCGTCTTAGTTTTAATCATGTTGTAACGGTTAAGTCATATTTAAAGACTGACATTCACGAGCGATGTGCAGGAAGCTGAGACAACAGCAATACTGCTGACACTATTTATTAACATAGCCCAATTGCGCTAAGAAACACAAAAATGAAAGTCATGTAGACAAGACAAGGAACAAGGACAAGACACACATGTAAATACACAGACCACAACAAGCAACAAGTGTAACACGCCACCATAAGACAAGAGACATGTGCTACAGAAAACAGACGCATGCACACACACTACATAATGCACATGGAAACAGACACATGCAAGAACCAATCCAAACAGGCAGACATGCCCTTAGGGAGGAGTCAGGGGCTGTACTGTGACAAAGACCTAATGTGGACATCTTTTCCATTTCACTTGAATTTGGGTTATTTTTAATGTATTATTGCTCATGTACAGAAAAAGAAGATAAAACATAACCACATAAACTGTGTGTAACTAATTGTAGCATGGACCTGTACTACTTTAATAGTTCTGCCTCTTAGAACAATACCACCATGAAAATAAATATCAATATAGTCATATACAATAATAAAATGAAATTATATTCCCGGTCCAGTAGTAAATTAGCAACTTTTACTTACGATCTTTACTTTTAATTATGTCTTGTGTCTAATCCTAATGCATGTAACGTTATAATTTCTCTCTAAGTGTAACGCTGCAAGGCTTGCAGGCTGTAGAGACGAGTGAAATTGAACATGAAGGTTTATTTACATAAATAATGGCTACGCACATAGCAAACACAGAACATTAAAAACATTGACTGACAAATAATGAGCACCGCGTGCAACACATTGGACTAACAAGACGTTTTGGAAGGTATCGGAAGCAGACAGTAATACTGTCCCAAAAAAAAAAAGAAAACAAAGAAGGAAACACAAACAGCAGTCGATATCTGACAGGTTACAGATGCCCTTATTATAAGTTCAGACATGGATCAAAGGATGTGATTTGATACCAGCTGCATCACTGGCTTCAAATCCAGTGTGTATGAAACATACTAATCTAGTAATAGAATTCTGCAGTGTGGCCTGATTCTGTATCTGATACTTCAACTTAAAGTATCATACACAGACAACCACAGCCACAGGAAGTACATATATAGACACCAATTACATCAACACACGTCTGATTGGGGGGTCTGGGGCTGTATCGTGACATTAGAGACATAATTGGAATTGCAATCCATCTGTATATCCTAATTGGGGAGAATCACTGTATCAGCATGCAAGAAAGAGACCTTTATAATCTTGCTCTAGACTTTGGGATATTAAACCCAACTTTGCTTTTTTTTTTTTTTTTTTTGAAATCTCACTGATAATTTGAGTGAGGTTTTCATTGAAAACAAGTCTTTGCCCTTATTCTGCTTTTGGTTCTGCTGTTGGTTTTAAATTTTGTCTCCTTCAAGTCCTCCTAATACATTTATTGCTTTATCAGGAAATGTGAATGTGATTGATATAGCAACCAGTTTACAGTTTTTTATAGACGCTAAGACCCAACTTCTGAAACTATGGCTCTTTTGTCGAAACTTAACACACAGCAGCCAATGCTACATTTACATTTACATTTATGGCATTTAGCAGACGCTCTTATCCGGAGCGACTTACAAAAGTGCTTAGTCAGAATATGCATCTCTATCTAGTATAAACAGGTTTAAGTCCAAACTACTCAAGCTCAAGCACTGCCATAAACAGTTGCCAGTGCTGATACCTAGAAAGAAGACAACAAAATATAAGATTAGACAGAGCACTACCTAGCAAGACTGAAATACCTACAAGACTACGTTAGCAAGTGTTCCCAGAGATAAAGTGCAATAACGATTTATACCAATGCTTCAGTAGATTAGTGCTTATAAGTGCTTTACAAAGAGATAGGTCTTCAGTCTGCGTTTGAAAACCGTGAGAGAGTTCGCAATGCTACACACACAACAACTCTTGCCAAAACCATATTTTTGCATCTAAAGGCTACGCACAAATATCAGATGATTAGCCTTTCATATATGTGACTACACACTGAAGTGACAAATGGAAAACACTACTACCATGTGTTTGAGTATTTAGTTTGTAGTCAGCTGTGAAGGTCTGTCAGAGGTCTCACATATACATGAATATTCACAAATATTGAGGTTATTTCTGCATATTCAGTACATTTACAACATAAAGTAAAATGCCATTACAAGGGGAAGGTTTTTTCTTTTTTGGTTTTGCATGAACACTACAGCAACACATGTTGTATATACTGTAAACACACGAACAACAAAAATAGACAAAATAGCATCAAGCTTCCTCCATCACCTGCTGAATGTATTTGCACTGGGGGGGGTTGGCGACCACCTCCATGCCAAAAAGAACTCAACAGCAATGGAAAGTTTGGTGGAGGTAAACCAGTTCAGTAAACCAGTTTGTACTTGAGCAGCCTGGTGCAAACTTATGTTGTCCCAAACGACAACAAACCTGGACTGTTCTGGTTCATCTCCCTGGTGATGAAGAATGTGTATGTTGTGCTCTGTGTTGAAGAAGGTGATGATGTGCACAGTGTTGTAGGGACCAAGAGTGGCATGATGATGAGTGGCAAATTCATAGTGCAGTTGTTGCAGTGACAGTCACACTGTTACTGGCCCAGTCCGGATAGATTCACTGAATGGATGTTGCTGATGGTGACGTTATCAGTAATGATGTGCTGTTGAAGTTGTCGGAAACGTATACAATTGTTGGCTCTGACAATATTGATGATGGTCTCTTTCTGTTCTGAGGCGGATAGCCACCCACCAAGGGGTAGTTTAGTATGTGATGTAGTATGTACAGAGGATAGGTCTACTTTGATGGTCTGGATGATGCTACAGTGTAGCAGTACAGATAAGGTTGGACCCTTTGCCACCAGAAAACCCAATGCATGCTTGACCACATGGTCAACCAGAGTGGCTCTGATTTCATCCATTATTGTTGCTCATCCTCTTCTTCATTCTTGTACTCCTCATTATCATCTCTATGCAATATTGAACTCAAGTGATGTACACACCAAGATTTGCAACTTGTGGCCTCTTTATATGAATTAGGATTTGATGTCTAAAAATTAGCTAGAACTGTTGTAACGTGTGAGAACTGGGTATGAATTTTGGTAGGTGAGTGTAGCAGTTGCGTTGCAGTGTTTTCTAAATGAAACACATGATTATCAGTTTTGAATGTTGTGTCTTGTGTGAACAACTGTGTTTAAAGTTTTGCAAAAAGTGTGTTTTAGAATTTCTAAATGAGTGTAAGGCAGAGAATATGCTTAAGGTTTAGCGTGCCCGGTCAATAGTCAGGCTACATGGATTAGTTGTTTCAGAAATTGTGCTATAAGGACCACTTTTTGTGTCTTAGCAGCTGCAAAAAAACTGTAATGCATTGCAGGTATTTAATGCAAACTAGGCTGAAAAGGACTTCCCTATTGTCTGGTGTTTGGTTTGACTGGATAGATATGCGTACCCACTATCTAGTTTAACATGTTAAGTGCTGGGCAAATCTTCATTGAACTACACATAACTGTCAAGTCAGTATCTCATGTGGCTGGTAAGATCACAGATCTCATTTGCCTAAATGAATTATTAATACAACCATTATTACGGCCATTATTAATTTGTACTGATTCCTAGTGCTCAAGAGACCTGTAGTTTTAATCCTCTGTTTGGTGTGGTAATTGGATTTGTGTGTGTGTGTGTGTGTGTGTGTGTGTGTGTGTGTGTGTGTGTGTGTGTGTGTGTGTGTGTGTGTGTGTGTGTGTGTTTAATGTATTACTTTTCCCATTGACTAATTATGTGAAGACTTCAAAATGCCTGTGAGACAGACTGTGAACAAGATGATGACACTTCCTGTCATAAATGACAAGAGCGACAGAACTTATGAATAAAAGTATCCTGAATTTGATGTCTGTATTTTTATTTTACCACTTAATTTGCACCTTCTTGATATCTCCCTTTGCTACATAATTCATAAAACAGACCAGACATGCTGCAGAAAATGGTGGTGCCCTTTCAAACACCAGTGCAGGATACCACAGAGCAGCAGTCCCAGTCTGCTCTTTGGCTTCAATTACTACCTTTAGCTGTGAGTAACAAGGAGTCCTAATAACATCCTTCATTTCCTTGTCAGTTCCTGAGGGTGTCTGCCTCTGTTTCCACTCTTTCCTTAATCTCAGTGTAGGAGGCATGCTGAGAATGAGGCGGCTTTAGTCAGGATTTTTAATTAAGGGTCCTTTGTCAATAGGCTCCTGCTTCCCCCATTGTCATCAAATTAGCCACCTGAACGATCAGGAGGGATGGAGGAAAAGAGAACGGTGTGTTAATTTCACCACCCTGTACCATTGCTCCCCATACTGCTCTTATAAATTATACTGCATTCAGTGCACAATCAAAGGAAGGATTTTTAAAAGAAAGATGGGAAAAGTAAGGAAAGGAAAATCTGGTCACATCTGCTCAAAAAGTCCATTTGTGGGACAGTACGGAGCATTCGCGTCTTCAACACGCTGGCTGTGAGTGACAAGCTTGAAGGAAAGGAACCCTGTTCTCGATCTGAATAAGTCTGAGGGCTAGTGGGTATTTTAATAGCTTTCAATAGCTTTGAAACATGTCATTCCATTTGACAAGGCACTGCATTGCATTGTGTCCCCCACAGATGAAAACGGAGTACGGCTGAATATAAGACTTGGTATGGAAAGCTGTGTCCTTTCATTTGGGTGTATTTAGTAAAACATGTTAGTCATTGGAGCTGTCTGTATTACATGGCCTCTCACCTCTCAACTGCTCCACTACAGATTTTTTTCTTATTTAAACAAATTCTATTTACTATGGAGCCATGATTGTGGTTATATTTACATATCTGCAAGGATTTGCTAACACTCAGGCACTGAATGCAATGTTTGACCCACATAAGATAATGAACGGGGGGGGGGGGGGGGTGAAGTCAGATCGTGTGAGCCCCTGTTATGTGTGTTTGTTGATTTATTAATTTGCCCCTTCATTAGTTCTGTTCCCTGGCTAATGACTTCTGTTCATTCTATTTACCTGCTTGCAAAAGGAGAAGGTTGGGGTTGGGGTGGAGAGGGGGTGGAGGCAGGAGAAGTGCTTGTAATCACTAATGTCTTTGACATCACACCTTCAGTCTGGAGGCTCCTTCAGGGTAACAGGGTTGGACAGCCAATCATGCCGTTCCTGTTTGTTTCAGATAAATGGGAGTTTAAGTGTTGAAAGGGGAAATAATGCACATAGTTTAAATGTGTCTGTATTGAAATTAAAAGGAAGATTATTTTCAGTTAGTGTTTTGGTTTTATATCATATACTCTAGAGTTTCTCATTTATTTTTATTTATTTTTGCAATGGCAGATACTTTTGTGTGAATAATGGCCCCAGGTATCGGAAGCAGACATTAATGTTGCACCAAAAAAAAAAAAGAAAAAAGAAAACAAAGAAGGAAACACAAACAGCAGTCGATATCTGACAGGTTACAGATGCCCTTATTATAAGTTCAGACATGGATCAAAGCATGTGATTTGATACCAGCTGCATCACTGGCTTCAATTCAGTGTGTATGAAACATACTAATGTAGTAATAGAATTCTGCAGTGTGGCCTGATTCTGAACCTGATACTTCAACTTAAAGTATAATACACATAGTTGCATGTCCATGGTAACATATCATTTGAACTCTTTTATGACTAAAATGTACCAATACTATTTCTATTTAAAGTACAGTAGAGCACTTTAAAGCAAACATTCAAAGGCAAAGTCTAGATGAAAGCACACAATCTAACATGAAAGTAACAACTTCCATCTCTCTTTACCTCTGCCATGGTCAGAGAAGCCGAGAAGCAAATGAAAGCTCTGAATCTCTCACTTCGCCTCTCACCCTCTCACACTCTTTACCCTGGTATGCCAGAACAGTTGTGGAGACAGTGTTAATCCTCATACAGATGTCTCATAGGCTATTTAGAGATTAATGTGTAAGGAGCTACATGGTTATGTGAAGAGCCTGTGTTAACAATAAGCTGTTTTCAGATCACTTATACTGTCTGGTATGCAGTATTCATTTGTGTGTATTGATGTTAGAGTAAACATATGTAGTGGTGGCCATATGTCACTGCTGGTAACATTACATTGGTATTCAGTATATCTTTCACAAGACTGAATTTGTTCTGAAATGATGTTATGAATTGACTTTTCAGATAACACATTCCTGTAGAATCATTCATGTAGGCGTATAGGGCCCTCGTTCAGTGACAAATCAAACTGACACAGATTTTGGTTACAATAAATCAAGTGTTCCAAGCTATGCCATTTATTCAGGAAGTAAATTAATATTTTTGTCAGATAATGCATAATGTCAAGCTGGTATCAGTGAATTACCTTTCATAACAAGCTTGTACTCAAAATATGTCAAATACTGTTGATCTTTGACAGGTAGTAAATTTTAAGCCACCAAATTTCACAATTTCATAAGCCACAGAAGG
This sequence comes from Brachyhypopomus gauderio, assembly GCF_052324685.1. Taxonomy (NCBI): domain Eukaryota; kingdom Metazoa; phylum Chordata; class Actinopteri; order Gymnotiformes; family Hypopomidae; genus Brachyhypopomus; species Brachyhypopomus gauderio. Next base: position 9,237,074 of record NC_135228.1, read on the forward strand.
GCTTGTGAGTTACACAAGTGTTCATTCATATGTAATTACTTGTTTGGTACACATTTTTGCATTTAACTATTAATAAAGTGGTACTGTTACTTATATGACTTGCCTATCAGGTTGAGATCACATAGAGTATTGTCATGTGGTAATACACCCACTCAGCTAGTTCAAAAACAGCTCCAGACTGCTAATGAAAAATGTGATAGGCATGCCCAGTACGAGTGCAGCCATTTATTAGCAAGATGTGCTGCTTAGAACAGGATAAAAAGGCTGAAAATTCAGTTTTCTGGTTTTGGCAAGTGGGTTTTACGTGCGCTTATGTTCCTCTTTGTCTTCGGTGTGAAATCCCCATTTAATCTCTTCATTAGTCCCACAATTTCTTTACTGAGTGACCCCAAATACCTTTGAACCATGCTGATTTCACTGCTGATTTAATTTAATTATTCTTTTGTAATGTTACCTTACATTCAACCTTCCTAATTAGTAGAGCAGATAGGAAAGAGAGTAGGTGTGTGAAGAAATACCACTACCACATATTGTAAATACCCTTGACTAGTATCATATTCTTCATATTTTAAGAGACTAATGGACCTTGGTGACCCCTTGAGTACTGCATATATTCTTACAACACTGGCAAACCCTTATGGGTTTTTCATCAGCCCTTTACCACAGCCTCTGTAGTTAATGTGTGTCATAAATATACAAGTTAGGTGAAGTGGTAAATGTAACTTGTAAACTGTAGTGTGAATAATAATACATTTAAAGATGAATAAAAATGCTCCTTCTAAAATAATGATCTGAAAACACTTTGTGATACATTCACAAATAATGATACATTGGCAAAGGGCAACATATGCACTCATAGTAGCAGGAAGGTTTTTAAAAAAGCTATTGTATAAGTTGTAGAAGGTATGAGGTCTTCTCTGCATTAGAAACTTAATCATAGTTGATTAAAACTGTCTCTTTATGTGCCAGCACTGTATAAGGTAATTGCCTGAAGCTAAACAGACTAAGCCTTTTTGTCTTGTTCTGTCTAACTGGCTGTCTAGGGAGGCCTCTTTGCCTCACATAGGTGAGATACAGTATAATTGGAATGAATGAAAATATATAATATACAGGCCTGATAGTTTTCAGGCGCCACGCCGGAATTCCGGCGTACCGACATGTCCACGAGAAAAAAAAAATTGAGGGGGGGAAAAATCCGTCAAATCATAATGATAAACCACACGGGCGCGCATGCTATCTGTTTTGAGGCCGAAATATGATCCTTACGAGGTTCCCAAGTTACGATTTTTCGTGGTTACTACACATCTCCCATTTACTGTATAAAGCCTTGTTTGGACCTAAATGGTTCTGCGTCGTAAACGGAACTTGGTGTTTGGTGTGGGTGGCGTCAGGATTAGTTAAACGCAGCTATGGATTTGCCAAAAGGCTAGCTTTAGGATAGGATAACTGCGTATAGTACGTTATTTACGTACATACATGTACGTATGTTCCGCCTGTATTTCAGACATCGGAAGAGCTTCAGAGGTAGATGCAAGATAACTTCAGTATTTTATCTTTATTCTGATTAAGTTACATTTTTATCAGAAATATAAGAGTGTTTTTTTTGAGCCGGTACAGGTGGTCAGATGATCTGGTTCATCCTGGCCGCCTTACGGCGTAAGGTGTAATACATGAACAAAAGCACAAAATGTATGTCCTAATAAACCAACACAAAATATTTATTAAATTTATTAAATTTTATATATAAAAACTAACTATAATCATAATACTTGTAATTCTTTTAAACTTTATTTGCATAATTTCTTTAGTTGTCTGGTATCCTATAATTTACTAACAGTAATGAATAAATAATTAATTATGCCTGTTTTTAACATATTGTGTCTAATCTAAATCTTTAGGTTACAGCATTTTCTCAGAATATTAATAGAAATTAGTTTTTTATTTCACTATAATGATTACCTGACTTATTTATTATTAATTAATTAAAAGATTAATTATAAAATATTCTAAATATGGTACACTAACACTCCACTCCCCCCCCCCCCCCCCCCCCCCTCCGAAAAAGTTCAGGCTCAGGAATTTTTCCCACTATCACCCCTGAATATATAATATATTCAGTATACTGAATGCATGTACAGATGTTTTGTTAACCCCAGTAGCATCCATGAAAACAGGAAGCTACAGTGTTTATCTCAGGTGCTCCAGGAAAGCCCAAGTAATATTTTTGATAATTATGACCATTTGTGATTGTCATACATTGATAGTGCTAATAAAGGAAAGTCATAGAACAAGTCACAGAGTCACAGAACCAAAAATGTTGGTTGTTGTGAAGTTAATTACCTTCTCGGATGCAGAGCTTGTAAGAACATGTAAAAACATTCCCAGGCACACTGAAAGGGCATGGAATTTAAAAAACGAATGGTGCCCCGTGACAGACCAGAAATGTCAGTTGGTGGCTGTCCTTCACAACACTGCTACAAAGGTCACAGCCTAACTACTGGCACACAGCATAAGGAACAGTACAATGGGAAAACAAGCCACAATGCTTTCCATGACAGCAGAAGAGGAAATGTGTTCCACCATTGCTTCCACCACTCAATAAAGGAATTTTCATAGTTCACAGACCACTGGGGACATTTTCATCACCACTTCATAATTCATACTAAATACTGATGTGTGTGTTACTTCCTTAAGGGTTACTTGGAAAATCAACTTATTTTACCTTTAAAAGTTGGAACCATTTCTCTCTTTGCCTCCCATACCAAGCAGTCAGTGCAAGGTCAAGCTGCCCACTCCAGAGGTTTATGATGGGCAGCTTCATATGGTGAAAGAGGGCCTCAGTATAGCCAGTTCACCAAGCAATTTAAAACCCTAAACTCCCCTGGGGATACAAGGCCCTTAGTCTGGGATCAGTAACTGAAAGCCCACATATTTCTGTATTGTACAGTAGCCTCCAGGTTTGGTGGAGAAAATTGATGCTTGGAATGTAATCAAGACTGGGGCTCGTAGTCTTAATCTATTTACTTTGCGGCAGGCTGGCTATTGTTTTCAGCTAGCCACGGGGATCAGTGAAACGCAGTGTGCATATAAAGCCTTTGCAGTGTGTATTGGGGGAATTTATCTGTAATCTTGATTAGGGTCATTGTTCAGTTTTGCACTTTGAGTGATGTTGAAGGCATTCAGTAGCTACAGGGAGGAACAGTTAAGATACAGGGTTTAGGGGATGAATAGATACAAGAGTAACATCTAAGGCCTATGCCACATCTCATGCATGTACATGTTCTGAATTTCTTTTTTCACCAATTCTCTAAACTGCATGATATATACATAATATATACATAATGTTGCTGTGCCTTGTCAGACTGAAACCCTAGCCCACTCGATTATTTTGATCATAATCACAATTATTTGTTTCATATAGCAATACATTGGAGTTTTTTGGACATTTGGAGACATTGGAGGATCATTGCTTTTTACAATTCTAAGTTTGCTTATCACTGGAGTCCAAACTTACTCAAAACCTAAAATCCTTGCAAATTATGCTAGGGGCTAACTGGCTAGCATCAGACTGACTAGCAGCTTTAGGGCTCTGGCAGTTGAGTTGTATTGTCCAGGTGTATGGTCACCCTGCAGCATGTTTTGTGGAGCCATGTTGTGATTGCCAGCTGAGAAATGTCATACACTTTAACGACATTTCACCACTTGCATATTCCAGTGTGCATAACAGATAAGAGTGATTTTTGCATTCACCTTTAAGTTGAGCTTAACCACTATGTTCCAACCAAACTTTTTCCAGCATGTTGGGTTTTACCTGCTACTGTTCCTGAGAGGTTTGGTTTTGTCTGAGATCTTACTGCCCTTTGAATATGAAGCTAGTTACTGTGTCAGCATTTTCTGAAAGAAGCCCATCACAAGGTCATGCTAAATTGCAATTTCATTCATTGTTTTCACACTTAGCATTATTTGGTTAAGGACTTGACAAAAGTTGAAAATTATATTTGAGCAGATTCAATGGAGCATAGATTCCCTGCGCTGTTTGGCGTGGCCAACTGAAGGAGGGCGTATCCCACTAAAGGAGGGCGGGGCCATGGGTCTGTACTCATTCACATTCATCTCACAGTCTTCCCCACCCTCTTTGTAAAACAAAGATTCTGCAGCATGGCCTTTTGTCTGAGTGCAAACATACATAGTGTCATGATCATCATGCACCATCTCTCTTTCACTTTCAGCCTGATCCAAAGAAAAAGAAAAAAAAAAAACAAGGGAGTAAAGAGTGTTCAGCTACTTTCATCCTGATCCACATGTTGTCCCACCTGCAGCTTCTATAATATGATGTCACCATCAGAAGCCATTGTTATTGCAGCTGTGCATGGAGTGCACACTGCACACCAGACCACAAAAGGTAAATGATACTTGCACGGCAACAGTGCAGTTGTTGCAGATTGGGCTAAAATAAGTGAACAAAAAGAAATAGAGTGAATCTTAAAAAAATGGAAGGTATTATGATTTATATTTCATTCAATGGGCAAAACTGGGTGGGGGTATTCAATCCTGATTGTTCACAACAGGTTAACATTTTACAGTTTGATGTGCCCCATAACACTGTGTCTAAGGCTGGGCCTTCATAAATTTTGATGCTATTAGTCAATAACATTGAGTCTAATGCTTAGTAACTTGTTTGTCTTCATACTGTTTATTCGTGTTCTGAGAAGCTGCAGTTCCCTCAGCATTAAACATAATGTGACAACATTAAAAGAATTGCATGCCACTTTTACAGATGTACAGAGCTTTTTTCACAGTGTAGTACTATTTATTTCAAAGTCTCTAGCCATTTTTTGATGATAAAAATTAGCATTGCCTCTTGAGAGACTCAGTATGGGAATCTCTTACCACTAAGTGAGAATTGGCTGTTTGATTTAACATTCCACCTTTGTCTTTCACTTGCATCCTGAGATAATAATAGTGAAAAGTCCATTGGATTTAAGCATCCTGGTGACAAGAGAGATGCTTTAGGTAGTTTGAGGGTGTGAAACAAACAAAAATTGCAAGCGCAAACAGATAGTCCTTGAGAGGGATTTACTGTAGGGCTTTGAGAAAAACTAGTCCTCACATATCCACTTCTGAGCCAACATGACTTGAGTTCTCCTGGTTTCTTAACTGTGGACAATTTCAGAGCCAACAGGGATGCAACGATTGAGGGATGAATGATTTTTTTAGAGCAGAAATGACTCCAACCCAGACTATTGGAACACAGCATCAATCACTAGTTGAAAAATAGAGCACTTGTGCCTTACATGACACATGTTACTGGAAGAGGTGGGAAGGGAATAGTAATACTTTACTCCATGACACCATTCCACCTCAGACACTTTACCAGCTTTATAACTCATACAGGTAAAGGGACCTGGATCATTCAATGTTTTCAGCAGCAGATTTTCATTGCGTCAATCGCATAAACACATTGGTGTAGTCAAACCTAGAAAAGTCTACAGTAGTCAGATTTCCTGAAAGAAACATTAGTCTTTGGATATCACGACAGTCTTTCACAATAGTCTCAAGACAGTTTTAAACACAGCCATCATAAGGTCAAACCAGGTCACATATTGGTTTACCCGATTTTTACTGATAAAGTCTGAGATATATGTAGTTATTTAAAGAATAATCTGATTTTGGTTGCTATGTGGGCGGCATGGTGGTGTGGTGGTTAGCACTGTCGCCTCACAGCAAGGTGGTCTGGGTTCGATTCTCGGTCTGGGCTGTTCTGTGTGGAGTTTGCATGTTTTCCCTGTGCCTGTGTGGGTTTCCTCTGGGTGCATGCGTGTGTGTTGGCCATGCGGTGGACTGGCGACCTGCCCATGGTGTACCCTGCCTTCGCCCGGAGATGCTGGGATTGGCTCCAGCCCCCCCTGTGACCCCGACTAGCGGGATTAAGCGGTTCAGATAATGGATGGATGGTTGCTATGTGTCATGTTAGTTAACCAATAAATTAGCCAACCATTTCTTGGCTTAATGACTTATCTTAGCATCATTATGTAGCTCCTTGAATTTCCTTTATAAGAAGTGCTTATTTTGTCTAAGCTGTCTGTAGGAAAGTCAGAAGATCTCCATATTGGAGTCAAGTAATCTTTTTTTTCAAAATCTTCAATAAATGGTGTTAAGTAACCAGAGGAAGTTATTATTGTAATTCTCGGTAGACCATATGGATGCTAAAATATAGCATATGTACACCGTGTCTGTGTGAATGTGTGTGTGTCTTTTTGTGTGCATGTGTATGAACATATGAATGTTTCAGATAAAGAGAGAGAGAAAGGTTATAAGACCTTTCAGAGGGAAAAAGGAGATAATTGAAGACTTGGATTAATGGCATGTCATAACAACTTGTGCCATATCACCGCTGACCTTTCCCATAACACACAGAGTTGATAAATGCACTTCATTACCGGTTTTGAAAAGTGTAAAATGGAATTTCTTCCTGTCTTCCTGCCAGGTTCATCAGTGATTGATAAATGAGGGAATGAAGAAAAGATTGAATTGTTGAGTTGACCCCAATCCCAATGTCATGATAATGGAGGACTGTGTTTGAACAAATATGAAATATACGTATAAAAGCATTATTACCTATAACACACTATATATAAGATGAAACCTTTTATAAATAAAGACACATAAATAAATAGTAACCATAAATAGTAACCAACCATGAGTTCTGACATATTGTACATTTGTGTATACAGGGTAATTGGAAAGTCCAGCTTGTAAGTATGAACAGAATTTGCAAATGACTTGCCATTTAAAGGGCATTTAACACCACATTTTCTTAGAATCATGGTCTTTAAAAAAAACGTATCTCAATCATTTGTGACAGTTTAACTGCACCCATCATTTTCTCACTATGGACATGATACTCCTGAGAAGCAATCAAAACAGATTATCAGAATGATGCGGTAACACTAAAACTGTCGGTTTGAGATTACATGGGCCAGTACCCAAATGCATCATTGTCCTCTTTTGATATTCGTCGGCTAGAGTTATGATCCAGTCCTCAGCAGGGAGTGTGGCTACTCCAAACATTGGGGGGACGTTTCCTGATGACTTATTCATGTATATGAAGCTTTGAATGCTTCCTCCGCTCATCACTTCAGAAGGCACTGGTGAACACTCCCTCCCATTGTCTGTCAACCTGGCCTTCACCATAGTGGCAGTTACAGCACACTTCCTCTCTGGTGTTGGGAACTAAGAAGCAATTCAGGGGGTGGGTGTGTCAGCATCATTTTATTGCACATAAGGGATAAACACCCAGCTAGTGCACTCGATTAATCATGGCGCTCTCATTTTCTTTGCAGGCTTAATCAGTGTGAGCATTGTCAAACAGCACAGGATTAAATGCAAAACTGCTTGGAACCCTAATGTTAATCCCCCACACTTAGAAGAGGAAGGAACACTGAAGGAATGCCGCGGAATGTTTATCTTATATGTATATTATGCACAACTATATACACTGCTCAAAAAAATAAAGGGAACACTTAAACAACACAATGTAACTCCAAGTCATCCACACTTCGTGTTCAGATAGGAAGCAACACTGATTGTGAATCAATTTCAACTGTTCTTGTGCAAATGGAACAGACAACAGGTAGAAATGAGAGATTTTCAACTGATTTCAATGATTTTTATTAATTGAGATCTAGGATGTGTTATTTTAGTGTTCCCATTATTTTTTTGAGCAGTATATATATATATATATATATATATATATATATATATATATATATATATATATATGAAAATGTTGAAATGTTTGCTCATCTATTTTGTCTCTAAGTACTACACAGTAAACTCTATCATACGTTTATCAGATCTCCTTGCATCCGTGTGCGGGTGCACTTCTTCTATTTCCTCTCTTTTTGCCTGCGCATTTGTAGTAAGTCTTTTGGGATTGAGGGCAACACTACATCTTTACTGAAGCTCGAGTTCTCTACCAGAGACCTGGGAGCTTGAGGGTATATGCACAAGAGGGCCAGCTGAAAGAAAACTAATTAAACTCAACTGTTTTGTCTGCACAGTCGACACCTGCACGATGGCTGAGTACAACAGGCTCAAAGGCTTGTTGCTGGACATGCGTCCTGGAGATTTGGCGGAAGGGGAGAGCCCTCCCATAAATGCAATGGAGCAGAGAAAGGCGCTCGTTAACACCATGTTCAAATATTTGGATAGGAATCATGATGGGCATCTAAGCAGTGAAGAACTAGCACAGGTAATGTGTGTGTCTGTTGTATCTGTGTGTGTGTGTTTCTGTTGTGTCTGTGTGGTTTTTTTTACAAAGTAAAGCATGCACTACATTATAAATAGTCTGATGAGTTGTGTTCTCATCATTCTGGATTTTACTCGCTTTGTTTCCTACTGCATGGTAGACTGATCTCAGTAAAGTAATGTAATTCACTGTGTCTCAGTGGTCTGGAGGATAGATCACTTTTCTTGATTAAAGATTTGATTTATTGATTCATTCACTAGTAGAGGGAAAAGGTGGTCATAGTTCCTCTATTATATATATATATATATATATATATATATATATATATATATATATATATATATATATATGTCACAGTCTTGCGTCTTGCTTGAGTGTAATTAGTCTGTGTTCTGTTCTTTTCTAGATCTCCATGAAGGAGCACATAGAGGACAGTCTGTTGGAGTGCACCATGCAGGATCTGCTGCGTTACGATGACTACAACAATGACGGTATCCTCAACCTGCAAGAGTTCTACACAGCCTTCCGTAAGTTCCACTTTAGCCTGCTTCTGCTGTTCAGCACCATTAGGTCAGCTGTGGATCAGTCCAGATTATCCCCAATCAGACTGTACCACAAACATGCTTATTTATTTATTTATTTTGTTCAGATAGGTGCCATTATATCCATCTGAACAGCTTGCCCCATTTCTGTGAGCACCTGCTTATTTGGACTAATAGCACCTAATCACGGCTCCTGTGATGACATTTGAACGGTTCTGGCTGAAAAGTGTGTGCAACACGGCAGCTGAAGATCACTCCGTGCCATTGCAGGTCCCTGACCGCATAAAGCCAAAGTCCTTCACTCGTTTTACACAGAAACCTCCAATAATGCACACCGGCCAGGCACTTAGGGCAGGCTATGGGAGAGGAAATTACATATCTGCTCTGCGAGGAAATAAATCAAGTCATTAACAGTAACCATGTGACTCTTATTTCTGAGATTTAGTTAGTGGGGCACAAAAACAGTGGTCCATTAAGCAATAGCAGTTGTTAGCCAGAACAGTGATGGGAGGCTTGTTTCCATTACGCTGTTCCTTTGTTTTAGATGCCAGATGGGCATCAGCGTCACTGCCACTGCCCTGAACATGCATGGTCATTCAAGCTGTTTAACTGGGAAATTTCACTTTATTGAAAGACACTGGTCATGAGGTTATGACACCCACTACATAAGCCATTCATGACAACTGACCTAAACAGATAAACATTTATAAATGCTTATTACAACACGCATCGTCTGCCATAAAAGTTGCTTTGTCAACTTTGATGTGAAGCTGATACAACTGTGTCAGGTGACAGTTCTTTGGTGAAATTAGTACGTGTCACACCACTGGGTGGGGAGAAATGCCATCAACCAGTGCCCCTCATTAAAGTGATGTCATCAATCAGTGCCCCTCAGTAAAGTGATCTACCAGCTACCCAGCATTCTGTAGTTCATTTACGGTCAATAAACTCATTTAAAATATCAGCAGCAGTGAAGATAGTAGGTATTTCTCCTGGCAGCAAAATGATGGAAATGTCTAGTTTCAGTGCTATTTCATGGATCATTATTTAGTCAATCTTACTATAGCTGAGTTCTTCTCAGAACCCTTATTTTTCATTTTGCTTTCATTGATGTTGTTTGTACTACTGTTTATAATAGTACAATACTTCCAGAACTATTGTTCTATTATATATAACTTTCATCCAAACATGGAAAAGTTGCCACAATTCTCTATGGTACCCCACTAGCACCAGAGCAAAGTGACAGACAAGGAAAGAACACTTCTGAAGTTCTCTGTGCCAATGCAAGTGTTGTCAAGACTTGATGATATGTATATCTAGCCTGGTATCAAAAAGGAAATCTCAGGCAGAGCAAGTATTATAGGACTGTAAAAGGTCTGGATGTCTCAGGCAAAGAAGATGAAACGAGTGTTGTAGTCCAGAAAGCTTTCAGACTATGGAGTTCATAATCTCACTCTTAGATAGACCCCAACACCCCACTCCGCCTCACTCCCTGCACTGTCAGATATAGCTGGCTCTCAGGAGATTTTGTACTTAAAAAAATAAATAAATAACACAGAAGAAAACAAATAAACAAACTGGAATATCCCGTTATCCTTTCAGTATCTTGGTGTTTCTTGCATGGTCAGGTCCTCTGCTTTGCAAAACCATATAGGTTCTTATCTTATAGAGCACTTCCAGAATGTCCATCCAGTACACATATACACATATGGGCATTGAGCCATAAATGTTCAGCAGTCCTCTGAAAAAGCTACCAAAATACAGACGAAGCGAGCGTACGGATTCATGGAGCCTTATACAGCAGAATGGCCAGTAAGACTTAGGTGAATTAACAGTCAAAACAAAGAGCAAGAGAGGACAGGGGCAAACACAAGCGCTTGTGACAGCCCTGGTTGACTTGGTGGAGATATTTAGCAGTGGTGATCTACAGCAGGGATGAGCAACTTCCATGATAAAGAGGGCCAAAAGTTTTTTAGCACTATTATTGGAGGGCCACATGACCACGCACTTCAAATAATTGGATATGAAAGACACTACAAAATATTCTCAATAAAAACACATTTTAAATGAATTCAGATCTGTTTATTGCACCAACATACATCTATTTTCTACATATAAATGCATTAACATGCATTAACATAAGCAACAAAGACAAAACATATGCTTAATAAAAAAGTGCAAAAAGGACATTGAACTCCTTCATATCAAAGAACTGTAATGCAGCTCGCGCTGCGGAGCGAGGAGGCAGACACAAACGCTGAGAAGGGTGAGATTTAATAAGGGGAATTTCATAGGCGAAGTCGTTTGTACAGGCACGGGTCAAAAGGGGAGAGCCGTCCAAGTGGTCAACAGGACAGGCAGGAGTTGTAACAGGAGAGCCATTCACAGCGGAGAGACACAACGGAGATGGAAAATACCAGAACAGCGATGACAGAGATAATCCACAAAACCGAACAAACCACAAATAACCGACAACGGGCGAAACACAGAGATACAAGTACACAGGACTAAACTAGACACAACTGAACACAATGACGACACGTGCGTGGCAGACAGAGGGAAACCAGGGCAACAGACACGCAGGGCAAGGAAAAACACCGACGACGAACAGGGACACCGGAGTGACAGTGAGTAGAGGGGGCGTAGCCCTACGTGACAAGAACAAAAAAGTCCTGCTCTATCGGTTTTTTTCTTTTAATTATTAAATTATTATTTATCTATTTGCGGGACGCACTGAGTGAGGATGAGGGCCGTGTGCGGGCCGCCGGTTGCCCATCCCTGATCTACAGTATCTGACACAGCAAGTGGGTCTGCCTACTTCATTATGAAGAAGAAACAGAAAAGAGCAGAGCACAGTAGCACAGTCTGCTGGGTGTGTGTGTGTGTGTGTGTGTGTGTGTGTGTGTGTGTGTGTGTGTGTGTGTGTGTGTGTGTGTGTTTGTGTGTGTGTGTGTGTGTGTGTGTGTGTGTGTGTGTGTGTGTGTGTGTGTGTGTGTGTGTGTGTGTTTGTGTGTGTGTGTGTATGTGTGTGTGTGTGTGTGTGTGTGTGTTTGTGTGTGTGTGTGTGTGTGTGTGTGTGTGTGTGTATGTGTGTGTGTGTGTGTGTGTGTGTGTGTGTTTGTGTGTGTGTGTGTATGTGTGTGTGTGTGTATGTGTGTGTGTGTGTGTGTGTGTGTGTGTGTGTGTGTGTGTGTGTGTGTGTGTGTGTGTGTGTGTGTGTATATATATATGCTTACATATATTCTCTTGTTGGATTCTATTGCAAGTAATGCAATAGGCAACTCCTGCAGTGGTTCATGAATGATAACAACTGATCCTTTTGTGCCAGTTATTTTAGTGGTTGTGTTAATTAAATAAACATAGTGTGCACACACGCACACACACACACACACACACACACACACATATATATATATTACACCATATTCCAATGATGCTCTGTTGGGTTGCGATCTGGTGACTGTGGATGGATACTATTTGAACTCGCTGTCATGTTCAAGAAACCGGTTAGAGATGTTTTCCTTAATTGGTAATAAAGGGCCTAAAGTGTAAGGAAAAATCCACACCATTACACCACCAGCAGCAGCCTAAACCATTTACACAAGACATGATGGCCCAATTCTAGCCCTGCCATCCAAATGTCACAGGAGAAATCAAGACCCATCAGACCAGGCAACATTTTTCCACTCTTCTGTTCAAATTTGATGAGCCCATGTAAATTATAGCCTCAGTTATGACAGGAGTAAGTTACTGTTGCCTTTTTATCGACTATCAAATCTGCTGATTCACCTCTGACCTCTTGCATCAACAGGGTATTTTTGCCCAGAGAACTGACATTCATTAGATATTTTCCCTTTTTCACACCATTCTTTGTAAACCCTAGAGATGCCTATGTGCGGAAAAATCCCATTAGATCAGCACTTTCTGAAATATTCAGACCAGCCCATCTAGCACACCCATGTCATATTCAGAGTCACTTAAATCACGTTTCTCCCCCATTCTGATGCTCAGGTTGATCTTCAGCATCTTCACATGCCTAAATGCATTCTGCAAAATGCTTTCACAATAAATATTGGGATTCAAAAAATTCCCGAGTTTATTATAATCATGTTGTTACTTGCTGTCGCTTAAACATAATTAAAGATTGACCTGCATCACTTTACATCAGTTACAGGTCCATATTTATTTGGACACAAGACAACATTTTTCTCATTTTGGTTCTGTACATTACCACTGTCACGATACGGCGGCCCCCTACCGGTCGCCTCCGTCCACAGCGGCAGTTGTCATTGTTGTTGTTGTTGATGTGTTGCGTTCGTCCCTCAGGTGGGCGGAGCCCGCAATCCGTCTCACCTAAGGGTCGTTTGTTTACATATACTGTATATGTCTGGTCTTTGTACCAGTTGACCACTGGTCATTATAGCCTTCATTTGGATCTAAGTCACGGGTTTTGGTTTGCGCACTTTTTTCCCTGAGACTTGGCGTGATCGCTTCCATTTTGTTTCGCTCACCCTGCCCGTCACAACCACAAAGAATTTTTTAACAAAACTATTCAGATGTAGTTGAAGTTCAGACTTTCAGCTTTAGTTCAGTGGGTTGAACAAAATGATTGCACAAGAATGTAAGGAGCTAAAGCATTTTTAAAACACAAACCCTTCATTTCAGGGGTTCAAAATTAATTGGACAAATTAAATAATTGAAACTAAAATGTTTATTTCTAATACTTAATAAAACCTTTTGTTGGGAAGTTTTGAACTCATGGACAGACGCTGTGTTTCCTCCTTTGTAATGCTCTGCCAGGCCTTTACTACAGCGGTTTTCAGTTGCTTTTTGTTTGTGGGCCTTTCTGTCTGAAGTTTAGTCTTTAACAAGTGAAATGCTCAATTGGGCATTCAAGAATATTCCACTTCTTTGCTTTAATAAACTACTGGGTTGCTTTTGTTTTTTGTTTTGGGTCATTGTCCATCTGTATTATGAAACACCGATCAAGCAGGTTGGCTGGATTTGAACAGACAATATGTTCCTGAATACCTCAGAATTCGGCTGCTTCTGTCCTGTGTCACATCATCAATAAACACTAGTGACCCAGTGCCACTGGCAGCCATGGCCAAGATATCACACTGCCTCCGCCGTGTTTTACAGATGATGTGGTACGCTTTGAATCATGAGCTGTACCATGCCTTCGCCATACCTTTCTCTTTCCATCATTCTGGTAGAGGTTGATCTTGGTCTCATCTGTCCAAAGAATGTTCTTCCAGAACTGTGCTGGCTTTTTTAGATGTTTATTTTTTTTAGATGAGTCTATTCTTTTTATTCTCGAGGCTTATGAGTGGCTTGCACCGTGAAGTGAACCATCTGTATTTGTTTTCATGCAATCTTCTCTTTATGGTAGATTTGGATATTGATACGCTCCTCCTGGACACTGTTGTTCACTTGGTTGGCTGTTGTGAAGGGGTTTCTCTTCACTATGGAATTGAATCTGTGATCATCCACCACTATTGTCTTTGCATTGATGAGTTCACTAGTGCTTTCTTTCTTTCTCAGGATATAGCAAACTATTTTGCCACTCCTGGTATTGTAGCAATATCTCGGATGGGTTTTTTCTGTTTTTTGCAGCTGGATGGCTTGCTTCACCTGCATGGAGAGCTCCGTTGACTGCATGTTTTCATCACAGCAAAATCTTCCAAATGCAAGCACCACACCTCAAATCAACTCGAAGGAATTGTGCACACCTGCCCATGAAATAGCCTTTGAGTCAATTGTCCAATTACTTTTGGTCCCTTTAAAACAGGGTGGTACATGTTAATAAGCTGAAACTCCTAAACCCTTCATCCCATTTGAATGAGGATACCAATACCCTCAAATGAAAACTGAAAGTCTAAACTTCTTGGTCATTCTATTATAAAACTCAAACGTGAATATGTTTGAGTAAACAGGTAAAAAAAAAAAACAAGATTTGTGTCAGTGTCCAAATAATATATGGACCTAACTGTATATGCTACAGTCATTTCATTTGCATATTTATTTCAGAGGCAAATACTTTGATAGCATATTGTCTAGAGAGAGCAAGTGAATTATAAATGTGGAGAGACAGACAGTTCATATAAGACAGTTAGAGAGAGAGACAGAGAAAGAACAGCGACTCTGGTCAGTTATCATGTTCATGGTCAGTTGGGGGCTCATGACACCCTGTTGACTTTGCATGTGTGATGGATCTTCTCATTTAGAGTTTTCTAAGGGTGATAGAGGTCCACGCTCATCACAGGGTGATCACACCAGCTCTCCTGGGTGCAAATGACTACATTAGCAATGGCAGAGTCCATTAGACTTACCAGAAGACAATGACTCTGCCTCACTTGCCCTTATTAAGAACATTCTCTTTTGTCAGCTGAAACATGGTCAGAACATGAGGTGTCCTTTCGTGTTAACGCCTGTGCTTGGTTCTGCTGTTTGCTATTTTTCAACCAAAGACACTAAGGATCTCCAGTGAAAGTTGCTTATGCAATTCTCGTTTCTACTCACTCACAGACAGGTGCGTGTCTTGCTCAGTTCTGTGTTTAGCTCAAAGGACTCTCAGCCTTCATGACTAATTGGCAGCATCTGTTGCTTCTGGGGCACTCCTTGGTTAATTACAACATGCAAAAGACTTCCTTCAAGCTCTACACCCCTTGCCTCTACCATGTGGCTAGACATGACACTTGTCTCTGTCCATGTAAGTGTCTGTCTAAGCCCTCCTTGTGTCCATCGTTGCCTGCATGGGCAAGCAGTTGTCATGTGAAATAAAGCCTGCTATCCTTTTAGTTTCACATATGGACTTGTTGAGAAACATTGCCATGGAAACTGTGGTAGCCACAGTAATATTTGCATAATCTCTTTACAGTGTAAGAGTGGGGCTGTCCCCACACTGAGGAGAGGATTGTAGTGGTCACTCAGATGTGTAGGCACTTTCACTTTTTAAACATATTTCTAAAGTAAGATTTGGCTTGAAAATGCAACTCCTGGAAGAGTTAAATGATCATGGTTAGTAGCAAAGAAACTTTGCTTGTAGTGAAACAGCAAGAAAATTGGAGTGCGTTATTTGGGGGAGCCTGTAGGCGTAGCTGTTTAAGTTTGTTCAAATTTCTCCCAGGGAACATTATGCCTCTTGAAATGATTTACATTTGCCAGAAGTTTGTAGTTAACTTTCTACGTGATGATTTTTCACAGGACTTGAAAACTAAATTGCAAAATAAAAGAATGTCAAGTAGAATTCCCTCTGAATTTACTAAGAACATGTTTCACATGCATATTCTACATATTAGTGACACATCGGTATTATTTGACAGCTTGTATGCCAGTTGCAGCTTTGAAGGCTTCTCCCTTCCTACCATTATACTCTTTTCCCTCCCAGAAACATTTCATGCACCCCCATCTTTGCACTGTCTGTATGTATGTACACCCTGAAGCTGCAGCCTCAGTCCTGGGGCTCCGGATCCACACCAAGCCTCAACTGGGGCCTCTTGGCTGTTACCGTCGCAGCATGTGGGCTTCTTTTATCTTGGGCTTCCAACTTGGGGGCCTTGAGTATGAAATAATTAATTACCACACCTCCGCTCGCTCTTTTGGTAGGCTCAGGCGCCCTCTATAACTTCAAACGAGTGCACCGGAGACCTGAGGGGTTGTCTCATTTCTTGGCTAGCGCTTCCCAAAGGCACTGGCCATATTAGGGATAGGGAGGCCCTCTCTGATCTATATGATGTGTCTTGGGGTCACACCCATCATATAGACAGAAAAGTTCACGGAAGATCAGTTCAGTCCTTCAGCTCTTGAATGCTGGTTTTGAAAGAAAACAAATGCATGTCCTTTAAGACCTCTGTTATATGAGATTTTTTAGCTTATTTTAGCTTATACATTTTAATTTTATGGATTTTTCAGATGTAGCTTGAGCTAAAATATTTTCAATATTGTGAAAATCTTTTAACAAAGGTAAAACCTAACAGATGGATTAGATTGAAAATCAGTACTACTACTAACTATTCATCACAAACAGTCAAGTTGATTTGGTAAGATTTACTACGCCATGGTACTGGTGCAACAGCATGGTCATTGTGTCTCAGTGTAAAAAGGAGATGAAAACATTCCTCAGAGTGTTTAGTTTATATTGACATGATAGCATCACACAGATGCTGCAGATTTGTCGGTTGCACATCCGTGATGTGAATCTCCCATTCCACCACAATCCCAAAGGTGCTCTATTGGATTGACATGTGGTGACTATGGAGGCCATTCGAGTACAGTGAACTTATTGCCGTGTTCAAGAAACCAATCTGAGGTGATTCACGCTTTATGGCATGGTGGGTTATCCTGCTGGAAGTAGCCATCAAAAGATGGGTACACTGTGGTCATAAAGGGATAGTCAGCAACAGTAGTCAGGTAGTCTGTGGCGTTGACACGATGCTCAATTGGTACTAATAGGAGAAACAAATCCCCCACACCATTGCACCAGCACCACCAGCCTGAACCATTGATACAAGGCAGGATGGATCCATGCTTTCATGTTGTTGATGACAAATTCTGACCCTACCATCCAAATGTCGAAGCAGAAATCAAGACTCATCTGACCAGGCAGCGTGAGCCTGTGCAAACTGTAGGCTCAGTTTGCTGTTCTTAGCTGACAGGAGTGGTACCCGGTGTGGTCTCCTGCTGCTGTAGCTCATCCGCCTCAAGGTGTGACGTGTTGTGCATTCAGAGGTGCTCTTCTGCATGCCTTAGTTGTACTGACTGGTTATTTGAGTTAGTTGCCATTCTATCAGCTCGAACCAGTCTGGCCATTCTCCTCTGACCTCTGGAATCAACAAGGCGTTTGCGTCCCACAGAACTTCCGCTCCCTGGATATTTTCTATTTCGGACAATTCTCTTAAAACCCTATAGATGGTTGTGCATGAAAATCCCAGTAGATCAGCAGTTTCTGCCATGCCACATCAAAGTCACTTAACTCAACTAATATATATTTTATTCACAATTTGTTTAGTGTCCCAACCTTTTTGGAATCCAGTTTGTAAATAGATGATAAATACTCCAGAGAAGAAGCTTTCTATTTCACAATTTCTTGTCTTGAAGATATAATAACAAGTCATATATGCCACACTGGCAAAAAAATTATCTCATTGTCACGCCTCTGTTGATGCAGTAATTCTGACGGGGGGGCAGTTGTGGCAGTCTGGTGGTGGAAACTGGTCTTGAAGGGTCACAGGTTCGATTCCCAGGCCTTAGGCCATGACTGAGGTGCCCTTGAGCAAGGTGCCTAACCCCTAACCCTGGCTAGTGCTGCCCATCGCTCTGGGCACGTGTGAATCATAGCACCCTAGTAATCCCTAGTGTGTGTGAGTGTGTGTTCTAACTGCACAGATGGGTAAAAAGCAGAGGACAAATTTCGATTGTGGTGAAAAATCACAATTGACAATTTTTTTACATTTGCCAGCAAGTTATTATTTCACTATGACTGCTTATAACATAGGCAGTAGTATTTTGAAAGACATAAGATTTAATTTATAATTGATATTAGCTTTAACACTAGTCCCCCTGAAATTTCAAGATTCTCAGGACATCACCCCTCCTTCCCCTCTGTCTTGCCAGCAATTAGAGCTAATATTAATTATAAATTAAATCTTTCAAAATACTACTGCCTATGTTGTTCAAACATGAAAAAAATGTTTTGTTTGTGATCTCCTGTCTGTCATAATGTTGAGTTTGGAACTCAGTTAAGGAGATGAAAAGGGTTTCTGCTCTGTGTTTTTGGTTTATTACATTGTGACCGCTTGCAGGCATTTTTGATGGAAAAGAAGAAACTCCAGTAGGACAGTTATTGCTGTATCAAAAAAAAAACCAAACATTATTGAAATCTTACTGTATTGTTGTTTTCCTCATGTCTGCGGGCCAGAAATGTGATGTGAGTTATAGCAGACAGTACAAGCCTTTCTAGCTGGTGTCATACCTCTCATTTAATTAGATCTTACTATTTTAATTAGTAAGATCTCTTTATAATTTCAGTGTTATCACTAATACAGCATCCCATGGCAAATCAAATTCATGGCAAATCATACATTCTCACCAGCAGATTTTAGAGACCTTGTACATTAAGCTTCGGTCACTCCACTGCTGAGCTCTATAGCTGAAAACATGAGTGCTGTCCAATTGCCCAAAGCAGTGCTTTTTGAGGTGTAGGTCTACAAAAAGATATGGACCGAAAACTGGGTTTGGGTTGACATAAATTCTAGAGTTAAAATTTCAAATTATGATTTATTTGTGGAGCTTTTTTTACAACACGTTACAAAGCAGTTTTACAGGAATCATGTATACAGAGAGTCCAGGTCCTAATGAGCAAATCAAGGTGACATTGGTAAGCCACTAAGAATATGAGGAAAAAACTTCTAAGGCAAGAACCAAGGCTCAAGAGATCCCACCGTCTTATGCTCATTGTAGAAGATCAAACTAATAACATGTTTTGAATGTAACATGTTTAAAGTTGATTTTTCAAACTTTAGTAAACATCTAAAGAAAATTTGCCAAATGTACTTAGTGAGAACAAATTAGTAATTTTTGCCGTCCACTCAATAAAACACTCAATACAGATTAGCAGGAGAGCCAATGGTGCAGAGCTATTCATTGTAGTCTCCATGGCACCCAGGGACAGTTTTTCATCTCTTCAGGAGAGTAGGTAGATCATGCAGATGCCTGGTAGGTACAGATGGTGGGTCCATGGAAGTCTGGTTGCTCTGAAGGAGATGTGAGCAGGAACTCTCCCTCAGGGTCAAATTCAGTATTAGAAGAGATCAGAGGGGCTGGTGTAAATCTTAGCAGAGAAAAAAGCAGAGATTGTTAGCTATGTTTGAAATAGACTGGACAGTCATATATGATTTACAGTGAGATCAGTGATGCCAGCAGAACCAGCTAAAGGTTTTTCTAAAAGGTGTCTTAACTTGTAAAATGTGTAAACAGTGGACTGTGTGTCCAGCTGACAAAAGCTTCAAGTATAATTACACATTACAATGTTTACTAAAGTAACTATTAGGTTTTTTAAATATGTGCAATTATGTCTATAGCAGGAGTTCACAGAGTACACACATACACAGTAGCCCCACATTAAAAAGCTAATCATACAATAAAGCAATTGGGAAATCTTCACAATTTGTGCAAGGACATATTTGGTTATCGTACTTGAGCTTCGATCAGATCTATTAGTTTTGATGGCAGCAGGGGAAAAGGTATTGATTTTTTAACTTTACTGAGAGTTTGATAAGTGTATAATAGGAATAGGAGCATAACCTCAAGAAATGTTCTAACACCTCTGTAATTTTTCTTTTTGAATACATTTTAGCTTATCCAAAGCTACTTGTGGAAAAAGATCAATAACAATAGCCTGTTTTGTTATTAGAGCTTTTAAGAATTTATGTATTCTCTGCAATAAAAAGGTGTAAAACATTGAACCAATCTTCGCTGCCCAAATGGGAAAAACAGTAAGTATTGTAATAGCAATGTATTTTGTGTGATCAACACCACAGAAAAAAACAGAGTGTTCATTTTTTTATGGGCGAACACATAAAGCAGTCTGTGCAGCATAGTGGTTTCCTCATTCTGGTACCAGACTGCTATATTACTTGGTAGGTTTTCTTCAGTTTTGTGTGCTAGTGCTATTTTTACACTGGTATACCCTTTACTATGACCAAGTGACCTAAGTGTTCCAGATGAGGGCGTAATCCCCAAAACTGCCATTTGTTACATGAAGGAAATATAGGATTTCTGTACTGTAATGATCACTCCATCATCAGAAAGTGTCCTGAAAGGCTGATCCTCTCCCATTTGAAATCCTGTCTGATCCCAACACTAGGTCCCTTTCAATTTGCTTATCAACAGCCTTGACTTGGATCTCTTTCTGTTAGGCTGGACCATGACTCAGATCTTCCACCCTCATTTTGAATGCTGATGTTTCATCTGACTTTCTCATGGCTTCTACTCTATATTAAAATTTGCAGATGACCACAGTAGTACACTAGATCATCCATTGAAATGAGGCTTAAGTAAATGTAGCTGAAAAGCCATCTAGGGTAAGAGGACTATCAGACCAATTGCGTCTAGCAGCTTTGGGTCGAAGAAGCAGCACCTCAGACTTATCAGAATTTAGTAGAAGAAAATTAGATGCTATCCAGTTTTTTATGTCCTGGACACAGTTCTCAGTTTTGGGAGTAGTATTGACATCATTCAGATAAAAATATAAACAACTGAGTATCATCTGTGTAGCAATGGATGCTAATAACATGCCTATGAATGATTGTGCCCAGCAGTAGCATATACAATGAGAATAATATGGGCCCCAATACAAATCCTTATGGGACAACATATTTTACTTTTGTACGTTCTGAACATTCATTCATTGGTAACGATCTGTCAGGTATTATTTGAACTAGGAGAGTGCTTGAACCTTGTGATCAATGGTGACAAAAGCAGCACTACGGTCTAAAAGTCTACGGTCTAAATCCAGTATAAGATAACTCTAGGGCATGTTCTGTCTGTAAGAAAGAAGAAAGTTGCTTTCTCTAGAATTTTGGAAATGAATGACCCATTAGATTAGACACATTGGACACATTAGATTAGACCAGGGGTCACCAACCTTTTTGAAGTTGGGAGCTACTTCTTGGATACCAATTATTGCGGAGGGCTACCAGAAAGAAAGTTGTTGGGGGGGGGCTGTCACTATTACAGCCTAGCTAAAAAGGCACAACCAGAAGGTAACATAGGCTTGGGGGCATTCTGAGACAATGGCATCCATCCACTGCACTGTCAACAAACTTGAGTGACCACAAGCAGTGACAGGACGACAGCACCAGCGCCCCAGTCTACCATAAAACCCTTCGTCTATGAACCCCTGGATCTGTACCTTTATCTAAGGGGGGATGTTAATTATCAAACGCTAAACCCATGGTCAAAAGCCGATCTGTACAGCGAACACTTAGAACCTCAAGCTTGGCTCGACTTGAAACTCCATGCTTAAAGTCTCATGGAAGACAAAGCTCCAGACTATTCTCCGTCCTGGCTCCAAGATGGTGGAACGATCTTCCATTAGCTGCTAGAACTGCAGAGTCTATTGCTATCTTCAAGCGTAGACTGAAGACTCACCTGTTTGTTGAGTTCTTACCAGAGCACTAACTCAGTTACCTTGCCATGTTCTTAAATTGTATGTCTGTCTATGGTTATTTGTGCTTCTTGGCAAATGCCTAACTCGCAAAACACTAGGTAATGATATTGACTCCTGTAGTTTAGTAGTGTCTGACTCAATGGTGTCTTGAATTCTGGCCTATCTGTACTATTTCCTAGGATGTATTCTGTGATCAGAAGCAAAGCACTTTGTAAGTTGCTCTGGATAAGAGCGTCTGCTAAATGCCGTAAATGTAAATGTAAATGTAAAATGTAAACCAAATAGGTGGGTTTTCAACCTAGACTTAAAGATTGTGACTGTGTCAGAGTCCCGTACGTCACAGTAGAGACATTGGCCTATAGTTCCTGAACAGTTCCTGTAGATTAAGATCAGGTTTTAAAATGAGTGGCATTTGCCATTTATTCACCTATATGGCACCTATAAGTCATTTTAGCAACTATTAGGACATTCCATGCTCTCCCTCAGGGCATAATTCAGTTAGAATTCACACTACTAAGTTTTTTCGTTTAATAGATTGGTGACAAACTAGGTGCATTTTTAGATGAGCTCTGTTCACCAGTGCAATAATACAGATGTATATTTAAGGTCTTTAATGATCACAGGGCTTGGTGGTTAGCACGTTTGCCTCTCAGCACTGGGGTCTTGGGTTCAAGTCCCTATCTGAGTGGAGTTTCCATGTTCTCCCTGTGTCTGCGTGGGTTTCCTCTGGGGTTTCCGGTTTCCTCCCACAGTCCAAAGACATGGAGGTTAGGTAAATTGGCAGTCCCTGATAAATTCTCCCTGAGTATGTCTGTGTGTCTTCATGTTCAATAAAAGCAGTTGTCTGAGTGTCTGTGCATGAATGTTTGTGTGCCCAGTGGTGGATGGTGGTTTGTCCTCTCTCCCCTTCCTGCACCCCATTCAATCCCCCAGGGGGCTGTGGATCCTGGTAGAGAGTACACTGTGCGCAATTGGCTGCCGCTTCTCGCTGGTGTGTGATTGGTAGTGTAAGAGTTGTACCTGTGTTAAAATTGTAAAGAGACCTTGGGTATCTAAAAAGGCGCTATATAAGTTGAACATTCATTCATTCATTTTATCTATACAGATCATTATTGTCATTTCTAAGTTGGTGCCCTGTCTATACACAATAAATGCAAGTCAAAACTAAATGAAATCATTAGCACAAACACATTCAGTATAGTAGAAGCATCTCAGGACCACAGAGGCCCTCCACCTGGCATCACACTGCTAAACTGCAGCTATTGTTCCTTTTAAAATGAAAACATGGGATTTTTAGATAGGATCAAAGAGTGTAAAGAAATAAGACAGGTTACCAGTCTCCACTGTTAACAAACACTGAGGCATCAACAAACACTGAAGCATCAACAGCTACAAAGCAATGCTAACCCCATAGCCTGTAGGGCTAACCCGCATCTCAATGCAGGAGTGATCATTATTCACAATGGCTAGTGCTTGGCACTATATTCAGCTAAAAGTCAATATGTTCACGCTCCATTGCTTTCCTTTTCCATATTTTATAATGATCTATTCCCTATTTAAAGAGACCAAAAAAGACTGAAACGTGCTGGTACCTTGGTTGAATGTGAATACAGCTGAAGTGGTGAAGTGGCACCCTCCATATTTAGCCAATAACTGTGGTGCAAATTTATATATTTATTTATTTCCGATGTTGTAGCAAGCAAGGAGTGCTTATGCAAATTTGCAGCCAATTTTGTCAAACAATAATAATTAACAGGTTAAAACACAGGACACCTTCCAAACTTCTCTTGTTTCAGTAAACATTTCTTTAACCCTCAGGCAGGCAATTAATCATGTAATTTGCCCTTCATCTCCCTGCTGGTTAATGTGGCCCACAGGGACTGCTGTGGTGAGGGGTACTAAGGAGTGTTCTCTCATTACAAAGAGAGGCTGCACCGTCACTGGTCCACTCTGAGTGTTTAGCCTCTGGCTTCTAGATGTATTGCTGACATGTTTTATTGATGGCCCTTAAAATGTTTATAAGTTACGTTAATGTGACATGCTGTGGGATTGTATCATTCACCCAAATGTATATTGACGTATAAACATGTGTATAGATTTAAAATACATTTGCTTTTTTGACCTAAACCTTGCACTGTCATTATTTACAATATGTGCTATTTAGTGAACATCCCTATGAGTGCAGAGTAAATTGCTGTGCTGATGCCACCTTGCTGCAATTTTGTGTGGGGCACTTGTACAATGACTGGGAGTAGAGGTAATATATGCCAAAAGTCATATCTGATAAGTTATTAAATATATTTGTAATCATTCACTTGTAGGCTTCAACCAGCTGTTGATTGTTTTTTTGACTGAAGCACCACAATGATTTCTCCTCTTCATTCCTAAAGAAAAATATTTTACAATTTATCTATTATTGGTTTTATTATTATTTTGCCTAATTTACCTTTTTTTGCTCATCCATAGGAATATTTAAGGTCAGATTTCAAGCAAAAGCAACTCTTAACAGGGTGTGTATGCGTGTGTACTTCAGGAGTGTGTACTTCAGGAGTGTGTACTTCAGGAGTGTGTACTTCAGTAGTGCATACTTCAGGAGTGTGTACTTCAGGAGTGTGTACTTCAGGAGTGTGTACTTCAGTAGTGCATACTTCAGGAGTGTGTATTTCAGGAGTGTGTATTTCAGGAGTGTGCTTCATCCCCTTCCCATGAATAAGATTTGGAGGCCCAGTCCAGCAAGAGTAACTGGAGTGATTTGTGCTCAACACCACTGTCCTTCAGCTCAGCAATAACACAACACCCAATTGTATTTCAGTTTCAGCCACACCTCAATTATATTAGGGAGTGCTTCTTTCCTTTCCACTCAGATCGACTCTCACTCAATAACCATTTAATCATCCTTTTTTAGACCTCTTATGCACTTACTGTTTGGATAACTCTGATTCAAACTGGACAAATTTTAAACAGTGCAATCACAGAAATGTTGGATGAGATTTTTTTTTTGTGGTTTCAAATAAGCTTCTTGCAATAATTGGATATCTACCAGGTGTTTTGCCTTTGGTAAGTACCTGTGGGAGTTTTAGGTTTTTACAGAGATTTTTTTTTACTTTAACACCAAATACACATGCAGGCTTACCCAGAAAATGTGTTGTCATTAACTGCCGTTGTTAATTTATTCAAAAAGTAGTGTGAAATGTGCTGCCATATGGAAACTTTCCTCTCCCCCAGTATTATGCAGTCTTGAAGAATAATTAAAACCCAACACATAGTTGTATGTTTTGCTTTTAGAGTCTGAGTTTCACCAGAAATTTTTCTTTAAAAAGAAAACACAAGTGCTGTAGTCATTGTATAAATCAACGTCCCAGAATAGGTACTTTTAATCTTGGTATATACGGCATTAACTGATAGAAGTAGTATGTGTGTGTGTGTGTGTGTGTGTGTGTGTGTGTGTGTGTGTGTGTGTGTGTGTGTGTGTGTGTGTGTGTGTGTGTGTGTGTGTGTGTGTGTGTGCGCGTCAGAGAGAGAGAGAGAGTAATTTTCACTTTCAGAGTCACTTTGAGCTGATGGACATAATGCAGAGTGTTAAGTTGCTGCTGATGCCAATGTGTTCTGGCACAGAATCCCAGGAAAGGACCATAAACTACATGCTATACACTTCACACTACATGCTATACCAGGGGTGGCCAACCCGTCGGAGACCAAGAGCAACTTTTTTTTTACTGTGTTACGGCAAAGAGCTACGATCATACATGGGCAGGTAAATTGTTGAAGGGGGGGGGGGGCTAATGGACAAAAACTAAGTATTATATCGCGATCGATCGATCGATCGCCAGTAGTTGGCGAATTACTAACTCGTGTGAGCGTGTGAAGACAGTCAAATGCGTGTTTTCCACTACGCCGGTTTTAAAAGTATTAGTGGCTAATGGACAAAAACTAAGTATTATATCGCGATCGATCGATCGATCGCCAGTAGTTGGCGAATTACTAACTCGTGTGAGCGTGTGAAGACAGTCAAATGCGTGTTTTCCACTACGCCGGTTTTAAAAGTATTAGTGGCTTGTTAGGCTTGTAAACAAACCGCACACCACGAAGATGTAGCAGTGTGTCACCCTCAGAGTTGATGAGGTAACCGGGCCACGGCACAGATCGTTAGTAGCCTACAGGTGAGCGCGCAGACCGGCTGGGGAGCCGCATGAAACCAGGCAAAGAGCCGCATGCGGCTCGTGAGCCGCAGGTTGGCCACTCCTGTGCTATTCACTATAACCTATATGCTATACACCAGGGGTAATCAATTAAATCTTTCCGCGGTCCATTTTTGGCAGATAGCTCAGACCTTAGGTCCGGGTCCGCGGTGGCGAACGAAAGTTGTTGAGCCGGGAGGGGGGAGGGGGGGGGGGGGACGTAACACTCAAATGGGTGGTGAACGTAACACTCGTCTGAAAATAAATTCTCCGGTTTAAAATATAGTCTCCCGTTAAATTTTTTTTGGCATTTGGGTCCGTATCCAGTTAATCAGGAATGTGATTGGGTCCGGACAGGACGGCGTTCGGGTCCGGATCCGGACCGCGGTCCGCCATTTGGTGATACCTGCTATACACTATAAACTACACAATGTACACTACATGCTATACATACTATACACTACACACTGTACACTACACGCTATACACTTTAAATAACACGCTATACACTATAAACTACACACTATGTACCTCATACTATACACTACTCACTATATACTATATACTACACACTAGGCTATACACAATTTTGTCCTGTCTCAAAGAAAAATGCTCAATACTCTGCATTTGATTGCTTAGCATTTTTGTTTTGTTTTGTTTGTTTTGGGTGTTTTTGGTTAGATATCAACACTTTTCTGTAAGCCCTCTTTCATCAGCAGTGATTAACTAAAATGGATCAATGATTTGCAAATCCCTAAAAAATCTATTTCTTCTTCAGACTGGCTAAATTTGGATGAGAAGAGAACGTAGGAGTAATTACAGAAATAATGTCATGTCAACCTTCTCCAGTGGGGAGAGCCACTGTGGTTGGCAGATGGATAATTTGTCTAGCTGCTCCAGAGAGGAGGCCATCACCATTTCGTCAGGGGCTGTAAACGATCTCAAATATGGCCTTTCTTCATGCTGGATGTGCGACGAATTGGTAGGCAAAGCAAATGTGGCAATGTGGAATCATGCTTCGAGTCGCTGGGCTTGGGAATTAACAGTAAAGCAGGCACTGAATCATATAAGCTGCATTTTATTTTTGGTATTTTGGTGTTGGTATGGCATCACAGTACGGGAGAGTGGCTGCTTTGTCAAAGACTGACGTGAAATCCATTTAAATATAGGTACAAGCATATTTGAAGCCTTTGAGACAGTTCAATAGCTCATGTGAAATGAAATTCTCTGGTTAGTCACTGTGTACCACTTCCAACTGTGCTGAAATGGTCTGAGTTGACTAGCGCCGGCCAGACACATAATTTCACCATGGTATACTTGCAGCGATGGCAAACACGACTCTAATTTGACAGGAAGATCAGGTGTAGTACGCTGGCTCTCCCCCTCACAGTGACGAATCAATGCACTGGGGTCGTCGCTGGCCTGCTCCGTGCGCCCCTGCCTGTCACCTCAATTACAGTTCTTTATTTGAAGGAATTAGATGTACCTGGAACCAGCAGGCAAACGTAATGGTGGAAGCTGGGATGCATCTGGTGTTTTCACTGGAGGATTTTTTAAAATGCACGGCATACATACTAAATTGCTCACAAAATTGCAGTAATCAGCTCACAAGGTGCTCTGTACTCTGTAAGAACTGGAAAGCCTCATTTATTGAATTACATCAGTGTTTGCTGGCCCAAGGCAGTTGAAGCAGTGGTGACTTTGATCGTGGCTGAACATGTTTTCCTGTTATTAAAATGCTACTTTCACGTTTATGTAAAAAACAAACTGTAAAAACATACCAATATCTACTCAAGTGTGTCATGTGCAATGAAATAATTGTCCTTCCATGAAGGAAGATGATGCCACTTCCATTTCTTGTTCAGCGAGAGTAATGTTATACTTGGCGCTACTTGCACAGCTCAGAAATATATTGCCATAGAACAGGGGTGCTCATTACGTCGATTGCAATCGACCGGTCGATCGCACATTAAAAAGTAGTAGATGAATCGCCCATCTGCACTGACGGTTGTATTTTGATTGACATTCATGGTAGCCAATCTGCAATCCGCGCAACAATCCCCCCCCCCGCTCACACAAATTACGTTCGCCACCTCACAACCCCCAAACCCCCGGTAGATCTTTCTGACTTGGTCATCTTATAAGTAGCTCGCAAGCTGAAAACTTGTGGGCACCCCTGCCATAGAATATGTTCCTTAAATGTCCAAAATGTGAGAATGAGCAAAATGATCAAAGTTGCATTCTCGGTATACGACTTCTTGTGCTCTTGTGGGCTAGCAGAGGCAAATATGGTTGGTATTATTTATACTGCTCCAGAAATGTATTGTTTTTCATTAAAAAAAACCCTGCATGTAACTCATTTGAACTTTGTGGAGTCAACCAATGGTCTTTCCTTCTGCCTCTGGGAATCTCTGTATGTGCACACCTAAGGATCTCTCCTTTGACACCTGCTGACTGTTCCCTTAAACATGCACCCAAGAAAGTGTTGTGCTGTGTGGATAAGTGGATTGTTTTTATATTTATTTTGTATTTACCAGTGTGGTCACACAGGTCCGTCTCTTAAATTTTCCACATCCACTGCAGAGATTTGAGAGCCTGTGTGCAAATGCCTGTGATCTGTGGTGAGAAACCTGCACTGCTTCAGCTCTGTTGCTCTCCTTTAATTACTAGCCTGTTATTGGATGTTTCTTCTCCAAATGATATTCCACAGATTCCTCAAAAATCTCATCTGCTTGACCTGTGACTATGAAATACACTGCTGTCATGTAATCTGCTCATGGTGTATATAACTTAAATAAAGCCTTTTTATTTGAAGACAGAAAGTGATCCCACATGCTCTGCCTTTTCATATTCTTCAGATACATTGTTTTTTCTTGTGTTTTCTTCTATTAACTGTAGTTGCATTTTATTGCTTTTTTAAATTATTTCAGTCTTGGCTCAATAAGAGGTATATTTTTCATTTTGGTTCTGCACATTGCCCCATGCAATAAGCTTCCACAGCCTTTCTTTCTATTACTCGTACAAGGAAGTGGAGTAATAAACAAAAACACTCCCGTCTTTAAATGTGTTGAAGATAAATAAATGTCAATGTAAAACAAAGTAAATTATATATCATTAGTTAATATTACTAGCAATCAGTACAACCACGTAATCAAACCTAATTGAACCAAAATGATATGGAACAGACTATTTAAATAATTTATGGCAAGATTTATAGCGCTTCAAACATTTATCTCTGGTAAAGGTACCTCTGGTACTTAAGCTGAGATGACCCCATCTTGGAAATCACTATATATGAAGCAATCGAAGGTGTTTCTGCAGTAACGATCCAGACCATCACTGACCCAGGGTCAATCACACATGTAGGATTTATGGCATCCTCTTACCAATTCTTTATACTGGTTAGGTGAAAGGGCCCAAAATGAGGGTGACTTGAGCTTTTTTGAGGTTCAAGAACTTAAAAATCGCCTAACGCCTTTTTTGATTTTTCCTTTTTCAGAGGTTGTTCAGCTCAGTCTCCCTGAGGACGAGAGGGTAAGCATTGCCACTGTAACTGTGGGCCTAAGCACAGTGCTGTCCTGCACTATACAGGGGACACTGAGGCCGCCAATCATCTGGAAGAGGAATGACATTGTCCTCAACTTCTTGGACTTGGAAGATATTAATGTGAGTCTCCATATCTAGTTCATTCTTAACAGTGCTTTGTCAGACCCGTACATATAGTAATTATTTGACTTACCAGGAATATCAGATGATAGATGAATAGTTTATGCCTCTGGCATTTAACGTGGATGTGAAGAGACCGTTGGTGAGGTGTTTTGTCACAAGGCCATGTTCCCTTATCCAGTCAAAAGAAGCCTTTTTTGTGTGAGATCTAAATGAAAGGGCCAGTTGGTGATATTCAAAATCAACACAAAAAGTATCAGCTTAGCAAGAATGTATTTTCAGAAATATGTGCTCCAACATAATTTAATTGGACAGCAGCTGAACTAGCTAATAATTAGTTCAGAGTATGGGGCTCAGTTGGAGTCCAGTTCCACTGATTTTTATCAATTAATCAATGGTAGAAATAAAAAAGAAAATTCTAAATGCTAATAAAAGCATCCATCATATTTTACAAGAGGCTTTCATTTTTTGTTCAGTTAACGCTAATGCCAACTTTGCATTATAACTGGCATATTCATTATTGTTGCAAATAATAATGATTTTGGTCTCAGGAGCCAGTTCAGAAGCCATGCTGATTTCAAAGACCACAAACACATTTGAGAGGGGAAAAAAGAAAGATTTGAAAAAGCAGTATTTTGTTATTAGGAATGGCTGCTGGTATAATGAAGTGCTTTGTTCAGTTTACCTGCATGTCTGACATCAATGGCCTGTGTTTGTCCACTGGCTGATTAGAATTTTCTAATTAAGTTGTTAATTAAGTCCTTGTTATGTGTTGCTACAGTGACAATAGCAGACAGGTCAAGTTTGTGGGTTTTTACATTGGCTTTTTACATGATTACAAATTTACATTTACAGAACTACAGCTCATAGCTATTGTTAGTGACATTTTATTTTTTGCTAAAATTTGCATAGAAACACAAGGAGATTAAAAAACTATGAGCAATGCACTAAAATACAAAGCTAACTAACTTAGTTATATAGCTACCTGTTGATGAAGGTCAGCATGGCATTGTAGCTTGCTGATGGGAAAACAGTACTGAGAAGGATGTTGGTGATGGATATTTTAACATATTATTATTTAACACTCTACTGACTGTTGAACCTTTCAAATTCTTAGATTCTTGTCTATTGGACTACAAATTAGCCTTAACATTTCAGGCAAGGCCAAGGTGGCAGCTGTAAAGAGAGTCACATTGGAGAGCTTATATATTAATAATTACATATTGTTCTACTTTTTAACAGATCAGTAAAGTAGTACATCACCTTATACAACAGAAACAATGCTGTCGCTGATTTAACCAGATTGTATTGTGCACCAATACGCTAACTGCATAATCGTAGCCTACATTGTAATCAATACTGCTGTGGTAGCACAAGTGCAAGCCTAAGTAATTTTGCCCATAACAAAATGTTTTATGCATCATTTGTGCTGTCACGCAAAACAGATCTCCCTAGCAATTAATTTTAGTACCTTTGTTCTGGTTGACTGATTTATATTTACCTAACATTTTGTCTGAATTGTAAGAACAGTGCACGGGATTCAGAATCAATGTCCTCGCCACACATTAAGATGGGGATGAATGTGATTGAATGTCCCACACCACAGGCACTTTCTGGCTTCCTTTATGGTGGTTTCCTGTGGGTTGAATGAGAGCTCTTTACTCTGTGTAACAAAATGGCACTATGTTATTTCATTGTGAAATTTGGCAGTTTACATAGAGTGCCGTCCTGTGCGCAGCTGGTGCTGTGCGATGGCCTCTTAGCTGATCCTTTGCATTAAAGTAAAGGCCACGTCAGACATGCAGTTACACCACAGACAGAAATTCTTGCTCTGAATGTGTTTCCCGTTCAGGATCTTGAATTTAAATGAATACATGACTGGTGTTTTAATGACTTTAAAATTGCCTTGTGAACATTTGTCAATTAATTCTTGTATGTGAAAATATTTCTTTGACACATGCATTATTTTAAAAGTACAAATATATTATGCCAACACTTTATTTACTTCAAAGTGTAGCAATATATATATTTCATATAAAACCGTTCACAACAATCTCAGCTCCCGTTCCTAATGAGGTTTCATTTGACCTAGAGTACTGCATAAAGAAATAATATGGTCCTAAAACTGGAAATATGGTCCAATTTTCATCTCATATGAAAACATACATATTCTTATCTAAATTAAACAGTTATTACAGTTATTGCAGCAACAACTGTAACAGACAAAATAAATTTCTTGGTTTGGTTTACCAGAATATAACAGAATGGCACATGTAAGCATTAAGCTGCCGCTCTATAGCTGTAGCAACTGGCTAGCAGTGCTTTTTAGGTCAGTTCTGTGCAAACAGTTCTGTGGTAACTTTTGCTCTCTGCAGTTATCCATTATACATTTTATGTATGAAAATGTTGAGTATTTTATTAGGTGGTTCATTCATATTCATAAGTGATTTAAACCCATGCTTTAGTCAAAGCCAGGTTACATCTAAAAAGTAGACAGTAAAGGCTAACAGAAGGTACACGGGTGTACACAGCGGACCTTAGAGGCGGAGTGCATACAGAGAACAGGATCCTGGTATGGCCAGTTAACCTCATTGTGCACTTGTGCGATGTGGTGCCAGGAGTGTTGGATCACAATTTGCAATTGACTGTAAAATGTGTAAAATGTATGACTGCCTTCTACATAGCTACAGTAATATAGTAGGTATAACCAATCAAGTAATCAGTCAACATGTATCATAAAATGTCAGTGGGATTTTTCTGTCCTGACGTAGAGACCCACAAACTGTTACTCTACGGTTTGTGCATAGTCCTTCTCCAGTGTCACCTCATCTAACCACAGAGCTTGAGCTCGTGAACCCGCACATGTGAGAGGATGATGCTACCAAATGGGTCTTTTTGTTGTTCCAAATCACTTATCATCTGCACTCATCCAACTGCAGAACTGTTTAATACCTTAATCTCCTCTTAGCCGCACTGAAACCCCAGGTGAGATGTAACATCCCCGAAAAACAACAACTGCCTCCATTAATCACGCTAATGTTGGTTATATTTTTAACCCTTGCCATTTATCAGCCCAAAGAAGCATGACAGGGTGGCACAAACCCCTGCACCCGCTCACTCACGGGACGCTGTTGATTCATAGGCTATGACTAGGCTATGAATCTATCCCATGACTCCCTGCTGTTTTGGCCCCTCCCTTTCCTCTTTCCTTTTCCTCAATTAGGACTTCGGTGATGACGGCTCACTCTACATTACCAAGGTTACAACTATCCACACAGGGAACTATAGCTGTCATGCATATGGGTACGAGGAGCTGTCCCAAACCCACGTGCTGCAGGTGAATGGTTAGTAATATCACATCTCTCACATCTAACTTGTTTTTGTTTTCTATTTTGCTTTGGAGTAGGTAGGGCAGTCACTCCACACTCGGACTGCAGAACTTTAGTACAATCTACATATGTATATCACAGTATACCACAAAGCTAAACATGTCATGGAACTGCACTGGTCCTTTTCTTTTGATTTATTGTCATGTCATTTGTTTTTCTGCATTCAAAAGCAAGAGCAAAGATATATTTACTCTAAAGCTTCTAGTGCATAATAAACTATTCTCTTAACAGGTATTTGCATGGGCCTTTTTATCAAAATTGTTTGATGAACAGCCCTCCTTTCTTACCAAAGGCTCCCAGAAAACACAATACTGTATCAAATTAGAGATAGCAATCCCGTTTTAGTGCTTTGATTAATTGGCGTGTGATATATGCATGGGGAAAAAGGTGCAGGAAAACATTTTCAATTAACAGAGACAATAAGCGTGATTGTTATGTTTCGTCAGAGGGGGACCAGGCTAATTGAAAACTGATACAGCTGCGTTAGAAGCCTTGAGCACGAGCCAAGTTTTTTGTTGTTTGAAAGCAACACATCTTTGTTTCTCTCTCTCCCTCCTGTGGCAGTCACCACACAACACTGACAAATAACAAAAACTCCAGAATTATGATGAACGTGAGGAATTCTTCCTCACTGTGGCTGTCTTTCTCAGTCCCTCCAGTAATCCTGGTCTATCCAGAGACTCAGGCCCAAGAACCCGGCGTAGCTGCCAGTCTCCACTGCCATGCGGTTGGCATTCCTGACCCCAAACTCACCTGGCTGAAGAACGGCCTCGATCTCCAGCCTCACAGCTCCAAGCAGCTCTCCCTCATTGGTAAGTCCTCTAACCTGAAAACTACTGGCTGTGTTCCAATTACGTGGAATTACTTCCAGCGTGCGCAGGAAGCAGCTAGCGTCTTGAGGGATACAATAATACATATCCTCATTAGTCTTCACTGTTAGCTGCTCAGTGAGCAAAGGCTAGACTGTACTGCATCTAGTTGCAACCATAAACTTTAAAGACTTAGGGCAGTCAATGCCTCTTTCTTATCCAGATCAAATTGCAGGAGTGAAGCCATTGATCAGTGCTTCAAGTAAGTGGAAGATTTCCATGCATTCTGCAGATTGAGTCAGTGCCTTGCTAGCTACAGAATGCAGGCATGCAGTACTGGCTCCTTCTGATACCGTACCTTCCTTACTGTTTGGCTTTTTGGGGAGTTTTGACCTCCTTGGCCCCCCCCAGCAGTCTTTTTAATTGCCGATGCACATTGGCCAGGGAATGAAACATTTTCTTCGCGGGAAGAGCTGCTTGTTTACATCCCACGCCTCTCTGATTGCCTGGATCGTTTAATGAAGCGTACAGGCACACTTAAAGCACCCAAAACCCACACAGCCTTCTCAAGATTTCTGAGATTACACTTTCCATTGTTGTTCAAACACTTGGCTCTGTGGGAGACTGTTGGTATGGGTAATGATAACATAAACAGCCATTCACGACACACCCGATGCACTGTGGTCAGCCATGTGGCCCCCTTCTTTTTAAAAGCAGTTTCAATTTCAGCAGGATCGCAGTAGAGCATCGTTTATGGAGCACCCCCCTCATTAGAAGGCATTTTATTGGCTGTGTGTGGGTCATTACTCGCTGTAATAGGCAGTTATCGACGTCAGATGCCTGAGAGTGTTCGGGTTTCTTATAGTTCAGTATGAAAACGAAGTGCTTTCAATTCAGGTCTACTGACTGGGTGAATGGGATAAACGGCCATTTTCAAGTATCTCCACAGGGCACAAACATGGAGAGGTATATGTCTCTTTATTTATTCATCCTCCCCATGTGTGTTGAATTTACGCCATTCCGAAATGGCTACTTAGACAGAGATTAATGCTAGCACTTCATGCATTGTGAGTTAATGAAACTCTCATTTGTGGTACTAATCTAGGACAATTTGAGGATATAAATTTAATATAAATGAATGTTTAACCTAAAGTTGGTAACTGTGATTTGACCTTTATAGTTTGACCTTTAGAGTATAGATACTAAATCACTATGCATGGTCAACAACTTGGAATTTGACACTGAAAACTCCTAGTTCCTGTAACTGCTCTGCTTCCTCTGTCTAGTTTCCAAAGTGGGACTTCTAAGTTTTTTCTAAATTAATTTCCACATGAAGACACAAGGGTTGTTATCATAACACCTGTGTTGTTTCTCCTTGTGGATGTATTTCGCGAACAATTCATCATATTTAAGATCTGTAATAATTATAAACGAGTTATCATTACAAAGCATAATAGGATGTGTACTGAAGGGGAATACAGATAATATTCCAGATTGGAAGCTGCATGCTGCACTAGAGAAGAGCATTTTTGCTACAAGTGAAGGTGCTTTTAGCTCACTACTGTCTCCCAGGAAGATGGATCGAGATCAAGTCCACACTTCAAAGAATAAAAGGGGGGAAATGGTGTGCCATGAGGAGGCTGAGGTGAAAGGAAAGAGAGAGCGGCATGGAAGTAGTGGAAAGTGAAAGAGAGAGGGAGAGACAGAGAGAAAGAGAGGGAGAGTGGGTGAGAGAAAGGGAGAGAGAGAATAAGAGAGCTCGGTGGACGTGCGCATGTTCTTTGACACATGAAAGCATTATGAGACTCAGACATTCTTCGGTTGGGATGTGTTTTAAACATCGCCGTGTCGTGATCAAGGCAGCTGTGGCAGGGAGCGACAGCTCTGAGGGTACACCCATACAACACAAAGGGCCATCACACAACACATATTCCACATCACACGTGGCACCGCTCTGCCTGAGGGTCAGACCCCTGGAATTCTTCTCACCATCAACATCGTTTTGTGTTTTTTTTTTTTTTGTTTTTTTTTCATCATTCTGTCACCTGTGAAAATTTTCATGGTTAAAGTTGATGCCACGAGTGCATCTGACTTTTCAGTCAGCAAAAGTTTCAGTTCAGCAAACATAAGGATTTGATGACAGTTTGCTTTACATTCTGATTTTCACTTTGTTAAAACTTTCTATATCACAAAAGTGCATTTTGTACTTTGGAATGGATATTCTAGCCTGTTCCATTCTGAGTTATTTTTTTTATCAACACATGCAGCCCAAAATAAAAGAAAAGCTGTATAATGTAAAGAGAATAGGAGATATCTGTGGTAAAGGGAGAATAATCTTCCTCAGCAGGAGATGCACCTCTCACAGAGAGCAGGCTTGTTTACATTGTTTAACACACCTCACAAAATATAGATTTTTTTGTACCTTCTTCCTCCATGCACTGGAACACATTGTGGTGAGTCCTGGAGGATGTTGCCCTCTAGAAAGGGTGTATCACTTCTGCGCGTGTGCAGTTCAGAGCCCATTGGAGTGAGATAGATCGGCGTGATGTGGCTAAGTATCTTGCCTTTGCTTCTTCTCCTCAGCTAATGGTAGCGAACTGCATATCAACAGCGTGCGCTACGAAGATACAGGAGCGTATACATGCATTGCCAAAAACGAAGTCGGAGTGGATGAAGACATCTCGTCCCTGTTCATTGAAGATTCTGCACGGAAGACTCGTGAGTAGTGATGCTAATAAAGAGGCCATTATGAAGCTACATATACGTATTAAAGAGTTGGGATCCTACAAGCCCTGGGCCAGTTCTCTTGGCCCTGAGACTGTTACAGCTCTGACATCTATACAAGTTAAGCATTCCTGCACTGTTATACTGCTTCACGAGGGATTCATGTTTTAATCCTCTGCTAAATTTTATATACTAAACCTAGTACTCATATATACAAAAAATGTAGGACTCTCTCTCTCTCTCTCATATGCATATGCATATCGGTGTGTCTGTTTGAGGAGTGAACTGTTGAATTTTGTATTCAGTTTCATAACCATATTTTTTTCATATTTTTGTCTGAATTCAGAACCATCTAAATGTACATTATATTGCCAAATGTATTCTCTCACCTTCCTTGACTGACATATGAGCTTAAGTAACTCTAAGCCATAGAGTTAAATATGAAGTTGGTCCACCCTTTGCAGCTAGAACAGCTTCAACTCTTCTGAGAAGACTCTCCACAGGGTTTAGGAGTGTGTTTATGGGGATTTTTGACCATTATTCCAAAAATGTATTTGTGAGGTTAAATACTGATGTTGGACAAGAAAGCCTGCCACTCATTCATCCTAATTCATCCCAAAGGTGTTCTATCAGGTTGAGGTCGGGACTCTGTGCAAGCTAGTCAAGTTCATCCACACCAAACTCTGCCATCCATGCCATCTTTACAGACCTTGTGTGAAGAGGAAGGGGCCAGCTCCAAACTGTTCTCACAAAGTTGGGAGCATGGAATTGTCCAAAATGTCTTGGTATGCTGAAGCATTCATGGGTCCTATGTTCACTGGAACTAAAGGGCCAAGCCCAGCTCCTGAAAAACAACCCCACACCATAATCCCCCCTCCACCCAACTTTGCACAATGTAGTCTGACAAGTACCATTCTCCTGGCAGCCGCCAAACCCAGACTTGTCCATCTGATTGCAAGATGGAGAAGCACGATTCATTGCTCCAGACAAAACACCTCCACTGCTCTAGAGTCCAGTGGTGGTGTGCTTTACACCACTGCATCTGACACTTTGCATTGCACTTGGTGATGTATGGCTTGGATGCAGCTGCTTGACCATTGAAACCCATTCCATGAAGCTCTCTGTGCACTGTTCTTGAGCTAATCTGAAGGCCACATGAAGTTTGGATGTCTGTAGTGATTGACTCTGTGGAAAAGTTGGTTAGCTCGTTGCACTATGCTCTTCAGCATCCGCTGACCCCGCGGATTTTCTTATAATACAGTTGACTGTGGAATATTTACAAACGAGGAAATTTCACGACTGGATTTGTTGCACAGCATGCTATCACAGTTCCACACTGGAATTCACTGAGCTCCTGAGAGTGACCCATTCTTTCACAAATGTTTTTAAAACAGTCTGCATGCCTAGGTGCTTAATTTTATACACCTGTGGCCATGGAAGTGATTGGAACACCTGATTCCTATAATTTGGATGGGTGAGCGAATACGTTTGGCAATATAGTGTATCAGTTGCTTATTGGCTACAGATTGACAGATACAGAATATTTAGGATCAATGTGTGAGATGTAAACATGAAATACAACAAGAAATAAATCCTGTTCCCATAGATTTATTTATTCACTTTTGTACCACTAACTCACTACTAAAGTTATATTCTGGTCCTCTAACTCACTACTGTGGTTACATTCTTGTCCATGAGACCAATCTTACTTTGGTCACTATAAGCACAGGTTTAGTCTTATGTGCATAGTACATGTTTCAAGGCCTCCTTTGATTTGCTCAGCTAATGACATTCACATAAAAGCTTGTTGTTTAATTCATTTGAGCACTAAAAGATTCTGGATACATGCCAAATGTTTCTGGGATAAACGCTTAATGTCTTCCTGGCAAAGGCAGCATCGCAAGACAGATGACAAGTAGGAGTTTATGGGACCACTCTGCATTCGGTCAGCTAATTGGAAAAAAGTAGTTTACCGAAACCAGAAACAGAATTCTCTTCTTCTCCCTGTATGTATATATCTCATCTGACAGTCACTGACCACATAAAACACTGGGTTATTTATAGACTGCACTGGCCAATGAGAGTTCAATTTACATATTCCCGTAAGCTTTCCATAAGCTTTCTAATCATATTTATGTGTTTTATACATTTCTGTGAGATTTTGGTCCTGAAAATGTATTCTGATTTTTTTCAGTGATGTCTTATGACTTGAGTAATGCTACCACTGAAGTACAAATGTCTACAGCATTGTTTAAATTGTCTGTTCATTCATTCAGATGGATGGATGATGTAGTAAGAAGTTCATGTTGCAAAGGGCATAAACAGGGCCAATTCTTAATATATATTGCTATGTCTTCAAATGTGAATATTGTGTAAATCCTTAGTCTTTTAACTGTCCTTGTGATCAGAGAAGGACAAGGGATGGGGAGACAGAATTACATGAAGGTTAAGATATGAGGGCTAAGACTTCTTCACTTCATATATGGTGTTCATATATTCTCTTTTCTTCTTTACACTTCCTGGAACTCGGCGTTTGCAGTGGCAAACATTCTGTGGCGGGAAGAAGGTAATATGATTACAATATATATATATATATATATATATATATATATATATATATATATATATATATATATATATATATATATATAATATTATATACACTCACCAGCCACTTTATTAGGTACACCTCTCCAACTGATCATTAACGCAAATGTCGAATCAGCCAATCACATGGCACACATGGCAGCAACTCAATGCATTTAGGCATGTAGACATGGCCAAGACAATCTGCTGCAGTTCAGAAACTGCTGATCTATTGGGATTTTCACGCACAACCATCTCTAGGGTTTACAGAGAATGGTATGAAAAAGACAAAATATCTAGTGAGCGGCAGTTCTGTGGGCACAAATGCAGTGTTGATGCCAGAGGTCAGAGGAGAATGGCCAGACTGATTCGAGCGGATAGAACGGCAGTAGTAGCTCAAATAACCAGTCAGTACTTCTGAGGCATGCAGAAGAGCATCTCTGAATGCACAACATGTCGGTCCTTGAAGCGGATGGGCTACAGCAGCAGAAGACCACACTCCTGTCTGCTAAGAACAAGGGTGCCACTCCTGTCTGCTAAGAACATGAAACTGAGCCTACAATAGAGATGGTTTGGCTCACCAAAATTGGAAAATGGAAAATATTGGCTGGTCTGATGAGTCTCAGTTTCTGCTGCAACATTCGGATTGTAGGGTCAGAATTTGGCATCAACAACATGAAAGCATGGATCAGTCCTTCCTTGTATCAATAGTTCAAACTGGTGGTGGTGCTATGGTGTGGGGGATATTTTCCTGGCACACTTTGGGCCCATTAGTGCCAACTGAGCATCGTATCAACACCACAGCCTACCTGAGTGTTGTTGCTGACCATGTCCATCCCTTTATGACCACAGTGTATTTCCATCAGGATAACATGCCATGTCATAAAGTGCGAATCATCTCAGACTGGAGTCTTGAACACGACAATGAGTTCATTGTACTCGTATGGCCTCCACAGTCACCAGATCTCAGTCCAATAGAGCACCTTTGGGATGCGGTGGGACGGAATATTCGCATCATGGATGTGCAGCTTACAAATCTGCAGCAACTGCGTGATGCTATCGTGTCAATATGGACCAGACTCTGAGAAATGTTTCCAGTACCTTGTTGAATCTATGCCCCGACGGATTAAGGCAGTTCTGAAGGCAAAAGGGGATCCGACCCAATACTAGCCCAGTACCTAATAAAGTGGCCGGTGAGTGTATATATACACTGTAGTTGTCAGCATCAACACCACCACTAACATGCACAGCCTATCTGAAGACTTATCTGAGAACGTATCTTTTACACCTTGAATCTCCTGACAGCATGGCAGCTTTGCTGTCAGAGAAAGCATTACTCCGCTAGTGTGCTCCTGCTAATTAACAGCTGTTGTTTGCCGTCAGGTGACAGACCTGCAACTGCATCTTTTTCTGTTGGTGTCAGTTTAAGCTTCGCTATCTACAAGCAGACTATTTTTCATAGTTTGATAATGTTTCACTATCTGAAAGGTCCTGAATATCTCCTTTGTTGCATGTGCAAGCACTATTAGGTGAATTTTGGCTAAAATGCCATTGATATGAGTTGATTTGAGTGTGTTTTTTTTTTTTCATTCCAGGTCTGAGTGTGGGAAATATGTTCTACATTTTCTCAGATGAAGGTGTCACGATACTACAGCCCACTGACTGTGAGATTCGGCGACACATCAAGCGCAGTGAAAGGATTATGGCCACCTACGTAGGTGCTCGACACGCTGAGCAAGGACGAACGTTGCAGTCGCATATTATTATATATATTATTATTATATATTATAACATTGTATTATATATATATATATATATATATATATATATATATATATATATATATATATATATATATATATATATAAATATATTGTATATATAAAGAGACAGTGTAGATCACAGAGGAGATCTTGGTAGAAGAACAGAGCCAAGTACTCTCACAACGCTCTTTCAGCACAGTCCTCACCACTGTTTTGAAAGATCATATCCTCAAACTATCCTGTCTTCTTTTGTTTGTAAACCAAAAAAAAAAGAACAAAAGAAAAAAGGCACAATTTTTCTCTGGTTTTGTAGGAGGAAATGTGTCCTAAAAGTGAGGGGGTTCCCTCCCAGCACTGTGTGTGGGGTTCAGCAGTGAACGTGCGGGACAAGTACATCTACATCTCCCAGCCTCTACAGAAACGGCTGCTACTCATTGATACCCAGGCTCAGAAAGTGATCCAGGTAGGCTGACACCTCTCAGTTAGCCCCTAACCCTAATCCTAACTCTGTGGTTTAACAGAGATCTCAATGTGGTACCAGTGTTTATTTCTGTGCCTCTGATTACCTTTCTACTGTCTGTTGGATTGCAAGGATCTTAATGAAGTTGAGGCTTGCTTATACATTTTAATGCACTCATTGATCTTTTGCTGTTGTCAAATTGGGGTTTTAAGACAAAATACCCAGTTTAGTTCTGACAGAGGGCAACGCTGTGAGGGAGTTAAATAATTGCAATTCTGAGCAGCAAAGGAAGCGTGTGAAGAATGGAAGTGAAAGAGGGCAGGAGTGAAAACAGGAGGAGACCAGTTTAGGAGAAGAACACAGAGCAGAAACACAGCTGATAGTAGCAGGTCAGACACACCGCTGTGATGGGGGGGGGGGGGGGGGGGGTGCATCTGTGTGTGTGTGTGTGTGTATGCTAGGGTTGCAGGTTCATGAACAGCCTTTGCCTGAGAATTTAGAGTATTTTAGGCTGGACAGTCACATCGCCAGCTAGCCAATAACATTGAGATAGCAATCATGTCTCTAAATTATCTGACAAATTATTCAACCTGCTGCCATCCCCTCTGATGAGTTCTTCTTTCCATAATGTGGGGTAACAAGACAGACTGTTCAGAGTTACAAGCCTATAAATCAATACCACCCCCTTTTCCTGAAAATGATCATTTTGAATGCATTAAATGTTTATGGCTTCTACTCTTTACTGGTTTGATATATTAGTAAAACATGAGTTGGTGATAGAGACTTGTGGTAGTGATTGAACTTTGGTTTTGAGATGTAATGAATGAAGTAAAAATTTGTTGAAAAGCAATTACATTGATTATAGACAATAAACACTATGTCTCAACCGGCAGAATACATTACAAAATATCATAAATATTCTCAATATACTGGTAATTTTACTGCAGAGCAGGGTTGTGTTACTGCTTTTCTTAAATAGTGTTATATTTAGAAGTAAATGTACATTTCTATAGAGGTGCTCTCTGCAGTGATCACAATGAATATGACATGATGAGAGACTGGTTGGCTTATAGCAACAACAATATACATACAAAAATATACATATAAATACATACATAAAACAGATCAAATTAGCAGCATGCATTTGAGTTACAGAGCACAGCGATTGCAAACATCCACCAGGCTAAGACATGCAGTGTAACTTGTACAATATCATGCACCACAGAATCACAAGCACACAATCGCTAATGTAGATGTTTGCTCTTCCAACACAGGGAGCATGTAAAGACAAAATATACAGCATATGAATGTGTAATGTTTAACACTGCATGGCGTCCTGTATAACACGAGTACTGTGACAGAACACACATCACCACTAAGATTAGTTCCGTCACCTCAGTGCCTGCTGCTACCTCTCCAGTCCTCTCTGTCTGTTCCCTCGTTTTCCACAACAGGGACTTCTTCTCTCTTGCTACCTTTTTTTTTCCTTACTGTCTTTTTTTCTGTGGGATAAACTGATGATCACAGACTCCCTCAAGCTCACAGGAGGTCCAAAATGGGAAGATCGAAATGAAATCTCGAATTTTTTTTTCATTTTGTCTCAGAAGAGCTACGCGGTTTCTTCATGTGGCAGGTTGTGCAGTTTTATTTGTATTTCTCGTAATGAACGAGCTTGAACCTAATGACCAATAAGGCATCAGGAAATCCAGCATTTTTCCAGCATGTGTGGACCATTCAGTAGTGTGTAGTTTTTAAGCACGTGTATTTTGTACATAATTATCCTTCATATTAACAGTCAAATGTGATATATGAGGAAATCATATATTTATATATAAATATGTACATAATGCACACGATGTTGCACATGATTTGTTTCGAACAAAGCAATGACTTAATCACTATTTT
Source organism: Brachyhypopomus gauderio (assembly GCF_052324685.1). Taxonomy (NCBI): domain Eukaryota; kingdom Metazoa; phylum Chordata; class Actinopteri; order Gymnotiformes; family Hypopomidae; genus Brachyhypopomus; species Brachyhypopomus gauderio. The sequence continues at coordinate 9,280,518 of NC_135228.1, forward strand.
TGTCTGTGAATTTAACTATTTACCTTTGAATACCTATCTTTTTATTTTTTTTGAGTGAGTCATGTCAGTCAGTCTCACTGATTTGATGTGCACACGAGTTTGAATGCTAGCCTAAAGGTCATTGCCATGAGCTTCATTTTCTCTCTTTCCTTGGTATGACTGGCACATCGCTGATAGGTAGTGCCCCACCCATTAAACCAACACGGGGCTCCTCACAGGAGCACAGAACACATGTAAACTCTGATACGTACTCAGAATACGAAAATGAAGTATTTGGCTCACAACATATTTTGACAAAGCAGTGTTCAGAATAGAGACAGAAAACTGATAATCATTAAAAGAGCTGTTAAACAGCTCAGCCTTTTGTGCCTATGTGCTTTTGAAAATCCATTTGAAATGTATTCATAATGTGTCTTGGAATCGTTACTCTTTTATGATAAAATTAATAAATATGGTTAGGGCAGTATTGAAATTTTAGTCAGTTTTTAAATATATTCTGCATGATGCCAATTCCTCATGGCCGAGGGGTAGACAGCAGTGATCTACTTGACAGCAGTGGTCCGCTTGATAAGCTAGTAGTGGCCACTGTTCTAAGCCTGCAAAATGACTCCTGCATAGTGCTTTGCTTCTTAGAGTGCAATGCTGACCCTCAGGAACAATTAAGAGGGATTTTCTGACTTCATAGCAGTATGAGAAGGTTTATACATGCTACAGGAAACCACAATTGTCTCATGTGTGACAAACAAGGATATGATCAAATTTACACACCCGACTCAGTGTTCTGCCTGTTTGTGTGTTTTTTTCTTCCTCACAGGCTGTGGAAACAGACCCAGTGCCAGTCCGGCTCTACTATGACAAATCCCATGACCAGGTGTGGGTGCTGAGCTGGGGAGACATTCAGAAGACCAATCCCACTTTGCAGGTGACTGAAGAGACGAGAAGGGAGGCTTAAACAGATCACAGACATGTCGTGCACATGCAATCACAAAGTCCAGTGCTGTTGTTTTAATGCTAGATTTAAGCTACACAACCTTTGCTAAAAGCATTCAGTGATTTATAGTGATGTTTTCTTTAATGTATGTATGTGTTTCCCCATATATTGCACTGCAATGTACAGTGTGTTATTTGCCCACCAACTCCTGCACCCCCTGGGGTTACAGTGCAACCGAGTCCTTTGATTTCAACAGATATTTAATGAATATGTTCCAGGTGTGGATGCCACACATGTTGTATGGGATTTAGGTGCAGGGCAGCTCTTTGTTGTCTTACGTTTGGGACTGCCGTCGTGCTGTTTATGACTTCCTGGATTGTGAGAAGTTCAGAATAGAAAGGGGAGCACCATAAGACACAGCACATATTATTCTTTTTCACATGGGAAGAATTCCATTAAAACACTGCAAAGCCCCCTGTCCCCACACAGTGATATAAACCCACCTTATTATCAAGGGAACCTGTTTCAGTTCTCATCTGGTTTCCTTTTCATGGTGGCATCGTAACGTCGTTCACACTTTCTCCTCATTGAACCAAGAGCTTTACGCAGAGAGAAAGGCAGTGAAAGGTCTTTTTGTCCCTCTTTGCTCCTTGTTTAATTAATATTCGTATCATATCACTCAACGTGTGGAAAATCTCCTCTTGTCTCTGCTTGCTCAGGCTGCCCACACACATCATGCCACAATAGTAATGAATAATTACCACAAAGGGCATGAATCACTCAGATGCTAAGGAGCAGATTTTACAGGGAAGCCGCGTAATGGGCTTTGGGGCATATGGATCCTCGGCACAAATAAATGGCGTGATAATATCATGATCGTTTGAAGCACGGTAATTGACCTGGGCATTTGCAATTTGTGGAAGCTAGGAGCAATACTCCACTTGAGCGGCACAATATCAGACCAGGCCTCTTTTCATTATAAATGACTTAATATCCTTAGTCAAACATCTAACTTAGATCATAAATTCATTACATTAAACAAACGAGCAAACAGGCAGTGGTAAGACAGAAGAGCATTTTATTAGGATGGTCCTGTTCCCACAGCTAACAGAGAGAGTCTGGCTTTGACAGAAGGAAACACACCTGTCTGGTTTGCAGCCGTAATCAACTGAATACCTTATAAAGACCTTATGCCTTATAGAGTCTGAATTATTGACATCTGCAGTGTAAAATAATGAAATGTGAGTTTTAAATAAACAGGATCCTACAGTGTAGATCTTGTAGTATTATGGTCACACAGTATTGAGTTCTTAATATTGGTTGGGTGTGTGACTAAGGATCAAAATGCAAATGAGAAAGAAAACAAATATTTTTTTTCCTGCCCTCAAAATGTAAAAATGTATGAAATGCTTCATATATTGTTGAATTGCTGAGTAGCACTGTGCTAGGCATGTCTTTGAAAGCACTGTCTTTGCAGTCATCTTTAAAGCATTGAAAATAACACTAATAAGAAGCCTTTGATATTGTAAAGCATTGCAGAAGTAATATCTCAATTCCTAAACTAATTTAAAAAGTCAAAGTCATATGTAGCTTTCTGGAGCTTGTAAATGTATTTACTTATATAAACAGACTGTAATCCAATCTGGGGATGGAAAACATATGGACCGGCTTTTCTGCATCATGTAATATAGTATTTTTCTACTCTTTAAAATGTTCCTGAGGTGTAAAAAAAGCTGTACTCAAAATATTTTGGGAAACTGTAATGGTGAAGGAAAGGCAGGATCCCGAAACAAGTATACACACAAAAGTATCTTTATTTAGTTTAGCGCTGCACAGTTAGTGCTTTAGCCAAACACTGAATGCATAGACAGCACGAGACTCAACAACAAAGACGAGCACAAAACATTACATTGACACACTAAATACCTTGAAATAAATGGGACCCAAGTGTTGACAAGATGAGCCACAGGTGAGACAGATGAATACAATCACATTGGACGACAAAGGAAATACAGACATAACCAGATGTAGACTACACATACACACGCCCGAAGGGAGGAGTCAGGAGCTGTACTGTGACAGAAACATAACAAAATGAAATTGAAAAAACATCAAACAAGCAATAAAAAGTAATTTGGCACCAGTATCTCCAGTACACATTATAACGATGGATAACAATGTTGTCCAAAGTTCTTAATCAAGTGATCAAGTGTCCTTGTGACAAATACAGGCACGTTTTCTTTTTATTATCAAAGAACTCGAATTAACAACCAGCTACGCATACTTTGATGCTAAATTGAGATTCGTTTTAGATGCTTTCAGTCACGTCCTCTTGAATTCCAGTTTATGTCATTTTCATTTCTGATCTCTAATCTTTCCTTGCCTTTGTTTGTTTGCTACAACATGACGGTTTTCTTTTTTGACTCTGAAGAAGTCTGATATTTTTGGTGAGCTCTGGGCACATTTAATAATACACATGCTTTTGAAAGTGTCCAAGAACAGACCATAATAAACCATTTGTCATGACAGCAGCAAAGTGGAACCACACCAGAGACACCAAACACGCTCCATTAACATGGCGATGAGATAAATGTCAAAAGCGTTCCCTAGTTCTGTGTGTGCATGAATCTCCTTTAAGCTCCATAACATGAATTTTGCATCTATGTCCAGCTGTTGCATCCAGTTTACATCTGTGTGCTGCTTTTTATTGCATCATTCAGTGGGTTCTGGATGGCAGTGTTTGAAATGTTGGCGTTACACTTTACTTACTGTAGTATTGCACTGTTTCAGGTCATTGTGCAGGCAAGTGTGGAGGAACTGCATCACACCATTCCCATGCAACTCCAAAGAGTGGAGGACTTCTATATCCCACCCACCAACCTCATTATCACCCACATTAGGTACGAGACTCTAGGTCACCTGGGCATAACCTCAATAATCTCATCAACATAGTAATTCCTAGAAGGACAAATGGGAAAATTATTATTATAAATTAAGTACTTAATATGTGTAAAGATTTACTATTAACCTTTTTTTTTACCATTGTCACCTCAGGTTTGGGTTCGTTTTCTTGAAAGCAGAGCCCGCGGTGCATAAAATTGACCTGGAGACCTTCCACCGTGTCAAGACCATCAGTTTGAAGGATTATAGCTGCGTGCCAGCAAGAATGGCCTATACTCACTTGAGCGGCTACTACTTCATCCAGTGCCAAGGGAAGAACCATTCCATCCCACAGCTCCTCATTGACACTGTTACCGATGCCGTCATTGGAACCAACCACGGTGTCACTGGGAGTCCCTTTGTGTCACCTGACGGTCGTTATGTTGTAACGCCAGATAGTCGAAGCAAAAAACTTACAGTTCAGACCATCTCATTCCAGGGTGAACTTCAGTTAAACCACGAACTGAACATCTCAGCTCCTATATCTGACTTGGTTTTCCAGCCGTCTTTCACAGAGTCTAACCAGTATGTGGCAGTTGCCTCCTCGGCTCAGGGTTCTGACCTGCTCTTCTCTGACCTATCCGTGGGGAGAGCCGAGTATCTCAGGAATCTCAAAGAGCCCCTTTCAGCCAGCCACTGGCCCTGGGGTGACACCAACAGGGTGGTGGTCTCCAGCAACCCGTTTGGACAGTACTTGGTCACACCGTCAGCCCAGTCACTCTTTGTTCTGGATGGCATACAGAGGAGCCTTCACTGTGAGGTGTCAGACATCAAGAGAGGAAACACAGTGGTCTGGGTTGGAGAAGTATGAGCCACAGACCGCTGGCCGGTTCTGTGCTGAACAGTATCAGCCTGATATGCTGATGCTGCAAGAACTTTTCAATGGACACAGGTGGACTCAACCCCAGGACTGAGTGAAAGGAACACACACGGGTTATTGTAATAATTGGAGATAGACACACACACACACACACAAAGTTAAAGACAACTATTAAGAAAACCTTTGTTAAGAGGGATTGGGTGATGACGCATTTCAGTGCAACAGTGATCTATGAGCACTCACCTCCAGGAGATGTAATTTTTTTGCACTTCTTGTAACACTACAAATATAGTAAGTTAAGAAAAAGAAGAAAGAATAGATGACAACCTTTGAAAGGAACTATGCACAGAGCTTATATTTATTTCTTTAGATTTCAGCCTTTTGATTTTCTTTTGGTTTATTTGTTTATCCAGGAGGTCTGTCCTTCACTAATGCTGCATATAATCACGATAAGGATTATGTCTGTAAAAAAAAAAAAAACCTGACTTTTTAAAACTGTCTCTTGCTAGTGAACATGATAGTGTTTGTCTGCCTCGTCAAAATGTTTCTGTACTAGAACTGAATCAATGGTTTGTTGAACATGCCTGTCTTTGTTTAGTCTGTTAAATGTTTGTTGGAGTTCTGTTGATTATTCATTCATTAAATGTTGAGCAAAAATGGGAGCATTTCTTGATCTAGAAGTGAACTTGTGAACACCTCTGTTACATACCACACCAGATTTGTACCCTTTTAATTAATGACATACCAATGGCATCTCAAAAATGATGGATTCATGTCCTATTGTTCATCAGGGTTTTTTTGTTGTTGTTGTTTTTTGTTTTTTTGTTCCTATGCTTTAAAGTGACCCTGAGAATGTTTGTGTTGCTAAAACTCCTAATATGAGGAGTTAATCAGGATCATATCCTGAGTTAATCAGGATACTGGATACTAAAAGTACATGTATGCCTTTATATCTCTGATGGTCACATTTTTTTTTAAATGCTACAGTAAAGGTTAATTTTAAAACATGTATACGAAATGCAGAATAAAAAGATCTATGAAATAAAACCTATATGATTTAGGCTGAATATATTAATATATTTAATACAGTGTAAAACAACATCAAATACGTTTTTGACTGTTATTGGATGTTCACTTACAAATGCAGTGATCACAAATTGTTTAGTCTCATTATATGAGTAAAATGTTTTATTTACTGTAGCTGCAGATACTGGCTAAACTTTTATAGAAATGCTTCCGTCCTTGGACATCATTTGCTAAAGTTCTACAAAAAATCAGCAAGACTTCGAACCAGCCAGCCTGTGTAGTAACACGGCTTTCCTATAGGTTTGCATCTTTATTGATTTAATGATTTCATAACCTTTTCCAAGGGCAAAAAAAAAAAAAAAATTGGACCACTGTTGCACTGATGTAAACTAAGAATAATTTAGAAAATGTTAACTATATATCTCCCAGTTTTGTGCAAGTTGCTAAGATGAACACTAGTCAGATGTACAGTATAGGATATAGGTTTGTTAGTATTCAAGGCAACCAGGTGGATTAGGCTGAAGTTTCATGGCACATTTATATGGTATATGTCAATTTGAGCATTTTTGAGCATGGCATACCAAATTCAGATCCTCTGGAGAATCACAAAATTAAAGTAGTTTACCAAGCTTAGTCGGGTGAACTGAAATTCATTTTATTTCCATTCACATCCTGTGTATGGTTTTGAGTTTGCATCCTTTAAATGTACTATTCACATGTCCCTGTTAAAAACTTGGACCTGACATGAAACCCAACCAAAACATAAACATGTCAGTGTGGTAGACATTAGACTGTTGTAATTCTATTGTTCTTGTTAGAACACTGAAAAAAATGTACAGATTTCAATTTTGTGTGTTCTGCTTTATGACAGAAATGGTTTGTAAAAAACTAATAAAAATACTACTAATAATTGTGGCTGTGTCAAGTATCCAATTACTTTCAATGTTATAGATGGACAAGCTCAGTGTTCAGACAGACTAATTAGCTGCTCACATGTTTCGGGGGCAAAACCTAATGTACCCTAGATAGTAGGTGTCCTTTGCATGGTCCTCCTCAAATACACCTTATATGCTGGTTTAAGGTGCAGTGTTTTGTTGAAATGTCAGGCTGACTTTTACATATGCAGACAGGGACTATGGATTTTGTCTCTCCTCATGTTTTATTTAACTTCCTTCATTTGTCTTTACACATTTCTTTTTTGCTGCAGTTTCAGAGCATAATTCTACAGTTTTGTTTTTGCATGTGTACTAGTTATTTTTCATTTAGATTTGTCTTGCCTGCACAATTTCATAACAGATTGTATTTACACATTGTGACACTGGCGCCAGAGAGACGGACGAGACACGAGTCCGGTTCTTCACACACGTTCACTTTAATAAACAACAGGTATTGCGCAATCCGCGCATGATAAACAGTTACACACAGCACACAACGTGCAGACTGTAGACAACGACGAGCACAGGACACTGCGCGAGCGCACATTAAATAGACAAACCACATTAGCCCCACGTGATCACGAGACGATTCACAGATGAGACTTATTAATCACACTACGGAACCCTAACCACGATTATCCACTGACGCAGACAAAGCACGTGGACGACGTTGACACACGCCCAAAAGGGAGGGGCCGGGGTCCTCAACGTGACAGACGCCCCCTCCAAGGGCACTACCCATCCCGGGGTGCCAACAGGACCGAGTGCCCCGAACCCACGACGATGGGCGGATCAGACGCGCTCAGTCCTGCGTCTGGGAGGTGACCGCCCTTGGTGAAGCGTCCGCCACGGACTGCCTAGAACACTTTTCCTGGGAAGACGGGGGAAAAGACGGGAGACACATTAAACGGAACATTCACAAACACACACATAGGCACGTTTACACAAAGTGGCACAAGAGGGAAAAACGGGTTAGGTACACAAAGGGGAAGACTGACAAACACGGGAACACACACAAACGACATAGGTGCCAGGCTGCGCGCCAGGAGACGTGCCCGGCGCAGCGCGGCTGGCGAACTCTCCCCCCAGCTGGTCGTAGGGGACGTCCTTCTCACCTCGCGACCGCTCTCCGGAGTCGGCTGTGGGCTCTTCCACCTCCATATCTTCCGCCTCGCTGCCCCGGCTCCAACTCATGGGCTGCTCCGGGCTGCCACCCCGAGAGCAGTCCATGTTCTCTCCTCCGGAGCGACTGGAGGGTGTACTCCACCCTCCCTTTACCGTCCCAACCGAACACTCAGAGGGGGGCGGACTGACCTCTTCATCTGAGTACATGTCGCTGTCCGTGCACTCGGAAACGCCCGAGTGCACGGACAGAGGACGATCGTCCTCCTCATACCCCTCCTCCTCCTCCCCGTAAGCAGCGGGGTGTGCAGAGCGCTCTGACGGCGGGTAGTCCTCGTTGTCGTCCTCCTTCCCCTCCTCCATGACGAAAGAGGGACCTACGGGCGGAGGGAGGTAGTCCTCTTTCTCTGACTCCTCCGCCTCCTCTTCCCCGTAGTCAATGGTGGACGCGTCGTCCAGCGAGGGGGGGGTAGTCCTCCTCCTCTTCCCCACCGTAGTTTACGGTGGAGGCATCGTACAGCGAAGGAGGGTATGCCTCCTCCTCTTCGTCCTGCTCCTCCTCCTCCTCGGAGTCCCCCTCCCCAAACTCCGCCTCCGGGGTCGAGTCAGCGACGCAGATCTCACCGGGACGTCTCTCCGTCGGCGCGAGAGCGCGGGATGGAGGGGAGTGTCGCTCCCTCCAAATCCTGACCGCGCCCTGGCGGAAGAGCTCCGCCAACTCGGGGTCTCTTTCCTCAACCTTCTGGGCTGAGGTCAGCTGGAGGGCGCATACCGGGTCCGACAGTAGCTGCTCGCGAGTTGGCGGGGTTATGCGGCGCGGGGGAGAGGAGGAAGAGCGGTGATGCCTCTTGCTGGTGCGTAACGCCTTCTTAGGCCGGGTGGCGTACCCTGGCATCTTCGGGTGTCTCAGGTTGGCTCGTCGTTCTGTGACACTGGCGCCAGAGAGACGGACGAGACACGAGTCCGGTTCTTCACACACGTTCACTTTAATAAACAACAGGTATTGCGCAATCCGCGCATGATAAACAGTTACACACAGCACACAACGTGCAGACTGTAGACAACGACGAGCACAGGACACTGCGCGAGCGCACATTAAATAGACAAACCACATTAGCCCCACGTGATCACGAGACGATTCACAGGTGAGACTTATTAATCACACTACGGAACCCTAACCACGATTATCCACTGACGCAGACAAAGCACGTGGACGACGTTGACACACGCCCAAAAGGGAGGGGCCGGGGTCCTCAACGTGACACACATTTACTTATTTTTAAATTGCAATTCACTGCAATTTAAATTGCTTTAAAAATGAAGGGTGATCTATCAAGTTGTCCATCACAAAAATACTGACAACCATATTCTTTCCATTGCAGCCCAAACACACTATATTTTTATTGGAGATGTACAAGTAAACAAGCAGATGTTTGCTTGTACAGCTTATTTAATATATATGTAATGTTTGACATTAAAAGGCAAGAGTAATATGTGTAATAGTGTATATGTACTGTAGCTATATTATCAGTAAGCTACTGAAATTTTACCATATTATTTAAGACTTAATTTAAGACTTACATAAGACTTGATTTATGATTTAAGACTTACGGCATTGTCACGTAGGGCTACACCCCCCACTCCCCGCTGTCACTCCAATGTCTGTTCCTCGTGTTTTCTGTTATTCCTTGCCCATTAGTCCCGCCCCGTCATCATTGTTAGCACCTGTCCCTAGTTTAGTTCCGTGTTCATATAGTCCCTGTATTTCCCCTGTCTGGTTGTCGGTTGTTTTGTCTATTCAGTTGTTCATGCTGTTTGTCTATGCCTTGTGCTATACGCTTTGTCTCTGTGTCCTGTCTCGTGAGTACTCCCCGTTTGCTGCCCAGTTGCCCTGTTGTCTGTTTGTTTCATCTACTCTACGTTTTACCCGTGTCTCTAGTCTCTAGTCATGTCGCTCAGTGTTTCGTGTTCGGACTCCCTTCCGGCTTTGACCAGTGCATTCCTGTTTGACCCTGATTTTGGTATTCCCTTCATTAAATCTCGCTCATCTCAGCATTTGTGTCCGTCTCCTCACTCCGTGGCGCAAGCCACGTTACACGCATGATATAAGTTTCATCTGCAGAACAGAGTAATGCGCCCACAAACTATGTATGACATGATGTGTGTTGTGATGTGTGCACTTATCAGGTTGTTCCTCAGGGCCACCAGTGATAGTGCCTCCTTTTAGAGATTGGTTTGTACTACAGCTGGAATGCATATGTAACCCAGTTGACAAATGCATAATAAAAAGGTACAATAAATAGTAATAATAGATAAAAGTAATAATAATAGATAAAAAGCATAAATAGTAAAATGGGATAATAAATAGTGATAATTCTGATTAAACAATTCATGAATGATGTGTTGTTATTGTTGAACAAAATTGCATGTGTTTGGTGTGGCGGTGCTCGTGGCAGTGCAGTTGCGATTGGTGCTTTTTGTTTTGGCATGCTGTTTCGCTGGCTTTCGGGTTCCCATCGAGCCGTTGGCGAGAGCTGGAGAGTTGGAGACTCCATTTTCCTCGGAGTTAGAAGAGATTTATAGAGTGTTTTTAAGTTACTGTGACGTTTGGGTTCATTTTTGGAGTACTGGGCGAACAGCTTTGTAAACGCTGTCTGTTTTGAAGACCAGAAGTTTCGTTCGTCAAGTATTTCTTCGTTGAATTGTCTCGGTAAGGCAGCTCGTTTATTTTTCGTTACTGTTGTAATCCAAGTCATATTTTGTTTATCATTGTTAAATACTTCAGTGAAACCTAAGAATTGTATTTTGTTTGTTAATACTTGTTGTGTTAAATGTGGAAGGGTATATTTTAGTTGAAATGATTAAGTTTAAAGCTAGGAATGAGTTGACTGTTACACATGCTGTGATCACGCACCTAGCACGTGTAACGTGAGAAGGCTAAACGTGTCCTCACGATAACCATTGTACTCTGTAATGTTTATGCATAATCTCAAGGTTACCGCGATTTCAGTGTACAATGTTGTTTATTTTATAGTATTCGTCCTGTTTACTTGATAAATGTTCATTTAACTGAATAGTATGCAATGCTTTTCAGTATGAACGAAGTGTATGCAGTTGCATAGCTTTTCTTTTGAGAAGATTTATATTAATGTTGTACAACTATTTTAAGTTTAAACTGTTGATATTTGATCAGAATTTAACATTGTCCTGTATGTGTAGCTTAACTAAGGGTATGGTTACACAGGTCAAGTTTTGAGCTGGAGTTGGATTCCGCTGAGGATTTGTGGACTACGTTTGATGGCGAGCCACCAACCCATTCGAGCGTGATCCGGTTCTGTCATTGCATATGGCATATCTGGTAGGATTGTGGCCTGCTTGTGTCACATTACTGACTGACTGACTTGACTTATTGACTTGAATCGACACTTACCAACTGAACCATTTGAGAAGAACTATTTTCTTTTTTCTTTTTTACAACAACTGAAAGGAACTCTCTTTTGTCCATTTGGAGAATTTAAAGGACTATTTCCCAATTTTTGAAGGACAATTCATTTTCAGTTAATTTTCTTTAAAAAAAGGGTCCAATCTTTTATTTGGGTAATTGTAAATGTTTCCAACTTTTCAAATAATTACTAAAGAAAGGAAAAAAACTTATACCCTTGTGTAGTGTCTTTTAATTGCACTGTTTTCCACTCTCTCTCCAGAGCCTAGTGTCTCTTATTCTTTAGTATTATTTTAATATTATTGAACCTGGCCTACCATTGACGTGTACATACTCAGTAGTGGGTTACACATAGGAACCTGTACAGAGATTGGATTGTATGCACATATTTCATATTTAACTATGAAAAAATGGGTAACACTTTACATTAAACCTTTACTTACTAATGTTAACTAATGCATTAGTTAACATGAACAACACATGAAGTAACACATTAACAATAATTAACTAACGTTAAGTAAACATGTAACAGGTGCATTAGTTAATGCTGTGTTTATATGAAGTGCAGAGTAAGTGGTGTTGACTAACTAACGTTAACTAATGCATTAGTTAACATGAACAACACATGAAGTAACACATTAACAATAATTAACTAACGTTAAGTAAACATGTAACAGGTGCATTAGTTAATGCTGTTTATATGAAGTGCAGAGTAAGTGGTGTTGACTAACTAACATGAAGTAATGCATTAGTTAACATGAACAACACATGAAGTAACACATTAACGATAATTAACTAATGTTAATTAAACATGTAAGAGTTGCATTAGTTAATGCTGTGTTTATATGAAGTGCAGAGTAAGTGGTGTTGACTAACATGAAGTAATGCATTATGCTTTATGTATGCTTTATGATTTATGAGACTCCATGCTTAAAGTCTCACGGAAGACAAAATTCAAGACTATTCTCTGTACTGTCTCCAAGATGGTGGAAGGATCTTCCAATAGCTGCTCGGACTGCAGTGTCTCTTGCCATCTTCAAACGTAGAAAGAAGACTCACCTGTTTGTTGAGTACTTAAATGAGCATGAACTCAGCAGATAGCACTTGTTGTCTTTGTTCTTAAATTGTTTTAGTAATGTTTTAGTAATGCATTACTAACACCTATTAATCATTACTAAACATTTATTAGGTCTTGTTCAGTGAATTAAATATACCTGATGTAAAGTGAAAACCAATAATGTTTTAGTAATGCATTACTAACATGTATTTAACATTTCTAAACCTTTCAAATGCTTTTTATTGAATGCACTGGATAGAATTATTAAGGTACAACATGCTTTATTGCTACAATCTGGAAGCATTACACAATGTTAAACAATAAGCAATCCGTTTACATACAACTACACAGTAGATAAACAAAAACATGTAGAACTAACAAGGTTTTTTTTTTTTTTACTATATTTTCAGTCATTTAACAAAACTGTATTATGAATGTCTTTTCAATGCACCTTACTATTCCAGAACAGCTTTATTCAGCTTTTATTTATTTACTTATTTATCTTTTTTATGAAACGTTAGAGAACATTAACAAGAAAAGTCACCGTCAGTGCGCATATCGAACAGGCACTGTGAAAAATGTCAAAAATATTTTTAATAAAATATGCCTACCTGAAAATATAAAAACAATTTTTATATTGTTTTTATATAAATAAAGTAAAGGTTCAAGTAACGGGGTCTAAAAAGCAAACAACAAAAATTGTTTATAGGCCTACTTGCCGAGACGACACGACAGAAACGACAAACGGCTGAACTGTTTTTTTTTCTCACCTTACCCGTTTTAAATGGTATGCCATGTTGGTTGTTGTCGTGTGAAATGAAAGACGTTGATGACATAACTTGCACTTTACTTTGTTTTTATCGTATTTTTTGAAGTTGATACACTCCCACAAGTGGCAGATGCTGAAGTTCCTGTAGCGTGTTCAGCTCCGCTCATTTGGATTGTGCAACTGCAGGGTGTTATTTATTAATGTGTAGTAAGGAAGAAAGAAGCCTATTGCTAATGCTCACACGTCATTTAAAATATTTATTAACAGAAATTAGAATGATTTATTTGACAAAATACCATATATAACGAAAACAAAGACATTTCATGTAACAACTAATGCTTAGCAGCATCCTTGGGCACCCCCATGCAGTCAAAATGGTACATTTGACTACCATTATTGGTTTCACTTTACATCGGGTATATTCAATTAACTGAACAAGACCTAATAAACGTTTAGTAATGTTTATTCGATGTTAGTAATGCATCACTAAAACATTGGTAACACTTACCAATGCACTTCTGCATACCAATACACCACTTACTCTGCACTTCATATAAACAGCATTAACTAATGCAACTGTTACATGTTTACTTAACGTTAGTTAATTATTGTTAATGTGTTACTTCATGTGTTGTTCATGTTAACTAATGCATTAGTTAACGTTAGTCAACACCACTTACTCTGCACTTCATATAAACACAGCATTAACTAATGCACCCGTTACATGTTTACTTAACGTTAGTTAATTATTGTTAATGTGTTACTTCATGTGTTGTTCATGTTAACTAATGCATTAGTTAACGTTAGTAAGTAAAGGTTTAATGTAAAGTGTTACCAAAAAATGTATATATAAGTTATGTTAATGCTCATGAGATGTGGTTGATACGTGAAAAGATGTTTAAACCGTTTCTCTCCTTTGAATCCTTGTGGCTGCAATAGAACATTCCAGACCCAAGAGAGGTGGGGTTACGGTATAAAGCCCTGAGTAAATTGCAGTTAGGTGGGGCTTCCATCTCTGCTGAGGGAGACCACATGTGCATGTGAGTCTCTGTGACTTGCAGTCCACATGCTTTATTTCCTATAACCTGATGCTGTTTAGACGGAATGACTGCTTATACAGACTGTTTTCTGTCGAGAGTCACTCTTGAGAGTCTCTTACTGCTCCATTTTAAACTTTAAACTTTTCTTTTCTTTTCACTGACTTCTTTTTGAGAACATTTGTCAATAAACCTTTTGCTGAACTGAACCTGCTGAACTGGAGACTACTTTTAATCCGTCACGCTTGAGGTTCTTTCACCTCTTAACCCACTAACCATTAAAACACTACAAATGTGTTGGCAGCATGTGGGATGGCATTGTGAGGCCATCAAGAAGGTGCCCATGGTAACAAACACCCTGCTGTGAGGGGATGTGAAGCCCAGTGTGAAGCCCTGGTGAGGGGCAAGGGTGTAATCCTGGTGGAAGGGTGGATGCGAGGGACACATGCAAGGTGTGAAGTGCATGGGGTAAAATCCCAAAGGCGAGGGCATGGTCAGTGGTCATTGAAAAAGTATGATGGTCATTGGTCATTGGTGTGATGGTCAGAGCACATGTTGCTGCCTGGGAGGCCTGGGAGTGGTTGCTGCCCTCAGACTTTGCTACACTATTGTTACCTGAAGAGAGTTAAAACAGGGACATTTTTATTCTAATTGAAACATTTATGAATCATCTTTTGTCTAATAAATTTTATCTAATGTATTTTGTCGGCTGTGCATCTATAATGCGAATCTCCCGTTACACCACATCCCAAAGGTGCTCTATTGGATTGAGATCTCGTGTGGTCATAAAGGGATGGACATGGTCAGCAACAATACTCAGGTCGGCTGTAGCATTGACACAATGTTCAAATGGTACTAATGGGCACAAAAAGTGCAAGGAAAATATCCCCCACACCATTGCACCACCACCACCACCAGCCTGAACCATTGATACAAGGCAGGATGCATCCATGCGTTCATTTTGTTGATGCCAAATTCTGACCTTACCATCCAAATGTCTCAGCAGAAATCAAGACTCATCAGACCAGGCAACGTTTTTCCAATCTTCGATTGTCCTATTTTGATGAGCCTGTGCAAATTGTAGCGTCAGTTTCCTGTTCTTACCTAATAGTAGTGGCACCCGGTGTGGTCTTCTGCTGCTGTAGCCCATCTGCCTTAAGGTTTGACGTGTTGTGTGTTCAGAGATGCTCTTCTGCATGCCTCAGTTGTAACGATTGGTTATTTGAGTTACTATTGCCGTTCTATCAGCTTGAACCAGTCCGACCATTCTCCTCTGACCTCTGGCATCAGCAAGGCAATTGCTCCCACAGAACTGCCGCTCACTGGATATTTTCTCTTTTTCGGACCATTCACTGTAAACCCTAGAGATGATTGTGCATGAAAATCCAGCTGTGTCTGAAATACTCAGGCCAGCCAGGCACCAACAACTATACCACGTTCAAAGTCACTTAATTAAATCACCTTTCTTCTCCATTCTAATGCTCAGTTTGAACTGCAGCAGATCGTCTTGGCCACGTCTACATGCCTAAATGCATTGAGTTGCTGCCATGTGACTAGCTGATTGGACATTTGCGTTAATGTCCTTTATTAGGACATGTGTACCAAATAAAGTGGCTGGTGAGTGTATGTTTGTGTACAGCTACAGACTTTAACTGTTCAGACAGTTACAGACTGTAACTATGCACAATATATCAGCCCCTACCCCCACCCTCACCTTATTTCTATCAACAGTTAGTATCTTGCTCAGGAGACGGCCTAGATGACAGACCGCTCTCAAAACATACATGATGTATGACTAAAGTGGTTGTGCCATGGTAATAGATGTTTCATTGTTTTTAGTGTATCAACAGTGTTACTGGAGTTTTTACAGGTGCTTGTGTCACTACCGACCTGAGAATGGTTTGCAATCTCACAAAATTGTGACACGAATCCCAGCAATCTGCTGCCACGTACGCACATACTATTGCTCTTTATCAGTGGTTGGTTTCTGACCACATCATCAATGTTGGCTGGATAGAAGTCGACGCTGAAGTAAACAAAACTAGGGAATGTCTTAGACTTGTGTAATTTTTCCGCTACACTGCAATGACACACTGCCTAACCACAAACAGAAATGTTCCACACAGGGTCTTCTTCATCCTAAGGGGCAAGGACATCTTCGACTTTGATTAGTTTTACAACCAGGGGCAAGTTTACACAACAGAAATTACAAATTCCCAAGTATTTGAGCAGCATAGAATAATTCTGTAGGCAGTGATTTCATTTTAGAAGTGCTTGCCATGGTTTTTGTGCAAAGAATCATGTTATTTTGTGCTGGCTTATGTGATTTTGATGTGGCACATATGTGGCATATTTTCCGTTGTCTTATTTTAGAAGAGAGTGGCATAAGGTTGTCTCATGTTGATTTCCACTAATATGACTACTACCATGGATATATATCGTTATTTTAGCAAAGAATGAAGCAAATAATTTTATCTTAGATGAACTATATGTATTCTTTGAAAAAGGCAAAATTCTTAATAATTTATATACCCCTGTCCTTTCTTCTCCAGTCCATAAAACACGAAAACAGCATAACCAAATTATGGGCTGTAAGGTGATGCAAATCAAGCACTCAAGCCAACATGCAGTACATGATAAAGACACATAATCCTACATTGTAATTACTTATGTTTCCAAAAATTATACCTTGTTATTCAGGTGTAAGTATGTCTATTGTAGATAATTATTATTATTATTATTATTATTATTATTTGTAGATAAAATTGCAAAAACAACAACAACAACATCTCAAACAATTGTTGGCAATAATAATAACTGGACATGTTTAATTTAATTTAACTACTGAATAGACAAAGTTTTTTCAGGCTATTCATTTAAGTCTTTCAGCACTGATATCTACAGTTTATCCATATGCTGTAAGCAACCTAGCCACTAGGGTGCACGCACCAGTGTATTTTAGTGCCGGTCCCTAGACCGGATAAATAGGGAGGGTTGCGTCAGGAAGGGCATCCGGTGTAAAAACTGCGCCAAATCAAATGATGCAGATCAAAAATAGAAATTCCATACCGGATTGGTCGAGGCCCGGGTTAACAACGACCGCCACTGGTGCTGTTGTCCAACAGGGCATTAGCGGAAATTGGACTACTGTTGGGACAAGGAGGAGGAGGAGAGGGGGGAAGAGAGTTTTGAAGCTGAAGGAGAGGAGGCAGAGCAGGAAGGTGGAGGTTACAGTTGGTACGTTGAATGTGGGCTCCATGACAAGTAAAGGGAGAGAGCTAGCTGATGCGATGGAGAGGAGGAAGATAGATATACTGTGTGTACAGTGGAAGGGGAGCAAGGCCAGGAACATTGGTAGTGGCTTCAATCTCTTCTATCATGGTGTAGACAGGAAGAGAAATGGAGTAGGGGTGATCCTGAAGGATGAGTTTAGTAAGAGTGTAGTGGAGGTAAAGAGAGTAAGTGACAGGGTGATCTGTGTAAAGTTAGAGATTGATGGGGTGATGATGAATGTCATCAGTGCTTATGATCCTCAGTTAGGTTGTGATGTGAAGGAGAAAGAAGAATTCTGGAGAGAGTTAGATGAAGTTGTTTTGCAGGTTCCTAAATAAGAGAGAGTGGTTATTGGAGCAGATTTAAATAGACATGTTGGTGGAGGGAACAGTGGTGATGAGGAGGTGTTGGGTAGATATGGTGTTAAAGAAAGGAATACGAAAGGACAAATGGTAGATTTTGCTAAAATGTTAAAGATGGCTGTAGTTAATACTTTAAGAAAAAGAAAGAATACAGGGTAACATAAGAGTGGGGGAAGATATACTATATCCTCTGTAGGAGACGAAACCTGAAAGAGGTTAGTGATTGCAAGGTGTTACCAGGGGAGAGTGTAGCTAAAGAGCATAGGATGGTGATATGTAGAATGGTTTTGGAGGTGAAGAAGAGGAAGAGAGTGAGAGCGGAACCTAAGATCAGGTGGTGGAAGTTAAAGGATGAGGACTGTGGTGTAAAATTCAGGGATGAGGTGAGGCAGGTACTGTGTAATGGTGGTGGAGTTCTGGATACCTGGGATGAGACTTCAAATGCAGTGAGGGATGTGGCTAGGAAGGTACTTGGTGTGACCTCAGGACAGAGTAAGATAGACAAGGAGTCGTAATGGTGGAATGAGGAAGTTCAGGAAAGTTTGAAAGGAAAGCGGTTGGCTAAAAAGAATTGGGATTTTCAGCGAGATGAAGAAAGTAGACAGAGGTACAAGGAGATGTGTTGTAAGGCAAAGAGAGTAGTAGCAGAAGCTAAAGAGAAGGCATATAGCAAGCTGTATGAGAAGTTAGACACTAAGGAAGGGGAAAAGGATCTGTACAGATTGGCCAGAGAAACTGTGATGGGCAGGATGTGCAGCAGGTTAGGATGATAAAGGTTAAAGATGGAAATGTGTTGTCTGGTGAGGAGAGTGTATTGGGAAATTGGAAGGAGTATTTTGAAGAACTGATGAATCAAGAGAATGTAAAGGAAAGAAGGTTAGAAGAGGTAGAGGTTGTGAATCAGGAAGTGCCTCAGGTGAGCAAGGAGGAAGTAAGGGCTGCAATTCAGAGAATGAAGTGTGGTAAGGCAGTTGGACCGGATGATATTCCAGTGGAGGCATGGAAATGTTTTGAAGAGACAGCAGTGGAGATTTTGACTGGGTTATTTAACAGAATCTTGGAAGGTCAGAAGATGCCTGAGGAGTGGAGACAAAGCATAATGGTGCCGATTTTCAAGAATAAGGGTGAAGTTCAGAGCTGTAGTAATTATAGGGGAATAAAGTTTGCTTTAAGAGTGTTCAAAGAGATGTATAGGGAAGGACAGAAGGAGTTACATTGTGTGTTTGTTGACTTAGAGAAAGCTTATGATACCGAGACAGGAGCTGTGGTATTGTATGAGGAAGTCAGGAGTAGTAGAAAAGTATGTGAGGGTAGTGCAGGATATGTATGAGAACAGTGTGATAGCAGAGAGATGTGCAGTAGGAATGACAGATGGGTTTAATGTGGGGGTAGGACTACATTAGGGATAAGCCCTGAGTTCCTTCCTGTTCGCAATTGTCATGGACAGACTGATGGGCAAGGTTAGGCAGGAGTCCCGTTGGACTATGATGTTTGCTGATGACATTGTGATCTGTAGTGAGAGTAGGGAGCAGGTGGAGGTGAGCTTGGAAAGATGGAGATATGCTTTGGAGAGCAGGGGAATGAAAGTGAGCAGAAGTAAAACAGAGTACATGTGTGTGAATGAGAGAGCAGATGGTGGACAGGTCCAGTTACAAGAAGTTGATTTGGTGAAGGTTGACGAGTTTACCTACTTAGGGTTGAGGGTACAGAGTAATGGAGGAAGTGCACTGTAAAAAACAGAACTTAAAATTGCTCGCCTTACAATGATTTTTAGTTTAGCTGAGCCCAAAATAATTAATTGCACCATAAACGATAACAAAGTAATTGGATCAGCTTACTTTATTGAGTTTCTTGTTAAAAGTTGATCTGACCTTACAACCTGCATTGTCAAAATATACAAATTGTAGTTGAACCCTAGTTAAGGCCAGGCCAACTCCTCTGCGCATGCTCAATTTGACTCCTTGTTGAGAACGGGGCGGGCTTTGCGATTGGACTCCGGACATCTTGAAATGGATTTCACCTGCGGCAAGCAGCGACCTACGCTACTCTGTAAAAACGAAAAAGTCGAGAAAACTCAAAATTTCAAGACAACTTACTGCACTCGATTTTTGAGTTTTGATCCCAACTCAAGCTCTTAAGTTTTTAAGAAATTCACTTACAGTTGAGCCAACTTATTATTTCTTGTTCCAACCGTCCAAATGTGAGTATTTTGGTTGAAATACTACCTTTGTTGCAGAAAGGTATAATAAACGCGTTAATTTAACTGTTTTGTCATTTGTCTTATATGACACAACTTCAGTTAGCTATTCTTAGTATTAAATTTAGAGATTTATGTACATGTGAAATATACATTATCTCAGCACCATGTCGCCCGCGGGCTTGTTTTAAAAATAGCTCACTATAGTGCCACGCACCAAAGCGCTGCATTGTTTGTGTTTCTGCTACTATTATAGATTGTCCGCGGTTACTAGCGGTCTTTCCGCTTAGCAATTGACACTCGCACACGCACAACTTTTGTTCGCCACCCCTGCATTATCTGAAAAAGATATTGTAGCGTCGGGCCAATGGGGGGTACCAGAGGGTGACATCATTACCCATGAGCCCTTGCGGCTCCTGCCCTGTTATGCGTATTATGTGGTGTTTATGTCTGTATAGTGTTATATATTATTGATTATTATTAGTTAAGTCACCCCGGTCCATTTTTTAATGTACATGTGCATTATCCGAGTTCCCCCTCCATGTATGTGTAACGTTGTCATCTTCATGACCTCCCCCTGTGTTTCATGTGCAAGGCCAAATTATTTAAGGCCTCGAGTTTGATCTAATTGTGCCTGTGAGTGCCAATTTTCTTGCAAGGTGAGAATAAAACCTCTGTTCTTGATAAGAATGGACTTGTCTGTGGCCTTTTTCTCCCACACCACGCCACAATATAATAAGTTGGCACAACTCCTGGTATGTAACTTACATTTTGAGGTTCATATACATGGCTAAGATAAATGATCTGAACAATATACAGTAAGTTAGCATAACTTTAATCATTTGGAATTATTTGTAGGCAATACTTAAAATCTGAAGTTTATATATCTGTGAAAAATAAATAATTGGAACAAGAAATAATAAGTTGGCTCAACTGTGAGTGAATTTCTTTTGGGATCAAAACTCAAAAATTGAGTGCAGTAAGTTGCCTTGAAATTTTGAGTTTTCTCAACTTTTTCGTTTTAACAGTGTGAAAGAGAGGTAAAGAAGAGAGTGCAGGCAGAGTGGTGTGGATGGCATAAAGTGTCTGGGGTGATCTGTGATAGAAGGATGTCGGCTAGAAAGAAAGGAAAGATCTATAAGACAGTAGTGAGACCTGCTATGTTTTATGGACTGGAGACTGGAGGATCAGCACATGTAGCATGTTTTGGAGATAAAGTTAGAGAAACAAGATTGAGATGGTTTGGACATGTACAGAGGAGGGAAGAGTGTCAGAGCGGGAGATGTAGGAGATGGAATCCCCCACGGATGTTTTAAGGTAGCAAACCCAAGCGCCTTGTCCGTGCACTGAACGATAGTACACACGCGAGAAAACAAAGACAAGTCGCGCTGTATTTTCAGTGCCGACGTCGAGGGTGAACTGAAAGTAATCACGGAGAAACTCGACTCGTAAAACAGGGGAGAACTGAAAGTAATCGCAGAAATACTCAACGCATATAACAGGGGAGAACTGAAAACAATCGTGGAAATACTCCACGCATAAAAGAACAAGCAGAAAACCAAAGAGAAACAAAGGACGCCAGGGGAAGTAGCTGGCTGGCTGGCAAACGCCGCGAGGAACAAAAAACCCTTCCCAAAAACCAAAACCAAACGGACAGGAAGAATAACAGTGGGAGGAAAACTTGAGAGAGGCCAGGGAGCAGCGGGCTCCTCCTGGTGGCGACTGGAGGAGCCGCCCTGGGTCCAGCCCTGACAAAGAGAGTTATATTGGTAGGAGGGTCTTGAGGATGGAACTTCCAGGCAAGAGGAGGAGAGGTAGACCTAAGAGGAGGTTTATGGATGCAGTGGTAGAGGATATGAGAGTGGCTGGTGTGTCAGTGGAGGACACTCAGGACAGGGCCAGATGGAGGAGTTTGATCCGCTGTGGCGACCCCTAAACAGGAATTGCCGAAAGAAGAAGATCTCTATACTCCCTTTAAGCGCAATGTACCTGTCACCTTATAACCCCTGACCCCTCACTTTGGGCGTGTTTCTGCTGTCCGTGTCTAGTTCTGTCCATATACATATTTCCGTGGGTGTGGGTTTATATGAGTGTGTTCATCGTTCTCACACGGGAATAGTGTTGTTCATCTATTTAATGTGCATTTACGCAGTGCCCTGTAGTCGTTGTATGTCGTGACTGTGCACTTCGTGCACTTATGTGTACGTCACCACTCGTCATTATTCTAATAAAACATTGTTTGTGAGTAACATCCTTGCCTTGTCGTACTGCCTGACCCTCCACGTTACAGTACCTCCCACAGCTTGTGGCAATAAACCTGCCAGTAAACACCATGACTGAAAAACATGAGGGGAAACAGACACACATGAAGAACGTATATTTGGAATGAAACAAATGCTATCTGGGTGTGTTAAAGGCATCAGGATCCATTAGGTGTCAACAGCACTTAAACATTACATTATAATGCTGCACCAACAACAGTGTTAAAACAGAACAGAACAATAACTTATCTTCACCTGCATGTATAGGCAAACTGTCTTCAGGAGACAAATGCACACATTTCATGTACTACATTTTTCCTATGTTAAATAATGTATTTCATTTTCTTAAGAAGTCAAGAGATTATTTCAATATTAATTTGATGGCATTGTCTTTTAGTAGCTCAACTTCAAATGGCTGGGGTAGCCTTCCACAAGTTTCCAACAGAACTTCACTGGAAATTTTGCCATTCCTCCTTATATAACTGGTGTAGCTCAATTAGATGTAAGTGTTTTTTTAATTATTTCAACAATGGATAAAGTGAAAACTAATTATTGACAAACGTGGAATTTTATTAGAAGTTTTAAGGTTTTATCAGGTTTTAACTGTCAATTGTTCTAGGTGCCAGTAGAACAGTTATCCTGACAGTGGTTATCTGATAATCTTGTCAGATGTTGGGTTTCAGCACAGAGGTTGGTGGTTTGATAACCACTTTAATGTTAGTTCATGTACTGGTTAGAGTTGATGTTATCGGTTAGTGGGGAGTGCCCTAACATTCAGAAGCAGCCAGAATTCATGAAATCACAATTGGTACATGTTCTCTAATCCATGCACTTCATTGACACTCCTTTTCTTGCAGCTGTCATGCTCTGGAAACAAAACTATCTCCTTTGGATGCAAGAGTCTCAGACCATGGAGACCCTGTCAAAGCGATCAATGTGAAACACATTGCTTTTTCAACCTGCTTGTGACAGTTTTTAATGAAGGCCAGAGCAATAAGAAATGTGGTGTGCTAATTAACAAGCTTCTTTAAAAGAATCTAATCGCTACTCTGAGATTTTCTATAAGAAGTGCTCCCTTGATTTTGATACACTGCTTTTTTGCCAAATATTGTAATATTGTAATCAGATGCAAATGCTGCATCAGTCAAAATTCTTTACATTCTTCACTGTTCATTTCTGTTTTGTCAGGAGTCTCTGATAAGTGTTTGATTTTTTAAAATGCAGCAGAAAATATGTCATGACCCTAAGCAGAGAGGAAACTTTAGGGCCCATTTCTGTTGCTTTTGTGAGCCATGACAGACTTCATCAGCAGGAATAAATGGTTCTCATCAGTCAGTAATTCACAGCTTTGATGAATACTACATATGAACACACACCCCTGCCACCCTGTCTCATTAATATATGCCTAAAACAACCCTTCTGAACCAAACTCACAGTGTCCTTATGGCCATAGTGTGCAACTGTAGACTCAGTGGTAGGCAGCACGATAGTGAGGTATAGTGAGGATCTTATCAATGGAAGGTGTGTGGGTTCTGGCATCTGAGTAAGAACTCACTGAGCATTGGCTCATTCCACCATTCCTCACTAGCCAGTACATGCATGCACATATGAGTATGTTCTTGGTGTTCTTTATTAGAAGTTGTAGTCATTAAACTACTAATTTAAAAACCTAATCTAAATCCCCATGATATGTCAAATTACAGGCTAATTTCTAACTAGAAAAAGCAGTTGTGTCACAAATATGTGCCTTTTTGCAGAAAAATCATCTCCCTGAATTATTGCAGTCTGGATTTAGACCACATCACAGCACTGACTGAGGTAGTTAATGATCTTTTAATCTCCTGTAACATATTAACCAGGCAGACAAGGATCCAAATGCAGAGGAAAGCCGCCTTTAATAATAGTGAGAATACACAGCACTGACTGACGCGAAACTCTGCTCAGAGCTTGATCTACAGGGGTGCTGTATGCGATGTCAGGACAGTCTAGGGTCACGCCGGGAAGACAGAGGCCAGAAGGTACAGTAGGGCTAGGCGGGGAATGAGGCAATTGCTTGGGTCAAACGCTCAGTATGCGACAATACGTAGTCGACAATCCTTCGCAACCCCGGAAGTATGAAGTGGAAGTTTAAGTAGTCGTGAAAAGGGGTGGGGTAACGAACAGCAGGTGAAACAAATCTTCAAAGTAGAGACCATGTGCTGTTTCTAACATCTTCCCTAAGAAAGGATATGTATCTTTCTTACTGTCAGATCATTGTGCTGTTTTCGACACCACTGACCACATCATATTACTGGATAGACTGTAAACACTCATTGACATTAGAGGTGTACACTCCTGTTTCAAATTGTATCTGACAGATTGTTCATACTTAGTGAATGCTCTAAGCTCTCAAATGTACAATACGGTGTCCCACGTTCTCTTTCTAAATCCCGATAAGACTGATCTCACCTACATGAAATTGTTACCAGGAGGGGTGTAAAATGGACACAAATTAAGTATTATATCGCAATTGATCGATCGCCAGTGGTTGGCGCCACAGCGAACTAGTAACTCATTGAATCATAGATGTGGATCAGAGGTAAATAAACTAGATTTCTTTTTCCCATGTGAGAAATCTGATGTGTGGCGTGAGAGCGTGTGAAGACAGTCAAATGCGTGTGTCTCACGCTCAATGCGTGAGAGTTGGCAACCCTGCTGATACTGCCTATGAATGGACTGATACTGCCTACGGACGAGCCAATGCTGCTAGCCCTGATGTTGCAAGTAGATGATTTTGTGTTGCCATCTCATAATTAGCAACATGTATTAAAACCACATTGTTGACTGCCTCTGTGTTGGTCACTGTTTAATGCATAGCTTTTTCTGTTTGTATTGTGGCTGTGGTGCTCCTGTTTATATCCGGTCTTCCATTTGTATGAAACAAAAATACACATCATTTTTTATTAATAAATACGTTTTCCCTCAAAGGCTGTGTTCACATTATAAACATATTGTTCAGTTCCAATTGTTTTTATTAATTCTAATCAATTATTAGGTTGATCCAACACAGTATTGTATAAATGATTATTAGTGTCACTGTAGGCTGATCCCAGCATTCAGGGGACATGCCCACTTCCAAAAACACCTCCATAGCATCAATCCCCTGTTCACAGTCTCCCATCTACTGACACGCCCCTCAATACTCATGCACCTGTTACTAATTTGTTCTGCCCTTTAAATAGGATTGCCACCTAGGTCTGACAAAAAACAAGGACACTGTCATACGCGAACGTAAATCGTTGACGGGTGGGGGGTGGCGAACGAAAATTGTTCACGGGGGGGTGGCGAACGTAAAATGTTACCGGGGGCGGGTGTAAAATGGACACAGCGAGAAAAAAGACGGATTTTAAGTGTGCAGAAACAGTCTAAATAGTCGTTTGAACTAACCTAGTAAAAACCGGGACATTAAATTTTTTTTTTTTTTTTTGCCGGGACCGAATATTAAAAAGAAGAAAAACCGGGACAAACCGGGACAGCCCGGGAAAACCGGCACAGCAACGTGAAAACTGGGACAGGTGGCAACCCTACCTTTAAAGCCTCACAGGTCCCACTGTTCAGTGCTGTGTATTCCTTGAGCCTGCCTTGAGATAGCTAGAGTCATACACACCCTGAGATCAATGGCATACTCTCCATGTGCCTCAAGTATTGCTTGGGACTCTTTATTGTAGCATCTTTTGTTTTGCTATTATGTACATTAAAGACATACCAGCTCCCATTTCACCTACTGCTGCTTTCCTCCCATTACAATTAGCTTTTAGCAATAGCTAAAGGCATTTTTAAATAATGTCCATTTAGTAGCTGTTACTATGAACAGATAGTAAATTGACTGGATATATAAAGAAAGTTACAATTACAATTACATTTACAATAAATACAATTGTATAACTGCCTAATCTATCAAATATTAATGTAAATGTTTGCTGACTAGCTCGTAGCATTACATTGTTCCAAATAAAAAATAGTTCCTTACCCAACTGAAGCGTCTTTCTCAGTATTGTATTCCTGAATAAAGTCAAACAAAGCAAGAATGGGACAATATGGCTACCTTTCTAACTTTTCCAACTTTATTAATTTATTTTCTTATGTTCCAACCTGGCATCAAATTGTAACAACAAATTAGTGAACTTAAGAAAAAAGGCATGAAGTTTTAACTCTACTCCCAAGAACTTAAATTGTAAAATGTTTAAGTGTGAACAGCTTTGAAAGGACAAAATGAATATACAGTGCCTACAAAATTAATTATTTTCCCTCTTGCATAAGTGAAATTCATTACAGTTGGGTACTTTAAATTCACTATAATAAGTAATATTCAAACAATAAAAGGGTCCTTATAGACATAAAAGACAGTTTCATTCAAAAGTCAAAGGTTTCCAGACTTAGTGTCCAAATAATATGAATGGACATTTTGAATTTTCTGTGACCTGGAATCTTTTGACCATCCTAATTTATTTATTTTTCCTTTTTATGCCAGATGTATAATTTAGCAACTTACATAAGGTTTGGACCCAGTTTGGGAAAAGCACTCTTCATGTAAATGTGGCTTTTATCTGAGTCTACGCCAAAGTTATATTTCACATATTAATCTGTAAAATAAATTCAAACATACATAATAAAGTGCTAATTTCTCCACCAGTAGCAAAAAACAGCATATGGTGTTCCAGTTCCTAGTTTGGGAACCTCTGCACTAAGTGAAATACATTCAAGAAATGTTCAATAGAAAAAAAATAAACTGTCCTTAATTCTAAGCAATTAACAAAGCAAAACAAAACATTGTGTGAGTCCCAAACTTCTTTAAAGTTACATTTCTTAACAGTACAAACAATGCTGTTCAATTGTATGAACTGTTCCTTGATCAAACACATACATAGCTAAAATGGTATCAAATCAGTATCATTAGTAACTTTCTGAGGGTTAGTGGAAATGTACACTAGTCGCATGAACTCGCAAGTGGAAAAAACAATACCAACGTAATTTGTTGAGTGGATTGCAGATTGGCTACCGTGAATGTCAATCAAAATACAACCGTCAGTGCAGATGTGCGATTCATCTACTACTATTTTATGTGACGCGATCTACGCACATTCCTCGACGTAATGAGCACCCCTGCAGTAGACAGTAAATTTTCTTGCAGTTCCTAATATGTCCAGCCAAAAGATTATGGGAACCTCTGCTTAGTAGCATTCAAGTACACAATCTGCTTTATTCACCAAACTGTACAGAATAGCTATACAAAAATCATCATAAACTACAGTAAATGTCAATGGTAAAAGGATCAGATTATATGAAATTCTTAACTTCTCTTTAGCACTCTGAGTGAACTGCGGAAAAATTTACCTGACTATGTATTTGCGGCTGTGCGAAAAAGTGGTCAGAGGTACATATAACCCATGAGACCAATTTGTGAAAAGGTCCTCTTCTCTCCAAGATTCGTCACAAGGCAGCTAATGGCAGCTTCTCTCTGCTATGGTTTCAAATAAATATATATAATGTATTTTATAAAAATCTGATCTACTGCAGTGATGCCAAATTTACCTGAATAAATCATTTGTTTGTTTGTAATATGCATTTAAAAAGTTATTTTATATTTTTAAATGACTTGCCCTTAATGTACTTAATCTTTGGATCTGCAACTCCTTCTTTTGAGTGGACTAAAGGTCAAAGTGTGACGGGCGGGGTGAGCAACTAAAAAGGAAGCGATCACACCAAGTCTCAGGGAAAAAGGATGGTTTAATATGTAAAGTGCGCAAACCAAAACCCGTGAACTGATCCGAATTAAAGATATAATAACCAGCGGTCAACTGGTACAAAGACAAGACATATATAGACGAACAAACGACCCTCAGGTGAGACGGAT
The DNA here is from genome assembly GCF_052324685.1 of Brachyhypopomus gauderio. Lineage (NCBI taxonomy): Eukaryota > Metazoa > Chordata > Actinopteri > Gymnotiformes > Hypopomidae > Brachyhypopomus > Brachyhypopomus gauderio. The sequence continues at coordinate 9,308,583 of NC_135228.1, forward strand.
CGCGGGCTCCGCCCACCTGAGGGACGAACACAACACCACACCCACAGGACAAGCTGCTGCTGTAGACGGGGGAGCGACCAGTAGGGGGCCCACCGTACCGTGACACAAAGGGAGAAATTTTGGGGTGCAGTGGACAGATTTGACCTAAAAGGTTGATTACGTTTTCAATTCTTCATTCATCTGCTGGCCAAAAAAGGAAACATGAAGTGTAAAATCAAAAGCTAGCATTTGTTCACACAGTAAGTTAGTTAGCCCATTTTCCAAATGTTAGTATTCTTATCTTTGCTGCTTTAAAAAGCGCAGGCCATCACTTCATGAAGTCAGTGATGGCAGGGGTCTCATTAATTATTTCCTGCCTTTGAAGACAGATACCAAACCACCAGTTACCACCACAGTTTTACAGTTTTCTCAGTTACCCCATTGGTTTCCTTTTTTCATTACCTCACTTAGGAGCTCCACTCTCTCTATTTCTAAATGTCCAGTAGCTACACCTTGAATGTGAGGATGTAGGTATGTAGCCCTGGGTTAGGTTCTTCCTTTTGGGTTTTCCACCTGGGAGGAGACAGGCAATTATGGAGCTAGCCAAGACCTGGTGAATCAGGCATATACAGGGGCACCCTGCGGCCCTTGGAGAAGTTCATGCAGTGCGGCTAACCTCAGTGCAACAGCATGGGTAGCAGTGCTTGGAGTTGGACTGCTCTTAAGGTGCTTGTGCTTAAGGTATGTTGCATTTTTTTGGTATACCATGCTTTAAGTATATCTGAAATGTCTTGCTCTGCCCCATAGTGAGAGACAAGTATAGAGGAGACACCTCGGTTCTGACCTCGGTTCTGGATAGCTGAGCTTGTTGGTGAGCACAGCCGAGTTGGTGTACTACCAGGCCCATTGACAGTCTTGCTGAGGCCCGGGACAAAAAGCAGACAATCCTTGTGTTAGGTCATATAGTATATAATATAGCCACACATCAAAGCTGTTTCTAACAGCTGACTGGTTTATATTTGACGCGTCGCGAACGGTGAAAATGACGTAATCGCGGTGGCTCCACCCGTGCACGAGGTCCTCACGTGCTGTCGATTCACGAGGTCGTGCACCTCTCGAATCTTGTAACTTCGTGCGCACCGCGCCTCAGCGCAATGAACAAAGTCATGTTTGCAGGGTTCATACACCTTTATAAGGTGGAATTCAAGCACTTGTACGTCACTTTAAAGGTCCATTTCAATATTTCCCAGCACATTCAACTTAATTAAGTTAAATATTTATACATATACTCGAAATAATTAGCTTTTTATCACATTATTTAATGGTTGTTTATTTTCAAACTGTTCAGTCAGATAGCTATTTGTTGTGAAACGAAGTAGTTACAATTTCAAGCATTTTCAAGTACTTTAGCCTAAATTCTTTCAAACCTGGAACACAATGCAACATTAAAATTTGTCAGGTAAATGTTTTTCCTTTCTATTCTGCGCTCCAGATTTCTGTTTACTTTAACTATCCACCACTGTATTTCCCGCTGTTGGGCAGGTACCAGCCGGCTACAGTCGGTGCTGGATCAAACCATTTTTCAGTGAGAGGCGGGGGTGTATGCACTTAATGGAAAATATGCAGATAGGTAAAAAACATATACTGTATATTTTAGCCATTGAGTTTATTTTGAGTACAACATTTTTTATTAATGAAAGATTTCAAGATTATATTTAAAATTATAGACTTTAAATAAAAAAATAAATTGCTGGCCTCTTTGTTGGGCCCCCCTGACCCTGGGGCCCGAGACAACAGACCCGGTTGTGCCCCCCTGTCGACGGGGCTGTGTACTACCGCCACATTCAACACTCTTATTGTGTGTACTGTGACCATGTATGGAGGTATGGTGCTGGATATATGTGTGTATTTGGGTTTTTATTTCTGGTACATTACCTAATGTTGCATATTAGTAATGGTAACTTATTGAGCTTGCAGCTAACAGCATGATTGCCTGGGTTGACACAAACGCCAAGCCTTTGACATTAGTGCTTGGGTGAAATCAGGTAGGCCTATGTTATTTTTCTTAGTAGTGTTCTTGTATATCAAGTATCTGCTCAAACTAAATGATTGTTTGAGTGCAGCCACTAGCTTCCTTGGCTAGCTACTCTGAGCCTCTTGGTTATGCTTTTAGTCTTTGACAATTGTTTGTTAATGATGTAAGTTGGGGGAAATTATAATGATGTGCCTTACCATCTAGGGACACAGAGGTGCACCCTGTTAGTTGAGCAAGAGTATTTTGCTGGCCCTTGACATTGTTCCTCCTGTATGGCCACAGTTGATGTTTGTGATGTGAACATGTACCACACTTTGTCACTTTGTATGCATTCTTTAGGAGTGATATGGCAACTGGCGTGTCTGCTGCTTTTCCTCTATTTTTTTGTGTACCATTTTATTTTATTCTTTTATAACTGTTAGACTGCCCCTTATGTTGCCGGGTTTCAAATCTCAGGGTTTTAATCATGGGTAGGTAAGGCTGGGCCTTCTTGGGAGTAGCAACTATTTGTAGTATAGGTATTGGCTGTTAAGAGTCATTCACAAACTAGAAGCCCAAAGGCCTATACTGTTGGTACTGTTGGACCAATCGTTTTTTTTTTTTTTTTATATGAGTCTACTGCTTTTAGGGGGCTGGGGATACCAACTAAGGGTGAGTCTTCTTGGTGTGCTTATTGGTGTGATTAGTGTAATATAGTGTGAGGCTGCTGTACTTGGAGTGCATTGTATGGTGTGTAGGGGGGCTTAATCACGTGAGCAATTGAATATCATGAGTTGGTTCCCAGTTTCAATATCTGTGTAGGCCCGGTAAAGGGAAATCCTATTTTAAGCATTTAGGTGGTCTTTTCTGTTTTTTGACTTTGATGCAACCTTCAGAAGGAAGTAAAAAAAATTATTTTCCTAAAACCCGTGTTGATTCACATTCCTTGCGGAACTCCCCTCTTGGTCCAGGGTTAAACCGAGGGGTGGCGTAGTCCGGTATTATGCATGAGAGGATGCCATAGGTGATTTACTTTAGTCTTTTGTGGGGTTTTTCTTTCAAAATTTTCATTGCAGGAGTCTGTGTGTAGCTTTTCTCTTTAGCAAGTTCACATGGAGTTCAGGACAGCCAAGACCTCAAAGTTTGGATCTGAAGTTATTCATTTTAAATTGCATCGATCCATAACACCCATTAAAGGACCCTGGCTCTTTGAGGCAGGGGTGCTTTAGAATCAGGGCCGCCACTACTTGACTCATCTGCAGACCTGATGGATAAGCATTGTAGTCATAAATATCTTCTGCTAGTTTTCCAAGAATGTCTGCCAGTAGTTGGATGAGGTCTTTACTGCTGAAGAGTCCCATCCTTTTTGCGATTTTCATTGTCTGACAATCTCTGTGCTAGAAGTAAAGGGTAAGGAGTTATAAATTCTGAGGGTGGACACTGAGAACAGTGGCCTGGGCTATCTTCAGTGATGAGACAGGCAGTGTCACTACTTGGCACAGAATAGACACAAGACTGATCCTCACAAGACTGATCAAGGAGGAGCACAGCCATCAGTCTCGTCATGTCAGTCACATCAGTCATGGAAGTTGCTGCAGGTGTGGTCCAGGACCCTTTACAAATAAAGGAAGCAAATGAATTTAAAGAACAGCAACCAAATTCCTATAACACATTAAAAATAAGAGATGAAAGAACTACAGAATCGAAAAAGCAATCCTAAAGATATGTTTTTAGAAGCTTCTTATAAATAGATACAGATGTGTGTGTGTGTGAATTATTTATTAATTACTAAAGATTAATGAACATTTTATCAGTCATGATCTGAGGGTAGAATTCCTAGGCTGTAGCTACAGTAACCTAATAGTTTTGGATATATTTGCCATGATGTCATGGTAGGTCTCCTAGCACAGGGGAGACACACACAGCACCCTGCGTCACTGCTAGGCGTCTCCCTTGCTCAGTCACCCACCTACTGACACACGCCCTCATTATTTGTTTTGCACCTGTAGCACATTGACTCTGCCATTTAAACCCATCTAGGTTCCGTTGTACAGTGCTGAGTATTCGACTTACCTGCTCCCGAGACGTCCCGAGAGGTCTTCACTGCCCTATGGATTTCTTATGTGCTTCATGTGCTTTTATGTGCTGTTTATACTGTGCTAAGCCCTGTAACCATTGTGAGGCTTTCCTGTTCGTTTGTTAGACATTACACTCTTAAATGCCTCTTTACGCTGCTCAATGCCATCACAGATTACCAATTTAATGAATAAATGCAATGTCAAGTCAAATTTATTTATATATATTTTACATGTTGTCAGAAAGCAGCTTTACAAGCGCATGGATCCAGATCCCTAATGAGCAAGCCAGGGATGACAATGGCAGGGAAAAAAACTCCCTTAGAAGTTTAGTGATTAATTAAAATAACCAATTTAAATATTGTAAGGGTAAATAAGTGAAAAAATTAAGGGTAATGAACTATGAATTATTTAACAAAAATTCCATAAACCAGTAAACCAACCAAGAAGTTACTGTGATTAAGTAAATGAAAACTACTAATGGAAATGCCTTGGAAGGGAAGATTCTTAACTGATGGGATCCTGGTGGGAAGGTTCCTGTGGCTACTATTTGGACTCAAGATGTATTTCTGCACAAGACTAAGGCTGACTCCCAGAGATTAGCATGTGAATGAAGGAGAAAGGCCTACTTTGAGCTTGATGATGGACCAGTGACCAGTCTGTTCACATGACAGGAGGTAATTATTCTGTGTGATGGTGATCCAAATGAACCACATGTAATTTTATACACTTCTGCCCTGTTGATGACCCTGGTTTCCTGCCCAGAGGTGCTCAAAGGACAATGAAACGAGCCAGTCCAATTTCTCACAAGGCATTGTGAAATGTTTCAAAGGTGCTTACAGGTGAGTGACTGCCTGAACCGCCAGTGATGTAGACTACTCTAATCTTGGATTTTGAGATTAATAAATTTTCATTTTTTTCAGCCAAACAGAATACTGTAGTACCATATACTGAGTAATAATTTCATAAACAGATGACATGGAAAAACATGGAACACAAAGGCAATACAGTATAGGCACTATGTTGGGCTGTGTTGTAGGCATTGCAATGCTGTGATCTCCTTCTCAAAATAATCTGAAATTTAGTATTGGAGAGGCTCAGAGAGCTGGCTCCTTTGGGAAGAGTTATAATCCAATAACTCAGAATATGGAGTTTTTAAGAATCATGGTATATCTAAAAACTATAGAATGTGAGTCTATTCCAGAATTCCAAGGGGCTTGTTTTTCAGTTCACTAGGTTGGCTTGGTTTGGGAGCCATAAAGTTGGGCCGTGTGTCCATATAGAAGCTTTAAAATTCCCAAACCAAAAGGTTTGGAGACCTGAAATAGTGGAGCAGCTCCGATCTGGTGATGCTGTGTGGATTTCAGGCAGTGATAACAGGTCATCCAAGAGGAGTGTTTTTAGGCTCAGTCAAAGGGGAACTAGTGGGTACTGGTTCTCCATGACTCGCCATGATTAAAGTGCAAACAAAAAAATGAATTTAAAGCTCTGAACATCTTGCAGATTTACACTACAGCGACTCATACAGGAAAGATAGCTATATCTGGAACATACAGTACATGAACTGAATAAGAGTCATAATATTTCTTTCTCCAACCAAGTAAAATGATAGTGTACATGTCTGATAGTGTCTGATAGCTCAGCTCTAGGACTTTCCCAGTACAAGTGTTCTCAGGTATATTGCTCCTCAGGTGTTCCAATGACCAATTACTCAGGTTTTTCACAATTAATCCAACATTCTCATCATAACTATAACTACATTTCTATCAACTAGAACACCTGTATAACCATTAGCCAAGATCATTTTGCTAGAATATAAATGTCTATTGAGAAAATGTAGCCTGCAGTGCCACCAGGATATTGTCTCTCAGTACACTAACATCCACTGTATACAGTGTTGTTGACCTGTACTGGTATCTTGTTGGTTAAAAGCAAACATCAACTCAAAAGCAATTTTTGCCACAATGTCCAAAGTGATAGCCAAAGGGCCATATTTTCTGAAAAGATCTCGGTAAAGTTCCAGAAAATTATGTTTCAAAATTAGTTCATAACAAGTTTCTCTTTTTAAATCATGGAGAAACCTTTGTCTGTGCCCAGATATCTTGCTCTCTAAGTAACAAATAGTCTATTCTCTATGGGTCTGGCTTACAACAAGCTCAACAATGTCTTTAAGCACAGGTAGCACTTCCCATGCTGGGTCACCCTCAGGGATTTTTGATCCAGCTGTATGTGGCAGAAAGTTGCAGTAATGTCCAGTTTTCATGGGCATTCACCTTTGTATGCCACAAAGTTCACAGGAATAGGCTGTGATGCATCTGCCTTGTCTGACCATTTACAGTATAGCGGAACTCTTCAAAGAACTGTCTCTGAATTAACAATCTGAGGCACAGTGCCATTTCTAGAGGCATTATACTTTCAAAGAGTATCATTCAACATACAACTCACCAGGTAACGAGACAAAACAAAAAGATTTATGTTTTCCTGTAAGTGCACACTGCCTATTCACACACAAATCAATCTGTCCTGTACAGTCTGAATTTGCAGTGTGTGCTGTTAGTCCTGGGTGGGAATTTCTGTGTTCTCACTTCATTTGTCTGAACGTCTGACAACTCAGGCAAAATCTGCAGACATGTGAACAGGAAAAGCTTTCAGCAACTCCTCCCACAGATTGTCTGCAACGATACTAAACACTGTGGGTTCGACTCTCCTCCTCAGTGTTGGACCATACAGTACTTCTTCCTCTAAGATCTTTGAGTGGTGGCTCAAAAATAACCCTGTAACCAATATTCCTCATAATCTCGTCTTTGCACAGCCTTGTAAATTGGAGCTGAAAGAGGACATCAGGTAAAACCTGATACACAGTGTGTTTATTCCTGCAAGTACCAAGAGTTCTGTATTCTTCAAAATCATCCACATGTCCACAAAGTGTTTCTTAAAATATTCCTTTCTTTTGTAGGCAGAGGTAAGACGACCACCACTACTCAAATCAGAGCTAATCATAGGCACAGAAAAGATTCTTTACCACTTTTGACACAATGACCTCATCAATTTTACAATTGTACATCCAGCAGACTGTAAAAGGTATTTAATGATGAAAGTAGAGTCTGAATGATAGATAAAAATCAACTGCTGTACAACCTCATCAATAGATCTGTTGGGTACATTAAATATACTCTCTAATTTCAAAAAAGAAGTGAGCTTTTTTCAATCAGCTTTGTGTCACATTACCATCTTCAATGTCATCAATATTAGGTTGATCATCCTGATTAACTGAATCATTGCAATCAGCTGTATTTTTTGGGCCTAGCGGGTCTTCTTTCAAGTATTCTAACAAGTGGGGAGGATGTTTGTGACTTCGGTGGGAAGCAAAAGTTACATAGAATTTTTAAATTGCAGTTGCACTTCCTTTTTTGCAGAACTTGATGTTCTTTTTCAGTTAACTATTTCAGATGATGTCACTGTTTCTTGGGTTGAATGTTTTAAAAGTAAAAAGACTACCATTGGCTACCATGGCAGTGATGCAATCAATGTTTCAACTCTGTTTTGGTAGTCTTCCTATTCGCAAGTTCAGTGAATTATGTTGACATCAAGAAACCATTTTTGTTATGGTTACCAACGTCACAAAATATGAATGAAATAATTCCTGTTTAAGATCAAGAATGAAAATTTATCACATATTACTAAATGTCATGTCAAAACAAAACATGTTCAGTAAGAAGTGAACCATAAATATGTCCAATTATATTTAAGTGAATGAAGTGAATGCAAGATGTAAAATGGTGCAATGCTATAATACACCAAACCATACTGTTACATTTTACCAAAGGATATGCCCTAAACAGCATGCATGGAAAGTGATGTGCATTACAACAAAAGTTAAAATTAAAGTATCTTTTCAGAATACAGCATAGAAATGTGTCACGGTTCAGCCCCTGACCCTAGCTAGTTTAAGACAGCCAAACCTCACTATAATCACACTACGGGTAGAGTTGATTGTATCAAATGCTATTTGTGTCCGCACAGCCCTGAAAAAAAGGTTCAGATTTGGATAACTTTTGACTGGTACTGTGACTAGCAGCAAACAAACATTTAAGGCACAGAGCTTAGTTTGTCTCATCAGGCAGTGAATGAGAATTCAAAATCTAACCAAACAAAACTCACATGAGGCAACAGACATCTTGCACCAATGCACTTTCAATGGAGCACTTACACTGATCTACACAGCATGTAGATAATAAAAATCTAACAATAAAGGTTAAAATATAAACCATTTTACATAAATACCATTTAATACAATTAATAGTAGCTACTACTACTACTACTAATACCTCACTATAACTGATAATAATAATAATAATAATAATAATAATAATTGTGACGCTGGGGTGCTGGAGCAAGGACGAGACACGAGTCCAGGTCTCCGATCCAAACGACACGGTTTTTATTTTGAATATTGCGCAACGGCGCACAGAAAACATTCACAGGCACACAACGTGCAGACTATAGACAATGACGAGCACAGGACACTGCGCGAGCGCACATTAAATAGACAAACCACATTAGCCCCACGTGATCACGAGACGATTCACAGGTGAGACTTATTAATCACACAACAAAACCCTACCCACGTATATACACTGACGCAGACAAAGCACGTGGACTACGTTGACACACGCCCAAAAGGGAGGGGCCGGGGTCCTCAACGTGACAGACGCCCCCTCCAAGGGCACTACCCGTCCCGGGGTGCCAACAGGACCGAGTGCCCCGAACCCACGACGATGGGCGGATCCGACGCGCTCAGTCCTGCGTCTGGGAGGTGACTGCCCTCGGGGAAGCGTCCGCCACGGACCGCCTAGAACACCCTCCCTGGGAAGACGGGGGAAAAGACGGAAGACACATTAAACGGAGCGTTCACAAACACACACACAGGCACGTTCACACACAGTGGCACAAGAGGGAAAAACGGGTTTGGTAAACAAAGGGGAAGACTGACAAACACGGGAACACACACACACGACATAGGTGCCAGGCTGCGCGCCAGGAGAAGGGCGAGATGGGGAGAAAGACCGGGAGCTACTGGCGCGGCAGGCGCTGCGGTGGGCGGTGTTCCTCCTGCCCCCGTTGCATACCCTCCACCGGGCGCAGCGCGGCTGGCGGACGTGCCCGGAGCAGCGCGGCGGGCGGACGTGCCCGGAGCAGCGCGGCGGGCGGACGTGCCTGGAGCAGCGCGGCGGGCGGATGTGCCCGGAGCAGCGCGGCGGGCGGACTCTCCCCCCAGCTGGTCGTAGGGGACGTCCCTCTCGCCTCGCGACCGCTCTCCGGAGTCGGCTGTGGGCTCTTCCACCTCCATATCTTCCGCCTCGCTGCCCTGGCTCCAACTCATGGGCTGCTCCGGACTGCCACCCCGAGAGCAGTCCATGTTCTCTCCTCCGGAGCGACGGGAGGGTGTACTCCACCCTCCCTTTACCGTCCCAACCGAACACTCAGAGGGGGGTGGACTGACCTCCTCCTCGGAATATATGTCGCTGTCCGTGCACTCGGAAACGCCCGAGTGCACGGACAGAGGACGATCGTCCTCCTCATACCCCTCCTCCTCCTCTCCGTAGTCAGTGGGGTATGCAGAGCGCTCCGACGGCGGGTAGTCCTCGTCGTCCTCCTCCTCCCCCTCCTCTACGACGGAAGAGGGACCTACGGGCGGAGGGAGGTAGTCCTCTTCCTCTGACTCCTCCTCTTCCTCCCCCCCGTAGTCTATTGTGGACGCGTCGTCCAACGAGGGAGCGTAGGCCTCCTCCCCCTCCCCACCGTAGTCTACGGTGGAGGCATCGCACAGGGACGGAGGGTATGACTCCTCCTCTTCGTCCTGCTCCTCCTCCTCGGAGTCCCCCTCCCCAAACTCCGCCTCCGGGGTCGAGTCAGCGACGCAGATCTCCCCGGGATCTCTCTCCTTCGGCGCGAGGGCGCGGGATGGAGGGGAGTGTCGCTCCCTCCAAATCCTGACCGCTCCCTGGCGGAAGAGCTCCGCCAACTCGGGGTCTCTGTCCTCAACCTTCTGGGCTGAGGTCAGCTGGAGGGCGCATACCGGGTCTGACAGTAGCTGATCGCGAGTCGGCGGGGTTATGCGGCGCGGGGGAGAGGAGGAAGAGCGGTGATGCCTCTTGCTGGAGCGTAACGCCTTCTTAGGCCGGGTAGCGTACCCTGGCATCTTCGGGTGACTCAGGTCGGCTCGTCGTTCTGTGACGGTGGGGTGCTGGAGCAAGGACGAGACACGAGTCCAGGTCTCCGATCCAAACGACACGGTTTTTATTTTGAATATTGCGCAACGGCGCACAGAAAACATTCACAGGCACACAACGTGCAGACTATAGACAACGACGAGCACAGGACACTGCGCGAGCGCACATTAAATAGACAAACCACATTAGCCCCACGTGATCACGAGACGATTCACAGGTGAGACTTATTAATCACACAACAAAACCCTACCCACGTATATACACTGACGCAGACAAAGCACGTGGACTACGTTGACACACGCCCAAAAGGGAGGGGCCGGGGTCCTCAACGTGACAATAATAATAATAATAATAATAATAATAATGTCCTGCTATATACTCCTAAATTGCTTATAAAGGTGTGGTTACATTTCACATTTTGTGTCTTAAAATGTATGGGTCTCATTATAAGCTTTACATGTATAGGTCTCATTAAAAGCCCACCCATACTAAACACTCATTATAAGCCCACCCCATATAAGTCCACCCATTCAGCTAGCATAGAGGAAGATAACTTGATGGCTAGTGGAGCAACAAAGTGTGTCCCAACTCCCTACAAACCTTAACTTTTAACTAGCAGTTAGATAACTGTCATGGTAAGCCAGTCCCAGTGTTCAGGGTAGATGTCCCCTGCCCCACACACACACACCCACAACTATGCAGACACGCTCATCCACTCCCCCACTCTCAACCTCTCAGATACTGACACACCCCTCACACATGCAACCTGTTTGTGTTTTGCATTTCTTTCTCTTCTTAAACCCACAGCTTTACTCATCCAGTGCTGTTCAGGGAAAGGCAGACGTCAGTACAAGCGCTGTTGGACTTCCACACTGTTTCTAAAGACTGTTCATTTATATTTTGCCAAACACTCTCGTTAAGTGCCTTGTGTTCTATATGAGATTCGTTAAGACTCTTTGCGCACTTTGTGCTGCTGCTGTTTGTTCTGTTCTGAGTAAGTATGGGAAGTAAAACCACCCTCATTCACTCCTTCTTCTTTAAGAATGACTAACATACACTAAGACTAACATTACACTAACATTACCTAGTTACCATTATCCACCATTCAGACTACTGAAAAGCTACATGTACCTGCTATGCTTTCTTTCCAGATATTTGGGGGGAAAAAAGACATGGCCACCAGCATCCTTGTTATTTGAATGTGTCTTTTCTTTGAAAGGTACCATTAACAAATTTACAGTGACCCACATATCAGAAATGTATAATTACAGATTTTAAATGTAAATTGACTTGTAAATTGACTTGTAAATTGGTAATGTAAATTTTTTATATAAAGTGAGTGCAGAAGTCTTATTACAGTATTACTGTAAGATGTTTCTTGTCTGTTAGTGCCAGCACACATATTGTATTACACCAAGTAGCTACAATCAGTAGTTTCTGTTTGCAGCCAGAGCATGGTTAAAACACGTGTCTAATAGCTTTCATTAGATGTTGATATGCAAATGACTGAACAGAAATAGCTTCAATTTTGCCCCAGTTGACTATTTTGGCTTCATTACATTTTTGATTGATTCTAAAATCCACATCTCTTGATAGTATTTACCACAGTGAGCCCATGGGTCTAAATAAATAAAAATGACTAGACTGATAAATATAAATGGTAACTAATGCTACATGATTAGAAGCCAATCATTTAATGATATTTGTAGATGCTGCTGGATGTTCCTTAAAGACATTCCATATTTACATTTTTTTTATATTTCTTTGGTGATATTTTATGACCTGCAAGTATTTTACTTATTTTTATGATGTTCTGTGAATAGATGAGGATTTTTCACACTTCAAGTTTAATATTGTTATCTGAGGCTGTTGCTTCAGGTCTAGTTTTAATCTCATACAAGAACTGCTAAAGCAAGTTATCCCTGCATGTCCTGAAAAATCCAACTAGAATTATAAGCAGGCAAGAGACAACTTAGCTTTATTGCATTGAAGGGTAATGGGTATTTATCAGGAGATCATCATTTCATTTTTAGCAAAGAACAAATACGGTGGCATTTCTCCTTCAGAATGATTTTATTGCACATTCATTGTGTATGAATAAAATGTGGTAGATAAGTCTATTACTTTTGTATTACTAAACTCATTCAATTTTGAAAAGTACATTATCTTTTTGATAATTAAATATTTAAGGAACAAGCACAAGGATTTCTTGTGGATTAAAAAAATTTGTGATTTATAGAAAGATGACTAACACTGGTATCCTGCAGGCTGGAAACAGTGTTCAAAATGGCTCTCAGCAGTCTGACACACCAACATGCTGAGATGTTGCTAAAATCCAATCGAACTGATCTGAACTGTACAGACGTTTCCTGACACTCCTGGTACCAGCTACGGAAACTAAGGGCTGAACAAATTTATCTTAAAATGTAGCTAGCAAGCTATGTTTAAAGAGCTTTAGGCCTACTGTTTATGTTCTGTTCAACGTAACGAGAAAGTGTAAAACACAACTTTATGGCTAAAAACATATGTCCCTGTGTAAAATAATTAATCCAGAAACACTTCCATTGTGTTGTGGCTGGATTTGTAGTGTTTCTGAATTTGCAGGCAGCACGTTTCTGAAATGTAGCGCACATGTTGTAATTTTGATGCGTTTTTCCTTTGCAGCGCAACGGACTTTCATGGCCACCATAGAGAAAGGCACTTAACAATGATTATGAATTTATGATAAATAAAGCACATTAATAAGACCAGATGTGGGGGTCTAATGGGCTCTTATGAGAATGTGATGTTTATGTGTCTGGGCAGGCTTGACAGCTTGGCATTCACCATTTCCCAGGTCTTCTGGACAGGGAGGGATGAGGAAAGGAGTGCAGGAAGTATGCTGATGAGCGGAACAACTGGAACCCCATACCTGAAGCTGGCTGGGGTTAGCATGGCGGAGCGTCCCAGCACAGGGAACCACAGATGGGAATATCTTGACCTTCTTATTCACTCTGGCAGTGACAAGTTGCAAGGACATGACTTGATGCATGATTAGCTCCCTTCCTAAAATGAAAATGAATAGAGCATGTAGGACAGGAGCTGTCAGCCACTTACAGCAAATTGTCAGATTCAATTAATTAGTGTGCGAAAACTATGAGGGCGTGAGAATGTGATGAAGAAGTGTTGGAGAGAAGCATCAAAGAACAGCTGCACAGTAGAGGTGGGAGGTTTAAGAGGCATCGAAAAACAGGCACCCTGAACAGTAAATGCGCACAAGAAAACTGACCATAAAAACCTGAACAGACAATACACTAGTGTCACATGTAGGGCTATAGATAGATAGATAGATAGATAGATAGATAGATAGATAGATAGATAGATAGAGTCACATGTAGGGCTATAGATAGATAGATAGATAGATAGCACAAGTCAGTCAGATTAAATTACCAGTTGTTGCCATGGTACTAATCAACAAATCATCACATATACCAGTGGTTCCCAAAGTGGGGGGCGCGCCCCCTAGGTGGGGCGCGGAGCTATTGCAGGGGGGGCGCGGAGCTTGAAAGTAAAACGTGCACATGTGTCTTAGGGATGCACCGATTCCGATATTAATATCTGAAAAAATTCTAGATCGGGTATCGGTGACAATGTGACAGATCCATAAAAACAGATCTATTCAGTCTAATTCTATGCTTGTATTGCTTGCTTTTCGGAGTTAGTTCAACCTTAATACTCGCGCTGGTGGTATTCCACTTAGTCCGTTTATTTGCTGGTTGACCAAAATAAACCTGGGCTCCAGCAATACTTCACTGTTCATACATGAACTGGTGAGTTGTCCAAATCTCATTTAATGCGTTACTTACAGAAATGAAATAAAGAGCAGTGGTCTGACTCGGCAGAAAGCTAAAAAACAACAATATTCCATACGCGCACTCAACTCGGGGTGTAGGGGGGGCGCAAAAATATTCTCATCTACTAAAGGGTGGCACGGCAGAAAAAGTTTGGGAACCACTGACATATACAATTCTAGATATAAACAATAAAGAACAAAATAAGTAATGAGAGATCGATGGAGAAGTGAATAGCTGGGCTGGAGATCTGACCACAAACATGGGCATCAGGGACTTCAGCTATCTGCTCTCTGTCAACAAACCTGAGTATGAATAAAGAGGTCATGTGACAGCATCTTGACATTCCAGTTTATATTATAACTTTCAATATCCATGCACCTCCAGATCAGCACCTTTAACCTGAGAAGGGAAGTATTTAATAAAGTGACTGACTATACAAATAGGTTTTCAGCCTAGCCTTAAATATTAAGACTGCGCTTGATTCTCAAACACTGAGAGCTTTATAGTAAAAAGCTCTGCACCCTGTTGTCGGTTTCCCTATTCAAGGTACTAATAAAGAGCTTGCAACTCTTGATCTAAGCAGACATGGCAGGATGTAATGCACTAGGGGTTCAATAAGGGCAAGACCATTGAGTGCTTTGTAGGTCATTTGAAGTATTGTATAATCAATATGAAATTTTACTGGGAACCATTGTAATTTTGCTAAAATAGAAATAATGTGATCACACTTTCTAGTTCTAATAAGAACTTTAGCTTGTTTATGCACTTTTTTATGGTAACAGTAAGGCATTACTGTAGTCCAACCTGGATAAATGATAAACTATGTCATCACGACCTGTCATGTAAACTAGCCAGAATGTCACCAGTAACTAGACTAGAGGTACAATCACAAGGATTGAAGTAGGTCAATCTAGCAGTGTTTCACAGCTTCAATTTTGTTACATTGTGAATTCAGTAATTTAATAACATGTCTACAGATACACCCATGTTCCCATTTTATCACAAAAATATTTATTTAAATACAGTTCTGCCAATTTCTTGAGCACAAACTATTCTGGTTCATGTAACATAAAACAGGAAGATGATAAATCCTGCACCTAACATCCGGAGTCATGCAACAGGCTTGGCTAGGATGTATTAACCAACCAACAACCATGATCTAATAATACCTACACAATACTACTAAGAAGACAAGATAGATTTCACACACCCTATGCACACACTAGTTGCTTGAACAGAACACAGCAGCAGCTACAATCTTTTGTGTTATGTTAACATGCTGTAGCAAACTAGAGGTGCTGTATCAACATATCTGTTACAGTTAGAATCGTACTAAATCTATGCCATAGAAAACCACTATGCTCTGGTACAATTACCTGTATGCAGTGTGCGTCAGTGTACATCAGTGTACATGCAGTGGACATCTCTACCTTTACTGTACACTATGGGTAACATTACAGCAAACTATATAGAAATCTGAATCCTATTAATATGGACATCGAAAAATGCAAAATACCACGCACTCTAAATGGAACAATACATGGGTGTGAATTCAGACATCAGTACGATACCAATATTCAGTGCCAATACCAATTATACCAATATTCAATTGTCATATCTGACAATTTGAGCAAATGAAGCTTAAGGGCATAGTTCATAGGCCCAAAACTGGCAGTTTGGCGGTGGTGATGCCCAATTGCTAATATAACCCTTAGATAAAAACTTTTTTCTATCACAAAGAAGCATTAAAATGAATGGCTGACCTCTGGGGGCAATAGAGCACTTACCCCTGAAGAACAGCACTGTAATAAGGCACTTACCCTTGAAGAACAGCACTGTAATGCTCAGAGTTGTCACGCAGAACTGTCAGAGAACAGCCCCCAGAATCCCGGGCAACGTCTGTGACTCCTTATCTCCACAATATTAGTAACACCTGAAAGTCATCAACTCATACTCATTTAAGACACTCACTTCTCTCAGCTCTTCATGAAGTATTGCCTCATCCTCATGACCTGCATAGTGAGCACTTTTCCAGATGGTCTTGTGGTTCAACCCGGTCTGTTTCTCTCACGTTCCTCGGATCATTCCCTGTCTGTACCTTAGCCTGTGACACTGAGATTGGATTACGTTCACCCATTAGCTCTCACCTGCTAAACTCACTCCCTGTTCCAAAGAATCCTGTTAATAAAGCTACCTATGATACAGTCTGCATTTCATCATAGACGCAACATCACAAGAGTATCCACCCATAATTAAACATTCCTTATGCCCAGGCAAAGAGGAGCTGAACCCATGTAGTACATTTCCTGAAAATACTCCTGGCTGCATGTGTTGAAAAAGGTGGCACTGTCAGTGTTATCAAAAGCTGCATTCAAATTAAGCACAATAAGTAGGCAAGGAGATCTATCATTACATATATTCAAATTCAAATTTGGCTTTCAACTTTGGTACTGGTCAATCCTTTAAAAGGTTCACCTTTTCTATATAAAAGACATCCTTAATTCAAGAACATTTAGGAATTCTGTGAATCTAAAAGAATACACAGCTGGTAGAAACAGATTTATAGATGTTATTAGTGTGAAGGTATGAATATTAAGACAAAAATTAAAATAAACAAATACCGAATTGGGACAATCTGTGTCATTCCCATATATACTGTATGTATGTATATGGAGAAGGGATGTACTCTAGATCAGTTTTTGTTCTAATGTGTGTGTACCTGTTACAGAAACAGTATTTCATGAAATACAGGGGGAAATGAGAAGGAGTAGGGCACACACATGAATGTCCAGCATGGATGTGACCCACGTGGTGCCAGAAAGAATAATGGGATTAAAACATGAAAAGAAGCAAAACCAATCAACACATACTTAAGAAAAGGGGGGAATGGACCTAATTACTCTCTCTATACATACAAAATCAATACAAAACACAAAAAATATGGAATAAACCTGGTACATGCCCCCTCACCTAGTGTGATAAATAGTTCTACATTGTTCTGTAGCTACTGCAGCACAATACAGTATTCAAAATGTTTCACATATGGTAATATGGAAACAGGTAAAATGCTCAAAACTGTTCACATATTGTAACATGGAAACAGAATGTCCTGACTACACTGCCAGCGACCTTTATCCTACAAGCTTCACGCTCAGACTGTCCCCTAGTTGACATTGGTCCACCATTTCAGCAACTTGAAATCAGTGAAGGGACAGAAGGAAAAAAAGAAAACACATAAAAAAAGGAATGCAAAGGAACAAGGAGATAACATTAATTGTGACAGCACAGACACACACATGCACAGGCACACACACATATGCACACGCATACACACACATGCACACACACGCACATACAAGATATTACATATATGAGCCACTTTGCTTACATAGCTGATGTATATGAGAAAAATAAGTTACATACTAAATGTATCTTTGTATAGCACCATGGCAAACTCTTAAAAACTCCTTAAAAACTTGGATAAAGCAAGACAGTTATTTAGTATTATATATAATGATGATTGTTCTTTTAAAATATATACAGTAATCTGTTTCACTGGCATATATATATTAGGTGACGTACAGGGCATGCACCCATAGTTATCCATCAGCAAGGGGAGGAGAAGAGAATACATAAATAAAACAAGATGCTTATGTTCATATATCAGACTCTAAAACAGCTCTAAAACATTTTCTCGTACCTTGGGTAATAATTAAATGTTTCAAACAACTATGATCTGCCTGTCTGAAACTAGACATAATTGAAGATCATAGTGAACTATTAATGAAATTGTTTGCATTCTAGGGTCACCATGTTTTTAAAAATACAACACTAACTCCATTCTAACAAGCTATTATAACAACAATTTTTTCCCCAGAACAAATAGAGCTTTAAAAGTTTCTGTGTACAAGACTGGAACATTCACTGGAACTGGTCAAATGAGACAAACAAATATTTATGGCAAGAAATCTCAGTGGTGGATTGTGGGACAGTGGTATAGTGGGACAGGGAGATATTTGGCAAGTGAAATTGTGAAAATAACACTTTGTCACTTCCCTTGTGTATTTGAAGGGCTGCTCGTCATGTTTTAAAACACATTTTCTATTTATAGATCTAAAGTCTATTTAGTCTTGCTTATTAAATATTGGATTATGTCTTATAATACAGAGGACCTGTATTGTAACTCGTCAAAATTGACCTTTCATGATTTGACCCTGTCATAATACTGATTTAATCAACAGAACCCCCCACCCCTGTGTATTCGCAGTGATTAAATTATGTAATCTGCCACCTGTTTAACTCAAAGGGTGTAATTTAAATCAAGGCTTCCTGTCTGGCTATGCGTTGCACATATGGTTTTGCACAACACCGTGTTCACAAGTCCTGACTGAATGGTCATTCACAGGAATATTCTTTGCCAGCTACCAAGAACAGATAAAAGATAATCGTTTTAGGGAAGGTATTGTTATGTAGCACATTTGGTCAACTTTTGTGGTATTTACAAGTCCTAACTGAATGGCCATTCACCCAATCTAAATGATCTAAATAAAAAATGGCATGTATGCAAACTGTTTCTGTTGATGGCTTGTCAGTTTCCACTAGGTTGTACATGTAGGTGAGTCTAGATTTGCTGTTTTGGGAAATTGCTGAAATTATAATGCTACTAAAGGTAGTAAAACACAGCGGTCATGGTACAGCCCCTGGCCCCTCCCTCTGGGTGTGTCTACATGTCCATTTTCTTCTGTATATGGCCCGTTTCCGTGTGCATATTGGTGTGTGTGTTCGTCTGTGTTGCTCGTGTTATTTGTCACATCATTCTCCTGTCTTGTCATCATCGTCAGTTATCTGATTATATTGTTACTCCTAATTATTAAGAATTATGTGATGGTGTATGCTGCGGAAGAAAAACAATAATTCTTTAGGATATTTGTAAATATCTCTGAATTGGTTACTAGAAGTCCATTTGCATCATTCATGATTTGATAGATACTTCATGATATAGTGGTGATGCTAATATATTTGTTAGTACCACATACGTGTCTAAACCATATTTTGTGCTGTTGGATGCAACATACTTGTAATGTTGTGTTGGCACTTGATATTGTCACGAGTGAATGAGGGAGCATGAGGCGAGGCGGGTAAAGTCACATCTTTACTTTTTACATCTTTACATCTTTACATCTTTACTTGCTCTTGCAGTGCGGTGTCACAGACAGTCTCTGGGACAGTGGACCTGCAGGCTTTAAACAGTAGGGGCAACCCTAGTAGGGGGATCAAGCGCACCATCTTTGAGAACCTATCAATTATCACAAGGATTGCCGTGTTTCCTTCAGAGCCAGGCAGGTCGTTGAGGAAGTCCACCGCCAGGTGGGAACACAGACACTGAGGTGTTGGGAGGGCGAGCAGCTTACCTGCCAGTGGAGTGCGTGCCCCAGGAGCTGGGCTTTGTTTGTGTTCCCTAGATGGCCTGGACCCAGGGAAGTGTGAGCTCAGCTGATGAGCATGGTGCAATACCTGAGAGGCACATACAACCAGTATGGAGGGAACTGAGGATGAGGATTAGCACTCCCAATGTCTCTGTGCAACCTCCACTTGATTGCTACTGACAAGAGAGTGTATTTTTTTCTCTCCTGGCCTGTAGGCAACAACAACGTCAAACCAGGAAAAGAAAAGCGACCACCTTGCTTGCCTCGCGTTCAGCCTCCACATTGTTTTGAGAAACGCAAGACTTTTATGATCTATGATGACAACAAAGTGATGTTGTCGCCCTTGGCTTGCTCACTGGGGGCTAGGACTCGGACACTTGCAAAGCTGCTTTGTGACAACAACTGTTGTAAAAAGCGCTATATAAATAAAATTTGATTGATTGATTGATGTTGCACTCCCTTGAGCCAGGGTCTCCATTCCTCGAACGCCAGTTTCATTGGCAACAGCTCTCAATTGCCAACTATGTAGTTTCTCTCTGTGGGAGTGAGTTTCTTGGAGAAGTAAGCAATAGGCTTCAATTTCTGTCTCTTACCTCCTTTTTGGGAGAGAACAGCACCTACTTCAACATCAACATACAAAGCTAAAAAGAATGAGTGCATACATGACTCATAAGAGATGTATTAACATTTCTTTCCTAGAAGAGGGGAACTGAAGGGTTCTATGGATGCTTTGAATGCATGGGGATGTTCTGTCAATTTGTACAAAAGCAAAGAAGAAGCTGTCTGGCTTGACTGCACAATCGTATATGGGCCCATACCCTATTAGTAAATCCAAGTTGCTCTGGACCACTATATCCCAAAAACATCAACTTAATTACCAGTTCCTTTGAAAACATAAGGTTACAATTCTAATCTGCCAATTTTACAACAAAGTGGCAGTGCACTGAGGAAGGAATTGTAACAGGGTGTACCATCTCCCCATCGTGTTTGTTTTCATCACAGCAAAGAATCAAAAGGACCAAAGCCTGATGCAAGTAATCAATATAGAGCAATCTAGGGTTTCAAGGATGACCTTTCCATGATATCAACACACAAGGTGGTAAGATGGCTCCCAGTGGAACTTGACAGAGCCACAAGGACACAAGTCCTTTCAAGACCCAGTTAATAAAAGGTGTCTTGTTATCCAAAAAGGCAAACCAATTCAAAGGTACAAATGCAAGGTGAAGTGACATCACACATACCAAGGTGTGGAGATGAAGAACAACAAGCATCTAGATTTATTTATTTATTTATTCATTCATTCATTCATTCATTCATTCATTCATTCATTCATTCATTCATTCATTCATGCATTTGTTCATTTAAGGATCCAAAGGTAATTGCTATGTTAGAGTAGCAGGACATAAGCATTAATAAGGCAAAAGAAAAAAGACCTAACTAAAAATCTTGTCAATTATGATTTGCATCCCAATTGAAATTTGTCCTCTGCATTTACCCATCTGTGCACATACACTAGTAATTACTATGGGGCTGTGATGCACACATGCTCAGAGTGGTGGGCAGCCCTAGCCCAGCACCAGGGGAGTACTTGCAGGGGTTAGGTGCTTTGCTCAAGGGCACCTCAGTCATAGCTTCAAGCCTGGGAATCAAACCAATGACCCTCCGGTCACAAGACCGGTTCCCTAACCACCAAACCATAACTGCCCCATCATCAGTTATAGAAGGGTTCAAAGATGCCAAGGACAGATTGTCCTTGGCATAACAGAACAACTCATCAGGGAATCAGGTATAAGAACAAGACCCAGGCAGGAGTGGGCAGTTCATACTTGTAGTAGAAGTAGTATTGCTTCTAATAAAAATAATAAAAAGTAATACTGTGATCATAAGAATGTTTCATGTTAGTTTCCTTGATGAAAATGATTTCAAAATATAATGCCAATTATTTTAAATAAAATAATTTTTTGTCCTCACATTCCAAGTGTGTGTGTGTGAGTGACAGAAGTAAGAGGGACCTTTCCCAATCAGTAAATGCATCCTCCTCTCTTTTCTGAAAAGTGTGTATGTGTGACAAGTAAGTGTTTGTGTGTGTGTGTGTGTGTGTGTGTGTGTGTGTGTGTGTGTGTGTGTGTGTGTGTGTGTGTGTGTGTGTGTGTGTGTGTGTGTGTGCGGGCGTGGGTGTGTGCGTGCGTGTGTGTGTGTATCAAGAGAGAAAGCTTGATTGTTGACAGTGGCCAGGTGTTTGTTGAGGTGCCAGGGGTAGAGTGTTATATGTGTGACCCACAGTCTGACAGGGAGCCCTTTGTAGTTTTAGTACTCCCCAGGTCTATTAAAAAATTGATTCCCTGGAGTAATACTGATGAAAAAAAAATTCCTTCCTGTATTTGAGTGCCAGGGAGGGGAATGATTCCAGTCTTAGTTAGGAAGAAGACAAACACAAATTACCATTTTTTCCATACCAACGCCCTCCCAAAAACCAACATATTTTATCCGTTGTTAGCTGGTAAAGATCATTCCTGTGAATGATCAGTCAGGACTTATGACCACTGTGTCATTATTACCACATATGTAATACATAACGCAATATAAATTATACCCTTATACCCTTGATATAAATTATACCTTTTAAGGTAAACAATTGCAGTGAAGACAGGGGAGGTCTGGTGACAAATCAAATATTATGACAGGGGTCAATCCATGAAATGTCAAGTTTTTAACAGGTCACAAAAATGTTTTGTGTTTTTGTTCTCTTACTTTGGTTCATCACAACTAGTTGAATTCTCCAGGTTTATTTCACTATATATGTGATTTCCTGCTTTACACCATTAATTCTTAATAATGTACTGCTTGAGTGCACAAAATGTGTTTCTGCTTCTGCTTATTTTTAGACATTTCTTAGATTTGGTATGTATATTACAGAGTTGTTTAATGTGGCCACAAAAGATTATGTCTTCCCAGAGTGGTTTCACTATCCCTTACAAAGGTATTGTATTACAAAGGTTATTAACCCAAAGTGTTTATTGCATAGGGGTTGAACAGAGATGCCAAGTGAAAAGGGTACTGGACGGTCCTAGAGAAGCTCAAAAACATCCCTTGTCCATTTCTATCTTCAGACTGTGGGAGCTGTAGCAACTTATTACATGCCCATCCCCTTTAGCAGGTAGTGTTGTTGTGAGCATCACATTAACTGTGTCTGTTCTGTATTTAGACTGAATTACTGTATTTCTTGAAATATTGTATGTAGTCAGAGTGACAGCAGGATATGTCTCTTCTGCTCTACCAAATTTTCTTTGGATATCTTCTGTTTCACTGGTATGTGATGGACACAGAGTATTTTCAGTGACATCCCCGCACCCTACACAAATGTTCTTAAGTAACCATATCAGAAGAAATAATAAATAGTTCCAAATAACAAAATGTCTGTGTAGTTTTTACACTATTGGAAAAAACAAAGTCTCACCTCTTCAGAGAGACTTCTCTGTTATGACAAGCCATTAACAAGCATGAAAACGATCCCATTAATTTTAGAACATTAATGGGCTCCTTCAAATTTCAGTCTTTAATTCGGTACTTTGCTTCCATCTCTTCCTCTATACAAAAGCATAGAGGTGATCATTTAGCAGGACAGAATTCATGACACCATACCTTGTCATGGAAAAGGATGGATGTTAACAGCAAGAAATGAGCTGTCAGTTTTTTTTAAATGTGCTTTTCACAGTTCATAATTGGTTTCTAAATGGAAAACAGATGGATGACATGAAAGCAGCTAATAGTTTTGTGAAGATAATGCTGGCAGATCCTCTAGCACATACGGCTGTTTGACGTTATCACACTGTTTATATATCTCATAAGGGAGTGAAACTTTTTCTCCCTGTATTTACAGTCATTCATTATTACTCACACCCTTGATACCCTTGAAAGAACTACAACCTTTTTAGTGTAGTAAAATCACTTGAAAGGAAAAAAACAAACTGAGAATCACATTTGCCACCTTTACATTTGTGCATCCGCTCCCTAAAATTTGCCAAGGCAACACCACTGAGAGTTTCTTGATAACACTGATGGAGGTGGGAGAACAAATATAAATGAACAAATTCAAAACTTTGTTTCTGTAACGTTTCGCAACTGGTAGACGGACGCAAATGCGGAAGAAAACTCAATTTATTGAGAGAGACACTCTGAACCTCTTGGAGGCGAATCGTGCCGACCCTTAACGCACGGGAACGGCGAGGCATGTTAAACACGAGACAGCTCTACTTTAACAGACAAGCAGTATAACTCAAAGCCTTACATAGGCCAGTCGTGTCGAGACAGATCTACTTTAACAGACAAGCAGTATAACTCAAAGCCTTACATAGGCCAGTCGTGTCGAGACAGATCTACTTTAACAGACAGGCAGTATAACTCAAAGCCTTACATAGGCCGTTCGCCACCCCCACCTCGACAATTTACACTCGCCACCCACTCCAGGTTCAAATCTCACTCCAAGCGATCTAGAAAATTTGGCAACCTGCCACTTCATTTTCCTCAACAGCGGAGCCTGAGCATGTCGCAGGTTCAGGAGCTACAGGGGATGCTGTAGCAGCAGGAGCTGTAAAAAAGGAGGTACATTTTGGCAGTGCATCTGCGATTCTTTTGCTCTCTGCCTGTTTGTTTCATTTAGCAGAACCACTTTCATAACTCCGCTTCATTTTCACTGTGACAGCTTTCACTCTAGTCGCGTACAGTTCCCGCTGTTTTGGTTTGAAGTCACGTTGTGTCGCACATTGCTACCTCGTCATATTATGGACTAGTTCAATGCAAGCAACGGAGGGGGGTGTTTGGACAATTAGTATTTAGACATTAATTCGGTATTCTACTGATATTTCTGTTGTTTTTTTAATAGAAATATGTTTTTTTTTACTTTACACAAGTAACAAATTAACATTGTTTTTTGTGTATTTACTGTAGCTGGGATGGTCAGATTTGGGGGCCCCTATGGAGGACAGATTTGGTCAGGGCCCTAGGCAAATGCCTAGGTTTGCCTAATTAGAGAACCGCCTCTGCTTCCATCCACATATCCGGGTCCAGGTTGCAGGGGCAGTAGCCTATGCAAAGAGGCCCAGGTTTCTCTCCTCCCCAGCCACCACCTCTAGCTCTTCTGGGGGGATACCAAGGCGTTCCCAGGACAGCCGAGAGATATAATGTCTTCAGCATGTCTTGGGTCTTCCTTTCCTGAGCCTCTCCCGGATAACTGTACTCCATACCTTATATTTACATTTATGGCATTTGGCAGACGCCCTTATCCAGAGCGACTTACATTTTATCTCATTTTTTAAATACATGTTAGCAATTGAGGGTTAAGGGCCTTGCTCAGGGGCACTTCAGTCATGGAATCGAACCCATGATCCTCCGGTCACAAGACCAGTTCCCTAACCACCAGGCCATGACTGCCCTTTGCCCTTTGCTTATATCTAAGGGAGAGCCCGGACACCCTGCAGAGAAAACTAATTTCAGCCGCTTGTATTTGCGATCTCATTCTTTCAGTCACTACCCAGAGCTTGTGACCATAGGTAAGAGTTGGAATGTAAATTGATTGTAAATCAGCTCTCTCTTCAACACAGCGGTCCGATACAGTGTCTGCAACAGAACCAGAGATTCTGGACTTCCGGTTTCTTCTGTAAGAGCACGGCGAGAAAACAAGGGTCTCCTGAGATTTTGACTAAAACCACCTGAAAACACTTACATACACGACTTTACACCGAAGTAATAGTGTCATAACTTCACTATTCATCAAAACAGCTAGTTGTATGTTATTAAACATGTCTAAGAAAGACTCGCTGAGTAGTAAAGTGGCTAACATGGCGGCACCTGCTAATGCCAAAGACTTCAGTATGATATTGGTGGCAGAGATGGAAAAACAATGCGAACATTTGAAAATGGACATGTCGTCTGTAATTAATCTATCCAGGCATCTATAGCGAGTTTCCAAGAGACGGTGGATAAACTGGAAAAGAGGGTCACCGTGGTGGAGTCCACAGCAGGTAACTTTGACGCGCTGTTCAAGGCCGAGCAAGATATCACAGAGTTGAAAAAGCTAAACACTACATTTACGGATCGCATTGATGACCTGGAGAACCGGTCTAGGAGGGTGAATCTTCGCATTATTAACGTGCATGAAGTTAGCGAAAAGAAAGCAGACAACATGGTCAGGTTCGTCTCAACTCTCTTGAAGGATTACATGAGAGACACTCTCCCTTCATCATCCAAATTGGAACAAGCTGACTGGATTTTGCTATGGAGACCTAAAAAAGGCAAGTCGAGTCAGAGACCCATAATTGTCGCATTCCACTGCTTTCAAGACCACGGGCGAGTTTTGAAATGGGCAAGGCAGAACAAAATGATCTATGAGGAACACACCCTGAGATTTTACCCTGATCTCAGCGCTCATCTCTCAAGGAAGCGTGCAGCCTTCAAGAACGTTAAAGCGGCCCTCTACAGGAAAGGAATGCAGTTTAACCTACTCTACCCTGCCTGCCTCCTATGGAGTCAAATTAGGATCTTTAATGGTGACGAGAAAACAAATATCGCAAATATAAGATTAGCATTTTGTATTTTACGTTCCTATTTTGTTTCTGCAATACTTTCCCTCTTTTGCGTTTCTTTCTTTTGTTTGTGCATCACACTGCTTTTCTTTGCGTTTCAAATTTTATGTTGCTGTTTTTTTGCATTACTTTCTCCCTTTTGCATTTCTTTCTTTTGTTTGTGCATCACACTGCTTTTCTTTGCATCTTGCATTTTACATTAATAATATTTTTTCGCACTTCTCTCTTTTCTTTTCTCTGGTTTTACTCTGTGTGGGGGCGGGGAAAGAGGCGTGGCCAAGAGCGAAAGACGTGCCGTGAACGTTCCGCATCATCAGTTGGAGCCACCGTCACACAGCGCAGCAATTACTGGCATCATGGCAGATGCCCAGCTGGACCACAAGTATATACACTTTATAGATTGATGGTAATAATCGACTTTTATAGACATATTATCTAGTTTTAGTAGCTAGATTTGTTTTCACTTTCTAAATTGTGCAGTGAAAAGAATAGACTAGCTAGCTAACATGGAATACATGGATACCAGTTCCACTATATAGCCAAATGGTTCCTGCCCATATGATAATTATTATTATTATTATTATTATTATTATTATTATTATTATTATTATTATTATTATTATTAATATTATTATTATTAAGATCTCCCATCCAGATGGGATTGATTATTACCATCAATCTATAAAGTGTATATACACACGTGGACAAAATTGTTGGTACCCCTTGGTTAATGACAGAAAACCCACAATGGTAACAGAAATAACTTTAATCTGATAAAAGTAATAATAAATAAAAGTTCTATGAAAATGTACAAATGAAAGTCAGACATTGCTTTTCAACCATGCTTTAACAGAATTATTTTTAAAAATAAACTCATGAAACAGGCCTGGACAGAAATGATGGTACCCCTGAAAATAATGTGACCAAATGGACATGTTAAATCAAGGTGTGTTCACTAATTAGTATCACAGGTGTCTACAATATTGTAATCAGTCAGTGGGCCTATATATAGGGCTACAGGTAGTCACTGTGCTGTATGGTGACAAGGTGTGTACCACACTCAACATGAACCAGAGGAAGCAAAGAAAAGAGCTGTCTCAGGACATTAGAAAGAAAATAATAGACAAGCATGTTAAAGGTAAAGGTTATAAGACCATCTCCAAGCAGCTTGATGTTCCTGTGACTACAGTTGCACATGTGATTCAGAAATTTAAGATCCATGGGACTGTAGCCAACCTCCCTGGACGTGGACGCAGGAGGAAAATTGATGACAAATCAAAGAGATGGATAACACGAATGGTAACAAAAGAGTCAAGAAAAACATCTAAAGAGATTCAAGGTGAACTTCAAGCTCAAGGAACATCAGTCTCAGATCGAACTATCCGTCGATGTTTGAGCCAAAGTGGCCTTCATGGGAGACGACCAAGGAGGACACCATTGTTGACAACAAAACATAAAAAAGCCAGACTGGAATTTGCCAAACTTCATGTTGACAAGCCACAAAGCTTCTGGGAGAATGTCCTATGGACAGATGAGACAAAAATGGAACTTTTTGGCAAGGCACATCAGCTCTATGTTCACAGACGGAAAAATGAAGCATATGAAGAAAAGAACACTGTCCCTACTGTGAAACATGGAGGAGGCTCTGTTATGTTCTGGGGCTGCTTTGCTGCATCTGGCACAGGGTGTCTTGAATCTGTGCAGGGTATAATGAAATCTCAAGACTATCAAGGGATTCTGGAGAGAAATGTGCTGCCCAGTGTCAGAAAGCTTGGTCTCAGTCGTAGGTCGTGGGTCTTACAACAGGATAATGACCCAAAACACACATCTAAAAACACTCAAGAATGGCTAAGAGGAAAACACTGGACTATTCTGAAGTGGCCTTCTATGAGCCCTGACCTAAATCCTATTGAGCATCTTTGGAAGGAGCTGAAACATGCCGTCTGGAAAAGGCACCCTTCAAACCTGAGACAGCTGGAGCAATTTGCACATGAAGAGTGGGCCAAAATACCTGCTGAGAGGTGCAGAAGTCTCACTGACAGATACAGGAATCGTTTAATTGCAGTGATTGCCTCAAAAGGTTGTGCAACAAAATATTAAGTTAAGGGTACCATCATTTCTGTCCAGGCCTGTTTCATGAGTTTATTTTTTTAAATAATTCTGTTAAAGCATGGTTGAAAAGCAATGTCTGACTTTCATTTGTACATTTTCATAGAATTTTTATTTATTATTACTTTGATCAGATTAAAGTTATTTCTGTTACCATTGTGGGTTTTTCTGTCATTAACCAAGGGGTACCAACAATTTTGTCCACGTGTGTACCTGTGGTCCAACTGGGCGATCGTCTGCCATGACACCAGTAAACCAAATTGCTGTGCTGTGTGTCAGTGGCTCCAACCGATGACGCGGAATGTTCACGGCACGCCTTTTGCTCTTGGCCACGTCTCTTTGCCTGCCCCAACACAGAGGGTAAACTGGAGAAAAAAAAAGAGAGAAGCACGAAAAAAAATTATGAATGTAAAATGCGAGACTTAAAGAAAAGCAGTGTGATGGGCAAACAAAAGTAACGCAAAAGGGAGAAAGTATTGCAAAAAAAAGGAGCAACATAAAATGTGAAACGCAAAGAAAAGAAATGTGACGTGCAAACAAAAGAAAGAAACGCAATAGTGGGAAAGTATTGCAGAAACAAAATAGGAACTTAAAATGCAAAATGCTAATCCTATATTTGCGATTTTTTTTTTCTCGTCACCATTAAAGACCCTAATTTGACTTCATATCCTCCGTGTGAACTACGGCAAGGAAACACTACTGTTTGAGACACCCGCAGAGGCTGAGGCATTCTACTCTCAAAAAGTTGAGGGGAACCCAGATATCCTGACTGAGGAGGACTTGGATGTGCCGGCTGAGTCAGAGGAACAGGAGTAGTGATGTAGTTTATCCAGCAATGGGTAAAGTAACCTAAGCGCATTTGCTTCGGTAGACACTTCTCAGTTCGCTATCTGTAAGCTTGAGCTTTCACTCTCATTCAATTGTGAACAAATACTTCAGGTAATAGATTGATTTCCTACCTTTATTATTTATATATATAAATAATAATTAAATAAATATTTATGTCATAATTTAGGAGTTCTGAGGCAAGGTGACTGAACAAAAGTACGTTTTTGGAAGTGTTAGAAGAGAAACGAATCCTGTGTGCTGCTATTTTAGCAGAGTTAGGAGAGATTGCATTATTTGAGGATAAATGGGTAGACTGAACCCTTTATATTTGTATTCTTGTTGAATACAAATATAAAGGTTCTTTTGCTCCTTACCATGTACTACTAACTTCAATGGTGTTAGTTTTGACCAACGTTTTGTACGTTAAATGAAAGTTTTATGTTGACACCCAAATACTGAAATACCCTAGAAATATGAAATGGTAGAGCATGGTCTGGGATTTGCATAGCTAGTTTTTTATGCGTAAGCATTCACTTTTTGTTAGATTAAGTTTTGAGATTTGACCAAAGTTACGCAACACTGAAATAATTGTCTTGATGGAATTCAATGGATCTGATAGGTAAAGCAATACATCATCTGCATATAATGACAACTTTGATTCCAATCTCCATCTTCTGATACCTCTTATTGAGGGTGTTGATTTGAGAGCCAGGGCTAGTGGTTCTATAGCAAGTGTGAATAGTAAAGGGTTCAATTGGCAGCCCTGTCTGGTGCCCCTAGACAGACGAACATTTTGAGAGCGGATGCGATTAGTAATAACTGAGGCTTGGGGGGAGGAGTAAAGTAGTTGGATCCACTTGATGAATGTCTTGCCAAAACCAAATTTCTTTAGGACATAAAAGAGGAAGTCCATTTCTACGTGGTCAAATGCTTTTAAAGCATCCACAATTTCTGGAATATTGGTTGATGAGGGGCTGTATAGCACATTCAAGAGACGTCTTATGTTTAAAAATAAATGTCTATTAAAAAAAAACCTGTTTAGTCAGGTGAAATGATATGTGGCAGTGATCTTTCCAAACGTGTAGTTAATAATTTGGGGAGAATTTTAACATCTGTGTTTAAAAGAGATATTGGTTGGTATGACACATACTTGCCTGGTTTCAACAAAAGAGTTATGGTTGCTTCATTAAGAGAATCGGGTCATTTGCCCTCTGACAAAGCATCAACAAACATTATAAAAATTGATCGGGAAGCCATCTGGCCCTGGAGACTTATCGTTTTGCATGGCCAAAATGGCAGAGTTGACTTCCCCCAATTCAATTTGTTCATCCAGATATTCTCTCTGAATGGAAGATAAGGTAGGGACTTCCAAGTTTTGGAAAAAAAAAATGAAACAATGTTGTGTCTTTTAAAGATTCTGAACTATACAAATCAGAATAAAAAGCTTTTTAAATATTATTAATAATTAAGGGGTCTGTTGGTTCTTCCCATTTCATCTTCAATATCTAATGTCTTACTTAACAAATCGCTATCAGTTTGTAGAGCTCAATAATATTTCATCCAAACGTAAAATGGTTAAATATGGGGTCCCGCAAGGCTCCATCTTAGGACCACTATTATTTACATTATATATGCTACCATTGGGCACAGTTATAAACAAACATGGTGTCAATTTTCACTGCTATGCGGATGACAAACCCGATCAGCCAAACCCGATGACAAACTCAGTTTAGGAAAAATTGAGGCCTGTGTAAGAGATATTAAATGCTGGATGTCTCTAAACTTCCTACAATTAAATGAGGACAAAACAGAAGTTCTCCTTGTGGGCCCTAAGGCCGCAAGACAGAAAATTCCAAATTTAATGCTTAATCTTGCAGACTATCCCATTACACCTGGCACAGTAGCCAAAAACCTAGGCGTCATACTCGACTCCGACCTATCATTTGATAAATATATAGATAATACTACTAGGATAGCTTTTCTACATCTCCGCAACATTGCCAAATTAAGAAATGCATTATCACAGGATGATGCAGAAAAATTGGTGCACGCCTTTGTTAGCTCTAGACTAGACTACTGCAATTCACTACTGTCAGGATGTTCAAATAGGAATCTAAATAAACTTCAAGTAGTTCAAAATGCCGCAGCTAGAGTTCTGACCAGAACTAGAAAATTTCAGCATATTAGACCAGTCCTATCAGCCCTGCATTGGCTCCCAGTTAAATTTCGTATTGATTTTAAAATTCTATTATTAGCATATAAAGCACTACACGGGCTTGCTCCTGAATACCTCCAGGAACTTATTTCCTACTATGAACCCCCACGTCAACTAAGATCACAGGGTGCTGGTCTGTTATTAGTTCCACAAATTAACAAGGTAACAGCAGGGGGAAGAGCCTTTTCTTATAAGGCCCCCCAGCTTTGGAATAATCTTCCTAAATGTGTCCGGGACTCTGACACAGTCACAATCTTTAAATCTAGGTTGAAAACCCACTTATTTAGTCTAGCGTTTGATAATTAATATCCCCCTTAGATAAAGGTACAGATCCAGGGGTTCATAGAAGAAGGGTTTTATGGTAGACTGGGGTGCTGGTGCTGTCATCCTGTCACTGCTCGTGGTCACTCAAGTTTGTTGACAGTGCAGTGGACGGATGCCATTGTCTCAGAATGCCCCCAAGCCTATGTTACCTTCTGGTTCTGCCTTTTTTTTAGCTAGGCTATAATAATTTAACTTAGTGCCGGAGTTGCTGCCACACTCCAGAAATGTTTATAATTTTACCTGTCCTGTATATGTCCTCATACAGAGCTAATTTTCCCTGTTTCATTTCTCCACATGGCTGCCCGCCTGCTTGAGGTATAATGAGATGAGGAGAGACAAGCGATCCATCCTGGCCGGCCACCTCCTGCCTAACCGGATGCCTACACCATGATGGACATTATTGCATCTTTTACATTCTGTCTACATTCTGTCTATATTGTTGTTGTTGTCATGGTGACCGGTGTCGGCCAGAGGAGGATGGGCTTCCCCCCTGAGTCTTGGTTCCTCTCAAGGTTTCTTCCTCATGCAAAAACTAGGGAGTTTTTCCTTGCCACTGTCGCCTTTGGCTTGCTCACTGGGGGCTAGGACTCGGCACTTGTAAAGCTGCTTTGTGACAACAACTGTTGTAAAAAGCGCTATATAAATAAAATTTGATTGATTGATTGATTGATGTAGTCTGTGCCACCGACTTAGACTTAAGTTGATGTGCCAAAAGACGTCCTGATTTTTCTCCCTGCTCATTATATAACCCTTGCGATCTCATGATAAGTCGTTCTGTTTCAAACGTAGATATTAAGTTGTACTGTGTTTGTAAGGATATTCCTTCCTTATGAAGTGATGTGCTTGGGGATGTGGAGTATTTCTTATTCAATTCAGTTGTTTTTGTTTCTTCCTTTCCTTATTAATATAAGAAGAATACATTATTTCTCCTCTAAGGTAAGCTTTAAGGGTTTCCCATAGCAGTGATGGTGACACTTCATCAACTCTATTAGTTTCCAGAAATCTATTGATGGCTATTTCAATTGAAGTGCAGAACGTGTTATCTGACAGTAGTGTGGTATTAAAACGCCACTGAGGACAATAACTGTAGTTTTGACGAAAAATTTGTGGTCTGATTCTACAATGGCTGAATATTCTACTGTCTCTACTGAATTCAAAAGTCTTCAGTCAATAGAAAAATAATCGATCCTGGAAAAAGTGTGATGCACATTTGAAAAGAAAGAAAAAGTCTTGGATTATGTGGATTGAAATGGATCCACACATGCAGCATGGTTGACAAATTCTGAAAACCTACCTGTCATTTAAGAGAGGGTTAGCGCTTTGGGGTTAGATCGGTTTAAATTAGGATCCATTACGCAATTTAAATCTCCCCCTAAAATCAACAGGTTGGTGTCAAGGTCTGGCAGCTGAGAAACCACTCTTTGCACAAATCTCACATCATCCCAATTGGGAGCATAAATATTTACCATTAATACAAGGGTCTAATAGAGAGACTCTGATACTATATCGGCCTTGTGGGTCAGAGATGAAGCTAGAAGTGACAAACTGGATCTTTTTATGCATTATTATTGCAGAACCCCTTTATTTGTTGTTAAAACTAGAATGAGATATTTGGCCCACCGAGTGCAGTTGGTCTGAATTGCTTAAATGTTTTTCCTACCGAAAAATAAGAAGGTTATTTCAATGCCTTCCAATTTTCTTGACAAAATCTTTTTTCAGTAAACTTGACAAACTCGTATCTAGATTCATATGGAAAGGTCAAAACCCTAGGATTAAGAAGGAGTTCTTACAACGATCAAGGGTGGAAGGAGGGTTGGCTCTGCCAAACTTTAAAGTTTACTATTGGGCAGCGAATTTCCATAAAAAAGCATATGGATTCAGTCCACAGATACAGATTGGTGTGAAATGGAGTACATGTCATGTATATTATCCTCTATTCTTGCTCTGGACTCATCCAGTCTTCCATTGAAGATTTCCAGGTTTACCTTCAACCCTGTGGTAATATCTACTTTAAGAATATGGGCTCAGTTCAGGAAGCAGCACGGCTTGAGGGATACTCTTTTGACTTATACTCCATTATGTAACAATCACAACTTCACACTTTTGTCACATGGCATAGGAAAGGAATTAAGATGTTTAGTGATCTGTATATTAATGGATCATTTTCCTGTTTTGAGGATTTTTGTGCCAAATGTGAGCTTCAGCAAAAGGACCTGTTTCGCTATTGTCAAGCTCAGGAACCAAAGCCCACAATTTCCCATCTTTCCAAGTGAATTACTCCTGGACTTAATCTTAAAGGCTCCTTTTTTCTGAGGGGTTTCACTACAAACTTCTGATCATGAAAATGGACATTGTCAACCGAGACAAGACCAAAACCACTGGGAGAACGAACTTGAAACTGAAATCTCAGTAGACTCTTGGACTGACACTTTAAAAAGAGTGAATAGTAGCACATGTTGTGCAAGACAAAGCCTCATTCAGTTTAAAGTTGTCCATCACTTGCACTGGAGTAGAGCAAGGATCACTTCCATTTACCCAAATATTGACGGCAATTGTGTCAGATGTCATACTAATGTAGCAGATTTGACTCACATGTCCTGCTATATGTTAAAAGGCTATTGGTCTGATATATTTGATGTACTGTCAAGTGTCTTTGGAGTTACTTTATAGCCATGATGGCATTATTTGGGGTACCAAACAAAGAAGCAAATGTGCAATAAATGGGCATTGCAATAAATTAGAAAAACTCTATGGGCTTAATCTTACAATTTAAGCACACAAAATAGCACACTTTGTTCTGAAGGCGGACTGAGCTATTTAATTTGTTTATTTTGTCATCTACCTATGTCTTCCAAACACAAAACTAAGGTCTTTTGAAATTTCTGTTAATTTATTGTTATTATCATTATTTTTGGGTCCAGTCTGGGTGGGAGGGGGGAGATTTTTGTGTCTGTACAAAAATTAAAAAAAAGAAAATGACAATGTATTGTTTGAATATTTGATTAAAAAAAAAAAAGAACCCGAGATTCCTGAACTCCTCCTCCACTTGAGGCAAGGACTCACTCCCAACTCAGAGAGGGCACTCCACCCTTGTCCAACTAAGCACCATGGTCTCAGTTTTAGAGGTGCTGATTCTCATCCTGGCCGTCTCGCACTTTGCTGCAAACTGATCCAGCGAGAGCTGTAGGTCCTGGCCTGATGATGCCAGCAGGACCACATCATCCGCAAAAAGGAGACACACACATACACATGCATGCACACATATATATAGACATAGAGGAGGTCCTTGACGTACGATGTTGATCCGTTCCTACATCGTGTCGTAAACAGATTTTCGGTGTAAGTTGGAACATACTGTATGTAAATAACATACTGTAAGCACTTATACTATCCTAATACCTATCCAAACACAGTAATTATCAAAAAACACCTCGGTCCCGTGTATTCTTCCGCCGCGCACACTAAACACGAATTTTGCGTTACAATGTTCACAATGTTTACGACACAAAAGGTTTTATTCAGTAAAAAAATATATATATATATATAGAGAGAGATATCATAATATATATATATTCATAATATATATATTTTAATTCTCTCACGGTGAGCTGGCCTGGAAGCCACCAGAGGATGCATGTGCGCACTGACTCCCAAACACACATACCCACTTCAGTCCGTTACACGCCCCTCATGCACCAAACCACTCCCCCAGTCACGATCACTACATTACTAACACCTGGCCTTTATTCCCACACCAAGCACTTAAGCCCACAGGTTCTGCAGTCCAGTGCTGCACATTGATGAGCCTTCGCCTCGCTTGTCAAGTCAGCCTTCTTCATGCAAGTCGCCACGCTACTGGACTGCCTACCTGAACTGTGCTGTCACCTGCCTTTTCATTGTTGTTGTTTGTACCATGGATAATAAAACTTTTAGCTCACAGCCTCTGCCTCCTGTTGCCTCTATACCCGCTTCAAAGAATGTGCAGCCTGGAGCAGCTGGAGGTAGCGAGCTTTCGCCCATGGAGGTTCTCGCCACTCAAGGTAGGATCATAGGGAGACAGCAACAAGAACTGAATGAACTGAAGTCTTTCACTAGTCTGCAGAATCTCTCCACACAGGCGAGCAACAAGACGTTCTCCACGGCAGCTCGTGTAAAGCTGGAGAAGGTGCCCATTGAGCCTCCAGAGGCTTATGGAGGGGACCCTGAGAAATGCAAGGGTTTCCTTGTCCAGTGCAGACTGTAGTTCACGTACCAACTGCCATTCAGCAATCAGGCGAAGGTATCGTATATAATCTCCCGCCTAACAGGAAAAGGGCTGGCTTGGGGAGCTCTTATTGAAGTTTTCTTAGCTAGGCTGATATCAGAGCTAAGAGCTGAACTGTTCTGTCATCTGGAGGACCAACCTTTAATCAGGTCATGCGGTTAGCAGACACGATCAACAGGCTGTTGCATGAGAGAAGCAGTTGAGCTCTGCTTCCTTCTCCACAGCCCACGCCCTTGCCCACGCCCACTAAGAATTCAACCCCGGCCGAGCCCATGCAGATCGGAGACATGACAGCCCCCAAGGAGTCCACTCGCCCGAGCGGTGGCAGAGCCCAGGTGAGTAACTCCTTGACGGGCCATCTACTAATGCAGGCCTTAGAAACCCTGAGGTGCATGCAAGCACTAGACGGCAGGTCTGTGGGTGGTGGCATTATTCAATACCGCACTGCCTACATTCGTCTCACTGTTTAGGGTCGTATTGAGCACATTTCTTTTTACATCCTCCCACACCCCATTACCCCATCACACTAGGTCTCCACTGGCTTAACCTTCACAACCCAGTCATTATGTGGACCACGGGACAGATTAGATGGTCTAAGCTCCTCAAACATGTTCAAGGCAGACACAGATTTGCTGTCCATTCCACCTCCATAGACAGCCCCAATGTAGCCAACCCCCAGGCCATCCCTAGCCAATATAAGGATCTGGCTGAAGTCTTTAGTTCTGCCAAGGCTACCCAGCTCCTGCCGCATCATCCATGGTACTGCACCATAGTCCTTAAGGAAGGAACGACACCACCTAGGGGTCAGGTTTATCCACTATCCCAAGAGGAGGAGTGGGTTATGAGCCAATATGTCAGAGAGACTCTAGCTCAAAGCTACATCACTCCCTCCACCTTGCCTGCCTCGGCCAGCATCTTCTTTGGTAAAAAGGACGGTGGCCTGAGGCCATGCATAGATTACCGAGGACTCAATTTCCTCTTAGTGGGCTATTCCTACCCCCTGCCTCTAGTGCTCTCAGCACTGGAGCAATTGCGGTCAGAGAATTTCTCCACTAAGCTTTCTCTACACATCGTCTACAATCTCATCCGCATTAGACAGGGGGATGAGTGGAAAATGGCGTTTAGTACATCCACCGGGCATTATAAGTACAGGGTCTTGCCTTACGGCTTGGCCTCTGCTCCATGATTTTTCCAAGCGTTCATCAACAAGGTCCTGAGGGAGAACCTGAATAGATGTGTTGTTACTTACATCAATGACATTTTGATCTATTTGCAAACCTTGGACCAACATGTGCATGATGTATGTGCAGTCTTGGGCACACTCTTGCACAATCATTTATATTGCAAGCTCAAGAAGTGAGGTGAACTTCCTAAGCTACACCATTAGGCCAAGCTCTGTACACATACAACCCGGCAAGGTGGAGGCTGTGGTAGGATGGACCAAACCTCACACATGGCGCGAGCTACAGAGGTTTCTGGGCTTCGCAAATTTTTACATGTGGGTTAATTCATTAGTTTAGCCTGATAGCTAAGCCTCTCACTGACTTGCTATGCAGGAGCTCTAGTAAACTGACTTGGAACAAAGAGGCTCAAGAGGCTTCCACCCAGTTGAAACTAATCCCTTTATAGTGGAGGTATATGCCTCCAATGTGGGACTTGGTGTGGTACTCTCGCAACATTTAAAGAAGCATAGCGCTCTAAAGCCAATCGCCTTAGAAACTAAGCTCAGCGGAGTGCAACTATGGGGTTGGAGATCTGGAACTGCTAACTATGCGCCTTGTGTTTGAAGAGTGGAGACACTGGTTAGAGGGAGCGCGACATCCCTTCACAGTGATCATGGACCACAAAAATCTGGAATAATAAAAGGCTGAATGTGCACCAGGCACGGTGGTTGCTCTTTTTCTCTTGCTTCTGATTTCAGGTGACTTACCGTCCTGGGGAGAAGAACACCCGCGCCTATGCTCTCTCTGGCTTGTTCCCTGGCAGTGCTGACGAGAGAGGAGCCTGTACTGTCACCAGAGTGTTTTGTGAGCGCCACTGCTAATCCTCATTAGCGTTGTCCACCTCACCATAAGTATGTGCCTCCCGCACAGCGCACTGCGCACCCAGGTTCAACCCGTACATCATAGCTTCTGGGGGCTCGCTACTGGTGGCCGGGCATGCACTGTGATATCCTGACTCATAGCCTCCTGCATGGAGTGCGCGCGGAGCAAGATACCATGTATTAGGGTGACCAGATTTCAAAATCGTCCAGGATTTTGCGAAGGAAGTGTGGGTAGATTGCATGACATTAAAAAGTAGTGGATGAATGACAGTCTATGTTCTGGCGCTGGACTTTATAACAGACTTGCCTCCCTCAGAAGGTAATGACACCATCCTCGTAGTGGTGGACCGATTCTCAAGATGGTGGATTTCCTGCCTCTCGCCTGCCTCCCCACAGCGTGGGAGACTGCGGTCCTGCTTTTCAGACACATGTTCAGGCAGTTCAGGTTACCCGAGGACATAGTGTCTGATAGTGGACTACAGTTCACCTAGCGAGTATGGAATGACTTCAAGTCAAAACTCAACTTCACTGTTAGTCTCACTTCAGGTTACCATCTGCAAGCTAACAACCAGGTGGAGCGGGTCAACCAGGAGCTGGGACAATTCCTGAGAGCCTACTGTAGTGAGCACATGGACACCTGGTGCCCACTTCTTATCTGGGTTAGCGTATTGTTCTCATCTGAACACTCTTAACTGTCTCATCCAGTCCAGTACAGGTAAAACCCCCTTCAAAAGCATGCTGGGCCATCAGCCTCGCTTGTATCCATGGAACTCGGCTGAGTCTGATCAGCCCGTTGTCGAGGACTGTTGTAAGCTGAGCAAGAGGGTCTGGGCAGACACCCATCAGCGCCTGGAGGCAGCCGTGTGCCTCTTTAAACAGAAGGCATATTTCAAGAGGAGTGAGGCACCCTCGTACAAGGTAGGAGACCAGCGACAGCAGAGTTGGCCCCAGAGGTAAGCTGAGCAACTGTTATGCTGGCCCCTATGTCATTACTGAAAGCATTAACCGGGTGACCTATAGAGTCTGCTTGCGATGAGATTGCCAGGTCTCCAGCATAATCCATGTTTCGGCCTTAAAGCCGAGACACCTTCCCTTCTCCAGCTGCTGGACTGTCCCACGTATCAGGTGCGGCAGTTGCTAAACTCTGCAGTACCTAGTTGACGGGGAGGGCTATGGCCTGGAGAAGTGGTCCTGGATTCCAGCTTCCCAGGTGCTGGACCCCACCTTGATAGGGATCGCCCTGCTCCTCACCGGTCCAGTAGGCCTCAGATGCGTATGGGTGGGTTCCTTGGCTCTGTCAAGGTTGAGCCGGCCTGGAAGGCACTAGAGGGCGCACTTCAGTCCATCACATGCACCAAACCACTCCCCCGGTCACAATCACCACATTGAACATGAACAGTAGCACGAATGAGCAAAGGAGACAAATTGACAAAGAGACGAATTGACAAAATAACCGATAGCCTGAACTGGGAAAGTCTCTCAATGGCAACTGCGAGCTCCTGACGACACGAGGGAGGTGGAGCCATCGCAGAGAGAGCAACCGAGAGACTTGTGTGTCTGTGTATTCTTCCAGGCTCGCCCCGTGGATGAGGACCTCCCTCTGCTAATTCTGCCAGCCACTCCCCTATGGATCCCCAAAAATTTTTTGGGGGGAAGTAGTGGCCACGTCGGCTTGGCAGCACCAACCCCCGAGGACGTCAGTATGGCGGCTCCGCCCCGAGGACGTCGGCTTGGCGGTCCCACCCCCCGAGGATGTCGGCTTGGTGGACCCGCCTCCCGAGGACATTGGCTTGGTGGTCCCGCCCCCCTAGCGCATCTCCTCGCTTCAGCGGCCTGTTCCCGCAACCCTGAAGGGGTCATCCATGCCGGTTCCAGTTCCCGCGACCCGGAAGGGGTCATCCACACTGGTTCCAGTTCCCACGACCCAAAAGGGATCCACCACGCCAGTTCTAGTTCCCGCAACCCGGAAG
This sequence comes from Brachyhypopomus gauderio, assembly GCF_052324685.1. Classification (NCBI taxonomy): domain Eukaryota; kingdom Metazoa; phylum Chordata; class Actinopteri; order Gymnotiformes; family Hypopomidae; genus Brachyhypopomus; species Brachyhypopomus gauderio. The sequence continues at coordinate 9,348,478 of NC_135228.1, forward strand.
GGGTCATCCACGCTGGTTCCAGTTCCCGCGACCCAAAAGGGGTCCACCACGCCAGTTCTAGTTCCCGCAACCCGGAAGAGGTCCACCACGCCGGTTCCAGTTCCCACGACCCAGAGGGGGTTGTCGCCTGTTCCTGTGACCCAGAGGGGGTCGTCGCCTGTTCCCGCTGCCTGTCTGCCAGCCACGCCTGCTCCCGCTGCCTCTCTGCCGGCCACGCCTGCTCCCACTGCCTGTTAGCGGACCCTGCCTGTTTCCCTGGAGACTGTGCTGCCCACGTGTGGGCTTAGACGCAATGTGCCTGCTCCTCCCCTTGGTTGTTCTGTCTCTATGCCCATGTTCCCCTTGCTCCCATGTCCTATCCCTGGTTTTGTGTTGGTTCCTGTCCCTGTGATTGTGTCTGTTCAAGTCCGTGTACCTGTTCCTGTGTCTGTTTCCTGTGGTGTCATCTCTGTCCCTGTCCCCGTATCTGTTCCCCAAGTTGTTACCCACTTTGTGCCCATGCCTGTCTCTGTTGTTCATAGCATGTTTTCCTCTGCCCTGTCCCCACTCCCGTGTCTGTTCCCGGTCCTGTCCTGTGCTGCCCTACTCCTGTGCCTCGCCCTGGCCCTGTCTGTCATGCCATGTCCCAGCCCAGCTCCTGGCCAATCTCCATATCTCCTGTCTCTGCCCTGCCTCAGTCTCCATGTCCTGCCTTGCTCGGTCCTGTACCCCCAGTCTGTCCCATGGTGTCCACTGTCCCTGTCCCTCGCTATGTACCATGGTTCCCTGTCCTGTCCTAGTCTGGTTCCCTGTCCTGTCTGCCCTTGCGTGCTCCGGAGTGGCACGCTTCGAGGGGGGGTTCTGTCACGTAAGGCTACGCCCCCTCTCCTAGCTGTCACTCCGGTTTCTCTGTTCCCTCGAGTCTGTGTTGTTCCTTGCCCGTTAGTCGCACCCTGCTTGTCTGTTGCCCTGGTTTTCCATTGTCTGCCACGCCCTTGTCGCCAGTGTTTCCAGCTGTGTCTGTTTAAGTTCCGTGTATTTATAGTCCATGAGTCTCCCATGTCTGTATCGGTTATTTTGTTCATTCCTGTTCCTCGTTGTTGCTGCTGTTTGTGAATTGGTGTTCTGTCTTTGCTACCGTCTGATATTTACGTTCTCTATTGTTTTACTCCTTGTTCTTGTTCCTTGCCTCCTTTGTTTTGTTCTTGTGTTAGTATGCCTGTGTACATTTCGTGTTCGGACTGCCTGCCTGATATGACCCCTGCCCGTTATTTCGACTCTGCCTTTGGAATCCCATTCAATAAATCTCGCTCTCCTCAGCGTTTGTGTCCGCCTCCATGTTCTGCGTCACACAGATCGTTACAGGTGCCCTGAATCAAGCATTTGAGATGTAAAAATTTTGATAACTGCTGATGTGCCCTGTGTTATATCTGTACTAGCCTAACATTTAAGGTACTAGGTCGAGCCTAACATGAATAACTACGGATGCACGTTGAGCTGGATTTGGATTGCTTCTTTATTAGATTACTCTTCTGGGTAATATATGAACAGTGCTGCCCCCTACTGGTACATATAAACAACAGTATGTGCAGCAATACACAGCACCCTGAATCAGGCATTTGAGCTGTATTAAAATTAGATAACTGCTAATGTGCACTGCATCATCATTTGAGCTGTACTGATATTATCTTTAGTCTTAAAACACAAAGTGCTTAGTCTAAAACCCCATTTTAAGCAGACACTACTACACTGCCACAGTTCATGTGCCATCACTGCCAGCTACCAAGAGATCAGCAAATGATGTCACCTGTAACTAGCGTATGAAAACTGGGTTAAGTGGAGTGATGAAATTGGCAGTGCTTTGCGGTGAGTGTCACTGCTTCCACAGCCAGATCACTATGACATGTAACATTACATTTGCCTAATTGTATTGGATCAATCAACAGTCATAATTGATATGTACTTTGGCAGACACTTTGGTATGGCATGTCTTCCTTGCAGCCTTTAAATTGGTCGTGATCTTTCCATCCATTCCAAACATTTAATAGATAGATTTAATAGAAAATTGTCCACAGATCTTCTGTCATTTCTTTCCACCAGACAGGTTGCTGGTGAAGATGAGCTACTCATTTTAGAGGTCAGCTAATGTTTTTTTCTTTAGCTGATTAAGATGGCTAGTTTTATTATCAGACAAGGTTTGCTTTCTCACATTAGTTATGAAGCTGACATTTTTTCATGGACAAGCATTGAGCAGTCACCCAGTGATCCAAAGAGGAAGGTGCATGGAGTCAGGTAGGATTTGTACTTGCAGAGGTATGCATCTAAATGATTGGATATAAAGGAAAACAACCACTGCTTTGAAATGGCTGCCATGATCAAGGATGTCTGCATGAAAAGAGTCAGCTATTTACTCTTCTTGATAATGACAGACATTTCATCTTAATTTGTCATCAATGGTTTTTATGAACATTTTCAGAAAAAAAACATTAAATGAAAATGTTGGCAATGAATGTGTACAGTGAAAATTGTTACTGACAAAATGTACACTGTTGAATTTTTCTGTACTTGGAGTGGCAGGCTGGTTCTTTAGTCATGAAATGAAAAGGTTGGCAATGAGTGTGTATATTGAAAATTGTTACTGACAAAGTGAACACTGTTGAATTCTCCAGTACCTGGAGTGGCAGGCTGAGAATGAGAATCATTCAAAAAACACTTAAACCAATCTTTACACCAAGATACATATGCATACATGAAATGTCTCATATCTGGAGGAATCCGTTTCAGCCTTTAATGGATCAAAAAGCTTCTCTTTGACCTGAAGTCTGAGTATTACCAAATCAAGATGAAACTGCTATATAGAACTTCTTTCTGTCCACTTGGATTCTAGGAATTTAACAGGATGTCTCCGGGAGTTACTAATGCTCCAGTATATTCCATTGATTAATGTTAAAGTGCATAGGTGGCTTACATTACATTACATGATAAATATTCATGAGTTCCAATACCATCCATGGAGCAAAGCCAAGATGCTGATGGATTGCAATAGCATCCCTATGGGTTCCTGATAAATTATGGTCTTTTTTTAGAAAATCAAGAATGAGTTCAACACATTTTCTTTATCATATAGATACCAATGGAAAATTACAGCTCAACCATGACACTATAAAAGCAGTGTGTGACCAATACATAGTTGTCTGTAATTATGGAAACTGCAAATTCCCAAAAACTGTAATGGAATCACTGTCTACATACCCAGAAGATATACTAGACATCTTATATTTTCTGTCTGTTGAACCTGATCAAAGTTCTTCTAAATATATTCTTGTTATAACTGACTCCGTCATCAAGTATGCAGCAGCTATATCTACCCTGATCCAGATAACCTTCATGGTCACAAAATCTTTATGAGAAAACGCAAGAGTCATATTTTGAGTCACGCACTGAGAGTTGTGTGCAGTAACAGTACAATGACAGCAACAAGTGGAACTGACTGTCCCTGTAAGATGAACTCATTTCATTTTAAATGATTCAACAATTTTGAGTTCTATGTGTAGTTCAGAGCACCTACAAAACTATTTTAACATGTCCTTAGAGCATTTAGGGCATCTTTTCAGGAGGAGAGGATGAACCACAGAGTAGACAACTACATGTGGATATAGGATTCTAGAAAGATTGATACAGTGGTTATATTTTTTTTCTTTTTCTCCTTTAACATCTGTATTGTATTTTCAGCACTCAATTATCGATATTATACACTAACTCAGATAATGATTGCTTATTGATAATACCTTTGGTATGTCCAAATAAATGCAAAGTTAAAATGATTTTTGCTGTAATATTTAATGTTTCTTTAGGCAGTGGCTGCATTATGAAATAATGTGTTATATGGTGCCATGTATTATGCAACAGATGGAGTTCAGATGCTTGTGGAGAAGATCAAACAGTTCACATCACAAGCCAGAGAGGTCAAAAACAGCAGCAACGGGCTGGCCATAGAGTAAATGGAAAACAGTCCAAAAAGTACAATACCTGCAATCAATCCACTTCAGCAAACAAATCAGAAGGGGATGAAACAGAAGCAAAATCCAGAGAACAAAACATGCTGAATACCCCGGAGGGCTAACACATGAACTGCTTGGTATACACAGATAAACCATGGCAATACTTCCCCCCCCCCCCCAAATTACGTCCGTGTCTGTTGATATGTAATTTAACTTTTTCTATCTTTGCCATTGTAACCAGCCGATTATTTTGGGCTGAGAAACGACATCTTTTAAGTCCCATTGGGCAGGGGGGTGCTTTTATTCCATCTATTACGGTAGTGAGCTAATCTCAGCTGCAGCCCATTTTAAAATGACAACTAATTATTAGGGGGGTATGTATAAAGATGGACCCAAGATGATGTGGTGCAACATTTTGGTGTGCCCTGCGTTGATGCTCTGGTGACTTGCAAAGACTTTACTGTTGTGCTCAAACTTTGGACCAGTACAGGTTGAGAGCCTGGGTGAAACGGAGTCCAACTTAATTGCCGTTGCTGTTTTTGCCTAACGGGTTTGACATTGGTGTTCTGTTTGTTTTTTTCTTTTCTTTCTTTTTCTTGGTTTGGTGTTATGTTTGTTGCTTGTGTGGGATGTTAGAAGTTATGCTTTTTTATATGATTTAGTGGAGTTACTGTATTGTGAATGATTATTGTTTTTTTGTTGTATAACTGACCACAGTTAGGCAGCGAGTGTTGACGTGAGTCCATCAGTTCTGCTGGCTGATCGTAAGCTGCACGGCGACTAGCGATAGGCCTCTTGAGTTGGTGAGCTGGGCTGTTGCCGTAATTGGCAGTGTTATTGGGCGGCTGGGAGGTAATATCGTGTTATGCTCTGCTAAGAGATGCTTTCTTATTGATTTTGGATTGCGGGTGTACGCGAGTTTGATGTTTGATTGTTTGTGCTAATTCTAATTTTGTTGGTGTGCTGTGCATGTAGAGCGAACCGGCCAGCACTTAACTTTTATTGCGCCCCTCCCAGTCAGGTGTCCTGTGTTGTAGGACAGCAGAGCGGCCAGCCAGCGGGTTTAATGAGACCTGAGGATCCTTAATTGGTGCTCCGGTTGTTGCATGGACGGCACTATTGTCCTTTTGTGAAGACTGTAGCTCTGTGACTTGGTTTTATGATCGTTATGTATTTTATCCAGTCCTGTTATTAAATATTTGCTATTGGTAGTGATCGAAGTAACTGTGTATTCATTGTTCATTACAACCATTGTTAAATTGGAGTCCTGGGGGGTGGGGCCCCAGGTGGCGTAGTAAAATTTATCTATCTGCCAAATAGTAGCGGACGGAGTGAGCAAAGTGATGGCCGCCAGGCTACACCATGGTTCTGTATCTTAATTGTTGCATTGCTTTTGTTTCCAACTGGAGGGAAATGTCTTAACTCTGAATATGCATAGGCATGACGGCTAGTCCCTCCCTTCTCGTGACACCCTTGCATCAATACTAAAACTTCGTAACCTAGTAAGACAAAGTTAGTGGAAGTTGGAATTAGGAGTTGGAAAGAAGCCAAAACATCACTACAAGAAATGTACCTGGATTTCCACAAAAACGTCAATCCCAAGGGAATCCAAGAACTAAGTAGCCTATATAAGTATTTTAAGTAAAGCCTAACATCTGTTTAGCTGTGAGTTAAAATTACATTTAAACTCACATAACTCGACATGCATTACAGCAAATTATCTTGCCTCCTGATTTGTTTGTAAAGTTAGTGTTAGTTCTATTGTTCGAGAGAGTGTTCATTTGTAGAGTTAGGATTAGTTCTGTCTTTGGAAGAAATTAATACAAATTCTACAATAGTGCATAAAGACTGCCAAGTGAGCACACCTGTCCAAGTCCACGAAGGCCTTGATTACTCAACCAAGTTTATAGTAGTTCTGGAACGGATCCACTTGTACATTGTTGCTCAACTTCACCAAATAGCTGGGTCACTGAGTGCTTGGTATAACCTCGGATAGTATGCGTGAGTTTATTTTGGACCTCAAAATACCGCATATTCCTGCCGGCCCCAATGGACAGCCATCAAAACCTAGAAGACTCTTGCCCTGAGTGCATCCTTTCGACCTTGTGCGTCGGTTGCATTTATAACATTAAATTGTTGAAATCTATTGAGCAATAAAATTAGCATTTGTTAATTAAACCAATTACTGTAGCAAATACATTTCAACCAGTGGTATTGTCACTGCGCAGACTTTGAGCTTCACCTTCAGTAATGAGACTGATATGGTATATTCCGCCGAATCGGTGCCATTTCCGTCCCCAGGCAATTACATGTATAAATGGGCACAAACAATAACTGTAAAATACATTTTATTATAATTCATAATGACTTGTACATTGGCATAATGGCAAATTTAAGGTATATAATTAAAAACATTAATAAAAACAACCTAGAACACTGAAAAAAACCATTTGTTAGATGTCCCCACTCTCTAACTATACACTTTACCATGGAATATCATTATTAAAATTCTACAGAGACTATTATTTTTTGCATTGTTGTATGACTCCATATCCCATCTATACTTTAAAAATATTTTTTTCATAAGAAATCCTGAATATTTAAGTTAAAATACACATTTTAGTTGTGTCCCTAGGTTTTCACTCAGTCCTGTTACCATATCACATTACCCCATCTGAAAAATTTGGAAAGTTCCACACATCACATGTTCAACAGGAAATTGCATCAGTTGGATCTTTTGAAGGTCATGGGAAGACCAAAAGTAAGTTTTCTCCTTGTCTTTTTCTGTATATTTGATCATATTATAACTATGACTGAGGAGATCAATCTTAATGTGATGTCCTGTTACCTAAATTAATTCTTAGATGTAATTTGTTTATTTTTAAAATACACATTTTGGGAAAATCACTAGAATGTGCTCACTGTCCTCATGCTATTACTATAGCCACGTTGTAGCTATAATTCATATTTTTGCTAATTCTATGCTAAAAACTCAGTCCTGTTACTTTCAGTCCTGTTACTCATATAAAGAGTAACAGGACTGAGTGCCTGTAACAGGAGTGAGTAGAGGCCTCTGGTTTATTGATTTATTATTGTGAATATTACTTACATTATGTAATACTATTTAGCCTTTTTAGAGGTTTTACATGAAATTAGTTAAGATTCAGTTTCACAATGTCGATGCCATACTTACAGGGTGCCAATCCACCACTAAGTGCTGCAGAAAAGCAGTGACGCTATCGTGCTCGACGTGATGCTGACCCAGAGAGGAGAGAAAGATATTTAGAGAAGGAACGAGAAAAATACAGGGAAGACCTAGAATCATCTCATCACCCCTCCACACAGTCCCCAGATATCACCACGACAAGCTGGACATCCACAACCAACCACTTCCACGTGCAGTTTATGCAATGCATCAAGTGTCCAAGAAAATGTGTAAGGGAGGCTATAGGGCAAGTGTGTATATTTGTTGGAATGTGAAAATGTTGTGCATAGTGTTGCAAACATTGAAGGCAGAAATGTCAAGCAGAACTAGACTTCAGTTGTCAATAAAATGGTGTTAGCTAGCAACAACCACATTTTAGAATGTTTTGGAGATGCCCAATGATGTTCCACCAATTCCATCTGTGAGTGACCGGCAGACAAGGCACAGGGTCTGGTTCAAATAGGGTGCAAAGAAGTAGTAATGTTTATTTAATCCCCATATATAGGCAAGACAACTATTTACAGGAACGAACTAAGACATACAAAAAAACTAAATGTGATAGTTCACAAAAGACTCAAATCAATTGTCAGTTCAATCATCAAGATACTTGCTACTTTTAGCATTACCTGCTCTGCCACCAGAAAAAAAAACCTCTCTTCCCAAACAATTCACATCAGGCCTTTTATAGTCCTACCCCAGAGTGGTGTGATGTCACTTCCTGTATTTTTGGTGGGAAATCCAACCAATAAATCATATGTGTCTTCATTTGATTATTAACTTAGAATATCATGAAACCAATGTCCATACTTGTATTGTGTACATCGTGGTGGAGGGCAGCTCTATCACATCATCCACCATGAGGATGCATCAGGCAGTGACCATTAGTGTTGCACGGTATACCGATACTAGAGTAGTATCGCGATACTTCGTCATTAAAAACGGTACTATACCTAGTTTGCTTAGTATCGGTGCTATAGGACTAAGTGCGTTTTTTTATTTTTTTTTTTAAGAGCAGTATTTCCAAAGAGTGCCACACGGGGGCAGTGTGCACGTACAGCAGTGCAGCGCTTGCCTCCTCTCTGCAGAATAAGATGAAACGGTGTACGTTGGCTGATAATACAAGCAATATTGCAGACCGTCCTCAGCTTGTTGAAAAACTACACGCACGAAGCGAAATATGGAATTATTTGCATACATTTCAGACAGTCATGGCAACCCCGTGGACACATCAAAACCGGTCTGCAAACGGTGCTTTAAAGCTGTACCAACCAAAGGAGCCAATCAATTCTTTTTACATAAAATGCGCTTTCGTTTGACCCACCCAAGGTGCCGTAATGCACAGAACAGTTGGTAATGCTGAAATGGCAGCTAAAGCAAACGCAGCTCGTCTTAATTAAACAAGGAAAGCAGCAGAAGTGCTGTGTGGAAATACTTTGGATTCGAAGCAGATACAGATGGAAAACCGAAGGACATGAACAAGCCGGCTTGCAGGTGCTTTCGGAACATTTCAACGAAGGGCGCTAAAGCCTGGTTTATACTTGACGCGCCGCGAGCAGCGCGAGGGTCCGCGCGGTGAAAATGATGTAATCGCGGTAGCCTCGCGCGCTGTCAATTCGCGAGGTCGTGCACCTCTGGAATTTTGTAACTTAGCGCGCGCCGCAGCGCAATGAACTGTCATGTTTGTAGGGTTCATACACCAACAAGGTGGAATTAAAGCACTTATACGTCACTTTCAAGGTCCATTTCAATATTTCCCAGCACGTTAAACTTTAGTTAAACATTTATACATATACTCGAAATTATTCGCTTTTTTATCACATTATTTAATGGTTGTTTATTGTCAAAACGCCCAATTTTAACGTCTTCACGTTCTCTCATGTTTCGTCCTGGAATTACAAGAGGCTCGTATTTGTTAACGTAATACAAGAGAACGGTTCAGTCAGACAGCTATTTGTTTCAAGCATTTTCAAGCACGCGAACAAGGTGTGCAGACTCGCGCGCTACGGTCACTCGCGAAAGTTTAAACCTAGCTTAACACAACGAATCTGGCCAAACACCTGAAGGCACGCATATTTGTACAAAACATTCCAAGAGGTTGGTGATTATTCCCATTTCTAGTATTATAGCATACAAAATTATGTGTCCGATTATGGTATCCTAGCAAATGTCATATTCTTGGTTTAAGAGCCGTAAGTGCGACAGCATACAGGGAGAAAAAAAGTGATCGTACTACAATGGATCAATCATCTATGAATATTGAACTATAATACTGAAGTTTTAGGTACTTAGAGTTAAAGTTGTTTAAAGTATACTTAAAATACACTTTTTGCACTAGCCTTTTTTAACTTCTAAATGTGAATTCCAGAGTGCACTACTATTATTTATGTTAATTTATTTTAATGTGCAATTATTTATTTTTCTGTTTTAATGTGGTAGGGACTACACCTTTTATTTATTTGACATTTGTGAAACAAAATACAATATTCATTTGATTGTTTATAAAAAAAATAATAAAAAGCCTTTAAAACGGAAATGAGCACAGTATCTGACTTTGGTATTGAAAATCATATCGAATTTCAATACTTTTTAAAGTATCGTATCGAAGTTGTAATTCTTAGTATCGTGACAACACTAGTGACCATAGCCCGAGGAAAACTGACATACAGGGATGTCAGCTGCATGTGCACAGCCAAACAAAACCTGACCTGTGACTGCTTTAATGCATTTAATAAGGCCCCGTCACCAGAGAGAAGGCGAATGGTAGTGAGTTTTATAAGGGAACAGGAAGAAGATGCTCGACGTGCAGTAGCAGCGTCTCAGGCAAAACAAGGCCAATGGCTTCGTTGGCAGAGCGTAGAAAAGAGGCGGCTCACCTGGCAGGAAATTTGGGCGATGGACGCGGGGCGCATCAAGTTTCTACTTGGATCAACATATGACATCCTTCCAACTCCTCAAAACCTCGCACAGTGGGTAGGTGAAGATCCTAAATGTAAGTTGTGCACGGGAGTTGGCTCGCTAAAGCACATTTTGTCCGCATGCCATGTTAGTTTGTCACAGGGGCGATATACATGGAGGCATAATCAAGTTCTAAGTGTGCTAGCGTGTTTATTTGATAAGAAGTGCTTAGAGGTTAATGCATTGACTAGTGTTGGTAATCGGTAAGCAAGTAGGTTTGTGAGGGAGGGTCAATGTGCAGGAGAACGCGATTGTGCCGTTAATGTTGGCAGGTGGGGTGAAGCACGAGATTGGAAACTTCTAGTAGATATAGGGAGACAACTACAGGTTCCGGAGTGCATAGCAGTAACTTCACTGGGGCCCGATATGGTGTTGTACTCTGAAAGTAAACGGATTGTTTACTTTATCGAATTAACGGTTCCGTTTGAAGATGCGGTTGATGAAGCATTTGAGAGGAAAAAGTTGAAATACGCTGACTTGGTGGCCAATGTGCGAGAACGCGGATGGCAGGCGCACATAAGACCAGTAGAAGTAGGTGCTAGGGGTTTTGTGGCTAAATCTATGACATCGTTAACGCAATTCTGCCTTAGAGGGAGAAAGTTAAGATCAGCTGTGAAGGAGCTGTCAGTGGTAGCTGAAAGATCTAGCCAATGGCTGTGGATTAAGAGGGCACAGACTACGTGGGGTCATGTCCCATAAAGGTGGCTTGTCTGGTCTTATGGGTGAGACGTTGGGAAGGGGAAATGAGTAACATAAAAGGTTGTTGAACAGCAAGCTTTGAGGGGGGTGAGGCTGGGACGCCAGCCCTCACCGTTGAGCCTCCTTGAGGAGTTGTGGGCTCTAATCAATGAAACACCGACAAAGGGAGGTGCCCACCTGATGACCCCAGTGAAGAGCTTGCAAGTGGTTGTGGGCGTGAAGGTCTGTCCAGGGCGGTGTTGTGGTCTGAGTACTTGGCAGTTGAGGCAAGTGACCATGAACATAGTACGCTGTGATTCTGGATCCTTGCCGAGCCAGTATCAGATTGTAGCTGTTGTTGTGTTCTGCTCAAACAACTGGTGTGTGTTTAGGATGTGTCGTTGTTGCTTTGTTTGAAGGTCAGGCCAGGTTGATGTGGTGATCTGAATACTTGGCAGTTGAAGCAATGGACCATGAACATAGTACGCTGTGCTTCTGGATCCTTGCCGAGCCAGTATCAGTTCATAGATGTTGCAGTGTTCTAATAGTGGTTGGTTGGTCAATAACGTGCACGGTTATGGTTGTTGCAGAGAAGATGGGCGGTAGGGCTTTGTGAGGAGTATGGGAGTCGCATAGGATATTTCACCATCTTATCCTGTGTTTAAGTATAATCAAAGCATTTCAAATTCAGTCATCAGACGACTCCCATGGAAGCCATGGAAGTTCAGTGGCAAAGTCCTGAAGTTGTTGGCAAATGGTGTGTTGTGAAGTACGAGAGTGACCTATACCCGGGCATCATCATAGATACAAGAGAAACACATGTTGAGATCCATTGCATGCACAAAATAGGGGTCAACAGGTTTTTCTGGCCAACATGTGAAGACGTGCTTTGGTACTTTTTTGAGGATGTTTTGTGTATTATCCCACCCCTGAGGCCAGTCACAGGTCGCTATATGAAAATTAAAAAAGAGCTCTGGGCCAGATTAGAGAAGATGTCTTAGAAAAGGCCAGAGAAGTTCACACACACACATGGCACATGTCCCTGTTACTCAGTGTTCATTCTTGTTACCCAATCTTCATTCCTGTTACTTGATTATTCTTAAAAAAAAATAAAAGATAAACCACCTTTTTTTTCCAATTATGTTTGGTCCATCATTTATCTATTTGTTTAATAAATTGCATGATATAAAAAAATATTAATTTCAGGTTTGAGTCTTCTTGAAAAGATAAAAATGGCTTTGCATCTTTTCCAAAAATATAACGTGTGCATATATAGTGGTTTTAGTCATAAATATAAATTATTTGAACATGTAGTCGACAATTTCTTTAAAATAAACACTTTCTTGAAGGAAAATCGAAGAAATTAGCTGGCATTCTTTTAAACAGGCTTTTTAAATGTCACACAAGTTTTGGTAACAGGACTGAGAAAAATGTAACCATCTTCGGGTTAGAAACTTTGTAAAAAATAAAATACAGCTGTCTGAGATTGACCAATACATGTTTTGAATAGTTAAATATATGTGTTATTAGAACCAGACTTAAAAAAAGATACAAAATTAAGTTTCATTTGGAAGAGTTCCAACATGCAAATGGCACCCATTCGGTGGAATGACCCATATATCACCATTTCATTTATTCCAGTTATAACAAACATATTTCCTTGAAATTTCAGTGTGGTACCCCATTCATAATAATTCATAATTAATCAATATATCACTACACCATGCTTGTCTAAAACAGTCTAAATAACAGCAGAAACAGGACATGATGGTACCTTCCCTGTTGTGGACCACAATAAAAATCAATTTTATTTGCCAGGCATGTTACGCATGCAAACAATTTGTCTTGATAAAATAAGTTCCAATAACACTCATGATGAATGAATGAATAGAGACTTAATACTATATTTTACATAGTGCTAGATAACAACTACCAGAAAAAGATGGCACAAGTGTCTCAGGTTGCACATTGCAAAAACAAAAATATTATAGTTTTTTTGATGTTAGCACATTTGTATAAATTACATGAAAATATAATAAATTATTCTACAGTGCTGTGCATATGTGTCCCTTCTTTAATGCAGAAAAAACATGGAAAGAATTGGATTTGGAGAGGATTCAAACATGGGTGTATTTGTCAGTAATTAGCATATGCAGTAATTAGCATACTAATTTGTCATTTTAATTGTATTTATCTTTTGCATTTTCAACCACAATGTATTTCAATTTCCTTTACAATTTTTAAATTATTAAAGTCACAGTCACCACAGTTGATTATTTCCATGAATTCAAACTGGATACTAAAACTGTGTGTTACAATACTATTGGAATTACTTTTACATGTGAAATATGGAATTATAAAACTTTTCCCATCACCAAATATTCAAACCATACCCATTTTTACTGAAACAAATAAGGCATGGGCACATTGTACAGATTTTTGTAATCAGTGCTGTGACCTCATTTTAATCTATAAGCAGGCAAATTCAGCCTCATCTGGAGGACTGAGAGTGCATCTGCTGTATGTTTTGCCTGCCCAGACCCATACAAAAAGCCTGGAGGAGCAGTGTTTGGCAGTGTTCTGTACAAACCCTGTACTGTCTAACCCTGCATTCCAGCTTTCAGTGTGGACGTTGTCCATGCTGGAAGTCACAACCATCTGTGTGGTCTTTGGTTTTAATATAGCCTCTCATATAATTTCACACTAAAGCTCTGGACTCAGTTGTAAGGTTTCAACAATGAATCTCCCAGATGTGGTTTGGGATTTTAGATCAGCTCGCAATTTTATTCAGAAGGATTTATGATTTGAGCTGACTTAAGCTAGGCCAGTGTTCTATGAACTGGTGGTGTGATTGAAACAGGGGTTAAAACATGAGCTGTCAAAACCTTTATGTAAAAACCTGACATTTGTCAGTATATGCTCATTATGTTGTTGTTGTTGTTGTTGGTATTGTAGTGTGATATTTCAGTGATGAGACAATGGAATGGAACCACTGATCTAATGATCAAATTATCAAATTTGAAAAGCAAAGAACATTGTAAAGATTGAGATATGCCCTGGATGGAGGTAGGATTTCTTCTAGAAATGACTAAATACACACCCACCAAAAGTCTGTACAAATGAATATTTGGTGATGGGAAAAGTTTTATAATTCCATATTTCACATGTAAAAGTAATTCCAATAGTATTGTAACACATAGTTTTAGTATCCAGTATAGCTTTTAGGTCAAAATTTATTCACGAACACTAACTGACAGACATGGAAGAGTCAGAGCATTGCAAACAGAATCCAGGAGCTCTGACTACATCACTAAGCAAGCTGTAGACAAAACCCAGGAATTGTCAGTATATCAGCAGGTGGGCTTTAGACTAAGCAATAATAGCAATAGTAAAATTTTCAGTCAAACATCATCAAGCAGGTTCTCCATTCCTAAGCCTCAATTTGAAGGCACTCCTATTTATACTGACCTTAAGCACATTAATATGCTACACTAATAAACAGATACAATTTACATTACTGATCAAGGATGTCTTCTTCATTTCATGCATAGAATAACACTTACTGTGAACTATTAATTTCAAATAATATGAACATAAAATATATATTTCCTATATAAATTGTACTTTAAACCTTTTGTATACTTTTAAATTATCTGATGAACAAACCTATAAACTTTGGCTAGAGCTTCAAAACATACTACAGCTTTCCTGATGTTTCCAAAAAAGAAAAAAAAAACTTAAAATCCATAAGGACAATGTCTGAATCATATCATATATTTCACATTTTACATTTGTGTTTTATGTGTAGATCTCTCAAATAGCAACACAGAACACACACTCTTAGATTGTGTCCAATGCCACACTACACACTTTTCAAAGTGTATTTGTAACAACTATGACAGTTACTGGACCATGTCTAAGATTGAGAGAGTTAGTGAAGCAACCAGGCTGAAATCATAACTGGTTTGTTCTCTGGTTGGGGTCTTAAAGAATGACCAGACTTACTTATTGTGCTGACTAAAAGGAAGAAGGAACATATAGATAAAATAACTCAGACAATTCTAATACTTTCCCAATTTCAAGAGTATCTAACATTTCAGTTTCAGTTTAGGCCTACCAGAGAGTCAATGTAAGTAAATTCAGTGATGTTTCCAATCTTACAGTCTTCTGCAACTATCCCAAGTGTGGTCCTCGTGCTTGGCCCACCACTATAAGAGATTCCGAATGTCGAAATTCCAAATGTCAAGATTGGAAGGAGATCAACTCACTCATCCATGAAGGATTATCCTGACCTGTATATAGAAACAGGCCTTCACAGAAAAGCTTTACATCAAAGTATTTCTATGTTTCTACAGTTATATAGCACTGAGGGTGGTGCAACAGAATTTGACAAAATTATGCCCAGATGCAGAAACCATTATGCAATAATGCATCTAGAATAGATGATACTGTATATTAGTCTCATTACTAAAGGTGAAGTTCAGAGTCTGTGCAGTGACCCAATGCCACTGGTTGAAATATATTTGCCACAGTAATTGGTTTAATTAAAAAATGCAAATTTTATTGATCAATAGATATCAACAATTTAATGTTATAATGCAACTGACGCATAAGGTCGAAAACTTGTTTTAGGTTCAGATAGTGAATCAAGCTATTAACTGATTCAGAGGAAGGACAAACCATCTGAAGTTAAACTAACTATGAAACAGAAAACTCCATTTAAACCAATGTTAACCAACCCAAAAGCTACGTTGATTAAAAGTAAATGAAAATGGAGGAAAATGCCTTATGGATGAAACTATTAACTGGAAGATACTGGTGTGTCTTACATCTATGCTGAAATGAGATGAAAGCTAGGTCTGAAATGTAAGCAAAGAACTGGCTAAAACAGGGGTCTCAAACATACGGCCTCCGGACCGAAACTGGCCCACAAGGGGGTTCAGTCCAGCCTGTGGAATTAAATAAACTCCATTTTATTTAAAATCTGCAGTTCCTATATTGTCCACTAGGGAACTGCAGTCAGTTTTACATTTACATTACATTTACATTTATGGCATTTGGCAGACGCCCTTATCCAGAGCGACTTACATTTTTATCTCATTTTTCATAGAAGTGAGCAGTTGAGGGTTAAGGGCCTTGCTCAGGGGCACCTCAGTCATGGCCTCAGGTCTGGGAATCGAACCCACGACCCTCCGGTCACAAGACCAGTTCCCTAACCACCAGGCCATGACTGTTTTAGTCAGTTCTATCGCTTTACCCCTCTTTTTCTGTTGACCCTGGCACCCTCTTATGTGAAATGCTTTTGTCAAAAAAGAGAAAAGTGGACACAGAGTGTCGGATTTTTCAAGAAAAATGGAAAATGTCACTGTGATCAGTTTTATGCATAATGCACTTAAATAAATGTTTAACTGTGTAAAAGTGTTGCATTTTGCACATACTTTTCTTAAAAAGTAAAAATAAAACATTGTTCATAATATATTTAGTAAAAGGACAATTCATTTCATATAAAGATTTTTATAATTTACTTCTTTGCACTAATACAGTACAAAGAAAAAAAAAGTGGACTTATTGTTAGTTCCATGTAATTTTGGAATGTGTTTACTGGTCTGGCCCCCTTGAGATCCGATGTGGCCCCCAGACCAAAATGAGTTTGAGACCTCTGGGCTAAAATGTATGTATCACGCTACTTTGGTCGGAGAACCTAATCCTATAGTGAGTATAAATAATAATAGCAGCGAACAAGACTGGCATCAAAGCGGCATAATGAATAAAGGCACCTTACTCAGGGCGAGAGTCTTCCAGGCTTGGGTGGCTGTCCACTGGTGCTAGCAGGAATGTGTGGGATTTTGAGGTCCAAAATAAACCCAGGTGTACTTTCTATGATTATACCAAGCACTTACAGTGACCAAGCTATTCGGTGAAGTGGAGCGACGATGTATGAGCGTTCCGGAACTGCTGTACACTTGGTTGAGTAATCAAAGCCTTCATGGACTTGGACAAGTGTGCTCGCTCTTTGGGCAACACGGTGACTTGGTGGTTAGCACGTTTGCCTCTCAGCACTGGGGTCTTGGGTTCAAGTTCCTATCTGAGTGGAGTTTCCATGTTCTCCCTGTGTTTGTGTGGGTTTCCTCCGGGATCTCTGGTTTCCTCCCACAGTCCAAAAACATGGAGGTTAGGTAAATTGGCAGTCCCTGACAAATTCTCCCTGAGTGTGTGTCTGTGTCTCTATGTTCAATAAAAAGTAGTGTCTGAGTGTGTGTGCTTGTATGCCCAGTGGTGGATGGTGCTCTGTCACTAGGGTCTGTCCTCCCTCCCCTTCCTGCACCCCATTCAGTCCCCCAGGGGGCTGTGGCCTCCGGTAGAGAGAAAGCTGTGCCCAATTGGCTGCCTCTTCTCGCCGGTGTGTGTGTGATTGGTTGTCTGTGACTTGTACCTGTGTTAAATTGTAAAGCGCCTTGGGAATTTGGAAAGGCGCTATATAAATCGAACATTCATTCATTCGCTCGCCTGTCTTCATGACTGTAGAATTTGTATAAATTTCTTCCAAAGACAGAACTAATCCTAACTCTACAGATAAACACGGATAACTTTGCGACACGTGTTAGAGCAATGCGTTATGCGTTGGCTTTTGAAAGAGGTGGGTCCAAATACCACATATCATATTTGATATGCAAGGCGTTATACTTAATTCTTCGATTCCCTTGCGGTTGACATTTTTGTGGAAATCCAGGCACCTTTCTTGTAGTGATGTTTTGGCTTCTTTCCAACTTCCACTAATTTTTTCTTACTAGGTTACGGAGTTTCAGTATTGATCCAAGGGCGTCGCAAGAAGGGGGAGACTAGCTGTCATGCCTATGCATATTCAAATTAAGAAATTTCCCTCCAGTTTTAAACTAAAACAATGCAACAATTACGATATAGAACCATGGCAAAGTTAGAAAAAGTTAAATTACATATCAACAGACATGGAAAAGTGTATACTTTTCCTACAGGTCACTTAAGAATAAAGAAAAATTGGTTTGTCAGGATATATTAGCATTTCAATAGTATTCACACTTCCAAAGCCATCTATGACTTAACAGGCTTCCTTAACTCACCATACTGGTGCTGAGGAGGTAATCAACTTAGTAGTAACAATAACCAGATTACATTAAATTACATTACACTAATAAGAATAAAAGAGATGTGATATTAGTCTCATAAGTGAATAACATAGTAAACATGGGAAATATCAATAATATATATGCATTACTATGATGAATATGATGAATCCATGCCCCCCCACTTTTTAACGGTTAAAAAACAAATATTTAAATAGCGATGAATCTTGCACTAGGACCATGCAGAGCTCTGCTCCGGTAACACTTTATGCTCTCCGCTCCTTTTAGGTTCTTTAATCTTTAGGTTCAAACATCAGTCCTGATAGCACAGTGTAGAATTGTCTAGTTGTCTGAAAGCTGAATACTCTTGGTTCCATGATCTGATAATCCTGTTTTCTTTAGCTAGAATTTATCCTTTTCTTTATTAGAAATATTTTCTAATTTTCTTTATTAGAAAAGTTTGGTGTCTTTGGAATTGTCTTAGAGTTGCTTTCTCTAAAAGGGTTAGAATCCAATACCTAACCCAGAATATAGAGTTATAAGAATCATGGTCAATTCTGGCATTCTTGGATATAGGTCTGTTTGCACATTCCAAAGGTCAGTGGTTCCCAAACCTTTTCTGCCATGCCCCCTTTAGTAGATGAGAATATTCCCCCCACAAACACCCCCCCCCCCCATATTGACACATGTGCATATGTTTTACTTCCAAGCTCCGCGCCCCCCCTGCAATAACACCGCAGTTATAACGCCCCCCACTTTGGGGACCACTGCCAAAGGTGATGTTTTTTGGTTAGGAATGCTTTAGATAAACAACAGAGGACATAAACGGTTTCTTCTGTCTTTCTTCTGTCTCAGACTAGGTCCTAGTGTATCTGATAAGAAGGGTTTCCTCAGTCCTGGGGTTGTGAACTTTGGGTCCCCAGCAGAGAGGCTGAATGAAACCTTTTTTTTTTTTTTTTTAGCAATTTTCACTGCAGCAACCTTAAAGGACCAGAGTTTCAAACTATTGAGGCAATGCACTTCCTGACATATATTTATACATTTTTGATAATGTTCTTTTTTTCATTTTTGCTTCAGTGGTCTTCAAAAGGAACGAGATGATGAATATCCTCTGAGAAAAAGGTATAATATAGTGCCAAAAAACACGTTTTACAACATCAGCTACAAACAAATTAGCTGACAAATAATTGTTTCTTTAATTAATTTTAACTGATGGGTGAATGTCATATGTGCAGGTGAATGTCATATGTGCAAATACAACAGCTCAGTATTTCAATGGCTTATTATACAAGGTAGTTAGGACTCTGCTCACAGCCAGTTGTCTACAAACAGATGATCTTGTGGTGCCCTTTCAAATAGGAAATGTCAGATCAAATGCCACAGAAATCTGGGCCAGTGATGGAAGGGCAGTTGTGCATGCTAACAACAATTAAGAATCTCCGTTGGCGTCTTCATGACAGTATGTGTGTGTGTCATAGCTGACAAGACCAAACCACTGCGTCTTTGTTTCCTGAGCAAGCTATAGGATGTGAAGATTAGCTGCTACCTGCTTTGTGATTCAGACACTTCTTCAAGTAGATTATGTGGGTTTTCTGCCAAGTGTGTGAAATGTGTGAAATATCCACTAGATTAACAAATTCTAAATACTACTGATAATAACAGGGTCTATGTTAGAAGAAAACAACAAGGCCAAACTCTATTCTGTGAAGTCTAATTTGTCTACCCCTTCTGTATGTGTTTACAAGCACTTAAAATTGAATTTATTCACATAGCACTTTTTTACATGTTGTCACAAAGAAGCTTTACAAATGAGCACACCAGACTCAGAAGTGTTGAGGACAAACTCCCAGAGTGGAATTAAGGAAGAAACATTTGGAGGTACAAGAAATAGTCAAATCAAAGGACCCATCCTCCATTGAGCAGCCCAGCTAGTAACCAATCCACACTCTACTTGTATTATGTTGACTTTAGTCCAACTGGTCTGTAGAGTTCAGTGGTTTGTTAACAAATATCAGGTCACTTTTGATTGGTCAGTGGTGGCAAACACTCCTTAAGAATAAGACAGAAGGAAGTGTGAATGAGGGGCGGGGGAGAAGGGTGGTATTTGGAGCTCAGATGGACAGAAGCTGATGGACAGAAGAGTTGAAGTCAAGTCAAATCAAGTCAATTTTATTTATATAGTGCTTTGTAAAACACATGTCACAAAGCAGCTTTACAAACACTTGGGTCCAGATCCCTAATGAGCAAGCCTGGGGTGACAGGGATTAGGAAGAAACCTTGGGATTGACCAAGACTCAAAAGGGAACCCATCTTCCATTGAGCGGCCCAGCTAGTACCAGTCCAAATTAATAGGTCTATTTCTAGGCAGAGCAGTCCCTCTAATGTGGATGTTGGGCATCAGGTAGGGGACAGCATCAACAAGTCTGCTGGTGGCATTGGCACATCCATCCACGGCATCAGCACATCCACTGGCAAGCCAGACCATCTTCTAGGACCTAGAATCTAGGTGCTTTTATGGTCTTTGTAGAACCATATAACCAAGTTACAACATTTTAAAGAATTCTCTTGTTCTCTCTTTCTCTGTTTCCTTCTCTCTCCCATCACTTTTTCTCTACCTCCCCATCTTTTCTTTTCTATTCATCTATGTATTTAGTAATATTTAGGTAGTATTTTCCATGCTGCATTTTGTTATTTTGTATCGACTCTTACAATATCTGTACAATTGAAATCTGTAACTAATTGGTTTGTATTATGTGACGGGCAGGTGTGAGCAACAAAAAGAAAGCGATCACGCCAAGTCTCAGGGAAAAAGGGTGGTTTAATATAAAGTGTGCAAACCTAAAACCCGTGCAATAGATCCAAATTAAGGATATAATGACCAGCGGTCAACTGGTACAAAGACAAGACATATATAGGCAAACAAACGACCCTCAGGTGAGACGGATCACGGGCTCCGCCCACCTGAGGGACGCACATGACGTCACCAAACAACACCAACAACAGCCGCTGTGGACGGAGGCGGCCGGTAGGGGGCCGCCTCACTGTGACAGACCCCCCCACCAAGCCGCACTCCCCTCCACTGGGTGTGTGGCACACAGCGGCTGCACAACAACACGAAGGGGCAGGAAGGCAAGGACAGGCAGGGACACACCTCCTGCAGTCCACGAGCTGAAACACAAAACACATAACATTAGTCAGCTCACCTCCCTGGGCGGGACCCTGGACCGACTGGGCCGTTAACAACACATAACCACGCCTCGGTCGGTCACAGGGCCCTCGCGCCCTAACCGGCCCTTGGCCGGTGAGCCCCACAGGTGTGAGGACGAGTAGCTATGGCTCCTGTGTCGTCCTTAGCGTATGTGTGTGTGTGCAGGTTACCTCCCCGAGGCGTGGCTCCTGGACCTACCTCCTCCCAGAGCTGACCCCTGCCTTTTGCTAGGGGTCACCCCAGCCTCCTGGGGGAGCCAACCCCTCCCGGGGTCCCTCATCACAAGGTGGACTCCTCCACCCAACCCAGGAGCGCCAGAGACCGAGGCCCAGAGCACCCCCGACGCGGGCTAGGGAGCAGCCCCAAGGGCCTCCTGGTCACCCTGGGCAGGAGGGAGGATCTCCTCCCTCAGCAGGAGCTTTTCAGACCGGAGCCCCATGGTCCCCAAACATCCGGGGGCCCCAGCCCTCTAGGGAGGGGCTCTTCACGACCGGGCTCCGGTCACCCCACAACACAAGGGGGCTCCTGCCAGGTGGAGACCCCCACAAGGTCCAGGAACACTGCCAAGGAGAAGCACCTGCACAAAGAACACAACCTCACACACACACCACACACATACATATATACAAACACGAAACACAAACGCACCCTACCCTATTCAGGGCCTCCCTCGGGAGAGACGCCCTCCGTGCCACACCCCATGGCACGGGACCACAGCCGGTCCCCCCCCAAACACACATTTAAGGGGAGGAGCATGCGTGGAATTACATGTAACAGTTGACAAGTTGACAACACGCTAAGACAAAACACACACGCAAATACTAGACAAACAAAAAACGGTGTACAAACAGACAGACGGAACCCATCACATGCGCGCTCTGCTTACACACACACACAGTGACGCGCGCCGCTCAGAGCCGCAGTCGCTCCCCACATTAAACACACGACACACGGGGAGCGAGGCGACAGTGACGAGCGGCAACCGCGTCACACATAAAACAGTCAACATAGAACATAACGAGCACGCACACTGGTCCACACGTCCGTCACCCGTACACACATACAAAACACACACGAGAGTCCACCAGGCAGACACCCTGGTGTTCGCCGTGCCACATACACACAAGCGCACGGCGAAACTCCCGCAACATACAACGGACACGAAGAGCTGTCTCAGGGCAGACTGCCCTGGTCCTCGCCGTGCTACACACACACACACACAAAACACAAAAGCACGGCGGAGCTCTTCAAACAAAACACCACGCAGACAAACACTTACCACGAGACATGACCACGAACGAAGGAGAAAGAAAAAGAGACTCGGCGGCTTCCGAAGGGTGGCTGGTCATTCTGTGACGGGCAGGTGTGAGCAACAAAAAGGAAGCGATCACGCCAAGTCTCAGGGAAAAAGGGTGGTTTAATATAAAGTGTGCAAACCTAAAACCCGTGCAATAGATCCAAATTAAGGATATAATGACCAGCGGTCAACTGGTACAAAGACAAGACATATATAGGCAAACAAACGACCCTCAGGTGAGACGGATCACGGGCTCCGCCCACCTGAGGGACGCACATGACGTCACCAAACAACACCAACAACAGCCGCTGTGGACGGAGGCGGCCGGTAGGGGGCCGCCTCACCGTGACATATTACACATTTACTAGGTGAAACAATTTATCTGTCTAAACACTAACCCTCTGCATTTAGGAACTTTATAATGTTGGTTACACATATTCATATGACTTTCTTATGCTAGGCTATGCAATAGAATTTGTTCCTTCCAAAATATATATTAATTGTAATTTGGAGTGAGATACATTTAGTTAGTTTAACATGCATAAGACTGCTGCCATTCTGTGGTTTTAGGTGAGTGGTGTAAATAAGTAGGTTAACATGTGTGTTTAAAGAAAATCTGCAAATAGGAGAAAAATAATCTTGTATGAATTAAGTCTGTGAAATAAATGGTTTCAGCAGTTTTGATACATTCATTGATCAAACCCAAACAAGGCACTCTTACATGTTTGTGCACTGAATTTAATTTATTTTATTTGCATTCCTAATTAAATATGTTGGCTAAATAGGTCTGTTAACTTTTTTAGAAGAAACATATTGTTAGTTTGAAGTATAATCATGCAGTCCAGGCATAAGTCATGTGGAGCTGCAAACAGATTGGTAAACATTCACCGAATACACACCATTAACTCTTTGAAGGTGAACATCAGACCATTGCAAAATAAAGGAAAATGAATACTTTCTAAGACATCAACCACCTTGAACTGAGAAACTTCTTTGTAAAGACTCCCTTGAAGAAACACATGCTCAGAGGTGACATGTATTTACAATACAAACAATTATGGAGCTGTGAAGCTGTCCAAAGTTTTTCTTTCACCTGGTTGTACAACTCTCCCCAAATGAAAAAGATGAAGATGAACGGGGTAAAACAGTGTGTAGGTTCAATGCCCAAAAGTTTTAGAGTTCTCTCCTTGAATTATGCTATTTGTTTTCCAATTCTAATGGCCTTAGAGCTCTGCTTTCAACATATTTTCAAGCTCTCCAGAGAGAGAGAAGAAAGAAAGAGGGAGTGAGCAAGAGAGATAGTGGGGGAAGGTGGAGCAGGGGCAGGGTGCTCTCAGGGCATCATGTATTCCTAATGGAGTCAGCTTCATAGGGCCGGTCCTTCTACTGGAGACTTCAGGACAGGAGACACTGAACTCTCTCCCTCCTGCTCTCTCTCTCTCTCACTCTCAATTACTGCCTCATCCCGCCATCACAACCCCCCTTTTCTTTCTAGCACTCTCTCTTTCTCCCTCTCTCTGTCCTTTATATCTCTCTTCATAGGGTCATGTGGTCATGTGTTGACATACAGAGGGATGGACAGTGATGGACACTCTGATCTACTATGTTTTAAAGAGTAGGTCTAACATTTCAGAAACAAAATTGACATAGGCTACCTAATTTGACATAATGATCATACATCTGAGAGCAGTATTTCAGCATTTCAAGATCAGACAATTCTTAGAATGATAACTCAGTCAAACCATTGTCTGAGCTAGAGCCAGTGCTCTCCCAGCCTTTAGTGGCATCATGTAGAGATCACAGTAAGGAGACAAGGGTTGTCATTGGGTTGCCTCGTTTTGACCAGCTGGTTTTAGAGACTGCATCCCTGTGGGAGAGAGTGATCTGACATGCCACTGACATCTAAACTAAGAGCAGCCTTGTAGTAGTAATTCCTATCATTGGCTATATATATATAATTTAATGTTGCGATGTTTAAATCTTTAAAAAAATTGCAAAACATAATAAACAAAAAAATCTGATTTCACATCAACCTGCCATTTTGGCTATATTCCAGAGGAGACATCCTGAAGCATGCTGCTCTTTCTCATTTTCTAACCCATTTTCCTTCGATTCTTTGTGTATTAGCACACACACAGACCAGCTCTTACACTGTTTGGGTATATTTACACTCTCACACAGATTTTCTGGCTTGCTGGCTTCCCTGTGTGATGTCGCTGTGTGGTAGCTCATGTGTCGCGCTCCTCTGCTCTGAGTGAAGGCCAGTCATCAACGAACAGAGCACCGTCCCCACAGCTGCAGATCCAGGAGGGTGATATCCTGCCTGGGTAGCAGGAGGAGTGGCAGCAGGGTCCTGGCTGGAGTCCCATCACATAGCTCCAGCCTCCGAGAAACGTCGTCTTGCAAGGCCCTCAGTGTTTTGTGGGAAAAGAGAACACGCCTCTCCCCTTTCTCCCTTCCTCGTTATGGGGGGCAATCCATCCCTCCAGGCCCAGGAATGGATTGCCGGGCTGCGCTTATCTGGTCCGACACATGGCAGGGTCTCAGGAATCAATTCTTCAGCCGATCGTAATAAAACCTGTGCTGTCCTGTAACACCAACCCCACCCAACCTCCACCCAGCCCCACCCCCCGGTGACCTGACATTCTGAGTAGAAGATGCTGTTCTAGACACGGCTGTTCAAACACCACAGCAGCCACAGGCATGATTAAGACGTTACAGGAAAGTGGAGGCGATTGGGATGAATGAGGCCAACGATTACACTGCTCCCTAGTGGCCATGGACCATATCAACCTCATGTATCACAACACAGCCTCTCAGCCTTTGCTTGCTACAGTACATCAGTACACCTGTCGTGCAGTGGTCAATATTAGAACACTGGGATATAGTGGCTCAAAAGGACAAACCAAGTTGTCATTTTTACAGAATGGTCCCCAATTGTATATATTAATTTGAGATTAACTTTATATAAAAATATCCCTGCATTTTATTTAGACAGTCTGGGCAATTAGAAGGATAGGAAACCCAAGAGTATGACTGTGTAAAACTGAATGATGTGAGGGAATTAACTGATCAGAGGCATGTTCACAGATGCAGTACACAAGACAAGCTGTTTCCTCCTCTCAATATCATAGAAGACTTAATGCATTGGGCTACATTATTGAAAATCTGAGTGTTGCTGAATAGAAGCTGGAATTAGGGCAGTGAGTTTATGGTAGCTGCTCCCCAATAGCATTCATCTGATGTTGTCCACATTAGCCCTGTTACAATTGCCCATAAGTGCCCTGAGGGGAAAAGGTAGCTGCATAAATACAAGATTATCTGAGCATTCTCATGTAAGCCATCATATTAAAAACATATTTAAAAATTTGATTCTTCCAAATTTAAGCATGATTCAAATGACTCATGAGATTAAAGGTCTCAGTCTGCTCTCACAGCATTCTACTCCTGCTACTGGAGCGCTGACAGAGAGCACAGGGGAGTGAAATTATGAAATATTGATCTGTGGCCTTTGTGTTCCTGATGTACATTTTCTCAAGGTGACAAAGATTATGGTGTGATGGGTGACTGCTGGAAATAAGCACGTTTTCAAATCGATGAACTCGAGGAGGCAGTACAGGAGATCACCTAGGAAGGCCAGGGTATAAGAAAAATGAAGAATGTTTCTACTACCAAACATGATATTTCAATCACTTCAAATGTAAGCAATTTTCAATCCAAGCAGACTTTAATATATGGTTTGCTACATGGAATGTACATGATGTGGTCCATGGCATTGATTCTATTTACACCCGAGAATGTAAAAATGCCCACGGAGGTGTAATCCACAGTTGATATATGGGATAAAAATAAATTCAGTCACAGAGAAAACAAAGTAAAATTAATTAAAAAATGGACAAGCTCTCACTGTTCAAACTACCTTAAAGTGAATCCCAATGTTTGATTTCGCCCAGGCACGTCTGGTAGACCTTTTCAATGTATAGAAATGTAGGTGCTGAGTGTTAGGGTTCTGCTTTCTTTCAGAGATTTTAAATCCGTCTGCTGCATTGCCATGTTTGCTTTAGTCTTCTAGACCGCAGTTGGAATTTACACATAGCTACTTTAGGTTTCAGCACAGCGTGTGTAACACTGCCATTCAGCTTGATATCAGATGGGTTCACATCCTGGTGAGGTAGACATACAGATTTTTAGACCATAACATGACTTTCGAAACCAACACAAAACATACATATTATTATTACTTCTTGGATGTTAAAGTGACAGACCCCTTGTGGGCTGTTTGCCGGGTCCCCGTATCATGACAGTTGAGCAGTGCTTTGAAGCCAGGTGATGTAGTTATTGCTGACAATACAAGTGTATGCATATAAATATCCATTCCACGGATGATTACAACTACAACTTTGCATATGATTCGCAAATGTAATTGTGATATAATGGCAGGTATAATGGCAAAGTGGTTTACCATTGTAAATGTATTTCAGCCATATGACTTAAGGTAGGAGTGCTAAAAATATTGTAGAATAGTTCAGTCAGTAATACAATCATTTATAAGGTGATGTTTGATAAATCTTATCAAAACAGAAAAACTGGGGCTGCTGTCTGCTGCAACTTCTCCTTCTGCCTTTCCCCCATTTCTGCACCAAGGATTTACATTGACATGAAACTTGCATAGGCCTGAAATTATTTTTCAAACACATATCTTGCTACCGCTGCGTTGTCCGCTCCCTCTCGCGTATCCCGCATGGCACTAATAGTGGACCTCCCATGGAACTGCATCAACACCACTGTGTTTCAGGCCATATGTATGCGAGGTCAGTGTAATGCATTCGCTTCCCCAGCTGATACTGGCTTCTTTCCCCTGTAAATAGTGCATTAGGCATCAAGCAAGATTAACCAGCAAGCACTGCTCATGACATTGTTCTTTCTTTCTTTCTTTCTTTCTTTCTTTCTTTCTTTCTCATAACCATCAGCAGCTTGCTTTTTTCAAGGCTGGGAAACATCTAATAAAAAGAATGTGATTTAGCAGCAGCCACCATGGGAGATTAACACAGTCTTTTATGGTCAGTCTCTAAATCAAGACTAGAGAAAGGAATGAAAAAAAATGGATCATTACCCACTTTGGGGGGCAATAGGTATTATATTCATGCCCACCTATATATCTACTAACATTTATATCTCAAACCAGTGAAGCAAATATATACTGAACAATGACAAATGTAAAATTGTAATTCTTAGAGGACCAGAATGTTCTGTACGCATGCAATGCTCAGTTTTGTCTGTTGACTTGAAAGTACCTCACTCTGAATCACCCTTTGGAAATGCTATAAAGCTATAAAGCACATGCTTTATCAGGATAGAATTTGGGTACTGTGTAAATCAGAGGTGGGCATTCCTGGTTCAGAAAGTAAAAGTCCTCACTAGGATGTTGCTCAGGCTTCCTGGATTGTGTTGATTCTACTAATTTTACCTGCCACTAATTAGAAAATCCATCAAGCTTGAGTAAAATCCTGGGAAGGGGTTTTACTTTCTGAAGCTGGAATGTCCACCTCTGGTATAAATACACACGTGGACAAAATTGTTGGTACCCCTTGGTTAATGACAGAAAACCCACAATGGTAACAGAAATAACTTTAATCTGATAAAAGTAATAATAAATAAAAGTTCTATGAAAATGTACAAATGAAAGTCAGACATTGCTTTTCAACCATGCTTTATCAGAATTATTTTAAAAAATAAACTCATGAAACAGGCCTGGACAGAAATGATGGTACCCCTGAAAATAATGTGACCAAATAGACATGTTAAATCAAGGTGTGTTCACTAATTAGTATCACAGGTGTCTACAATATTGTAATCAGTCAGTGGGCCTATATATAGGGCTACAGGTAGTCACTGTGCTGTTTGGTGACAAGGTGTGTACCACACTCAACATGAACCAGAGGAAGCAAAGAAAAGAGCTGTCTCAGGACATTAGAAAGAAAATAACAGACAAGCATGTTAAAGGTAAAGGTTATAAGACCATCTCCAAGCAGCTTGATGTTCCTGTGACTACAGTTGCACATGTGATTCAGAAATGTAAGATCCATGCGACTGTAGCCAACCTCCCTGGACGTGGACGCAGGAGGAAAATTGATGACAAATCAAAGAGATGGATAACACGAATGGTAACAAAAGAGTCAAGAAAAACATCTAAAGAGATTCAAGGTGAACTTCAAGCTCAAGGAACATCAGTCTCAGATCGAACTATCCGTCGATGTTTGAGCCAAAGTGGCCTTCATGGGAGACGACCAAGGAGGACACCATTGTTGACAACAAAACATAAAAAAGCCAGACTGGAATTTGCCAAACTTCATGTTGACAAGCCACAAAGCTTCTGGGAGAATGTCCTATGGACAGATGAGACAAAAATTGAACTTTTTGGCAAGGCACATCAGCTCTATGTTCACAGACGGAAAAATGAAGCATATGAAGAAAAGAACACTGTCCCTACTGTGAAACATGGAGGAGGCTCTGTTATGTTCTGGGGCTGCTTTGCTGCATCTGGCACAGGGTGTCTTGAATCTGTGCAGGGTATAATGAAATCTCAAGACTATCAAGGGATTCTGGAGAGAAATGTGCTGCCCAGTGTCAGAAAGCTTGGTCTCAGTCGTAGGTCGTGGGTCTTACAACAGGATAATGACCCAAAACACACATCTAAAAACACTCAAGAATGGCTAAGAGGAAAACACTGGACTATTCTGAAGTGGCCTTCTATGAGCCCTGACCTAAATCCTATTGAGCATCTTTGGAAGGAGCTGAAACATGCCGTCTGGAAAAGGCACCCTTCAAACCTGAGACAGCTGGAGCAATTTGCACATGAAGAGTGGGCCAAAATACCTGCTGAGAGGTGCAGAAGTCTCACTGACAGATACAGGAATCGTTTAATTGCAGTGATTGCCTCAAAAGGTTGTGCAACAAAATATTAAGTTAAGGGTACCATCATTTCTGTCCAGGCCTGTTTCATGAGTTTATTTTTTTAAATAATTCTGTTAAAGCATGGTTGAAAAGCAATGTCTGACTTTCATTTGTACATTTTCATAGAATTTTTATTTATTATTACTTTTATCAGATTAAAGTTATTTCTGTTACCATTGTGGGTTTTTCTGTCATTAACCAAGGGGTACCAACAATTTTGTCCACGTGTGTATGTATGACCATTACAGTGAAAATTAGCTAATATTCCTCCTTGGTTCAAGTAATTCAGTTGATCAGTTTACTTTGAAGGCTCCTTTGCTAGCTTTTGAGACACTATTGGCATGAAGGAGTTACTATCAATTGCTGGTTGTGATTCATGATTCATGATTCAGATGCTCATTCTGATTTATGAGTCTCTTTTGCATTTAATCTTTTAGGCCTTCTCGAATTGCCCACTCCCTGATTAGGGAGAGTTCATAATTTCTGTTTCAAAACTTCGTATCCCTAGGTAATGTTTCGTGTGCTATTTCGGCTATCAGCCAGAGTGCTATTTGACCAATTTCAGAGAATAGCTGGTGTTATCTAGTTGGCCCCCGACACAGGAGCACAATTCGGTGAAGATAGATCCAAGATAAATTTTACAAATACAAGTCATTTTCTAGCATTTACCGTGGCCTATCTTCTGCTGCTTTTTAATACACATTTTATTAGTTTGCTTCAACTGCAGAAGAAAGCTAAATATATTTCTCCAAAAATGAAGGCAAATAATTTGTATAGATTCTATAGCTACATATTTTCTTGTAATATTCTAAGGACCAATCCCACTTCACCCCTCGACCCTACCACTTGACCCTACCAGTCAATTTTTGCACATTCATATTCATGCGTATGGGTAGAGTGCTGATTTTTGTTGTGATAGAGGGTTAGGATGAAGTGTTTAGGGCTACACGGCCCTCCAAATGGAGGTTTTTCAAAACACTCCAAATGGAGTGATAGGAAAAATTTCTCAGAATGTTTGCAAATCACAGCAAAATGGATGTACGAGTGTGGAGAAACCCACAGATATAAATATTTTCTCTGCTAATGTGGATATGCATTTACAACCTTTGTATTCATTTCAATGTATTATGGTCCATTCCTTCTTAACAAGCATAACAAAATTAATAGTATAATGATGTATCAGTGTCTAGCTAGCTAACATTATTGTTATTGCTAATTTATACATGATAATCCTGCATTTTGACATATTTTTATCACTTTGAAAGCATACGACACCCAACATGTCCTGCAGCAGGGTTGCTGAACAGCTCCTGTATTATTAGTGCAGACTAGCAGGGTTGCCTACAGAGTAGTGTTAGTAGCCTGCTAATGAAGCAGTGTTCCTTTTTATTTGGTGACTGGCTGGTGCGTGAAATTGAAGTGAATAACAACTGCAGACAATCTCAAATAGATGGTGGTGGCCCACACAAGAGGGCCTGCCACAGCTGAGAACAGCATTTGGGGAATGTCTGCAATGCATGAAAGGCCAATAAGGACTACTGAGTACATATCAGATTCATGAAGAGCTGTCCTGTTTTGAAGGGGAAGACTTCAATCACTGTCCCTTGTAACTCAGTTTGAAGGGGTTCAATGGGTGTAGTGGAGAAAGCAGACATTTTCCATCACCCTTGCTCCGAGGACACAAAGTTCACAACCCCATGAGAAAATCTTATCAGACTCACCAGGGCCTTGGTATGAGGAATTATGGCTTCCACCAGGACAGAGGGCCCCTGTTTATGGCCTTTGTCCTTAGCTTGGTGCATACCTAAGTATAAAGCATCATCTTTGGAATTCGCAAACAGAATGCCAAAAAATCATATTCTGAGATAGGTACTAGTTTTTAAGCCCTCCTAGATGAAGCAGCTCTTCAAGACCAATCCAAAAACACCAAATTTGGAATTATTCTAATGAAGAAAAGGATATCATAAAGATCAAGAATACAGGATCATCATATCATGTAGCCTCCAGTATTCAGGGTCTGGAACATAACCAGCCTATCATACAATGTGCTATCAGCACTGGTGTTTGAATATGAAGATTAAATCCTGTCTCATTATTATTAAAATGCTATGTGAACTGTGTGTTCCATATTAATGCATATATATTATTGATCATATTTCCCCAGTTTTACCATGTTATTCACTTATGAGACTAATATCAGATCTTTTTTATTCCTATTAGTGTAATGTATATGTATTCATTTGGCTAATGTTACTTCTAAGTTGATTACCTCCTCAGCTCCACTATGATGAGTTAAGGAAGCCTGTGAAGTCATAGTTGGGTTTGGAAGTGTGAATACAACTGAAATGCTTTAACTAATGTATCCTGAAAAAGCAATTATTCTTTATTCCTAAATGATGTACCCACAGGAAAGGTTCCCACTTTTCAGTGTCTGTGGATATGTAATTTAACTTTTTCTACCCTTGCCATGCTTCTGTGTTTTAGTTGTTTCATTCTTTTTGTTTCCAACTGGAGGAAAATGCCTGAACTTTGCATGACAGCTAGTCCTTCCATTATCACAACACCCTCAGATCAATAGTTAAATATCAAAACCTGGGGAGAGTTGAAGTGGAATTTGGAGTTGGAAAGAAGCCAAAACATCGCTACAAGTCCTAACCCCAAGTCCTAACCTCCTGGATTTCCGTGGAGGCGTCAACAGTGAGGGAAATCCAAAATTAATTATTTGTGCTTTAGATCCTGACACCTGTTTAGACTGTGAGTTAATTTACACTCACTTAATTTGCTCTAACACATTGTCACTAAAGTTATCTTGCGTCCCATTTTGTTTGTAAAGTTACTGTTAGTTCTATTCTTCGAGAAGTAATTAGACTGTAGCATATAAAAGACTGGCTAGCGTGCACCTGTTCAAGTCTATGAAGGCCTTGATTACTCAACCAAGTGGACAGCAGTTCTGGAAAGGACCTGCTAAACTTCAACGAATCTTTGGCACAGCTGGGTCACTATCCGTGCTTAGGAACTTTGAAAAAGTGCATGTGGTTTTATTTGTGGGACCTCAACATACAACAGCAATCCAAGCATGGAAGACTCTAGCTCAGAGTAAGGCAACTTCATTCATAATGCCGCTCTGATGCCAGTCGATGTTCTACTCTTATTATTATTCTCACTATAGAGTTAAATATCCCGACCAAAGCAGCATGATACATACATTTTAGCCAGTCCTTTGCTTGCATTTCAGACCTAGCTTTATCCATTTTAGCAAGGACACAGGCCTTTATCTTAAGTTTCACCCATAAGGCATTTTCCTCCATTAAAATTTTCTTTAATCAGCTTTTGAGTTGGTTAACAATGGTTTAAAAAGTCTGTGGAGTTTCCTGTTTCATAGTTAGTTTAACTTAAGTTGAGTTTTCTTCCTCTCTTTCAGTTAATAACTTTTTGTAACGTGGCTTGCGCCACGGAGCGAGGAGACGGACACAATCGCTGAGGAGAGCGAGATTTATTAAGGGAAATTCCATAGGCAAAGTTGAAGTGACGGGCATGGGTCATAACGGGTAGGCAGTCAGGACACGAAATACGGACAGACATAGCAAACACAACAAGGAAGACTCACGGAACAGCAGCACTGGGGCGAACAGGCAAAACACAGAGAAAAAACAAAAAGACCGACAACTAGACCTGGGAGATACAGGGATTAATATACACAGGACTAAACAAGGGACAGGTGATGACAATGACACAGGGGCGTGGTAACAAACAAGGAATCCATCAAAACCAACGAGCAGGGCGGGACAAACAGGCAGGGAACACAGACATGAGGGAACCCAGAGTGACAGCTACGAGAGGGGGCGTTGCCCTACGTGACACTTTTTAAGTCTCTGAACCTAAAACAATTTTCGACCTCATGCATCATCTGCATTATAACTTTAAATTGTTCATATCCATTAATCAATAAAATTAGCATCTGTTCACTAAACCACTGTGGCAAATATATTTTAAATCAATGGTATTAGGTCACTGCGCAGAATCTGAACTTCACCCTTCGGCATTGAGACCGATGTATATCATTTCATTTATACCCGTTATCAAATCATGTTTCAATATTCCTTACAGGGGTTAGAGGTAAAAATAAGAAATGGGACTGGGTACAAAAAAAGTACAAAATATAAAAATGTATAGAAATAGATTATAAAAATAAATATTAATGTTATGCAATGTGGTCTGACCATGATGCTTCTGTTGCTTGTCTCTGATTATAACTATTAATAACAGATGCCTCTCAATCCAATGAGTAAATGTGGATTTAATAAAAGAAACATTTGGAGAGCAGAATTGAAGTGAAAGATGAAGAGTACTCTTCACTGACTGCTATTGATTGTGGTTTAATATTTGATTAACATCCAGTGAACTGTTCTTTTTGGTGTATTAGGGATATTCTGTAATGTGATCCACACGCTTGATGACATCAGCTACAGAATAATGTTTCTCAGGTATCACAGAACAGGGGGGTGTGCAGCGGTTTGACTGTTTACTATCAATGCGGGTTATTCTAAGAATGCATACATCAGACGCCTTCTGCTGAATCATCCAGGAAATGGTGTGGTATGACTAGCGGTTATTGTCTTCGGAGCTTTGTGTCTCTGTGCTTTGCATCATCCTCGTATCTTCTTGAGAGTGTACTCAGCTGGGCTCACTGGATGTCAGCTCAGTTCCTGCCTGTTGCAAATAGTTGCATTGTTTCCTTCGTTTCCACATTAATAACCATTTGTCACTAAACAAAATATCAGCTCCAGATAAAAATAATAAAAATTTCAATAACATCACTCACGTGTTAGATGTATTTCTTTCCTGTTTCTGAGACAAAAAGAAGAAAAAGGTAAATAAGACAAGTAAAGATAAAGAGCACATTTGGGAGAGGAGTGATCCCGTCTAAGCAGCAATGTCACTAATTCCATTGGTTAGGTGCTTTGAGTCACATATTGGAACATGGCTGTTAAAACTTTGAGGGACCCCAGTGCTCTAAAGAAAGTACCATGTGTGGACCACTGAGACAAATGTAATTTAAACAGAGAGGAGATGCCTAGGGGGTCCCTATCCTCTGGAGAGGGTGTGACTACCACATGCAGCTTTGGGGTGTTGTTAAAGTTAATGTCAACGTGACTGGCAATCCCTCATTAACAATCTTCTGAATCAGGACTGTGAGTAGAAAACTCAGAGATAATTCAGATAATCACACGATGATGGATCAAGACTGGCTCCCATCTCCTCATATTATCATGGTACAAAAAATGTTGTCAGTTTATATTGTTCATGGTGCAGTGTGCTAAGCTGTAACGCCATGTAAATTTACCAAGCTAGGAAATAAATGGAGCAAAAGTGGAACAATCGTGTTTTATAAATGAAATGTCATTCTAAAACAATTTTACAGACTTCAAAGCAAATGTACCCACATGATTAAAGCCTGGCAGACAGTAAACACAGGCTACACAGGACATGAAAGCAGCATAAGCCTTGATTGAAAGGAATTTAGTAAATAGAGGAACATACATGTAATATTTCCTTGTAATATCACTTGTTCTGTGGAGAATTAAGGTTATCAGGACAAATTAGTGTAAGCTTTGAATTTTCCTGCATACTTGACTGAACAGTAAAGCTGAACATTCTACAGCACAATTGTAGATACTTATTCCCCTCAGTGCAGTTCTTGTAAGAGGAAGCACATTTTAAAGGATTTTCTCAACAGTACAGTGAAATCAGAAATATGAGACAATGAATGACATTATGTCAGATATGTGCTCTAATTATTGAACCTGTCATGTTACACTGAATATAAATTTTATTTGTGCTACAAATGGAATAAGTGTTGAATCTATTTTTCAATTTATTCATTATTAATATTCATGTAATTTGTGAATCCAATGCCCAAACAGATTTGACTTTACAAATAAATGCATATTTAGTCTTTAGTTCTTCTGTATTACTTTATTGCCATTTAAGCTTGAAAGGTACTGAACATGTTTCTGGGGTAAGTTAACACAACTAATCACACCTTTGTGCCTACAGAATGGGAGAGTTCTCTGAAGCTGCACTGCTGGGTGCCTCAGAAAAACTCACCTACCTCTCTGGACTCTGTGGGAAGGGCAAAGCAGGCACTAATCACCAAGCTCAGAGCGGGTGTGAGTGTGGCATGGTACCCGCATTTGATCCCAGCAGACCACCAGCACATTACTGCCACTTGTATAGCCGTGGGGTGGGGGTGGGGAAAGATGCCAGATTCATTACACAGGCAGCACATCTCTAACTTGTGGTTTCTCACCTTTGAAACAGTGGGAGCTCTCTGTCTGTCATGCATGTGCAAACACACACACACACACACACACACACACACACACACACACATACACAGCCTATCTGCAGCATTCAGATAAATGTTCCATCTCTACAGCTTCCACCATTCTCTACTCCAGGGTTGTAAATTAGGACTTGGACTGTCAGCAGTGACTTTACCTACATGTTTCTGCTTTCCCTAATCTCTCCTTTTTACTCCTTCTTCTCATCCTCTTCTCCTTCTCTCCTCCTTCTGCCCATTCACTGTCAGGGTAATTCCTTGGCATTGATAAAAGCGCTCCCAAAGCATGCTCACTAGTGGATATCAATCAACCGATCTTCTCATCTGCCCATGTCTCTCTTACAGTGCCTTAGGAACCCTTCTCTTAATTAAAACAGTCTTCGAATCCTCTCTTACGCCAAACAGTCATGTTCCTTCCCACCAGTTTCCCTTGCATGTTTATAGAAGTACGAGCCAAGCTCTGAGATCTCCCCCGTAGCGTCTTTAGGCAAAGACTGGCCTGGCGAATCTATAGGCTGTGATGAGTCAGTCGCAGGCCCAGACATGAACATGTGGGATCCAGGATAAATGGTGCAGCGTCCTTCCCCCTGAGGGGCATATATCTGTCTCAAGGAGGATTTAAGCCAGTCGGATGTGGGATTTTCAGCCACCCACACTCGCTTACCTCGGGCGCACACATGCGGCAGACCTGACAGATTCACTCTTCCTCAGGATATATGCACGACATATCTTTTGACCTGTTTTCTGAGGCACTATGACCATAAACTCTCAGCTTTGCAGTGGGTAGGTGGGGGACAGTATTCTTGCTCTTTGCACAGCTTGTTTTCACAGGAAAAAAAAATGGGAAATTGCTGCGACCATGTCTGGGTTCAGCCCATCTCAGTCAAGAGATTCAGACCCTGCTGACATGGCTTTCATTTCAGATCATCATTAAGAATCAGAATGATGCAACTAAGTCCAGAAATACATGTTAGTTTCATCATCCCAGACCTCATTTGTCACTATTGCTTGGACAATATGTTTGTAAATCTAAACTCTAGACAGATTTGGGTTATTTGAAGCAATTGGTCTCTGTCCTCATCTCACCCTCAAGTTTGTTTGAAACTTTTCTGTCAACCCCACCACCCACCCTCCCCAATGCTCCTTAATTGAGTTAAAGTCATTTGGAGACCAGTGCATTAGCACCCTC
This sequence comes from Brachyhypopomus gauderio, assembly GCF_052324685.1. Classification (NCBI taxonomy): domain Eukaryota; kingdom Metazoa; phylum Chordata; class Actinopteri; order Gymnotiformes; family Hypopomidae; genus Brachyhypopomus; species Brachyhypopomus gauderio. The sequence continues at coordinate 9,385,387 of NC_135228.1, forward strand.
TAGTGATTGAACACTTTCTCAATGAGTCAAAGGGTTACCTCTAAACAGCAAAAATTTATCCAGCGTTGCTCCAAAACTTGGAAAGGACTATTTAGCAGAATGACTTTGTAATAGCTGTAAGAATGAGTGCAGTCTGGTCCTAAATAGAAGGGTCAGTGATTCAATAGTAGGCTGGTCCTTATTTTAAGTGGAGATTTCGTTGAATGTTTGTGCTGTCTTACTCCAGCTATATAAAACGCTGCTATCCTGCTGAACTGCTGGACTCAATGGCAATGTTAGAAATGTAGGTAAATTAAATAGCCATGATTCTATCTCCACATACACAACAGTTCATTAGGCCTTTGGCCCCTCTCCAGATAGCTCCAAAGAAATCGGTCTAGTAGGACATTCACACATCTGAGTTAACAATTCAAGTCCTGTTTGAATCAGCTGCTGGTGCTTTCGAAACACTGCAGTTAGCTCATTTGTTTTGCATTGTTTAGCACTTGTGCATTATTGGTCATTTCTTTGTGATGTCACATCACTATGCTTCATTATGGCTGCAAATGAGGCAAATGTTGCAATTATGAGTGAACAGGCAGATATGATTGTTTCCCAGCAATGCAACCTTTTTTTCTGTCCGCTGAATGCCTTTGTCTGCACTACTCGCTTCATAGACAGGCCAAAATTAATCTTTTAGTGGAAGTATTTGCATATGTCAGCAAATTGATTGTAAGTAACAATTGCTTGTACTATTATTACAATCATTTAATATTAAAACAGTTCTTCTTTTTAGCAGAACATCCCCAAACAAGCCAAATATCGTTTTTTGCAATCAAATTAAACCTCATTAGATGGATCAATACTTCATTAACCCTGAGAAGAAAGTTCGCATCAACAGCAAAACAGGGTGACGGTTACCACACAATGTGATCAGCAAAACATAATAAAATGTCATGGCATTCATTACAAGTATGGAAGTGTTTTAGATACATGGTTAGTTTGGCAATTTGGGTCTTCAACGTCTGTTCCTATGTTAAATGGGCTTTTTTTTGTTGGTTGTTTTTCTTTAATGTATCCCATACATTTTGAAGTTAAGTGACAATGCCTCATAAATTATGTTTCTGAAGAGAGAGAAGAATGTCAACCATTTATATATTAAACTATAATATCGTTTGAGCCCAATGATGTTTGCTTCAGTATTACAAAGTGTCAGAACTTTTTTGAGGAAAATAGTGTTTGTTTACTTTGTGTTAAACCTATGTGTGACCCACTGTGTATTGTCCAATACATCACCTCTGAGATAAATGATGATCTAGAGGCTCTGTGTGAGTTAGATTTTCTCTGTGGACTTTCAGGAGAGCCCATTACAAAACTGACATACTCCCATTGTCCACTTGAAACACCTCCATTTACTGCCAATTGTATAGGTGGGCAGTTACCCCAGATGTAGCCCATCTGTTGCTGTGCCCATTTTTGACCTCGCCACCCCTTTCACAACTGGGCAGCTTCTGACCACTGGACAGGTGCTGATAGAATACTGTTTTGATGGCCATTCTCAACATAGTAATAGCACAACAGTTGGTGTTTCATGAGAATGAGAATATCACATTCTCAGTCACATTTTTAAATTTCAAAGTTTCATTTTAAATTTGGTTTTCCTTATTTTAGATGTTGGTGAAAGCAAATGTTTCTGTTGTGTAATTACTCCATTCGTAGGCATCAATATCTTTATTGTAGTACACCACAATATTCTCGCTATTCTATGTGTCCTGTTTTGATGTACACTGCAAAGGTGGATGTCTGGAGAGGCAGGTAAATTGCCCCCCTCCCCCCCAGGGTGGCACGGAGGCACACTCCTGACCCCTAACCATGGGGCTAAATCCTTCAGATCATCTCGTTGTATCGCATGTATCCTTGACATGCCTTTGACATCCTGTTTTTTTCTATGATTTAGTCATCCATTACGGCTCTCTTCGTCCACCGAGTGACCCAGCCGGCCCACTTTCTCCTCTGACCTTTTGCCTACCTACGTCTTTTTCCCCCTCCCCTTAGAAACAGCCACTGTAAATCTCCTTGATGAGGTTTTGCCCCCTGAACGGATGAGGTTTACTGATCGCACCATTCACCTACCCCTGACCACATGGTGCCTTTTTGAGACATGACAGAAAGTGAATGAGTAATAGACCAGGATGAGGTGGCAACATACACACACCTGAAACCAAATGCTGTGGTGATTTCTGTGGAACCTTATCTTGAGTTGCAAAGGAGGAAACATGTCTCCTTTCTCTCCTCTGCACTCTGCAAACCCGTCTGGAGCCAAGGCACTGGACTATGTGTGTAGTCTTCAACTTTTCAAATTGGTCCAGTTTATATGGAACTGCTGCTACGTACAGGGCAGAAGAAACCAAACATGTGTTGGTTTCTCACCGCCCCTAGGAGTGTCCCTTCCATGAGGATATGCTAATCACACCCTAACTGCTGGGCGCAGGGAACATTTGCACACTGGTCACTGGTTTTTAACGCCAATTAAAATCAGGAGCATGACAAGTCCCCCATAAAGGAACACATGACAGTGGACGCTTCCTCTGCCTGCTCTATGGTCCTTGAATGAGTTATGCTAATGGTGGCCCTGAGTGCCAAAATGCCATTTAAATTTGCATACAGTGCTCCCTCCCCCTTCGCTGAGTTTGGGAAGGGGAGGCCCAGCTGGACTGACGGTTTATTGGACTGGATTGATGCCTCATGACGTGCCTTCACAGTGGGGCTCACTCCATTTTTTGTGGATCTCCAGATTCACTAGACACAAATGGAATAGCCAAGACTGTGTTCGGCACCATGGCAAACCTGCTGTCTCTGCAGTCAGGAAAGAGGAAGCGATGAAAATACTGTGACTGATGTTTATGAAATGTTCACTGGGGTGCTTGGAGCACACAATGACATATATAAATATCCAAATTGTTCAAATAGAGCACCATTTTGATGTATTTATTTGCTTCACTTAATATCTACACAGTCTCACTGTGTCAATACATATGCTGCAATGTATAAACGATGACAACCAAACACATCAAAAGTAATTGAAAATAACATTTGACAACAAGTGAAGCAGAGCTCCATGAATTAAGGAACAAACTAATATTTAAAAAATCATTTATATTCATTAGCAAATGTTCTGCCTGGTGTTTCCCTTCACTCCTAACTTGCAGAAATGCCAAATGCTGATGATATAAGAAAGAGAATTACTCTCCCTCCCACAAGAGGCAACAAATCATTCTTCACATCAGACATACACAGCACACTTGCGCATGTTTTGTTCACACCCTCAAAGTGGAAAAGTGCAACCCACAGCCCGCGAGAGTGAGCTGGAGGAGGCGGTTTGATTAATGTTAAAACGCATGCATGACGGAGAGATGTCATCACTCTCCCCAGCTAGAGAGAATAACTTCGCCCAGACTCTGCCCCTAACAGGAAATGAAGCATCAGGAGGGAAATCACCACGACTGTGACCCAGATTAATTTGTCTGCTAACACAGAGGCCTGTCTTTGAATTCTGTCCATGCTCGACTTCGACCAGACGCCACGGTTTTCAGCAGTGCCAAGGATAGTGTCTTCTTAAAGGGAAGACGTGTCCAGAGAGCTTCTCCACAGCATCTTTCACATCCACCCCCCTCCCTGCAGTGTCCTGATGAGATCAAAAGCCATGCTAAAATGGAGGGAACGGACGCATTATCTGTCCTCGAAAGCCGCAGCCAAAGGACTCTGGATCTGTCTACTTGAGACACAAAACAAGCATGCCTGCTTCTCATCTGGCCCATTTCAGGCCCCTTCAGGCTCTTTAGAGGCTGCAGAGAGGCAATCTCAGGCCGAAAATCAGCATGTAATGGGAGGGCTAGTCCGCCCCAGTGTAACACACACCGCTGTGGACAACAGTCTGTGAGATGTTGATCTGGGTGGCGGCTACGCGGGTCCTGCTAATCCCATTTGCTTTTTGCCTCCTTAGCATCCTCGGCGGGACGCTGTGGGACAGAGAGGCGTCTCTAAAGCAAAAAGGGCCAATCAAAGGGGGATTTGTGTGTTTTATCAGAGCGCTGCAGAGAGCCTCTTCTTTGTGTACAAAGGAGATTAGACCTTAAACAGCAGACAGTGAAATTGAGACCCCACTCTGAACATGTAAATCTATTTGCAGTAACAAAATTATCTAATCAAAGTGCTCTGTGTTCAAACAGGACTGAATCAGCAGACCAATGAACTGTATCGGTAGACCAATACATGCAAATCAAATTATGGGGTCTGATGTTAGCAATTCTTTGGTATTTGTTGTTTTGGATGGTCATGTCTAGGTTTAGAGAATATTTTCTCTTTGACAAAAGACAAATTTATTTCAGTTCACTTTATTTAAGCGGATATTTTTCGAATAAACTTCCACAAGGCATTGGTCAAAAATGCTATCATATTTGCAGGTAGATGACATCTCCATAAGACAGACGTTAGAAGTTGCACCACAGCAGGTTGTGCCCTTGCAGAAGGCTCTCGCAGTGCAGCACCTGGCACAGCTGCAGGAACAGATTAAACGCGCATATGCTGCATGCAGCATTTCGGAACGTGCGCCGTGGGACCGACAGTAAAAGTGGCGATTCACTCACCCCCTTCAGCCCAGCCCAGCGAGCCCCTTCATGCCAAGCTGTGGAGATCAGTCAAGGATACGTGGCAAAACCTACCAAGAGCAGTAAAGTATAATTTTCCTCTGTTAATAAATGAAAAGACCGTGCTGTAAATGGCCATTATTTATTGGCTATAATGAAATTTAGCTTAGCTGCTGTTCAGGGTCCAGTTTTGCCATTTTGAAAAGTTGGAACTGCTGAGCACTGGGATGGAAAAGACTGGTCTTAGAACAGAGCTTTGGGTAAACTGCACCCTGGAACTCATTTATTTCTGATCTAAATGAGTTGGCTGACCTGGCCAAATCTCACATGGTAATGGCTTCAGCCTTAAACCGTTTTATGGCTGTGACCTTTTCCAGACCTGAATGTGCAAACTGCTCTTCATCAGAAGATTTTTCCAAATCTGAAATGTGCTGTGCTCTAGTCATTATGACTCAATGCAGTGATATATCATTTTTGTGATCTCAAGCTGCATGGATTTCTAATACGTGGCTACAGTTGGCTGGAGTAGGTGGAGTGGACTGAGCTCCTGAGCAGAGGAGAGGAACATTTACAGGGAACTCAATATGATCTATGGAAATCCAAGCTGACAAATGTCCATAGGGTGAACACTTGGGGGACGGCTTTTAAGGTCACTCTGAAGGGTTCTGTCCAACTTAACTGAGCTTATATGAAGCAAGAGTAGACAGAAACAGATGGTAGTTAAATAAGAAAACCACAATAGCGATAACATAAAACTAACCATCACTGAAGATTGTAAGCTAATAGTTATAAATTTGATACAGATAATTGTAAATTTAATACAGTGTCAAAAATCCACCAGCCAATACTAATGTGGACACTGGGGACACTGGGAAACACAGAGTTGACAGAGTGAACACTGGAGAACACTAGTGTTAACGGAGTAAACACTAGAGAATAATAGTGCTGACTGAGTGATCACTGGACAATAGTGTATTGACTTGGGATGAACACTGGAAAAAAATTGCCTAAGGGAAATGCATCACTCCATTCAGGTCTGTGTTTGAGGAGAGGAAACTGTCTGTGTTTGAATTGAAACTTAGCAGAACTGCCACAGCAGATGTCTTAACATCAGACACTTACGGACAATATGCTAAAAGATATTTAAAAACACCCAGGAACCACTGTCAACATAATATGTAGAGTGTATTAAGAGATCGGAATGAGAATGGTTCCCAAATAATGGTGAAGTTGCTTAAAGAGTTACGTCAATTAATATGTTAATATCCTATGTGAAATGAGCAAATGCTATCATATTAATAATACTGGCATTTTAAATTAATTAATCTAAAAGCCAAGCTTAGACCCATATTCATAATGGCATTTCCTTCATCTTTAAGGCATCCCTTTTTATGGACATTAATAATGAAACCTCTCAGAACACAATCGTTTGAAAAGGTCTTTCAGGAAGATAAGGAGGCAAACTTACCATGACAGAGAAAAGGAATTTTTTTTAAGGTATGATTGTCATGTTCAACACCCTTTGTTTTTCTCAGTCATTATTTGACATGCAGGGTCACCCATATATTTTAATTTTTCAGTTTTAGATTTGTAGATGGCAGGAAGCATAACGTCTTCTTTCTGAAAAGTTTTCTTTTAAAGCATTCACTGCAAAACACTTCTATGAAAAAATACACAATAATAAAATAATAAAGACCTCAAACAGCAGGATGTCCTTGGTCACAACAAACTCAGAGTTCAGTATAATTCATTTAACTTTTCTCAAAATAGCCTCTTTAAGGAAAGATATATTGCCTTCCGGCGACATAGAGTATCGTGGGGTGGAATACAGTGTTGTGAGGTTGTGAAAGTGGGACTATATTAGATTGACTGCCACCTCTAGCCTTCACCACAATTGCTGTCAAAGGAGCAGTTCAGCAAGAAATCATACCAAACTGCCAGGTTTGCAAAGTGACTCTGAGGGCAGCATGCAAGGACACAGGGATTCTCCAATGAGGCATCAGCATTAGAGGCAACTGCATTAGCAATGATTAAAAAGCCATTGTGCTAACAACATGCCATTTTCATCTAATCACAAGGTCTGTGTTATGCTCTTCCATTGTGTGCTGAGTCTTCTAACATGGGGTTTAAGTTTAAGAAAGATATAATCTAGAAATACCCTTATCCTTAACGTTTTTGTTCACTTGAACATACCTACCTGACATTCTTTTGCATCACAAAATACATGCCACAGCTATAGATTAGTCTGAAAAAGCATGCATGTGGAATCAGATTCAGAACAACATGCTTTCACGCACATACAGATGAATAAGCTAAGGCATATGTATATTTATAAATGTGAACAATGCATTGAACATGAAAACCTAAATGGGCCAGTAATCGGAAATTCAATGCAAAATAAAGCTGATGGAAATTAATGTTCTTTGTAAAAAGATGGCTGCCATGGCTTAAATCGAACCAGATGTGGCTGTATGTGGAGCCTTTATATCATAGGTATACATCCCAAAAGCTGTTCTGCATTGGACATCCATGTGTTTTATTAGTCTGAAAACCCACTGTTTCCTTTATTCTCAATTCTTCTTGAGGAGATTTAGAGAATACGTCTTTAAATATGGTGGCGTGCAATTGGATTCCAGATTTCATTTTATTCACTGCATTTATCCATGGCATTTTATCCAAAGTCACTTACATTTATGATTGAATACAATTAGAGCAATTGAGGGTTAAGGGGCCCAACCTTCTCATTACTAGTCAAGTACCTTTACCACTGAGCTACTAATGTCCCCAGTTCATGGGCTGGAGGACAAAGAGTTGAGACATGAGATTCACCCCATCAGTGCCATTTGGATCCTGCAGACATCTGGCTGGCTACAGTCAAGTCAGCATACCACATTGATGCTGAAAAGCTAGAAACCTAAGAAATGCTTTCTGAAGGTCTTGAAGTCATAGGAGAGGACAGGTTGAAACTCATAATCTCATAAACATCTCAAAATCAATATGACTTATCCTTAATTTCTCTGTGCCTATCGAGTTTTATCTCCCAATAATCAATCAGGTGATTTAACAGATCTGGGATGCCACTTCCCATAATATGTATATGAAAACTGGATCCAGTCTTACCAAGCATGACCACAGTAGTGCAAATAAGTTGCACTGATTGTGAGACCATTTTGTTTAGTCCAGTCTTCATATCAGTCTTGGATGCTGATACATGGAGCACAAGTAATTGGGTCTTATCTCAATGGGTGTACATTTATTGATATGGTGATCAATCTCCAAGGGCACTGCAGAGGAGGGAGGGAGCATGCACTATGCCAAGTGCAATTTGGTCAGACTGTGGGAAATTGACAGAATAGAGATGGTGGAAAACCACTTTCCTAAATCCCCAGCTCTGCCAGGGGTTTGTTGTTTGTATTTGGAGTTTAGCTCAGTGCTTTAGAGGAAAGAAAAGAGAAAGAGAGAGTGCTTATCATACAGCACAAAAAACAAACACATTTTGCTATACATCTGCCTTATCCAGAAGCAGGGGCCAAAGAACTCGAGTACTGTTTGCACAACACCAAAACCTGTTGTCGCCTCATCACAGCACCAAATCCTGTTGATGCCTTGCCTTGCCATCTCAGATTACACAATTTAATAGCTTAAATTCCATGTAAACACCTCTTTGGAGACATGGAATGTTGGAAATGCCCCCAAATATATTTCCATTTGTGGCATATTTACAGCTGTCACATGGCAACACATCCAGACGCTTATGAACACCTAGCAGTGCAAACTCTGCCCGGTTGCAGAGTGTGGGAGGCTACGGCAAGCCCGAGCTTACCACGACGATGCAGAGTCATGCCTGAGCTCACCATAGCGATGAGTCAGTTGGGATGCAGCGCTCTCAGCTGAGACTCTAGCAGGTGTCGTGCAGTGAGAGGCTTCTCGCAGCGAGAGCGGGGAGATATTTTGAGTACTGTAATGAGGTGAAACCAGGCTGTGACCCAAGACTTGACAAAAAAAGTCTCACTTTCAGAAATCCTCATGTCACATGCTCTCAGAGGATGCTGTCACCCGAGGATGATGTCATTCAAAGGTGAGGCCAGTGAGAATTACCTGTGGAAATATTACTTCCCATGGTTCAGCTCCTGCATGATTGACATAGTGATCTTAAAGACAGTGGAGTTTATGATCTGATTATGATTTCCCATGTGGACCAAGGCTTGTATTTTTGCATATCTCTTCATCTACAGTGATATTGAAAATATGATTTTTTTTTTCACCGTCTCAAATAGAAACTTGAAAGAATGAAATGCACAATAATAAAATACTATTATTACAACTTGTAATAAAGTTGGAAAAATACAGGTAATAAAGTTGGAATCTGTAATATATATATATATTGGACAATTAAACTGAAACACCTGTCATTTTAGTGTGGGAGGTTTCATGGCTAAATTGGACCAGCCTGGTGGTCATTCTTCATTAATTGCACATTGCACCAGTAAGAGCAGAGTGTGAAGGTTCAATTAGCAGGGAAAGAGCTCAGTTTTGCTCAAAATATTGCAATGCAAACAAATTGTTGGTGCACGTTTTGCTGGTACATCTGTGACCAAGATTGCAAGTCTTGTGATGTATCAAGAGCCACAGTATCAAGAGCCAATATCCAGGGTAATGTCAGCATACCACCAAGAAGGACGAACCACATCCAACAGGATTAACTGTCTGAAAGGGATGTTCCAGTGCTAACCCGGATTGTATCCAAAAAATAAAACCACGGCTGCCCAAATTATGGCAGAATTAAATGTGCACCTAAACTCTCATGTTTCCACCAAAACTGACCGTCAGCAGTTCCACAGGGTCAATATACACGGCAGGGCTGCTATAGCCAAACCTTTGGTCATTCGTGCCAGTGCCAAACGTCAGTTTCAATGGAGCAAGGAGCGCAAATCTTTGGCTGTGGACAATGTGAAACATGTATTGTTCTCTTATGAGTCCACCTTTACTGTTTTCCCCACATCCGGGAGAGTTACGATGTGGAGAAGCCCCAAAGAAGCGAACCACCCAGACTGTTGCCCAGAGTGAAACATGGGGGTGGATCAGTGATGGTTTGGGCTGCCATATCATGGCATGCCCTTGGCCCAATACTTGTGCTAGATGGGTGTGTCACTGCCAAGGACTACCGAACCATTCTGGAGAACCATGTACATCCAATGATTCAAACATTGTATTCTGAAGGCGGTGCCGTGTATCAGGATGATAATGCATCAATACACATAGGAAGACTGGTTTGATGAACATGAAAGTGAAGTTGAATAAGTATTATTGAGCTGTGGGGTGTTTTGGAGGAGCGAGTCAGGTGTTTTCCTCCACCAATATCACATAGTGACCTGGCCACTATCCTGCAGGAAGAATGGCTTAAAATCCTTCTGACCACTATGCAGGACTTGTATATGTTATTCCCAAGACTAATTGACACCGGATTAGCTGCAAAAGGAGGCCCTACACCATACAAATAAATTATTGTGGTCTAAAACTAGGTGTTTCAGTTTCATTGGCCAACCTCTGTATGTAATAGGACTTAGACGACTTCAGTCAAGATTCAGACTTAACAAAGTTGCTGCATGCAATAATTATGCAGTAATCTAAACCATGTCAAGTATTAAAGTATAGAAGTATAGACTTTCTGTTTCATGTAAAACTCTCTGGGCAGTGTTAACCATAATGCTCTGGCTTCCTTTGACTTTGGAATAAAACATACCCGAGGTCCCAGAGCTGTTTCTGAAGTATGGAACAGCCCAGAAGCACTCATATAATTTCTCATAATGGAGCATGTATCCTTAAAGTCAGTGAAAGTCCTCTCTCATACTGAACAGAAGGAAAAAATACAGTGCATATGTCACACAGGACAAAATGGCAGTACAGAAGCAGGATACAAGGACTGTCAACAAGTGGAGCATGTGGTCCCAGAGAGCATCCATGTAATGAATTATATGTGCTGTGTAAGGAAAAGCTTTATGCATTTGCATTGAACTTTGATCCTGATTGGTGGTGTGTCAAAGTCAAGAGGTCGTCATGAGAATGTGGGGGAGGGGAGAGAGAGAGAGAGAGAGAGAGAGAGAGAGAGAGAGAGAGAGAGAGAGAGAGAGAGAGATAATAAAGTAAAACAACCCAGATGCCAGTGTTAGCCACAAGGGCCATTCCTTCCATAATGCACTGTGCCTCTCTAAAGATACACATAGCCTTAACACACACTGTTATTCTGGAGTATACAATATGAACAGGTTCAATTTAAACTCACCTTTCTTTGATGGGGGAAAAAACAACAATCTTTTAGAGGACACACACACACACACATGGTTATGATGCAGTGCCCCATGATAGGCAAAGTCTAGAAGTTATAGAGTGCATCACAGCTGAAATGAAGGCTTTCTTCAGAAAAGGTGCTTTTGGGGTGTCTAGTTTTCATGCCTCGTGATTTTCTATGCCTCTATGCGTGAATCGTTGCAATTTGCACTCCCTTTGAATCATTTAATCACAGAGGAATCAGAGGAAACAGCAAAAGTAACATAAAACCCTTAGCAATCAATTTCCTCTGGTTTTACAATGGCAGTAAAATGCAATCTCTGTCTCTAATAAAATCCATATAGATGGATTATTTGTTTATTTTTTTCATTTTGGGGGTATATATTTATTTAATTTGGTTTGGCTGCAAGTAATTCATAAAGCAAACAGACAGATATAGGATCAGACTCTCTGTCTATGGAGTTGTATTAGTGAAAAGGAAAAACAGGACCAGGTCAGGCTCCAGGATGTCACTGGATATCAGCAATTTTAGAATTATCAGCAAGAAAGACCCTGGCTGCTTATGAAAAGAAAAGAAAATAAAAATATTTTCTGAAAATAGTTTCTTAAAATAGAACTGAGATGTATAGTTAAATATACTGTAACTAGATTTGCAAACCTGACTTCAAGCATGAGATCTTTTTACAGTGAGATTAAACATGTGCTCCAAGATTTTATGAGGCAGGTTGTGAGCTGAGCCTTATTAATTCCCAGGATCTGGATGGAATATTAACCAATACCTTTTGAAGATATATATTTTAAAATCTGCCCTTCTATCATGTATCCGTATCTGTGTGTGTGCATGTGTGGGCTGTGCATATGAGTGTAAATGTGTGTGGTGTGTGTGCATTCCCGTGGTTGAAAGCTGTACAGTGAGGTGTCTGATCTAGGGCTGCATGGACACAGCAGCCAGTTAGACGTTTGTTAGACGTTGTGCTTGCAGATGATCGAGAGACTGGGAGCAACAGGCCAGAGCCTCCTGAGCACCTCCTCCTGAGCACCTCCTCCTGAGTGCCTCCTGCCAAGTGCCTCCTCCTGAGGGATTCTTGTTATCTCCCTCATTTCCTGCCATGCTACTCCGCCCTCCCCGTGCCCTGATTTACATGGAAGGCCCGGATGTGTTGCAGCCTTCAGATGAGTTCCACCATGCTCTTATCTGAAAACGCTGGTTAAATCACGCCACGGCGGCCCGCTATAGACTTTGTGATAAAGCTCAGTGGGATTTCTTCACTTCACCATCTGTGCTGCTTTTATAGAGACATCTGGCGGGGAAAGAGGGTGCCATGTCAAGCCCGTAAGATCAGGGAAGACCACACTTGCACCTTCCATAAAAATGTATACTTTTATGACCTTTATCTATTGCTGGTTTGGCTTCTCTCTGTGTTTTTATTGACATTGATAAGTGCTTTGTGTGTGTATGAGCATTAACATTTAATTCCAGTTTTGAAGAGCTGCATACTCATTTAAATACACAGATCCAAGAAGGATAAAAAAGGAACACCTGACTTGGGATGTTTCTAATAATGTTTATTAATCTGATATTGATACAGAAAACAACAGTCAATGGGACAGAGTTCTGAAATCTGTCTTTCATTTGGGTCAGATATGGCTCTAGAATCAAAATAGCTACAGAGCATGAAGTGGATTTAAAGATTAAAAGGGACACTATGAGAAACTATACATGAATGCATATACTATACTATACATATATACTATACATCAATACATACATATACATTATATATATATATATATATATATATATATATATATATATATATATATATATATATACACACATTGTGGTAGAGTGAGCCAGTAGTGGTACGGAGGCAATTGGGAATAGTGTTTCAGAAAGATCAGGACTCTGTTTCTTCCATTTGTCACGCTTTATTTTTTATACAAACATACACAAAGCCTATAGCGTCAGGCCCGACGCAACTCAATAGCAATATCACTCCCCCCCTGCTGGTTCGCTTGAACACCTTTTAAATCGTAGGCTCCTCCCCCAGCAGGTGCGGGTCACACCCCCCAATGATCTAAAAACAATGAGACTTCGCAAAACAATTACGCATACACTCCACACATTCGACGACCGTCATCATACATTCAATACACTCGCATACCAAATTGTAGTCCCTAATAATATATAAAAAAGGTTGTCATTACATGTCCCTGCACCTTCGCAATAACCTCCTTGGTAACCTGCGGTCCTTAGTTACCTGTGGTTGGTGATGAGTCGGAGCCTCCGACCGCATCACACACATACAGTGAGAAAAACAAGTATTTGAACACCCTGCGACTTTGCAAGTTCTCCTACATAGAAATAATGGAGGGGTGAGAGACACAAAAACAAAAATCCGGAAATCAAAATGTATGATTTTTTAATCATTTATTTGTGTGTTACTGCTGTAAATAAGTATTTGACCACCTGTGAAAATCAATATTAATATTTGGTACAGTAGCATATGTTTGCAATTACAGAGGTCAAACGTTTCCTGTAGTTTTTCACCAGGTTTGGCCTATTCCTCCACACAGATATTTTCCAGATCAGCCAGGTTTCTGGGCTGTCACTGAGAAACACGGAGTTTGAGCTCCCTCCAAAGATTTTTTATAGTGTTTAGGTCTGGAGACTGGCTGGCCACTCCAGAACCTTGATATGCTTCTTACGGAGCCACTCTTTGGTTATCCTGGATGAGTGCTTTGGGTCATTGTTCAACATCGGTCATGTTGAAAGACCCAGCCACGACCCATCTTCAATGCTCTAACTGAGGGAAGGTGGTTGTTCTGCAAAATATCGCAATACATGGCCCTGGTCATCCTCTCCTTAATACAGTGCAGTCGTCTTGTCCCATGTAAAAAACGTGTGCTGATTTAAGCGGGGGAACGTTCTGTGCCATTCATGACTTTAAACTAGTTATGGGCTGATTCCTCATCTTTCTTAGGATCATTGCTATGCCACAAGGTGAAATCTTGCATGGAGCCCCAGTGTGAGGGAGATTGACAGTCATGTTTAGCTTCTTCCATTTTCTAATAATTGCTACAACAGTGGATTTTTTTCACCAAGCTGCCTGGCAATTGCCCTGTAGCCCTTTCCAGCCTTGTGGAGGTCTACGATTTTGTCTCTGGTGTTTTTGGACAGCTCTTTGGTCTTAGCTATGTTAGTAGTTGGAGTCTTACTGATTGTGTGGGGTGGACAGGTGTCTTTATGCAGCTAACAACTTCAAACAGGTGCTTCTAATTTAGAATAATAAGTAGAGTGGAGGTGGACTTTTTAGAGGTGGATTAACAGTCTTTGAGGGCCAGAATTTTTGCTGATTGGCAGGTGTTCAAATTAATGCTGGGCGGTATGACCAAAATTCTATATCACGGTATTTTTCGAAATTATATCGGTTTCACAGTATTTGATGGTGTGACGCGATGTGCGGGCTGAAGGACGAGGCACAAAATCCAGTGCGCAGACTTCAACGTCACTTTATTTAGGACACAAATAGTGCAGACAGCACATGTTTAACACTTATACGTGTAACGCAGAAAGACTCAAACAAAGACGAGCATGGGACACTGCGCGAACGCACACTAAATAGACAGACCACATAATCCCCGAGTGATGACGAGACGAGCCACAGGTGAAACTGATGAACCCCCCATCAGTTGGGACGCGATTAAAAAAATTATTCGAATTAATTAGAAGCTATGTAATGAATTAATCGAAATTAATTGCATTTTAATCACATTTCAGTATTTAAGATGAGAAATATTAATTTAAATTTGAATGATGAATGAATCAATGAACAGAAGCATAAACTTCAACATCTTGTTTATTTTTCCACCAGTCTACTACACAGAACAATAGATGAGTGCAGAAAACAAAGCAAACAGTTTTCAGAACACTGGAAATTCTGACCAAAAATGTTGTTGACTGGCAAAAATGACTGGATCTTCATTCATCATCTATAATATGAGCTGTCACACCAAGATAATTCTTGTTTCTAACAGAGGTCCAGTGATCCCCAGTCAGAGCCACATTTGTGGCGCTCTTCACAATAACCTGTTTTACTTCCCGCCCGGGAAAGGATGTGAAATACGGACATGTCCCGAGAAATACGGATGTTTGTTCACCCTATCGTACTAGGAATACATTTAGCAGCTAAGTTATCATTACTGACCTGCGCGTTAGCCCCAACATGTTTTGCGTTGAGGTGGTAACGAAGGGTGGAAGTGCTCCTGTGATAAGTGAACTCCTTCCTGCATAAAGTGCAAATAACACTATTTTTGTTTGTACTTCCATCTGGAAGTTTCTTATATTTAAATTTCCCATGCACCAGCGTAGCCTCTTCAGTCATCTCCATCATGTTCCACTTATTGTGTGTCCATATCATCTGTATGCCTGGAACTCATGCACTGAGACTCATGCACTTGCAACATTCCAGGGTGCAAAAGTGTCTCATGCGTTAAAATGCGTAAATTTTTTTGTTCGTTATTTTCCCTGTAATTAATTAATTGAAATTAACGTGATTAATTAAAGTCCCAGCCCTTTAGGACGTAACATATTGAGGGCTTGTGGGCTTGTCTCTTCTTTTTGTTCTTCCCCCTCTCTCTCTCTTTTCTTTTTGTTTGTTGTGTTGGTTTGTCAAGTGTGTTTTTTTGTGTGGGGGGTTGTTAGGATGGCTTCTTTTAGTGGAGTTTTCCATGTCGCCTTCCCTGGAGGCATTCGATAAGTGTCATAAGAATGACCTGTGGGCTATCGCTGATTTCTTTGAGATCGCAATACCGTGGCCTGCCTCCAAGGCAGAGGTGAAGGCAGTGCTTTTTGAGGTGTTGGTAGCCAAGGGTATTTTGCCCGAAAGAGATGAGGTCCCTGGTGGGGCACCTCAGACTACTGTAACGTCGGAGGCCGGTATAGAGTCCAAGCCGCGATCAGACCCCGGATTAGGTCCGGCAGATTCTCAGTTACAAATACGACTACGGGAGTTGGGACTGGAAATAAAACAGCAGGAGTACCACACGCAGCTGCTGAACCTACGGACAATACAGGTAGAAGCAGACAAGGAAATCGCTTTTAAAAGGCTGTAATTGGAAAACGGTAAGCCTATTCCGCGTCCCCGAAAGGTCAGTTCTCCTCGAGAGCCTACAGGTTTTTCTCTAACTACTAGTGGTCTGCCTGTCGCTCCATTGTCTCCACGCACTCAAGACGCTGATGGTCGTAGGACCGACTTCGATGTCAGTAGACAAATCGGGTTAGTACCTGTATTCAGGGAGCATGAGGTAGACTCATATTTTCCCATATTTGAACGAATAGCTACTACCTTGAACTGGCCAAAAGGATTGTGATCTCTCTTACTTCAATGCAAATTATGTGGCAAAGCGCAGGAGGTGTGTTCATCATTATCTTTAGCCGATAGTATGGACTATGAAATAGTAAAAGCTTTGGTATTCAGGGCCTATGAATTAGTCCCCGACAAAACAGACAAAATATTAGACAATTAGAAAAACCCGCCCGCCAAACATTCGTGGAGTTCGCCCGTGAAAAGGCTGTGTTATTTGACAAATGGTGTGCCACCAGTCATTGTCACACTTTCAATGAACTGAAAGAGCTTGTGTTGTTGGAGGAGTTCAAAAACTGCTCTCCTTCGCAGTTGGTGGTTCATTTAAATGAACAAAGGGTGTCTATTTTGTCACAAGCAGCTGTATTGGCAGAACAGTTTTTACACCTTCATATTCACCCAAGCCTCGTTTGCCCTGTAAGTTGCAGTCCGATACTGTCCCGAAGACGGATCGGAGTTCTGAACAACGAGACTGCACTTGATTGGTAACTGCCCTGTTCTCCTGCGTAAAAACGCCAAAAAAATTGGTGCAGTAGGGTCGCAAGACCAACCACTGTCAGATGCAGGGCAAGAGTTTAAGCCCTTCATGTTTTCTGGTTTTATTACCGATACCTTGGGAACTTCAGAGAAAGCACTATTCGTATTTTAAGAGACACAGGGGCTGCACAGACGCTGATGTTAGATTCGGTTTTACCTTTGTCGGTGGACAGTTATTGTGGTTGTGATGTGTTAATTCAGGGAATCGAGATGGGAATTATTCGAGTGCCTTTGCATAAAGTGTGCTTAGAAATGATAGATTTTAAGGGGGAGGTGAAAGTCGCTGTATGCCCTACGTTGACTATAAGTGGCATCGACCTCATTTTGTCAATGTCGCCAGTGTTTACCCTTCCTGAGGTGGTATCCGAACCCCAAATCACTGATTTACATCAGTTATTCCCAACCATGGGCATGGTAGTGGGGGGAAAAGTGGATCTGACTACCCAGGGCCCGAGTAGGGAGAGGGGCCCATTTTGCTCATGTGCCTCATTTACTGGCATTTATAGGGGCCCACTGACATTGAGAGTGTACAGGGCCCAGAATTTGCTGCTATGTCCCTGTTCCCAGCATGTGTGTTAACTCGTGCTCAGAGTAAGAAATACACTGATGTGATAGATCTGTCCGACACGTTTATGGCTATTGCGAAGCCAGTTACAGGTAGAGAACAAGCAGAAGAGCGCAGTACTGAAAAGGACTATGTCGGAAAGTACTTTCAACAGGTCTCAATTAGCTGCTGCCCAAAGGGCGGATGCTTCTTTAGAGCCGTATCTCACAGTCGCAAGTGCTTCTAATGCTGAGTTGTATTTTGTTATGGATGGTTTGTTGATGAGGAAATTATCTCCAAACGCAGTAGATGACCGACATGAAGTTTATCAAGTGGTGGTCCCTGTGGACCTTAGACCGCAGGTTTTAGCTTTAGCACATGACCACCCATGTGCAGGCCATTTCGGGGTGTGAAAAACCCTGCTGCACTTATTGAAGTATTTTTATTGGCCTACAGTCTGATGTTGCCGAGTATTGTCATACCTGTCATACCTGTCAGCTGGTGGGAAAACCTAATCAGAAGATACCGCCTGCCCCCCTGCGTCCTGTCGTTTTCACCGGTAACCCCTTTGACCATATTATTATCAACTGTGTAGGTCCCTTGCCAAAAACTCGAACTGGCTACAGTTACCTGCTTACGTTGATGTGCGCTGCAACAAGATTTCCAGAGGCGATACCCCTAAGGAGTTTACATACGTGATTGGTGGTTAAAGCTTTGGTGAAGTTCTGCACCACTTTTGGTTTGCCTAAAGTTATACAATCTGATCAAGGTTCAAATTTTACCTTCAGGTTTTCGCCCAGGTTATTCGCCCAGGTGATGCGCGAATTGAAAATAAAACACCAGATGATGAGCGCATATCACCCTGAATTGCAGGGAGCTCTAGAACGTTTTCATCCAATGTTTAAAACCATGCTTCGGTCTTTCTGCCTAGAGACTGAAAAAGATTGGGATGAGAGGATCCCCCTCTTGTTGTTTGCAGTTAGAGAGGCTGTACAGGATTCACTCCCTCTGAATTGGTTTTTGGGCATGTGGTACGCGGGCCTTTAAAAGCCCTATATGAACAGTGGCTCCGACATTGCCTGCTGAAAGTAAGCCTGTGGGTGTTTACGTGCGCACCCTAAGAGAGAAAATGTGGTTGGCTCACTCGATGGCTAAGAAAGCGTTAGTATCGTCACAGTCCGTTATGAAGACGAGATATGATAAAAAGCCGTATTGCGATCCTTCGAAGTAGGAGATCAAGTTCTGGCCTTGTTGCCAATAGTGGGGGCCCCGTTGCACGCTAAATTTTCTGGTCCCTATGAGGTGAAAGAAAAGGTTGATGACACCACCTACGTCATTATTACCCCAGACCAAAAACGAAAAAACGGTCTGTCACATTATCTTGTTGAAGTTCTACAAGCTAGAACCCCTGTTTCGGTAAAGCCCACCTGCAATGTGACTCCTGTTTCGATCGCATCTCCTCCCACGCTCACTGATTATTCGCCTGAAATGGACAATATCAAATTAGGCATATACAGTCTTCCCTGTGCCCGTCTCCCGAACTCCGAGGCTTTAGCCATACTAGATGCTAAATTAGTTGGTGTTCCCCATTTCTCTCAGGATATTAAGAAAATGATTACAGATTATCTTTCCCTATACAGTATATGGACACCCCAGGCCGTACAACAGTGTTGGTTTACGACATAGATGTTGGTGGTCATGCTCCCATTAAACAAGATCCATACCATGTAATTCCTAGAAAAAGGACAGTGCTCTCCCAGGAAACGTCCTATTTAGTGGAAAACGGTTTGGCTATACCCAGCCGTAGCCCGTGGTCATCTCCGTGTTTGTTGGTTCCGAAACTTGATGGAACTCATTGGTTATGTACCGATTTTCGAAAAGTGAATGCAATAACCACACCTGACTCTTTCCCCCTTCCTCGTCTGGAGGACTGTATCGACTGTGTTGGTTCTGCGAAAATCGTAACCAAGTTGGACCTGTTAAAAGGATATTGGCAGGTACCGCTAACAAAGCGCGTTTTCAACCCCTGATGCATTTTTACAATACATGGTTATGCTGTTCGGTCTTCGTAACGCGCCTGCCACATTTCAGCATTTAATGAACCTCACCTTGGGGGACGTCCAAAACTGTATGGCCTATCTAGATCTAGATTTGGTCATTTATACCAAAACAGGGGAACATCATCTGGAGGTTTTGGAAACTGTTTTAGACACCTATGTGACACCTCCTTGGTTTTGAACTTGGAAAAGTGCGAGTTTGGTAGAGTGGTTGTGTCATATTTGGGGAAATTGGTGGGACAAGGTCATATGAAACCCATTGATGCCAAAGTGTGGGCTATTGCTGATTTTCCTGTGCCGACCACTCGGCGGGAATTAAGGCGTTTTCTGGGGATGGCGGGTTACTATCGTTTTTGTAAAAACTTCGCAGTGGTGGTGGCGCCCCTCACAAATCTCCTCTGCAAAAACGCTCTTTTCTCGTGGTCCCATGAGTGTGATGTCGCTTTTCGGGCTGTGAGGTTGTTATTGAGCAACTCACCTGTTTTGACTGCTCCTAAAACCTGTACTCCCTTTAAGTGGAAGTGGATGCTAGTGACACTGAGGTCGGAGCGGTTCTCCTCCAAGAAGGTGATGATAATGTAGACCATCCTGTATGTTACTTTTCCAAGAAGTTCTTGAAGCATCAGCTGGCATACAGCACCATCAAGAAAGAAGCTTTAGCTTTGATGTTGGCATTACAACATTTTGAGGTCTATTTAGGTGACAGCCCTCATCCGATATTAGTGTTTACTGACCACAACCCTCTTGTCTTTGTACAACGCATGTGCAACAAAAACCAGAGGCTCATGCGTTGGTCTCTGATTTTGCAGAGCTTTAAAGTATCCATTCATCACAAAAAGGGAATAGACAATGTGGTTGCAGACGCTCTCTCTAGGTGTTGAGCTCCACCCTAGAGGTTAGTTTTTTGGGGGGGGGGGGGGGGGGGGTGTTATGTCCATGTGTATTTGGGGGTTGTTTTGTTATGCATGTGTGTTCAGTGTCTCTTCTAGACAGAGTTGTGCTGCCCGGACGAAGGGGTGGTTTGCGGATGAAAACCTGTGTCGCGGAATGTGGAAGTAAATGGAATGCGGACGCCGTTGGAACGCGGAAGAACGCTCCAATAAAAGCGGATCATTCATTTGCGCCAGGCGGCATGCTGGTTCTAATAATTATGTGACTCGTTTGCCGTCTGTTTTATCAATATGTGATTGTGCTCACTTCGGACCATGGTTTAAACCCTAAATAGTAGATTAGCTTTCTGTGGACTTTATTTCTGAGGCATTCTGTCGTGGCTGTTAGGTTTTTTTTGTATATATTATGGTTTTGTATGGTGCGTGTCCAGGTCACCTGGGTAGGGTTGGTGGCTGTTTGATTTGTCATTTGGTGTAGTGGTTATTCTTTTTGTTTTGGGTTTTCAGCCTTAGCCAACCCGAAGACAGTGGGGGTTTCACATTTATGTTTATATATATATGTATGTCTATCAGTGGGGAACCGTCAGGGCCCTCTACACCCTCTCAGAGGGCCTAAAATATTCTTAAACATTATATATATAATTATCCAATTTTATTTTATCTAATTACAGTTTGACAATCGACATCTAAACAATTAAAAATATAAGCAAATAAATTATTCACCCACCGTGTCTATTCAATCTGTGTTGGAAGGTGAGGGGTTAAGTGGAAGCCTGTGTCTCCACCAATCAGGACTGTGAGGCCCGCTGTTCGTTTACAGAGGGCCAGGCCGTTATAATTCAGCGCATACCAGTTTCAAATGACAGTAAAATTGACCAATCATATCTTCCCTCTTAGTGGGCGGGCTTAACTGTTTGATAATTTCCGCCCGCTGTGGCGCCGGTAGCTGTCAGCGTACCACCGCTAGCTAGTTTATTGAGTCACGATCACGATGGAAGCCGAAGTTAGCACTGCAGCTACAGAGGAGGACACCGTTGCAAATGTATTATCCAAACCGTTTTCAAGGTTAACTTTTAATGAGAAGTTGGAGTTAATCAACAAAGGACGACCTACACCGGAGCTTAATTTGGTGCAAAAAACTATGGCTTTTGAGAGGCATTTCAACTCCAGCAATTATGCGCGATATCCCTGGATGACCGGCTCGGTCAGGGAGCAGAAGCTGTACTGCTGGGATTGCTTACTATTTGGGGCTGAGAGCGGATCTTGGGCTAAAGATGGATTTTGCGATTTAGGAAGTTTATCCAAGTCAGCCCATCGCCACCAAAATGCTTCAAGTCATCTAAAAGCTACTATTCGGCTTAAAACATTTGGGGGAACCAGGATAGAGCTACAGCTGGATGAACAACAACGCCGGGAGGTCGTTGCTCATAACGAAAAGGTTAGAAAGAACCGGGGCATTTTGAAACGCCTTATTAACTGCGTGTTGTTCTTGGGGAAACAGGAGTTGCCATTCCGGGGCCACGATGAAGGAGCAGGCTCATCAAACAAGGGGAATTATCTGGAGTTGCTGGATTTAGTGTCAGAATACGACAGCGACCTGAGCTCTCATCTCGCCACATCAACGATGTTCAGCGGCACATCATCGAAAATCCAGAATGACCTGATCAGCGCTGTTGCTGGAGTCCTAACAGATAGCATGAAGGAGGAGGTGAGGAAGGCTCCTTTTGTGGCTGTTATGTTGGATGAAACAACAGACATTAGCAACGTGGCCCAGATGTCTTATGTGCTTCGTTATGTCACTGAGAATGGCGTAAAAGAGCGTTTTTTCAAGTTTGAAGATGTGACGGAGGACAGGGGAGCAGAGGCCATAGCTACGCGACTGCTGGACTTTTTGCAGAATTATGGCTGTGTTGACAAAGTGGTCGCTCAGTGTTACGATGGAGCAGCTGTGATGGCATCTGGTTTGAACGGGGTGCAAGCGAAAGTGAAAGAAACCATTCCACAAGCCCTCTTCGTTCACTGCTATGCCCACGTTCTAAATCTTGTGATGGCACAAGGAGCCTCCAAGATAAGAGAGTGCAAGATCTTTTTTTCACATCTATCTGGATTGGCATCTTTTTTCAGCCGCTCATCAAAGCGCACCAAAATTTTAGATGATATTTGCAGGCGAAGACTTCCACGAGTAGCTCCTACTCG
Organism: Brachyhypopomus gauderio; assembly: GCF_052324685.1. Lineage (NCBI taxonomy): Eukaryota > Metazoa > Chordata > Actinopteri > Gymnotiformes > Hypopomidae > Brachyhypopomus > Brachyhypopomus gauderio. Next base: position 9,407,890 of record NC_135228.1, read on the forward strand.
CTGGCAATTCAATTCTCGTCTGGTGTGTACAGTGGCAGAGAAGGCAAGGGAATTACGAGAGGTAGAATCACAATAATAATAATAATAATAATAATAATAATATGCAAATAATAATAATGATGCTATTATAATATTATTATTATATATTGAATGAACAGAATGAGGAAATGACATTTAGAAAACATGTAAAGTACAGAGGATAGCGTTGATATTAAAGACAAAAATAAATGCAAATGATATGTTTATAAAAGTATGTTTTTTCCTGTAAAATAAAAGCTGTATAACTCTCCTAGGTATTTGAGCACATCGTAGACCAGCACGCAGAGTTTGATAATGACGCTGTCCATTGTGCCGATGGATTCCTCACCCTCCTTGCCAGCTTTGATTTCAATTTTTGGTTGAAAACCTTCCATGCCATCTTCTCGTACTCGGATGTTGTGTTTGGAATTCTCCAGAACAAAGGCTTCGATATCCAGTTCTGTCTGGCCAGAGTGGATGAGCTATACACAACAATTGAAAGGGAGAAAGAGAAGTTCGACACAGTCTACACGGAAACCGAGACTTTGGTTGGCCCTCCGCGTGGCCGTGGTGCTCAAAGAGACATTTGTGCGCGGTACAGGGCGCTCCACAGCAGCGTAATTGACAGCCTCTTAGCGCAGATTTCCAACCGCTTTAGTGACCACAAAAAGCTTGCGTTCCTGGCACTTCTGGATCCACAACAGTTTGGGCATTACAGCGACCGGTTTCCCAATGCTGCACTTTCAAGTTTAATGGAGAGCTACGGTGCGTATTTTGACCAGCACCGACTTCACACGGAACTCAGTGTTATGTACGGCATGTTTGACTTTGCGGGTAAAAGCCCGGCCGACATTCACCAGTTTCTTCTTCAGAAAGAACTGAAAGACAGCCTGGCACAGGTGTACACCCTCACCTGCCTCATCCTGACCATCCCTGTGTCCACTGCCTCTGTGGAGAGATCATTCTCTGCGCTCAAGCGCATTAAAACCTTCTCGCGGAACACGACTGGACAGACCCGTCTGTCAGATTTGGCATTGATTTCAATTGAGAAAGAACTGTTAATGGGCTTAAAAGCAAAGGATCAGTTGTATGACCCTGCCATCAATCACTTCATCCAAAAGGACAGAAGAATGGACTTCGTTTTCAAGTAATTCCCTGATTATGAGAGGGTGAGTTTATTGTTTGTCATTATTTAGGCCGCCGTGCCAGTTGGGTTGATTGTGTCTGCGCTGCTGATACTGTTTGAGTAATATGAAGGTGCATTTAATAAAACGATATTATGAACCATTACTGGTTTACTTTTCTGATTGATGTGTATGTTGCTAGTGACTATTTTTGTTTTATATCATTTTGTTGGTTTTGTGTGGTTTGAGGTCTCGATTCATTCGTTTGATGCCCTCGTGCGCGTTGTTTACAGCTTCCGAGGAACACGGAGCTGCGAACCTTATTTTGTTGGAACCTTATTTTGCTTAAGAAGTTGTCTAGTAGTACTGTTATAGTTTGTTGCGTTTCTAAAGCTGTACTGTCGTCTCATCGTCTCAGTATTTTCTTTATTGCAGTTGATTAGGAGAGACATTTTTTTTCCACGGGGGGGGGGGGGGTTATGCCAGCGGGCCCAGGTTTAAAAGTCACGGTTCGCTACTGATGTCTATCAACTGTATATATCACTATGCGCTCTTGGTCGTATATGTAGTCATACGAATTAGCTGTCACTAGAGAAGGTTCACCATTTTTCATCACAGTGTTATGGGCCCAACCTAGACTGGGATGTAACAACGGTTGACAGGCAATTGGCTCCTGCTGGTAACTGTTGAGCTGCTTGTGAGTACTGCCCACAGGTCCCGGGGATTCACCCACCGACACCAGCCTGTCCTCCCGAGGAGACATCCCCAGCCCCCTCCCTGAGCATCGCCGTTCACCCCTGGCGCTGCATGTTCAACTCCTCCAGGGGTAACAGCTCCACCCGAGCAAGTCTGAAGCGACACCACCAGGGAGACGCGGGACTAGCCAGTGACATTGTGCTTTTCCCGATCCGCAATGTCCTTCACTTGATGTCTAGCACTGTGCACACACCGATCAAATAATCCAGCCCTAATATAAAGCACTAGCATGGGTGCTAGCCAGAAGTCCTGTGACTATGTCGAGCCAGCCAGGTTCACCCTCAGCCGTTTCTTGCCCCGTATTTCCATTTGCTTCCCCGTAACGGTTCTCTGCTGTGCCTCTATAGTTTGCCATCCTTCATCCAGGAGTACTCCAGGCTACAACAGTGAGATGGTAGCGCTAGTATCCAGCAGTGCTATGACCTGTACTCCGTTCAGCCAAAACCAGATCAGTAATCCGTGGCAGGCATTAACTTCATTCACAAGGGGAGATGACATGCGGGACTGCTGGTCCCTTAGTCGGCAGCCCTGTTGTCATTTCCCCGGTTCAGGCTTGCGGCATTGGTCTACTCGATGCCCTCGCTTCTTGCATCGTCAGCACATAAACTGTGAACTCGTGGGTCGCTCGGGGCCCATTGCTCCAGCGTCATCCACTGTGAAACAGCGATCTGCTGTCCTTGGGCTGTGTTCTCTCAGGATCACTTCCACTCACTCCGCTTCTTTGACAGCTGCACCTGGTGCCTCAACTTCTCTGGCATCAGCGCATTTATGAAGTGATCCAGTGTTAATTCCTTGCAAACTGCTTCTGGAAATGTGGGGTAAGCTTGACGGATCATGGTGCCTATCTCCGCTGCTAGCACACTAATCCATTCTAATGAATCACTTCGAAGGCATCACAACTAACACTATTGCAGTTAGTTGATTGGCCCACTACCACTCCCCCATTTACACCTCGCCAGGCAGAGGTGTGAAAAGCTGTCATTCAAAGCCACCAGCACTCCGTGGTCCAATAAAAATGATGTAATTCAAGAGTAGACAGATATAGCTTTGCAATTCGAGGACAGATGACAAAATACAATGCTGTGAGGTTGCTGATAGGTCGAGAATTGTTTGTTGTTCTCAGCAAAGGAGAGGATTATGCAATTTTTTGTGAGGAAGTGAGCAAGCAAATAAAGCAAATAAAAATTTACCAACATTTTCTCTACTGTTTTAGCGCGTGATTTGATAATAAATTAATTTTAGGTGACAAAACATGGTAATCTTACATCATAAAGCTGCCTTTTAATGGATATTTAAAGAGACCAACGTAGTCCAAATGTTCAACAACTTCAAAGCCAGAATTCTCGGCTGTATGAACACGGAAGGCAAGATAACTTTGCGACACACGTAATTAATAAATAACCAATGTGTTCGCTACAAAAACATCAACCACAAGGGAATCGAAGAATTAAGTAAAGACAAACATCTTTTTAAAGTTTAAACTCACATAATTTGATGTAACGTGTGTCGCAAAGTTATCTTGCCTTCTGTGTTTTTTTTGTGGAGTTAGGGCTAGATCAGGGTTGCCAACTCTCACGCATTGAGCATGAGACACACGCATTTGACCGTTTTCACACGCTCTCACGCCACACTTCCGATATCTCACGCCGAACAACTTTCGTTCGCCGCCCCCCCCCCCCGCTCAACAAAATACACTCGCCACCGGCTCCAGGCTAAAATCTTACTCCAAGCGAACGTCAAAAGTTGGCAACCCTGGGTTAGATTGGTCTTCAGACGTTCCAGTCTTGTTCGCTGCTATTATTGTTTATACTAACTACAGGATTAGCTATTCTGACCAAAGTAGCGTAAAACATTTTAGCCAGTTCTTTGCTTGCATTCCAGACCTAGCATTCATTTTCATTTACTTTAATCATCGTAGCTTTTGGGTTGGTTAACATTGGTTTAAGTTCTGAATCCGCAAAGTGACCTAATACAATTGATTTAAATATGTATTCACCACGCGGCATGGTGGTGTGGTGGTTAGCACTGTCGCCTCACAGCAAGGTGGTCTGGGTTCGATTCTCGGTCTGGGCTGCTCTGTGTGGAGTTTGCATTTTCTCCCTGTGCCTGTGTGGGTTTCCTCTGGGTGCGTGCGTGTGTGTTGGCTATGCGGTGGACTGGCGACCTGCCCATGGTGTACCCTGCCTTCACCCGGAGATGCTGGGATTGGCTCCAGCCCCCCCGTGACCCCGACTAGCGGGATTAAGCGGTTCAGATAATGGATGGATATTGAATGGTTAGTATCAAAATTGATGCATTATATGGAATAACGTGGAATGATTTGGCTAAAGAATGGAACTAAACCTATATGTAAATCTACTAATCTAAACCAAAGATATAGTAATAATCAATAAAGAACAGAAAATTAAACAACAGAGAATAATAAACAACTATTGACAGTCATTTGAGTCTCAATGGATTATATGGCTAACATAAGACATCTCTAACTAGTGTAGGACCCAGGGAGGGACTCAAGGTCTCAGAAAGAAGTTAGAAAAGAGAGAGCAAGGACCCTGACAGAGGCTAATGTCGACAACGATTACTAAACCGAACTTTAGCGAGGGATATAAGTATTTGGAGGCAAACGATTAGACTGGCAACCCCAAGACAACATGTGAATTCTGAGCGTCTACTGTGGTGCAAGGAGGACAGATCAGTGTGTGGTTCCGGTGGGTTGTGATTGCAGATCTATCGATGTGCTGTATGGAACGTGGATACTGGAGAGCGTTCATGACATGTTTACTCCTCTGGTGGCTAAGGTCTTGCAGAGCTGGCCTCTCTGAGACTGCCCAAATGGTAAAGACTTAGTAGTGACATCAATGTCGCAGCTGGCGAGGGGCATAGTCAAAACCTGGTTGCACTGATTGACTTGCCGAAGCTTATTCCAAGCTAAACTAAAATCAATGTCTGTCGGCCAAACAGAATTAACTTTTAGAAATGAAATTGACTTGAAAGACTCAATGAAATGAAAGTAAGTTTGACTGCAACACATAAACTAGGTTAAATACTTTTCTCGAGAAAATAAAGTAAAAGAAGATCTTGGAGGTTGGACTTCAGGTTCAAACTTGGTAGCGGTCTCTTGGCATCACTCCAACTCTTGGTTGGTCACGGTATCTTGGCTTGAATGCATCAAAACTCAAAGTTTCTTCTCGAGCAAGGGTTTTTAACTAACTTTTAGAGGCGTCATCATAGTGCACCCTTTGGTCACTACCTTGTTGACCATTGGACTCTGATACTGAATATTCATTACCTCTGTCTGGACAGGAGGTCAGGGTACCCGCGGGTCCTTAAAAAGTCTTAAAATGTCTTAAATTTAGTTTTCCATATTCAAGGCCTAAAAATGTCTTAAAATGTCTGGAATTTTATGAGGGGAGGCATTAAATTATTATAAGTGTGTGTTGTTCAGTTGTTCTGGCGCGATGTGAACTTTGCATGTGACTCTCATCAAGTCTGTCAGGGAACGTACAATAGCGTAATAAATGGTAATTAACCTAAAGTTAAAATCTGAGGAATGACCGCAAAGACTTCAAATTGGTTGGTGTCTTCCACCGTGCTACTGCCTGTATCTTGTCCGGGTCTGTAGCAACTCCAGCGGCCAAAACAATGTGATGTGATGTGATGTGATGATAACCACTTCTGAGGTCAAATACTGAAAACCATTTGCTCCCCAACAAGCATACAAGAGCATTATCTACCCTTAGGTACAGTGTATTTGTGAGTAATGGTTCTTGTGTTCAATGTCCAGTACTCGACAAACATTCTGATCCATCCATTTTTCTTCCTGGCAACAACTGGTCGAAGCATACAGACTACGTGACTCTTTAATTACTCCTGTGGCAAGCAACTCCTGAAGGTGTCACCTGACATCGTCAAAGTCATCTGGAACTATGCGGCATGATCTCTCCCTGAAAGGGTAGGAGTCATTTACACTTAACTCGTGTTCTACTCCCTTGGCTAATCCCACATCCCATTAATCTACGGAGAACCCTTTAGTCCCCTTGGATAACTGCTGGGTCAGTTGCTCCTTCCAAACTGGAGGAATGGGAGAGTTTCCAAAACAGAACAGACTAGCTGAGTCTTCTTCATCCCTCCTGGCGTGAGCTCGATCACTACATCTGCTATTGAGCCAGTCTGTCACGTTACGGTCCCCGAACCCTTCCTTTGGGGCGTGTGTTAACATTGTCTGCGTCTATTTGTCTGCGTCAGTGTATCTCCGTGGGTGCGGGTGCGTCTTGTCATTATCCGTATCACCTGTGGCTCGTCTCGTCATCACGTGGGGTTGATGTGGTCTGTCTATTTAATGTGCGTTCGCGCAGTGTCTTGTGCTCGTCGTTGTCTATAGTCTGCACGTTGTGTGCTTTGTGTTTGTTCTTCGTGCGCTATTGCGCAATATACGTAAATAAAACGTGCCGTTTGGATAGGAGACCTGGACTCGTGTCTCGTCCTTTCTCCAGCGCCACAGCGTCACACAGTCGAGATTGCTCTTTCTTTGAGAGTCTTGTTTCTTTGAGTTTTATTACCGAAGGGTTAAGTTCTGAATTCCCACAGTTACCTAATACTATCGACCAAAATATGTATTTACCACTGTGATCAAATTAATGAATAAATGTTCACATTTTTTTATGGTTAAAATCACAATTCAAGCATTACCAGGAATAACATGTGGAATGGGTTGGCTCAGGAAAATAACTAAACCTACATGTAAATTTACAAATCTAAATCAAAAGGAGAATAATAAACAAAATAAAATATTGACTTTTACTTGACTATGAATGGATTATATTCCCAATGTAACACATCTCTAACTAAGGTAGGACCAAGGAGGAAAGGAGGGTCTCAGAAGGAAATTAGCATAGAACCCTGACAGAGTCTAATGAGAACGCTAATCGCATTAAACCTGACATTATGAAAGGATAGAAATATGCAGAGGCAAACCATTAAAGACTGGCACGCCAAACAACATGTGATAGCAGCTTACTTGGAGAATGAGAGGAAATCATGTCCATGGGCGGTCAACTGTCACAAGTTTGAAGGCAGGCTTGAGTCGACGCCCTTTCTTGAGCAGATCTTGGCCTTGCAGTTGCCGCTTACACAACCCGGGTCCCATCCTTAAGATCAGATCTAAAACGTTCACAGTTCCAGCCTTTTTCAGGCTGCTCTCAACTTACTTGGGTAGTGAAGTCTTTGCAGGATATCACCGCGGTGGCTCAAATGTGCTCAGTCAGACTTTCGTTTGCACTGGCTATCTTGCCTAGGAGCAGCCCCGTCGACAGGGGAGGACAACCGGGTCTGTTGTCCCGGGCCCTAGGGCCAGGGGGGCCCATCAAAGAGCCCAGCAATTTATTTTTTATTTAAAGTCTATAATTTTAAATATAATCTTGAAATCTTTCATTAATATAAAATTCTGTACTCAAAATAAACTCAATGGCTAAAATATATATATATATATGTTTTTTTACCTATCTGCATATTTTCCATTAAGTGCATACACCCCCGCCTCCCACTGAAAAATGGTTCGATCCAGCACCAACTGTAGCCGGCTGGTACCCGCCCAACAGCGAGAAATACAGTGGTGGATAGTTAAAGTAAATAGAACTCTGGATCGCAGAAAAGAAAGGAAAAACATTTACCTGACGAATTTTAATGTTGCATTGTGTTTCAGGTTTGAAAAGTGCTGGAATTTAGGCTAAAGTACTTGAAAATGCTTGAAATTGTAACTACTTCGTTTCACAACAAATATCTGTCTGACTGAACAGTTCTCTTGTATTACGTTAATAAATACGAGCCTCTTGTAACTCCAGGACGAAACATGAGAGAACGTGAAGATGTTAAGATTGGGCGTTTTGAAAATAAACAACCATTAAATAATGTGATGAAAAGCGAATTATTTCTAATCATTTTGAGTATATGTATAAATATTTAACTTAATTAAGTTTAACGTGCTGGGAAATATTGAGATGGACCTTTAAAGTGACGTACAAGTGCTTTAATTCCACCTTATAATGGTGTATGGACCCGGCAAACATGACTTTGTTCATTGCGCTGAAGCGTGAAGTTACAAAATTCGAGAGGTGCACGACCTCGTGAATCGACAGCGCGTGAGGCACTCGCACACGGGCGGTGCCACTGCGATTACGGCGACGCGTCAAGTATAAACCAGTCAGCTGTCAGAAACAGCTTTTATGTAAAATGTAAATATTTTGCCATATGTGATTTTTACACCCCAATCGAAATTTGTCCTCCGCTTTTAACCCATCTGTGCAGTTTGAACACACACACACTAGTGATTACTAGGGGGCTGTGGATCACACGTGCCCAGAGCGGTGGGCAGCCCTAGCCCGGTTAGGTGCCTTGCTCAAGGGCACCTCAGTCATGGCCTTAGGTCTGGGAATCGAACCCACGACCCTCCGGTCACAAGACCAGTTCCCTAACCGCCAGGCCATGACTGATGTGTGGCTATATTATATACTATATGACCTAACACAAGGATTGTCTGCTACAGAGAAAATTCTAATGACCTTAGTCGGGGGGGCTGACAAATGACTGTCAGCCGAACAGGATTAATTTTAATTTAATTTAGTGAAAATAAAATTGACTTAAAAGACTAAATGAATGAGAGCAAGGAAGGACAACAACAGAAAAACTAGTTTAAGTACGTAACTTTTTTTGAGAAATAAAACAAAGATCTTTGTTGGAGGCTAGGACTGGTAGCGGTGTTCTAGCTTTGGTCAAACTCTATCACTTAGCCTAATTAAGTATTACTTTGGTTCCTTGTCATCTGAGGTAACACAAGAATACATGGACATGCATGTCTAAAATAGTGGAGCACACAGGAACTTATTGAACAATATAACCCAGCGCGTTCACTTCACTCGCAGGATGCAGGGTTATTAACTGTTCCTAGGATCACAAAGATCACAGCAGGTGGAAGAGCCTTTTCTTTTAAAGCTCCACAATTGTGGAAGCTTTAATTGTGCCTCTATTCTGGACTCAGACACGGTCTCAATGTTTAAATCTGTTTAAATCTGTTTACTTTGGCCTTTGATTAATCTGTTACATATTTACCACATCACGTATCTTTTCTCCAAGGTTCAGCTGGGGAGTAACACTGCAGTCGGAGCCTACAATACCAGCATCGCTGCTCCGACACGGAATGAAAGCCTGGCGTTCATCAACAGTGACAATATCAAAGCCAAAAACTTTCATTTTTACCTTTTACTTAGTCTGATTGTGTGATTTGTGTGTGACTTGTGTATTTGTCTGTATTTTGTGTAATTTGTGTGTTAACGGACGGCCAATGGAGGATGGGTTCCCTTTTGAGTCTTGGTTCTCCCGAGGTTTCTTCCTATTCCCCACCATCATAGGGAGTTTTTCCTCGCGACTGTTGACTTTGGCTTGCTCATTAGGGTTCTGGACCCATAGTATTGTTAACCCTGTAAATCCTGTAAAGCGCTTTGTGACAACATGTGTTGTGAAAAGCGCTATACAAATAAACTTTGATTTGATTTGATTTGATTTAAATACATAGATGTGCATGTACTTGTGATAATACAACCCAAGAATTCATGGACATGGAGGGCAGATCATTGTTATGGTTGTGATCTATGAATACCTCAGAGCAGAGGTGATGGGTAGAAAACATTCTTGCATTCCTTGTTACCTTTGCCAAGCACTTTAAGGGACTAGACATGGCCAGTGTCTTACACTTTGCAAGGGAAGGTAATCTCTGTGTCGTGATCGGTGAAGTAATAGAAACATATTTGCTTTATCCACTACACTGGTCTTGTCTCAATCCAAAACATTGTTTCCTTCTTCTGCTGTGATTGAGCCAGCCTGTGATGGAGTCGCCTGATGAAGGATTCTCAGAGTGATGTGCCAAAGGCTTCAGTTTCCTCGCATCCAGAAGGGGCATAAATAAATAAACAACAACAAATAAAATAAATAAATAAAAGTTTCACAGTCAGTTCACCTGAACTCTATCATCATTTTGAGCTCTGAGAAGCCTGAAAGCCCCTTCTACTTCATCACTGCCAGAATGTGATTGATCAGCTGAGCCTCCTGTAATCACATCAGGGATATGGATATATATGTGGTCATGGAGGGTAGGCTCAAATTGGAACTGTAAGGCAGGCATTGATCTGGCACAAGGCCTCTGTGGAGAACTCAGCAACATGACTTGGTAGGCTGCCCTTGAATTACTGACAAAGACAATATGCTAAGCAGTTATTTATGATCAGTCTAAACATGTTGTGAATTAACACTTACTACTAGTTAACTTACAATTAGTAGTTCACCAGACCAAATAAACACCAGGTAGGAACAATGAATGCTGGTAGAGTGAAATCAAGCCTGACAGATTTGTGGTGTCTAGTGACCAGTTAGTGCACATGTTTTCTCATCCACCTCCAAACCACTCCATACACATCAGAGGATCCTATCTCCTGTACATGGGGAGGCATTTTACTGGGACAGCACCTCTCTGGATGGGAATTACCATCCATTATAAATGTGATTGGCTAGATGTTGCAGCAAGGAGCCCCTCATGGTGGGGCCAGTCATTTCCCATATTCATCCTTGGCATGAATAAAAAATGATGAATTTGTGGAACAAGCTCGCAAGGTTGTGAAGTAGTGGTCCTAGGGCTGCCCTTGTCACGCAGCAGTGACCAGTGACCATTTGCTACAGCAAATCAGTGTGTTCCCTGACTCAGCACACATGACTCCAATCATCAGCTAATGACCAAGCACTTCACATATTCATTTGAGTGTGTTAGTGCAAAGTGAAGTCTAAAGGCTAAAGTGTTGTGGCCCCAGAAGGACACTATGTGAGGCCCTGGAACACTTTCTTACTGGTATAATAGCATACTCTCAGAAGGTCACTATGATCTGTAGTAAATGAGCACACTTACATTTATGTTGCTTCTTATGTTCATTAGATACGCAGGGAGGGTCCTTATGGAGAAATTATGGAGTATTTGAAGAGCATAACAGGTTTAGCTTTGATGAGGAAGAACTAATCAGTGAGTCAACTGAGGTGAATATATATGAACTCCAAAGAGTCTGAGAATGCCTTTCGATTATCCATGTAACTACATGTGTTTTTCTCTTTAGGTTATTAAATGGATATATGCACAACAAAATAATAAAAAATAAAAAATAAATAAATCCGGTAAAAATTAATCAGTGCAATTTTCTGTGACACTTCATTTTGCATCATATAAATCTCAATACTGGAACTCCAACTGGGAGATCCTTGCATGTATTATGAATTAGGACCGTCACACAGGACAAGGCTTATAACCAGGCATTTTTCCACACAACATCAATATGTCAATGCTGATTGCAGTGCAATAATCACTGCTTGATGAAAATATTCACTGTCACATGCACACAGCACATATACACATGTACATTCTTAAAACGATTTAGTTTCAGCAAATTCCAAGAATTGAAAGGTTTCAGGATTGCTTTTTTAAAAATAATATCGATTTTACAGTAAACAGGAAAATAGGCTAAATAAACCAACTGTTCTACATGAATTGGAGCATAATAAATCAATGCTAGCTGATAACTACCAACCTAAACCCATTTAGTGACTCTACCGCACATCTTGACGCATCAAAGACTGGGCTTGTTTCAACTGCAGATTTGAGTGCATATTTCCATGTAAAGAATATTACATCTGTCTTTCCTTTGCATGGAGAAACTGCAGCAGTGTCTCCCTCTTCTCTCTCTGTCTCTATGCACACACTGTGCCCATTCCTCGAACACGCACTGTATTCACACCAATATGCTGTGAATCACCTTCATATCTCCAAATAAAATCATGGCATCAGCATGAGGTCAAAAAACAGGGCAGACATTATATGGCCTTAAAATAAAACCTTGAACAGCCTTAGAAAGAAAGCAAAAGAGCTTAACATTTCCCAACATGCATTGCAGCACACACAGCAAGTTATTTGCATGTACAGCAGAAGCCAACAGGAGTCAATATTCACCTGTCCACTTCTGACCCGTAAGAACTTCTGAGCAGCAATTGTATATTAAGCAAACTTCTCAAAGCCAAAAGGATTTCAGATCTCATGAAGAGGAATGGTAGAAGTCAGAACTGTGTCTGTTTGGCATTTCCTACAGGTGTCAGAGGAGTGAAAGGTTTATGAAGACGAGTATAGAGATGGCAGCTCCTTGCAGTGTGAATGGAAAGACCCTGGCATGGTTCTTCAGCTCGACAGCAAACCGGAGGAAATCCCACAGTTCACTGTCAAGGCAATCACAAGACCCAGACCGTCAAGAAAAGCTTGTCCTGCATGAGTTCAAAGACATGTCTCCTCTTATGACTGCGTTTCAGCATAGGGATATGTGCATGACCCCATAAACATGGGTAGCAGTAGGCTACACTCCTACACTGCCTCTCCAAATACATAATATGTGTATCTCACAAATTGTAAAAAAAAAAAAATAGATAAACTGAAGACAAATAATAATAATAATAAAATGATGATGAAGAAATAGATGTAATGAAGCCATTTTTCAGCCATCTATTGTGTGAACTAGGGATGCAAATTATCGATTAATTCATTAATCGTTAGTTGACTGATCTTATCGATCGACTTTCGATTAATCGATAAGCGGGGTTTTTCACCTGAATTTCAGTGTTTCAATAGGGATTTTAAAAATATCAGCTAAATATACTGCTCAAAAAAATTGAGGGAACACTAAAATAACACATCCTAGATCTCAATTAATAAAAATCTTTGAAATCAGTTAAATCTCTCATTTCTACCTGTTGTCTGTTCCATTTGCACAAGAGCAGTTGAAATTGATTCACAATCAGTGTTGCTTCCTATCTGAACACGAAGTGTGGATGACTTGGAGTTACATTGTGTTGTTTAAGTGTTCCCTTTATTTTTTTGAGCAGTGTAGTTAAAACACTTTGTTCAAAAAGTATATATTATATTATGATAATTATATTGTATTATATTATATATTGCTCAAGTAATTATGCATGAGGAAATTTTTATGGTATAACAAAATACATTCTTTCATTTTAAAAAAGGAATAAATTAAGGACTGGCTCAGTTCAATTTGAAACATTAGACATTAAAAAAAATGTTTTAAAAAAAGAAGAAATTAAATAGAGAGCCAAACAGAATATTATTGAGCCCATGTTTGGACAATGTTTCTAGCTTTGTAGTGAACACATGCTGTAACGCGACCGGAGAGTGCCCAAGTTTCCACAACATCATTGAGCTTGTCAGTTAAACTGTCAGCGGTGTGTCTATCCGACATGTTCGTCATAATCAGCACTGCAGATTTTAGCTGCCAGTTCTCGTCAGTGTAGTGGCACGTCACAGTAATGTAACTTTCTGTTGTTAGAGCCGTCCAACAATCTGTTGTAAGGGCTACAGTAGTAGCAGTAGATAGCTTTGTTTTTAGCTCACTCGTATTTTTTTGTAGCGAGCTTCGAAAACGCTCGCCTTCCCAGTGTAGCTGTGATTTTAGGTTGACCAGGTGCACTGGTGATATGCAGGACAGCTGCATGCATGGTGTTCAAATGATAATTGAGTGAGCTAGTGGAACTGTTGTACTTCAATACCGCATTACACACAGAACATTTGACTTCTTTGCCTAAATTAACAATGTTGAAATTGTAGCGACTACTACTCCTCGCAGCGAATTCCCTAACAGACAGGCACTTGGCCCTTTAAGTGACACTGGGAGAGCGGCGCCTGCGCGCGCCAGGGGAGGGGAAGAGAACAGTGCTGTTGTTTGAGTTGCGTGGAAAATAAAGTTTCCCTCCTTGGGATTTTCTGGATTACCAGTTTCTGCCTCGTTTCCCGAACACGCTTCAAAATGGTCCCACACCGCACGTCTTTTCGCCCGCTTCATTTTGTTTTCCACTCTGGTCTTTCGCGACACGTGTTCACCTCTCGTTCTTACGCTCTGTTCAAGTTAATACAGGAGCGCTCTCTAATGATTAATCGTGATTAATACATTTTGATCGAGTAACGTCTTAATCGACAATTAATCGAAAGTCGATTAATCATTTGCATCCCTAGTGTGAACAGCTGCTTTAATCGGTACTCATGTATCTCTTCTCTATGCCTGTGTGGTGACGATCTCTTCAGCAGCACATCAGGGTTAGCTCACCAAGAACAGCACTGTTTGCTTTTCAGGCACATCCTCTTACTGAAAGAGTGACACTCCCAACTACGGCATCCACAGAAATTTAACCTGACACAAAAAAACAGTATCATTGCTGACTTTCATCACGTAGCACCTATCTGAACTAGACTACATGCACTATGCTATAAGAACTTGGACTTACGTCTGCTGGAGTGGTGAAAAATGCATTGGAGAATGTTGGATCCAAATCCATTATGACCTTTCATATCTATTACAACCAATACATCACTTTTTGTCCACTTTGCTGCTGTGCTGATCTCAACAAGGTAAAATCGTTACATTCTGTATGTGTCCTTTCACTACTCCTTAGGGACCGTGGCTATCAAGTCAAACGAGATAATGAATGCCAAACTTCATTCAGAGTATTCCACAGTCAAGAAAGACTGCACTGTGTATTGAACCCAGACAAGTCAATACACAACAGAACGATACAGAAAAAGTCACACTGACCAATCTGGTTCCTCTCTGTATTTATTAGGTCATGATAATCTCTGCCTCAACCCACAGTCAGTCTGCGGCAGCTGATTAAAGTTGGCATATTTAATTATTTTTTTTACAGGATTCATGTCAGGCAGTTTGTGAATGGCTTAGCCACAACAACAATCAATTAAATGTGTCAGCTGTGGGCAGGTGGGCAGCAGCTCAAGTGTATTAAATGCCTTTAATGTCTTGCATTTTGTGCCTACACCACCACTGGCATGTGTAAATAACTGAAGGAAAAGAACAGAGAGCGTGACAGTTCTTTCACATCACAAACTGGACCGTGATGAAGCCTGAGGGTTTGCTCATGATCCCGCAATGGAAAAGCAGCTGCAAAAAGTTCCATCAACCCATGGTGTTGTGTTTCTTTGACCACCTCCCACCATCAGCTCGGGGTTAGGGTGAATCTTTGATATATAATTAATAGAACAGTACATAGGAGTATATAAATAAAGAAACTGTACAATAACTGGTGGAGTTGTGTTTTCCCATGATGGCTCTCTCTTATTCTCTCACAACACCAGACCTCTGAGGAAAAAAACAAACCACTTCAGTTTACAGCAACTGCAAGCTGAGGTAGCTAATCCCAGGATTATTTAAACTTGTATTGTATAAATCATTAGGACTAGGCAATCATTGAGAGAGGTAGAGTGACAGTTGTGAAAAATGCACCTGTGAGTAATGGAGTTTAAAACAGGGCAGAATTTAAAAAAGCTTTTAATGCACAGGAGCACCAGGATGGTACACACCCTCACCACCCCCCCCCCCCCCCCCCCACACACACACACACACACACACACACACACAATATATATACACCCTCTCGTTATTGATATCGTATGTTGCTTGTTTGGTCTTGTCTATTTAAACCCTGTGTTTGGTATTTTGTGTTGCTGATAATTGTTTCCTTGTACAGCCCCGGTTTCGATCCTGTGTTTTGTATTGCTTCAGTGTTCATTATGGTTTGTGCTTGTTTGTTCTTTGTGTTCAAATATGTCTTTAAATATCGGCTATGTTAATGTCTCGGACTTCCTTTCGGACTTCCTGATTATATGACCCAGAGTTTGGAATACGCTTTATTAAATCTTGTTCTTCTCAGCGTTTGTGTCTGCCCTTTTGCTCCTTGACGTGTTACACATTTAGTACTTTGTGTTCTTTGGCCAAGAAAAGAAGACCTACGTGAGGCTTATCTTACCATTCTAGATGAGGTTGGATAGCAAATATTAATAGCTCCTGTTATTTCAACACCTCTCTATAGCTTTCCAGGTGCTTGGACCCCACTTATGGAGTGTCCTCTGATGGGCTCTGTATGTTTCTGTGGTCCGAGGGCCATGTTTCTTTGGATATACTGGAGTGCTTTAGATCATAATGCATCATAATCCACAGCTCAGTTTCAGCCTACTAGCATAGGCAACCAGATATAAAAATCTCCTTATTACTGATTTTTTAGAATAAAATGTATCCTAAAAAGATTACTTTTGCTAAAAAGAAGGTCTTAAAGCAGCTGCACATCTTAGATCACTAACATGTTGTAACAGTTTACTTATGTCTGTTTTTGAAAATGTAGCAAACATCTATTGTCTTTAAACTACACTTTGCAATACGTTGTAGGTATATGAAAATAAACTATATTGAGAGCCTAGTTTCAAACACAAACACTCAAACACAATTTGTTGCAATATTTCTGAAACAGTGAATAACTTTGAACATGCTTGTAGTGTTACTTCACCTGTCACCATGGGAGCATTTTTTTCACCACAAATTCTAGTCCACATAAAAAAACTATACTCTATGAGTCTCTATGGTGCTTATGCTGTCTACAGAGATAGTGCTTATGCAACACACAGCCACATGTTCACATTTTCTGTGGATTAAGAGAATACAGCATTTTCTGTGAATTAAAAAAAATACAGCTTTTTCCTGCCAGAGGGCATTGGTTCGAAGTCTGAAAAGGGGAAAACAAGGGGGCAAAGTAAAAAGGAAATGAAACTGAACACAACCACCATCTTGTGTGGCTTAGAATTCTTTAGAGATCATGGGACGAGGTGTGCGTGTGATTTTAAGTAGCCTGTCTTCACACCCTTCTTAATGTTTGATGTGACCAACTCCCCATCTATAATTTGTGTTTGCGTGCGTCTGAGAGAGACGCTGCTGGTTATGGTATGGATATGTCTTAGGGAACAAGGATTGGTCGAACCAGCCCAGACAGCAAAGCAAATAGCAGCTTCATGGAATGGAAAATACACACCGGACAGCTGTCTGTTTGCTGCACAAAGTAAATGACTTCCATGATTTCTAGGACGGGTGTGTTTGTGCCAATTACTGGCCTTGGAGTACCCTGTACTTGCCTGTGGAGCAGAAGCACATGAGTTAAGGAAGGATGAAAGATGAAAATAAAAAACCTTTCATCAGGTTGGTGGTTGTAGTCTCTAACAGACACACACACACACACACACACACACACACACACACATGCTCCACAGGCATGAGACCACAGTTATAATGTAAAGTTGTACGTTCATGTATGCTGATGTATTGGAAAGTAAATGTAAATGGAATTTCCATCACAGGTTATATCAGTTTATTCAGTAAAAGTTTTTATATGTCAAAATGTAATATGACTATGAAGGTTCTTATAAAACAGATTATGCTGCGCTAGAGACTGAGCAGTAGTAAAGTAACATTATGATACAACATTATGTCTCTCTGTTTTTTCAGTTTGAAGTAGGCCTACCATACCAAATGCAATATACAGGAACCATTTCACAAAATTATCTATTTACATTTTGCAATACATGATAAACACATCATAGTAAATATTATTGTCATTCCAGATTATATCACTTCATGGTTGCCACAGTCACGTAATGAAGTGTATATATATATATATATATATATATATATATATATATATATATATATATATATATATATATATATATATATATATATATAATCCAGAAAATTCCATAGTCATGCAACCTGCAGAAATATAGAATTTAGCAAATGCAATGATAGTTGTATAGGCTCATTTGGTATAGAAGAACAAAACACAAATAGCATTCATAACCTGATTTGCAACCCACGGGCTGTCTTCATCTGCACAGTTCTGTATCGTCAGCCCTTGGCCCACCACAGATGACTCCTCTTTGACCCCTGATACACCCCTGCTGACTCACCTTGGGTACTGTGTCAGGGTAAGTGCTCTCCTTAGTATCAAAGACTTGCAATTTGAAAACACCACAGTCACAAAGTCAGAAATGAACGGACTACTGGGGAGGGTGAAACAGCGTATTAGGACTGATCAGGGTTTCAAACTGCTCATTATGGCTGTGTTTGTTTCTATGGGAGTCAACTGACATTGGATGCAGTAAGACTTTCTCATACATTTCTTTAAGCATGTAATAAAGCATAAATACAGTTTAGATTTAGCAAAATCCCATGACCATTGAGGGAATGCATACAACCAACATCTAAAATAACTATTATAAATCATGTAATAAACAATGGAAACTAATTGCCTAATTACTAAGTACATTCGTTTTTAATATAATTGATGCAAATTTCATTTTTTATGTCTTAATTTGATTGGTGAAGAGTGATTAATGCTGGTATTAAATGCGAAGACTATAATATCTTGCTCATATCTTCAGGAGTGCCAACCTGCAGCCGCATGCGGCTCTTTGCCTGGTTTCATGGGTCTCCCCAGCCGGTCCGCGCTCTCACCTGCACTAACGATCTGTGCCGTGGCCCGGTTAGTTCATGAGCTCTGAGGGCGACACACTGCTACACCTTCGTGGTGCGCGGTTTGTTTACAAGCCTAGCGAGCCGCTAATACTTTTAAAACCAGCGTTGTGGAAAACACGCATTTGACTGTCTTCACACGCTCAAACGAGTTACTAATTCGCCAACTACTGGCGATCGATCGCGATATAATGCTTATTTTTTGTCCATTACACCCCCCCCCCCCCCGTCAACAATCTACACTCGCCACCCCCCTCAACAATTTACATGCCCATGTATGATGTGGCTCTTTGCCTTAACACAGTAAAAAAAAGTGGGACGGGTTGGCCGCCCCTGTTCTATATAAACGCATTTGGTATCTTAAAGCAGCATTTTATTTCAAGCATACATATACAGTATATACATTCATATATAAACAAACAGGTATTATCCCAGAGAGACTGGAGAAGCTGTTGACTAAAGATTGACTAAAGTATTAATGACAAAGCTGAAACCTTGATGGTGCACAGCTGATATATCTACTCATTTATGTATTGGAGACCACCACATATTTAAAATATTTAATTTAATATTTAATCACTTTAAGAAACTGTGATCATGGACTGAATGTTCATATAGTAAAACATCTTTCCAAGGTCCATCTTTCTGAGGTCCATTTCATATCACCTCATTCTCAGGACAGAATTCGTGCTGTTGGGTGACTGCAGACTTTGTCCTGAGCTGATATCCCTGCCCTGTGAGTTCAGGGCATCATCTCACTGTGCACTGTTTCACCGTGACACGGAATGACCCTCGAGCCGTCTCTGTCAGCAGAATGATCACATTTGGCACACAATCTCCTTTATTAACCTTGAAGAAAATGGCACAGGACACAAGATGACTTTGTGTATGTCAGTCACCACAAACGCTGGCTCGCTGGGCTGGTAGAGGTGAGGAATAAGTAGTCACTTTTACTTGTTTACTTTGAATATTTTCAGGTCATTACAGATGACGGGTTCTTTTTCTTGTAATCAAAGCTTGTATTCAACTGACCTCAAATACATTTCTTTTCAGACGCCATATTGCTTGTTTTATATGACCGATCTGATGTCAGTCTGTTCTCATCAGTATAAACGAGCTGTTCATTTCACACTTTCACAGGTTTTTAATACTGGGGAGTGGGTCCGGCGCCAGAACATATACAGTGAGGGGGCGTCAGAAAATTTCGGGGGGGCGAACGTAAGTTGTTGAGCGGGGGGGTGCGTTTAACGATTGTCGAGCGGCCGAGGGGGCACCATGTAGCGATTGTTGTAAAATAAATGGGTCTTATTTTTTACATTGAGGGGGCGGGACACCTCGACTGAGGGGGCGACGCCCCCATTCGCCCCCCCGTGGCGCCGGCCCTGCTGGGGAGTAAAGTCCACCCCTTTTCTCTTTCTCAACCAACATAATCAGCCACAAGCTTCTTCAGCGCTTAGGCATTAACAGTGTTCTGGGGAGGGGAGGAATGTTGATTCACGAAGGAAAAGCAACAAATGAGGGAAAACACAATTGACACAAATACAATCCCCTCGATGAAGGCCTAATCAAGTTGTTTTCAGTACAAACTGATTTTTGCCAGTTTGTGCTCTAATAAAATGGGTAATCATGCTAAAAAAAAAGAGGCTTAGTTTAACAGTCTCCATACAATTCCTTCAGCTATGTGGTCTTACAGTCTGAAGTTCGGCTGTAACTTTCTGGAGTGTACAGCCATTGCCATCTGGAGTTTTTATTTGGAATTGCACCTTCTCTCTCAGCATTTTAACTCAAAGAAACCATATATAGACACATGCTGTAAAATGCAGGAGAATTCACAATAGCTTGAAACCTAACTTATTCAAAGCGCAAACTCATCATGTGAAAGTGAAGACAAACATACAGTTTGCAGAGCTTCAGTATTTAACTGAAGTTAAAGTCACCAGGCCTGGGGTTCAGGCTGTGGCCAACACCGTGATGTGAGAGAGCACAAGAGCAAGCTCAATTTGTCCCACGGTGAGAAATGAGTTTGGCCAACCTGACTTCCACCATTAGGGATAACTAACAGTAGGAGAGGCACTGTGTCAGAAGCCAGAACATTCATCAGAACCCTGAAGACCTTCTCTGTCTCTCTTTGCAGATATTTGTTGACAGAGGGCCAGAATGGGAGTTTAGAGTGAAGTACTGGAGCCTAATTAAGTATTAACACGTCAAGCTTTTCTGCAAGACATCAGTTTTAGTTAATCTTTCCTCTAGTTTTATTAAACATGGTCATCAAATTATAAAGTAGATTTATGTCTTGTGTGTAAGAGAGAATTAAAGTATTTTGATCGGGTTGTGGAGGCTACTTTTAGGTTTGTGTTAGGCAAAGAACACTGACATGGCAACTTTGAGTAGAACCTTAGGTGCTCAAGTGTATGAAATTTAATGGGTGATTTAATTAGCAACGATTATTTTTCTTCTTTTAATCATCTCCTTTCTTTCTTGGTTATGATGTATAATATATTATGTGTGTGTAACATCAGAGTAATTTCCAGAGAACTTAGCTAAAGAAATCCCTAAGAGAAAGAAGAGCTTTCATGGAAGAATTGCCTTTTTACCACCCTGAAAAATTCTCTGTGAACTTCCCACTTCTTTGATTTGGCATTTAGCATTCAGGTCTCTATATGTGCATTTTCAACCCCCTATCCCAGGCCAGCTAATTAGATATCAGTTAGAATTATTAACTCCTCTTCTGAAACCCTATGGATGAATGTTTTCCTATTAGCGGTCGTCTTTCGGGGTATGGCTGTCTTAAACAAATACTTAACATCATAATTTACTTATTAATCTGTGTTGGTGTAAAAATGAAGGGTCAATTCACAGTGTGGAAAAAGGAATCTACTAAATATTCTACCAGCACTGGTTTTGTGATCATCAACCCTCACAGGAGAAATGTGCTTTGACCAACTGTTACAAAATCGAAAAGCTGAATGTCAGAGTGTTTGGAGACAGTACTGCATCTTCATATTGATATCAGACTGTGCATCTGTAACACTGGAAATAAACATAATTCCATAAATTGTGTAATTTCTCAAGCATGGACCATGGACCCAATAGAAAACACCTCATAGTCAGCCATACATTTTAGTTACTTACAGGTAATCCACCACTCCTGGCACCTGCTCCGAAGGCAGGTGTTAACAGTACTGGACATATTTTAGCTGGATCCTTTTTAATTTACATTTGTACTGTAAATGCACTCTGCAAATACTTATCACATAATGTGTATTTAAATTCATAACTACCTTTTTTCCAACTATGGTAATTCATGACATCAGTCACTGAAACATGACAGAGTTGTCCAGAGGAAAATACAGTTGTGATCAAATTTATTCAACCCCCACTGAAATAAAGTGTTTTGGCCAGTTTGACATTGATTTTGATCATTTCAGTCATCTTATTTACAATTATATCAAAGAGGCACTTATAAATTAGACAAACATAACATAATATTTATGATGGAATAACCACAAATGTCTTTACTGTGCTCACATCATTATCAGTTTTATTCAACCCCCTAGTGACATTATTTTTTAGTACTTAGTACAACATCCTTTTCCAGTTATGACAGCTTTCAAGCGTGAAGCATAGCTTGACACAAGTGTCTTGCAGCGACCTATGGGTATCTTAGCCCATTCTTCATGGGCAAAAGCCTCCAGTTCAGTCACATTCTTAGGCTTGCGCACTGCAACTGCCTTCTTTAGGTCCCACCAGAGGTTCTCAATTGGATTTAAGTCTGGTGATTGCGATGGCCACTCTAGAATGTTCCAGCCTTTCATGTTCAACCATGCTCTAGTGGACTTGGATGTGTGCTTCGGTCCATGTGAGCCATCACATGGATCATTGTCCTGTTGGAAGGTCCAACGTCTCCCAAGCCGCAGGTTTGTGACTGACTCCATCACATTTTCCTCCAAGATCTCCTGGTACTGAAGGGAATTCATGGTACCCTGCACACGTTGAAGCTTTCCTGTACCATTAGAAGCAAAACAGCCCCAAAGCATAATTGACCCCCCGCCATGCTTCACAGTAGGCAAGGTGTTCTTTTGTTCATAAGCCTGGTTCTTCCTTCTCCAAACATAGCGCTGGTCCATTGTCCCAAACAGTTCTAATTTAGTTTCATCTGACCACAGTACACTGTTCCAAAACCTTTGTGGCTTGTCCACATGACTTTTGGCATACTGCAGTCGACTTTTCTTGTTCTTTGGAGTCAGCAAGGGGGTGCGTCTGGGCGTTCTGGCATGGAGGTCTTCGTTATGCAGTGCGCGCCTTATTGTCTGAGCTGAAACTTCAGTGCCCACATCTGACAGGTCTTTTTTCAGTTCCTTAGCAGTCACGCGGAGATTTTTCTCCACATTACGCTTCAGGTAGCGCACAGCAGTCGCGGTCAGGATCTTCTTTCTGCCACGACCAGGTAACGTTTCCACTGTGCCCTTTAACTTGAACTTGCGAATGATACTTCCGATAGTGTCTCTTGGAATATTTAACAACTTCGCAATCTTTTTATATCCATTGCCATTCTTGTGAAGAGCAATAACCTCTTCTCTTGTCTTCTGGGACCATTCTCTTGCCTTCACCATGCTTGGAAACACACCAGTAGATGTCTAGAAGGAGCTGAGTATCACAGTCCTTTTAAATCTGCCTAATTGGTGCTTATCATGCTTGATTGCTGCTCGTTGACATCCACAGATGTTTTCAATACCTGATAGAAAACACTGGAATGAACCTCTGTTCTTAGGAGTGGTAGTCGTAAAGGGGTTGAATAATTGTGTCAATGAAGAAATCACAAAAAGGCCATTTAATACTTTATGACAAAAAAAATTGATGCTATCTTAGTTGCATTTAGTTCTTTAACAAGTCCTTGTAAGATTTCATTATGAACACAATTACAAATGTGCACTGAATTCCATAAAACCCTTCGCAGCATTGGGGGTTGAATAAATTTGATCACAACTGTATGTGAATACACAGAACTGACTATAAAATGATTGAGTTGCTCCACCTAATACTGTACTACCACAGAACTGACTATAAAAAAGGATCGAGTTGCTCCATCTAATACTGTGCTGTGTTGCTTAATGAACTGGTATTCTCTGTAATCCTGTGCCACCATGTCAGACAGAAGCTTAGGATCATGGGCAAGTCCAATTTCTTCCCCCACTTTCTTCTATCCAACACTGTCGTTTCATCTCATCTGGGATTAGACTCCTATAGGTCTTTTTCAGCTATTGTCATTCTTCAAGAAAACTGTAATCTGGCTTTCTTGCTCCCAAATTGTATTGGTTGTTTGCCAATAGTAGTAAAGGATCAGAGGTAATTCAGGTATGTGGTCTGTCCTTTAGTTATAGTGTTGATAGTGCTCTAAAGATTTTTTTTGGAATTGTCTTTTTGAAATAAAGTGTCTTGCTATGGTGTTGTGTCAGGTTAGTCTGTCAGGCTGTTTACTACATGTCTAATGGTTGTTATGATGACAGACAACAGCAGCAGACACCAAATGCAAAGGAAGAATCAAATCCTTAACTACTGAAAATGTACTTGTGTGTGAACCAACAGTGACACGAACACATATGATGATTAGAAACTAAGAAATTATGTGGCCAACTGTGAACCTTGAATTAAAGGTGATGTTTTGCTCTTTGCCCTAATAATGCATAAAAAAAAACTTGAGAAACCACAATTTTAAACTGAAAACATTAGTCTTCACACAGCATACTGTAAGTTCATGAAGAGGAAAAAAGGATAAATCACTGAGACATACAGAGGTTAAACATTAAACATTTTATTACTGCCCCTATTGATGGCTGTAGAATTCCATGTATTTTTTAAACCATTCTATCAAACAAAAATATACAAAGTATTTACAATCATTAGTAAAAATACAAGAGAATACATGAAAATGTCTTTCTAAAAGACATACAGTATGTTTACAACAGCAACGCCATGGGTAGGAGGACCTGAAGACAAAGTAACCTAAAAACAGAGCCAGACTGTACTCTGACATTAAGCTTGAACATTTAGAGTTGTGCTGCATCGCACAACTAGGTTATCCTTACCGCTGGATGTTTCTGCCACACTTTCCTGTGTTCCCCGTGAGAACATACAGACAGAGCAGCAGAAAGCAAGTGATGATTCTCACAGTGGTGCCTTGGGCAATGTTCTGATAGACCTGAAACCAGAGTATGTTGGCTGTCTCAGCAGGTATTGAGCAGCAGGTAAGAGATAAAAATATATACATTATACATCATCAACAGAGACATGAATGTCTCCTTTTATGGACGTATACACACATTTTACTATCACATTAAATAAGTGCCTCATGACTTATAGAACTCATGAATGGTCTGGTGATGGTTACAACATGTCAGGACTTTTCTGGGCTAAGAGTATTTGCTGGATCGATCATGTCTGATGTACTTTTAATTTCTCTCCATTTAAAAAGACAAAAATATTCGTACTTTAGATCTGGTCAATAATGTGCTATGAAGGAGTAACCCTAGAAAAAAGGCATAGGTATTATTTCTTTCATAATACCTATGCCTAGTTTTCTGAATGTATTTAATAAGAGGAAAATTGGCCCAGGAGCCTAAAGCATTTATTTTTGGGCGAGAGTTCTTCCTATTAATGTGAAATGATAATAATAATAATAATAATAATAATAATAATAAAAACTCTGGAACTACTTCACACTGAATATCTGAGTTCTACACAAACTGCCCCGGACATAGCAGTTAACATTTGGTACACAGCTTAGAATTTCAACGCATGGCAGTTACAGCCCCTTCCAAACCCCCAAACAGGGATTTAGAATAAGGTGGTAGATGAAGGAAAGGCTACTGGCATTTTCCCTCAGGTAATTCAAAGGCTGATCAAAGGCTAATGTATGTAAACTGTGGGATCAATAACCATAATCCATCACCTCAACAGATTACCAATGCACTTTGTTAATTAAATTTATCCACTAGACAACTGTTGCATTAAGCCCAAAATCCAGTGTCAACACATAAAGGTTTACCAATCCCTGATTGTGGACTTAAGAGGTGCTAGGTGGTCATTCCACTGAAGAGAAGCTCTATTTTGTCTCATTCAGAACATCAAGAGAGCAGGTTCCTAAACCAGCAAGTAGAGACTTTGAAAGACATTTAATGTCATTCAGTGAGAGCAAAGTGCACTAGCTATAACGGATCACCATGGAGCTGTTTCAATAACAACAAAATGGTTTCCATGTTAAGTTTTTGCTGATTGTGAAGATGGGAACACAAGGGAAAAGTTACATAAGCCACTCACTGTTTTAAAGTCTTACATGTACAGATTCATAGGTTATGACACTCTAGTATATCCTCTCATCACCTGTTCTTGAGCATGTATTTGTGCAGCTCTACTTGAACCTGCATTAGAACGAATCACATGTTCAAAACATGGACATTTTACAGAAAGGCAGGTGGCATGGACTTTGAATTTCTGCCTGGTAAAAGAGCAATGGTGGTGTTGTTGGTACAGGCATCATAACCATGACTTTTATTTTAATAAAATATTCAAAATACAGACTTTATAGAGGGCTCTTTTCTACTATACATGATCAATAACATTAATTTACAACAAAGAAAATATATATGTAAAAATCCATCCATATATATATATATATATATATATATATATATATATATATATATATATATATATATATCTCCATTCATATTTTCAAGTCATTGTTTGAAAAAAGAAAAAAAAAATGTAATACTCCAGTTTTTCCCTTGGGTTTATACGATCTATCCACATCTTAACCCTAGAAAACTAAGGGTTAGTTAGAATATAATGTACAAATAATATTTATATACTTGCAGTACGCAACAACAATCAATCTGGCATATTTAAAATACTATACAAAATGTCAAAATGCCATTGGCTACCAAGGAAAGAAAACGCACATGTAGCATATAAATATATTGGCCCTCGACACCAAGACACGTTTCTCTTTGTATATATGTACAACCTGGAGGAGGAGCAAAAACAATATTTACAGGTCATTTACAAGCAAGATGGTGTATGAGGTACACAGACAACCAAACTGTTACAGATTCTGCATCTACATTGTTCTTATTGCTTAAAAAATAAAAATAAAAAAAATAAACCTCCAATCAGCCTGGCACAGTAAAATAAGACTTCAGTTCTATGTCATAAATGACAGCTAGCTCCAATGAACACTGTAAACAAATTGTAAGGATCACTGTAAACACATACAAAGAAACCTGCATCTAAAAGTTAAAACGTTTTAGATCTGGACACATGCCTAATTATACCACTATTATGATTCTACAGTGCCACTGCAGCTGCAATAAAGTAGTAAATGTTTAATATCTTACAGCAGATGAGCGCTTTCCCCCCACTGACTCTTATGAACATACACAGCACAGTTCATTAAGCAAACAGACAGCAGTGTACCACAGAAGAGCCTGATCATTTGGTCTCTGAGTGAGCGCAGTTCAAGCGTCTGCGTGAAGACGGCATGCCTGAGATGCTACGGTCAAACTCCTCTAAAATACCACATTACTCTCATGCTTTCCTTTTCAGATGATAAAACTGCTTTTGAAATCAAACTGCCTCTAGCTAGCTGTTCATATTTGCACAACTATAAAAAAAAAAGCCAATTATGTGCACGCTGAAAACCCCCAGATTAAAGAAGTGGATGGGCACATCAGGAATGTCCACTAAACGCAAGCACTCACAAACCCAAGATTAGGATTATACATTCGAGACAAGGTCTTCTACAGACCTGGTATACTCCAATTATGTAAACACTTTGACAGGAACTACAATGAACACTTCAGGCTCACAGGAGTTGTATTCTTTCTGAACTGAGACAGGAGATGCCCAAGCTTTAAATGCACCAACACTGTTTGGATAGTACACATCAAATCTAGTCTAGTCTGATACACATTAAGTTATCCAGAAAATCATGAAAGTTAAAATTTGTCGGAGTATCACTCAGAGCTAAGCATTTGATGAGGTACAATAAAACTTTGATCTCTCTCTCTCTCTCTCTCACACACACACACACACACACACACACACACACACACACACACACACACACACACACACACACACACACACACACACACACACACAACCCACTTAGCAATAGATTCTTCAGCTGAAAAGCCTTACAACTGAATAAAAAAAAGCAGTGTTCATGCCTTTTGCATGAGGTTCAAAAAATATAATTAATATGTAAACTCTGCAAGACTCTTTGTTCATTGGCAAAAATAACACATATGTATATAAAAACGAAACAAAAGGGCCACTTGGTGTACAATGGTGTTTGTGAGAGGAGTGTGACACACAGGCAAACTCCCCTTCTCATGCTGCTCTGGGAAGCGGAGGACCGAAGCAACTCTTCGATTAGCTCAGTTTTAGTGTGTGGCGTCTGTTCAAACACACGGTGGTCTGTGGTTTAAAAGGAAAAAGGACAGTGGCTGGCATTGCATGGGTCTGCCTGGAGTGTGCAGGGGAATGTGCTCAGCATGAAGGCCTTATGAAGCCGTCTTCAATGCTTTGGACCCCTTGTTCGTCACAAACGCACATGGAAACACAGACACACACGCGCGCGCCCACACACACACACACACAAACACACACACACACACACACACACACACACACACACACACACACACACACACACACACACACACACACACACACACACACACACACACACACATATGACTGGGGTCACACTGCCGAGACCTGCTCATCTGTAAGAGACAAAGATGAAAAAAAGAAGTCTGAGTGAAAGTGATGAATAATAATATTAATAATAATAATAATAATAATAATAATAATAATAATAACAACACAGGACATTTAGAGAAAAAAAACATCCAACTACTTTCAACCAGAAACACGAGTACACTACAAGAAACTACATACAACACACAGAAACCTCAAAATAAGAGAATTACCAACATAAAGCAATGCATTGTGTCTGGTTAAACATACTGTTCCGTTCTTCAAAAACTAATGACGGGTCCGTTTACACGATGCCCTACTACGGAACGACTACTTTAGAGTCATCCTGTCATCATAACTCTGCGACAAACAGCTTGAGCAGATGCTAACAGCAAGTTCAGATCTCCAAGCTCGTCTCCAGGCAACCCGGCTGCCAATCAGGGCGCATGCGAGGCGTGGGGGCACGTACCCTCCTCGCTATCTGCTAGTGCCTGGAGGACTACAGAGTGGGGGGCGGCCAGGGAGGCTCGCTGCCCGGGCGCCTGCCTCCGCACGTCGGCCAGGGCCGGCGGGCCGCGCGGGAGCAGCTTGGACCTCTGCAGCGCCACGCTATAGTCGGGCGGTTTTAGGTGGGCGGGCCGCGCCGCTCCTCCCTCCAGCGCCTGCGCGTTGCCCAGGGCCAGCCCCTGGTAGCCCGGCGGGGGTCGGCGGAGGAGCCCTGTACCTATCGTCCTTGCAGGGCGAGGTTACACAGTACACTGCCAGCGAGCGGGGGAGGGGGTGGGGGGGGAAAGGGGGCGAGAGGGGAGGGGAGAACAGAAAGCAAAACAAAAAGACAACGGAGCACGAAAATTAATGCGATGTTCACAAAGTAACAGGGCACTTAAATCAAATAAAAACACATTTAGAGCATGCGAGAGCGACGGTGGCAGCAGCAGGTTGGTGGCAGGCTGCGTTCTGAGGGTCTGGTCCTCTGCTCGGTCATTCTGTTTTATGAGCCCCACCTACCCTCTTAAAAACAGGTCTGAAAAGGATTAGAGGAATTATCACTTTGACTGTGGGGGTAGGGGAGCTACGTGACCAATTGCAGTCTCAAAACCAGCAGAAGGTGAAAGAAAGCTTCAGAGTTGCTTTCGTTTGAAGCAGCGCTATCACAAAGCCTTTTAGAATCAACAGCCGTTTCTGCGAGGACAGCAGTGCACATCAAATCTGCTGTTGCCATTACACAAGCACAAACCACGGCCAGGGCCGTCCGCACGCCCACCGAGAGGCGGACGGACGGGCCTCTCTCACCTATGAGCCCTCTGTCTGTGGTGGACGTGACCGTTTTGTACACGCCGTCCGCACACGGCTGTCCGTTGGTGGGATCTTCGCCTCCCTCCCCCGGCCGCTCGACCGTCTTGCGCTTGACGGTGCCGTAGTTTCCCTCGTAGGTGTCGGACAGCGAGCCGGAGGAAGCCCAGCTCTGCCTGGAGCGTCCCAGTCCCGCGTCCGGGCGCTCGTCCGGACGGCTCGGCCCCGCCTCCACCTCGGCGATGGGGCCGCCCATGGGCGGGTGCCTGTGGTTGATCAGGTCCGAGACGCGCTGGGCCTGGAGGCTCTGCACATTGTCGTGGGAGCTGCTGGAGCAGGAGGTCCAGCTGCCGCGGCCGCTGTCCGCCGCCTCGGGGGGGTCGTGCGGTGCCAGCTCCTCCCCGCTGTTGGAGGAGGTGAAGGTGGGAGCCTGCATGAGCGCGTGCCTCGCCAAAGACGAACTAAGAGAAGAAACGCAGTGAAGGCAGGAAGAGACACAATACAGATGAAAACCTGGGAGCCACACAGGAAGCTGGGGGCAGACAAAGGCTACCAGTTGTCATTAAATACGTTCAGAGACACGGGTGTGTGGGACGAATAATTAAAATGAACCCAGTGTGTGTAAGTAAAACAAATTTCAAGGTGTCTGTCCAAGATTATGAAAACAGCTGAATCATCTACATGTCTCACTACAGGGACAAATAATCAATATTTCAATAAATATAATATATATATATATAAATATTTTACTCCAAGGTATTAAAAACAACCAATAAAGAATAAAAAGATTCTGGTGGAAATGCCAACCTGACACACAGAAACCCATTATTACATTTTAGTTCATGCAGTTTGTGAAAGATCTGGCATCATGGTCTCTCTATGAAATACCCCTGTCCTTGGTGAGAATTAAACATCCGAATGCATAACAATGCATCCATCAGAATGCACAACACACACAGACCCAGTAAAACTGCAGCGTTTAAAGCTGTGAAGTTTCTGACTTATCTAAAATCGAACAGCCACGGAACACAAGCGTGTGAGACTGCACCTTTACCAGTATGTTGATATGTGACTGGATTGAGAGGGAGAGGGAGAGAGAGAGAGAGAGAGAGAGAGAGAGAGAGAGAGATGGAGAGAGAGATGGCAGGAGGTCCAGAGGTGCTGTACCTGGCGCCGGCCTGGCAGTGGTTGACCGCTTGCTGGCCGTGTGGCGCTGTCTCCTGCACGCTGACTTTGACGCAGCTGCCCCGCTCTTCAGCAGGGCCGGCGGGGGCCGAGTCTGCCGAGCAGTTGCTCACGATGCTGGAGCGCGAGGAGATCTCGCTGTGGCTGGAGTCCGACTGCTCCTGCCTCGCTGACGGCATCAACGCGTAGCCTGCCACACACACACACACACACACACACACACACACACACACACACACACACACACACACCATCAGCCAGGGCGCTTATGCCGCCTTCTACCAAACCCGGAGAGGGAGTGCTGCTAAAACAGAGTTAACTTTGGTATGGGAACACTGGTTTATTTCAACAAACAACAAACACTGCTTATGGGTAACATTGCAACATTGGGGACAGTGACTAAAACTTGCTTTTCTGGCTGCGTAGAAAGTCCTGGTCTGCCACCGTCCCTGTAAGCAAACACTGGCACTCCCGAGGACGCCATTTTTCACTGTGCCTGAAAGCACCACAGCTCCTTAATTCTCTTTCATTTCATCTCTAGCTTTGTAACTTCTTAAAAACTACGCAATTTGTAACACTTTAAGATATCTTTTCAACTTATTGGGAGTGTTTCCCGTTACATGCTGCAGTGCTGTGGCCCTGAACCCTGTCCCTCAGTCAAACAGTCTTCCTCCTGCTGTGTCTGTCCCTGCGCAACCAGACCAAGGCTCGGGGCTTGTCCACCGGCTGAGTGTCTGTCCTCTCTGCGTTCTCTGGCTGTCTAGCCGAGCTGTTGCCCTGTCCTGCTCCTCCCCGTCTGTCCCTAGACCTGCTCCTGTCCCACGGAAGCCTGGAGGGCGATGGGAAGTGCCTCCGGGGAGGAGGAGACGCACAGGTCTCCGAGCACGCCTCCTTCTGCTGGGTGATCCTCTGGATCTGCTTGAGAAGGAAAGTCCCACCTATGCCATAGCTGCGGCGTGAAGCCCCCGCGCTGCTCCCTGTCCCCACCCTGGTGCTGGCTTCACTGCCCAGGGACGACGAGGAGCCAGACAGGTTCGGCGGGCCGCACTCCTGCGTCTTGGCCGTGCTGCTCACTGGAAAGGAGACGACGCGGCGGAACTCGGTTAGCACCGATACGTGTGTGTGTGTGAATCCTGTGTGTGTGTGTGTGTGTGTGTGACGGATCACCTTTGCGAGGAGAGCTCTGTGGCGACACCGCTGGGCTGGAGTGCAGGGAGGAGACGGTGGACGGGCCTTCTTCACACCTCTTCCCATTGCTCTCCTCCGAAGGGATGGACAGTTTCTTCATCGCTTGTGGCGAGCTGGAGCCTGCAGGACAGAGAGCGGGTTAAGACACGGCCCAACCCCACCAGCAGAGCAGGACACAGGGCACAAATCCTGCACTCAAGGTGAATAAGGCCTTAGCAATATTATCAATGCAGTTATGGTCAGAAAGTCCAAACCAAATGTTTATTTTTTCAAACCAAATTTCATTGCAAATGTGTTTTTTATTGAATCCCAAAAGCTTTGAAGTAATCTTTAAATTTTATAAGTACTATGAAGCAACATACGGACTGCCAAACACACTGGAAAGCAACACAGGAATTAATGGTTAACAGTCAACATTCAGTGTCTTTGACCTACTAGTATAGAATACTAAATAGAATCAACCTGAAATGGTAAAATATAGGTCACTAGTGTAGAGTCAGCATCAGGTGCTTTTCAGTTATATTAGAAGTTACACAAAGCAACATTCAACCACTAGTTCTGGGTAGAGTCCCTACACTACTTTCCACCACCAGGGGGAGACATTTATTAGTCTAAGTTGCTCAAACCGCTTTTCAATGCTAAAGATTAAAGCCACAGAGCATGTCACAGCATTGAGGCCAGCTGCTCCCCCCCCCCCCCCCCCCCCCCTCACCGTGCAGGCCTGCCAGGTCCTTGGCGATGCTCTTCTTACGCAGGGGGTTGAGGCTGACGGGCGGCACCTGCAGCACCTGTGAGACGCGGTTCTGCGGCCTGGAGGCGGCCGTGCCCGAGCGCAGCGACACGGGAGAGGCGTCCGACTTGGTGGACCTCCTCTCGTTCAAGTTCTTCGAGACTGTCGGGAAAAGAGAATAAAAAAATAAAAAAACGCTGTTAATGATGTAGGAAAAAAACTGAAAGAACGCGGAAAACTCGACGTGAAGAAACACAGCCCAAACAACAGACTCAGGACACCGGGGAAAGTAGCTGGCTCTCTTAAGCAAGAAAAACTACAAACAAAAAACTAGATTTTTACTTTTACCCTTTCCAAAGTAACTAGATAGCGGAATAAACAGCAAAGGAAAACTTGGGAGGGGCCGGAGAGCGGCGCAGGAGTGAAAACACTCACACAAACAGAAACAAGAGAGCAAGGTGACGAGACACCAACACGCAAAACAATATCGAGGCAAAGAGGCTGACTGTGGGAACATAGCACAAGGCTACAGACAACTCAGCGGTGAGACACTGCATCTGTCTTTCTTAAGTAAGGGGAAAGACACGTTCAGGTCATCACCTCTCATTACGCTGATTGCCCTGACGAGAGCTGGCTCGTGACCTCCCCCCAGTGGCAGTAGATGTAACAACCCTGGAGCCAGTCCTGACAGTTACAGGAGCTCTACTGGGGATCTCCTGGTGATCTATTGGAGATGTTTTCAGAGCTCAGCACTGATTATCCACTGCTAAAGGACCTTTCCAGTTATTGTGTCGTTTTGGACATACACAAGACGGAACAGAGCAATATAACTATAACCAGAGCAAAAAGCCGGCTGATAAATGACACAGCTGAACTGTAGAATGGAAACATAAAGCCTGCCCAGGTCATCTGCTCAGGATTTTCTGCCATTATATGCTGGACTGATACCACAAGCAAACCAGCTTGGAATTCTTAAAAAAAAAGCTTACAAAGTTCATATTCACTGAACTCAAGAGTTTTCACAACTTTGATAAAAGGCTGAAGGCTGATTAACAAAGGCTCATTAACAAATACGCTGAATGTGGCTTAAAGATAGTTCAATTGTTAAATTTGCATGTCATATATAGATCTACTACCATGTCAACTTCAGTTGTCAGTGAGATTAGTTTATTGTACGGGCTATAATTTGGTGTCTAAGCTTGTGTGCAGTTGCACCACTAGATGGCAGTAACGGCACAGGAAAAAACACTCATGAAACAGCTGATGGAAAATTGCTGTTCAGGTTCCTTTCCATATTTCTTCCAGTTGTTGCAGGATTTGTCAAGCATCCAAGAACAGAGAGGCACATTAAAAAAATCTAACCGTATTAAAAATCCATTAAATTCAGTGAAATTCATATAGGTTAAATGAATACCACCCAAAAAAAACAAAAGCTTGGCTGATCCGATCAGATTGCGCTAGCAGATTACTATTTTGTATAGTGCTCCATTTATTATATTTTATTATGCTACATTTCCTTTATTCAGCTATATTTCCTATATTTTCTGAGGCTGATTACAATGACTCTTAGCCACGCTAGACTCACGTGTGCTGTAGGCTGGCTCGCACTGCAGGGACATGATCTGGAACTTCTCCTCGTCCGTCTCCACCTGCAGGTGTGCCAGGTACTGCTTCACCTTGCGTGCCATCTGCGCGTCTTCGTAAAGTTTCTTGGCGTTGAGCAGGGAGCTGCGACGCGCTCGCTTCTTGTGGCTGCCCTGCACGTCCAGCAGGTTGGAGTTGGTGCTGCCCTGGCTCAAGGACCTGAGGGAGAGCAGGGCGCAGAGACGTGAGGGGTGGCAGAGACGTTTAAGGTGGACGAACGGACACGAATGGCAACTGGGGAGTCACGTGGGGACGAGAGGTTTCGGGCAGCTGGAACCGTTGGTGCGTCTTTACTTCACGTTTCCTACTTTTTTCCTAGTTTTTCCTTATTTTTAACGGCTGCTAACAATCCTTCAGGTTTGCCCGTATTAGTTACTAGTTTGCCATCAAGGTTATGCCAAAGAAGAAACTTGTGGAGAAGGATGTGCGCTGGGTTAGGCCGCCATGCCTCGGCAGGCGCAGTGAAATGACTGCGTCCCTAATCCCTGATTGCAGATTGGCATTCTGGAACAGGTTTTTTATCCATGCAACCAGGGTCTGGCTCAAACCACATACCATGCTCAAATAAAACGGGCCTTTAAAAATAAAAAGGGTCGTCTTTACCAAAAGAAAACAAACTTTTCACATGACGCCAAAAGGGTTATTGGAATAAAAAAAAAAAAAAATGATGGGACAGCCACGGCTGGATCCTCCACGCGAGAGCTCGAAGCTTCTGTTTGTACATGAGAGAGAAAGGAATGGGGATGAAGGGTTAATGATGATGCGTAGAGCATGCAGGAATGCAGCTGGAGAGAGGGACAGACAGACAGAGAGGGAGACACTTACCCTAAACTCTTCCATCTCTTCTTCCTGCAAGCAAGAGCCATGAAAAAAGAGGGAGAGAGAGGAGGATAGCAGGGGCAGAGAGAGAATCAGAAAGAGGCCACACTGCCCCCCCCCCCTACATCTACGCAAATGTCTGACCGAACAGGAAACCACCACCGAAGACTGCACCGTCAGCTGGTGTCCACTGTAGAAAACTGGGATGGCTCCAGTAAAGATGACTTCACCAGTATTATAATGAACGTGACCTCACCAGTATCATCCAACGAACAGGATTTCAACAGTATGTCACAGCCCAGAACGACCTCGACACAGTGACATATTCAAATAGTAAAATGACTTTTCAGTGGTGTCTTGTGTCTGTCAGCTTTGTGCCTTACACCACTTTTTAAAAATAAGTCAAGAGTGTTTATTATGCCCACTGTTGTTAGCTCTGAGCAAGGGTTTGCATCACGTGGCCTCATAATTACATTATAATTACATGTGGCAGGTCAGTGATGCATTGCTAAATTAGTGCAGCGATGCACTGGTTTCAAGGGTCCCTTAGAATAGAACAATGGACATTTTGACTAGTTCACTGGTGGCCAGAAATGTAAATGTTCAGTTTCAACCGGTTGGTTTCACCAAACTATTCCACCTGCCTTTACATTGAACCTGAGCTGCATGCCTCTGTTGGTTATTATTTCACTGCTGGGATGAGAACTGTGTACATGCTAATGCACACACTGGTAAATCTCCATACAGGCTAATGCATCATCCAATGGTGACCGAATCATCATGTGACTGGGTGTGTGTGTAATGAACACTGCAATAACAAACCTCTGTCTGAACATGAGTGCCGGATCCATGTTGGCAGAGGTCATGCGAACAACGTGGCGAATCTCCTTGGCGATCATCCGGAGCTTCTCAAAGTTCACCAGGCCGTCCACATTCGTGTCATTACCTGAGCCATAAAAAGAGAGAGAAGCAGAAGTTGGACAATGAGAGGAGCAAATCAATAAGCAATAAAACTACAGTATTGCATCATCTCCCACATAGTCACAGCTCCCACATACTTTGTTCATATCAGTGACTCAAAACATATCAGCTGCTTTCTGCCTAACAAATATCTGCTTCTGATTACAAATGTACTTTTTCTCATGCCCTGGGAGATCTTCGTCTTATCTTCACTTCCGTAGGGCTTAGGCAATACTGGCATGAGAAAGGAGAAACGGTAGAGGCCTGAGGAGAGGAAGTGAGGCAGGCCTGGATAGAGGCAGACAGAGGGCTGACGGAGTCATACTGCATGAGGACAAACTTAGTGTGTTGTTCGCTACCCCAATTAGCAGCGTGTGGTTGTCACGTTTCAGCACAAGTCAAAGGCTGGTTTGGTTCATAATAATTTAAGCACTTCTGGTCTGACCTGCCAGTCATGAGGGGATCAGCTAACGGTAAATAAATGTGAACGAGGAACAGATGATCATGTTTGCATCATGTCAAACAGCCCTGATGGGGTTTCACTCAGTTCTCATCATCAAGGTTAGCACAATGTGGGGTTTCACTGTTCTCATTATCAAGGTTAG
This sequence comes from Brachyhypopomus gauderio, assembly GCF_052324685.1. Classification (NCBI taxonomy): domain Eukaryota; kingdom Metazoa; phylum Chordata; class Actinopteri; order Gymnotiformes; family Hypopomidae; genus Brachyhypopomus; species Brachyhypopomus gauderio. The sequence goes on from NC_135228.1 coordinate 9,444,422, forward strand.
CACGGTGAGAGATTTCACTCAGGTCTCATTATCAATGTTAGCACAGTCTGGGGTTTCACTGTTCTCATCATCAAGGTTAGCACGGTGTGGGGTTTCACTGTTCTCATTACCAAGGTTAGCACGGTGTGGGGTTTCACTGTTCTCATTATCATGGTTAGCACGGTGAGGGGTTTCACTGTTCTCATTATTAAGGTTAGCATGGTGAGGGGTTACAATGTTCTCATTATTAAGGTTAGCATGGTGAGGGCTTTCACTCAGTTCTCATTATAAATGTTAGCAAGGTCTGGGGTTTCACTGTTCTCAATACCAAAGTTAGCCCGGTGATGGGTTTCACTCAGTTCTCATTATAAATGTTAGCACGGTCTGGGGTTTCACTGTTCTCATTACCAAGGCTAGCACAGTTAAGGGTTTCAGTGTTCTCATTATAAGGTTAGCACAGTTAAGGGTTTCAGTGTTCTCATTATAAGGTTAGCACGGTGAAGGGTTTCACTGTTCTCATTATAAGGTTAGCACGGTGAAGGATTTCACTCAGTTCGCATCATCAAGGTTCGGAAGGTGAGGTGTTTCTACTCAATTCTCATTATAAGGTTAGCACGGTGAAAGGTTTCACTGTTCTTATTAAAAGGTTAGCACGGTGAAGGATTTCACTCAGTTCTCATTATAAGGTTAGCACGGTGAGGGATTTCACTCAGTTCTCATTATAAGGTTAGCACGGTGAAGGGTTTCACTGTTCTCATTACAAGATTAGCATGGTGAGGGGTTTCACGAGAAATGCTGATATCTGCATCTATATGAACATGTGTGGGTTCGAGGGCGCTGTGTGCACAGACCTTCATGCAGGAACGTGAGGTCCTTCTTGACCACGGGGAATAGGGGGATGATTGGCGGTTGGACACTCTGACTGCTCAGGATGTTGCGGTATTTGGCCATGTTGCGGGACGGGTCAAAAATGTCCTGCAGGTCTCGCAAGAGCTTCTCATACTTGCTGGGTAGCTTCTCCCATGTGCCTCGAAGCCGGGCAACAGGTGCAAGGCTCATCCCGCTAAATACAGGTGCGCGCGCACACACACACACACACACACACACACACACACACACACACACACACACACACACACACACACACACACACACACACACACACACACAAACAAACAAAATGACTCAAAATAAAAATGCATAGCACATTCAACAACAGATACAAAAGACTTCCACATTCACAGCATTTAATGATCCTGTTTTTCTTCAGGTTTTGCGTTCTGCCGAGTTTAAGTCACTAATGCACAAATTATTCTATGACCCTGAACAAAGTAATATGGTCACCAACACTTGGTGATCAGTTGCAGTCAAGTTATACTCTTCTCTACCATTACTAACTACTGAATCTCCAACCTGGTGACTGTTTGAATGACCACAGGTTTCAGGAAGCAGATAACAAGTGGCATCTAAACACCAGTTCTTTGTTCAACAAAGAATAAAGAAATACTGATTAAAAGCATAAAGAAATACTCCCCAGACTGCTCACTGACATTCAGACGAGGCAGACTGGTTTTGGACTCTATGAACTTGTGTTAGCAGCAAACATTAATAACCCGGTGTCTAACTGAAGGCAGATGTTGCTCTAAAACACGGTTAAGAGAGCCAAGGGTCCTCACATAGAAGGAGAGATGGAGAGTGGCCAGAGCCTGACTCCGCCTCCACGCTACCGGCCGCAGGAGACAGGCTGCCTCTACGCCCGTAATGTAAACAAGCAGCAATATGATGTCACCGCCTTCAAAAAGCCACTGCCCATGACAACAGTAACGTGGGATATTGACCGAGTGCGGCACCCGGCCATGGGTAAGCCACTAGAGCTCCTGCTTACAATCAATAAAAAAGATGAAATCATCTTGGTTTTGGAATACAGTCTGTGGAGCTGTGTGTGTGCACGTGTGTGTGTGTGTGTGTGTGTGTGTGTGTGTGTGTGTGTGTGAGAGGGAGAGAGAGAAAGAAAGGGAGCAGTGGCATATGAAATCACAAAATAATTTGACCTACAATACTCAAAACCCAAAACAAAGAAAGCACAACAAAGCAATTTAAACTAGTTTCTTGTGGTTTACAACATTTACTTGTGGGATTGCATCATAGGCAGTTAGATTATGTTAACACACCCTCTGCATAAATAGTTTATTAATAGTTTAGGTTAGTTATTTGCTGGTTTTGCGTGTATGGTCATTGCTCAAGAAAAAACAAACAGCGGCAGTAATGAAGTGCCCTCGCCCACCTGATGATGGCGAACATGGAGTTGAAGTTCTTGCACTCGCGGCAGTGCAGCGCTATCTTGATGAAGTGCTTGATGGTCTTCATGCGCTTGAGGGCGTTGGACTCACGCAGGATCTCTGAAGCCACCCAGAAGGTCTCCTGGTTGATGAGCTCCTCGAAGCGCTTCAGGTGGCCGCCCCCGCCGCCCCCGGGGTCCAGCTTGAAGAGGTTGTCCACGTACTCGGTGGACTCGATGTTGCGGAAGATGGCGAAGTCGCGCATGGAGAGCTGGGCGGCCACCTCCACCGTGCTGAGCTGCAGCAGGCCGATCTGGCTCTCACGCAGCAGCTCCTGGGCGTCCTCGTCCGAGCACAGCGTCTCCGTCTCCATGTTGTTCTTCAGGTAGTACCTGACCACAGGTGGGCGATGTCAGCGTGTCAGCCACAAAGCTCAATTTAAGTCAGGCTGGCAGAGCCTGGAGGGGCCTGAACAAAACTTTACAGCCAACCTTGAGATTCAGTGCTGCACAAATATGGGGAACTATGCGGAACTGTTATCCTTGCAACATGAATTTAAATTAGCAGTGTGACATCACTCAGAAATGATACAGCCCATCATTGGAAAACTACAAATGGAGGCCTTTCCTTGAGATTGTATAGAAAGTAGAGAATTGGGCCTTCCATTTATTAACTGGTACGGCAGCACAGACCTGTTAAGAATCTCGCTATTGTAACAATGTCTACTCCTGCTGCTAATTTCAGTCACGCTGCACTGGCTTATGCTCTATCTTATGTACGTTAAGTCTCAATAAAACCAGCCAGGACACCGGTGAGGCAGGGGCAGCAAACAGCCAGCATTCTCTTGCTCTGCTTTGCCTGGAAAGCGTCCAGTAGAGCGGCGCTACAGTGCTGCGTCTAATGGGCCCGTAATGTACACCGCTCCACCGTTCCGTTCACGCTACTTCAACACAAACGTGACTTAATGGTCTTCAGATGGCAGCTAAAGAGACAAGTGCATCTGCGCTGAAAAACTTTTCTGCTTATGGTGATGGAAACTGCTGGAAACCTGAACCTTGCCTAGGAAGCCAGCGCGCACTGATAGTGCACCATTATGGTCCCTGGTGCCGTTCCAGTGCACTTAAAGACCCGGGAAACCAAAATCTGTGATGTCATCCTACACTTTCCTCTCAAGCTCATGCTGGTCCCGTTTCCCATGTCCTCACAGCGTTGTCGGGTCTGAGCCACCTTGCCCGACAGTGAGCCAAAGCTCTAATCATTCTACCGATACCTACATTTTCAAGTTCACAGCATCACACACATCAAGTGACACCAAGATTGCAGTATTTTGTACTGAAGTCTGCAATTTTTCAGTCTACAGAGCCATTTATGTATAAGGCTACAGTTTTGTTCTCATCCTGAAAAAAAGAGCATAAAAAACGTAATGGATTCTAGAATTGTTTGAATTTGGATTCTCATCGGTAAGTTCAAATCACCCCCCCCATCACCCAGACCCAGCTAGAGCTGATGAGCCAACTCGGTGCTTTTATGATACATATCTCGCTTTTTTAATAGTAAATTTGCTGAATGCTGGAATTTTAGCATTACCTAAAATATTTTAATAGCTTATAGTGCATTCTTCCTAGGTACTTAATCAATAAATGTAAGCTAAGCACGATGGCGGTAACATGCTGTGTAAACTCAGGGTTGATAGGAAAAGAAATCTGAGTCTCACGGGTGATGCTCTAATTTCAGGGAAGGCTTCAACCTTCAGGCCTCAGTTTGTGAACACAGCATCTGAACGCATCCTGGGTTGGGTATTGGAGGAAGGACACCAGACATGCTGTCTACAGGACAACACCCAGCCAATGAAATATTCATCTTAACCTAGTTGAAGCCAGGCTGCTGGGTAGCGGAAAAAAAAGAGGAGTCCATTTATCACAAGGGGCTGGGAGACTAGGAAGAAAGGATGAGTGTTCATAAAGTGAGAGAACACGGTAGCCTGTCGGTACTCAATTATCTAATTGAAGTGCATTTCCGCTGAGTGAAGGCTTGTAAGAAAGACACTGCCATCATACCCAGTCACACAAGACCAAGGCGGTGAAAACACCATTTGGTGGCATCAGCAGAGCTTGATAAGGAGCTTGTGTACGCTCCTGGGTCAGCTCTGGTCTTACCTGCCATTGAGCTGAATGCGATCGGCCAGTTTGGAGAGCTGGTCAGGTAGCCGCCTTTGCTTGGTGACGCCTTCCGGACTGACGGACACCTCGCACAGCGAGTACGTGTCTGGGGCAGCAATGAGGCCAAACTCGCTGACCACGTGCGACACCACGTCCTTGGCTGTGGTGTCTTTACTGATGATAATGTAGCAGCTCTGCTGGTCTGCTTTGAAGACGCGGATCACCTGGTCTGGGATGTCTGTGGCACAGGGACAAAGGGGCAAATCGGTTAAGGGGCTTCAAGTAATCAAATAGGTCCGGAAGTCAAGATTAGGCTACAGCAGACCCATGCCACCACCCTTTAACTAAGGCCATTGCCCAGAGCTCCTTAATGCAGCCAGTGATGAGCAGTAAGTGCATCATGGCTTCATGCACGCTGCATTGCAAGCACATGCATCACTCCAAGAAACACATTATTACGTGAACGAAACCAGAGCATCTTCTTTTGGCTTAGACAGCAAGCGGCTGCAATAACTGCTGAAAGTTCTCAAGTGAGCACTGCCAGACATCATCATCATCTCAGGCGGGGCTGCCAACAGTGCAGTGGAGATACGGTTAGGAGCTTCAGAGTCAAAATAATGGTCAGATGTGGTCCAACATATCACTATGGGCAATAACAGGCCTGAAACACTCTCCTGCTCTTTGGGTGTTTAATGGGAGGTAACTAAAATTAACGGGGCTAAGGCCAGCACCTCCAGATGCAAATGGGCTTCTGTAAGAGATGCTGGCAAGTCTCCTACAGCTTAGAGGAGTTAAATAAGGAGACACGCAACTGGAAGGATCTGACGTTACAGTGGTAGAGGGATCTGGGTGTTGGTGCTTAGGAAAACACAGTGTCAAACAGTGTTAATATATGGAGAGCACTTTAAGGGATTTGTGGTCAGGAGAAATTGCAAGTCTTTTATTAAATGAGAACACGGCCATCACGCAGACAAGCCAACCACACTACCATACCGCATGACCAGGAGTGTGTTAAACATTAAACAGGCAAGAACTCAAAATGCGGTGAAACTGGGGGGGGGGGGGGGGGGGGGGGGGGGGGGGGGCAACACAGGTTTAGCAAAGTGAGCAGAAGACAAAACCAAAATTTGTCGCATGCCTAATCATATCCAAACAAGCCCAAGATGCAACAGCTGAAGTGTCAAAGGGCTTATACTCACAGTAGAACCCAGCAGCTGAAAAGCAGGGAGAAAAGAGAGTTTGGAAACATGGCAGGACAGAAGAGAGGGGTACAGTGGAGTAGCAGGCCTGGAACCATCTCGAAAATAAAAATAAAAAGTCTCTCTGCCTCCCTCTTGGAGACTTCTCAGCGCTCCGCCAAACATCTGTTTACGATTGAGTGCGTGTGGCTTGCCACACAAAGAGCTCTGTGATCCTAGCCTCCTGCTCTGGGGTTCTTCAGAACTGGCACCGCTCCTCTCCATCCAGAAAGCGACCGTTACAGAGAACGAGTACAACGGGTTCCTGCATTTAAAAGCTGTTTTGATGTCATTCTCTGTGTAAACATGTCTTTAACCGATCAAAGAAATGAGATGGGAAAAAAATAAACAATCAATCATGGCCTTGCCCTCCTCACGTTCTACCACTCAGACAAGACGTCCAAGAGTCTCAGGCAGGACGGCTTCGTGTGTCCCGCTTCGTGCGTCTCCTCTCAGACTCTTAGATACACTCATAACAACGCAACACTCTTTATTATGTCGGTATTGATTCCATCACTCCATCACCGAAACGACACCCAGTAAGTAATGAGTAATGAACAGGGGAAAGGCCGGTGCGCATTGTGCCTAATTAAGCAGTCAGGGAGTGTAGCTACAAGGTAGGTGCTTGACATGAAGAAGAAAAAAAACACTAAATAAATTACGATTGCAAGATAAACACTAAATTGTACAGCCTTACTAAATAAGGCTGTATGCTAACTATGACCTTAAGCATGCGACTACAGTGGAACAACAGTATGCCGACTGATGCAAACAGGGATGCTCCTGACCCTTTGACCTCCACGTTCCTGACTCCAGACTCATTACTGTGTCCCAAACACGCTGTTCTGGAAGATCAGACACCCCAGCAAACTACAATCACTGATCTAGACTCTACTGGTTAATTACGAAAGAGTTCCCATTGGCTCTCCTGTCTGTAGGTGGCTGAAATATGCCGACATAACCGCCCATGACTGCTTGGGGAAAACAGAGCGCAGCGTTGTCCTTCCTGAACAGCAGAGCGCACTGTGCATGGCTAATATTTCATGGATAGATTTCATGGATACGGCATCATTCTGGCACGCATGATCTCTTGGTGAAAACTATCTAAAGATCCAATTTCTGTGAAAGAGTGAATTTCTGTTCACAATCCGAATGGTTTGTGAGGTGATTTTTCTATCGCTGCACACTCTCCAAAGTTTCCAGAGATGATCTGTCACAATATTTTGTTGTAATAAATGACTGTGATTGGGCTTAGCAATTGTTTAATAAAGAATGAAGTGTGTTGAATGCATTTGAAACTCATGCCCTGTTCTTTCACACATGCTTCAACATAAGTGGCTTTTTCACAGACTGCAGTGGAGTGCTGATCCATAATGGAAAGTGCAAAATGTTGTAGGTGGTGTAAACGATAAGTGAAGAAGGAAAAAAGGAGAAACACCAGGCAAATGTTCTGGAAGGATGCAGGCAAGTTCTGGCTGTGTTCTGAGCGGTCCACGGGGGGACCGGAGAGCAGCTCTCACGGGGAGAAGAGTGCAGGACTCTCTCGCCCCCAGCCGCTCTCGGTGAAGCACGCATCAAGAAACACGACAAACAGCTCGGACACTCCTGCACCCGGGGCCCGCACCAGCAGGTGAAACTACCGCGTCGTGTATGGAAGTAGCTTTTGTTTAGCATACGCTCACTTCACATGGACAATGGAGACAACACGACAGCTATTAGTTCCAGGTCACTTGGGGCTCTCCTGTGTGTCTACTCACGCGCTCTGAACTGCGTCTCGAATGACAGACATTAGCAAGCTAGCGGCAAACGCACGAGTATCCTAATATACTCGTGGTTGTAACAGAAACCAGGGAAAACAGATCTAGTTTTTTTTTCTTCTTCAACAGACTCCATATCGGATCGCTGTTGGAGGGAGGGGGTTTTTTTTTTTTTTTTTTTTTTTTTGGCCATGACACACGCATGATTGATGCGCTGAATAAACAACAAAGCCCGGTTTCGTGCATGAAGACTAGAGGTGAGCTCATCCATTTCGTGGTCCTTTGCAGTGGATTAGGACTGTGAGGTGAGGCTGGAGGGGGCAGCTTCACCTGAGGGGTTGGAGAAGTCGAGGACGCTGGTGGTGGGCTGCAGCAGATCGGGGCTACTGGAGGACAGGCTCCCTGGGATGGGCATGATGGCCACGCTGTGCCGGCCCTGCTTGGTCCCCACGATGCTGTCGTCCTGAGACTGGCCCACGCCCCCGTCACTGTGAGAGAGATGGAGAGAGAGAGAGAGAGAGAGAGAGAGAGAAGGCTAAGCTATAATAAGCACAAATCCTTCAGGTCTTTGCCCTTTTTCAAGCGTGCACACAATGGGCATCTAGATGGTCTAGTCGGCAAGACTGGCGGCACAGAGAAATCCACTAACGTTCACACAGCACAGTGAATTGTGAATGGATCACATGACTAAAATCATGCATCACAAAACGACTAAAAAAGGGCATAGTTTATTTACCAAACCGAGACGTACACACACACACACACACACACACACACACAAAAAAGATACACACACGGTTCCTGTTCCATTACGGACTCTCAGTGAGACAGAAATCAAAAGTGAACACAGTCAAAGGAGGACAGGTGTGGCGTTCATGCACAGATCTCAGGAGGAGGAGCTGGAAAAGCAGCTGGAGCTATTTCGGCGCAGAACTGAGCACCCTCTCCTCATGAGCTGCCCCGCCCTGCGACCTTCACACCCACTGGCTCGTCGGGATCCGGCCCCTCTCTCTCTGCCCACAGCGAGGCTAGCTGCAGTGGGGCGGTTCTGGACCGGGCCGCTGCTCCTCACGCGTCTGGGAGCCGGGTCTGTTCTCAACCTAGGGGGTCTGGCTGCACGTGCTGACCTCCATCGCTGGCCCCTCTGAGCACTCGTGTGGTGTCGGGGAAGAAGGACGAAAGGTCTCAGACCACAGGCTCATTAGAGAAGCTGTAGCTTGAGAGTCTCGCTGCCGAGCGGGGAGATAAATCCTCAACTGAGTGTACAGTAGATAACTGCTCTCTACCCACTGATGCATTTGGCTTTTTAATTGGTAGCACAGACAGTGTAAGTATATAAGTAGGTTAGTATGATTAACAGTAACTACCGAACCAAAGCAACCAAGAGCGAAATAGCAGCCTTGTATTATATGATCTACTTTTAGTCTATTCATCTCTAAAATGATCTCTGCACCAATGATCACAACCATGATTGTGACTCAGCAGTCATGTACACTAAATGACTCCGTGACCTTTGAGCATGTTTTTGTATTTTACAAAAAAAATATGTTCAATGCACTGTCGAGATATATAGCGAAAATGTGCATTCAGGTGAGAGAGATCAGGAGGGCACTGTGTGAGGGTGTCTCTTACCCAAACAGTCCCCTGAGCGCAGGAAGCAGTTGCAAAGATAAGAGACAAGTGACAATAAGCAAAAAGCAAGTATTAAGCAAAGCTTGACCACTTCAAACACACACACGCGCACACACACGCACACACACACACACACACACACACACACACACACACACACACACACACACACACACAGATCACAGCTATTGGGCCTGACATGCGTGGAATGTACTACAAAATAGTGGTAGCGCAGCTTATCGCCTGCATCAATCCATGACTGGTGCGTTGACAAAACACCTTTATCATGGAGCTTAGCTTCAGCACCAGAGCGGCGCAGGACACATCGGGGGCATTTCTGCACTGAACATTAGATAGTGGAGGGCAGCATTCGGACCACCGCCAGTCTAGCGGGGTTGTTTTGTGCCCGCTGTGTCGTCTGCTGCTCAAAGCCGATAGAAGGCTCGTCGGAGAGCGAGTGATCGGTGGGGGGGGGGGGGGGGGGCATGTCCCACGGCATGTTTCCATGGAGCCCAGGAAATGGGAGCAACGGCCGAGAGACCGAGGGCTGATCAATTTTGCAGCCGAAACAGCGTTTATACCGAGGGAGATGAAACCCTCCACGTGAGCAAGAGACCTTTTGCAGGTCTCTGATCAGTGAAAAGACGCAGGTAGGTGTCAAGAACAGAACTACGAATCTCGATATGCAGATGCAACGACGTTGTCCGATCACTAATAAGTCATCCTCATTCCAATCAGTATGCACAGTTACAGGCGGCAATAGTCAAAACGGTTTAAATTGGTTCATATTTATTCATTTATACGCTATGAATATTCACAGCTGACACCATCTATTTGCGTGCTAATTGGAAACTCAATGGCTGTTTTGCAAGAATTAACATGAGTGCCAAGGCCTTGGGCTGCTAAATAAAAGTTTCGCTTTTTACAGAATTCGTAAGTAAATCCATAATACATAATGAATCATAATATAATAATTTTCATAATGAATCCATGCATAAGTGAATAAACCTCCCCATGGACGAGTCCCCGCCCTCCTCACCTGAAGGGCTTGGGGGGCAGGATGCTGAATCGCGTCTTTTCCAGCATCTTGCGGATTTTGTTGCGTCCGCCCGACACGGTGTTGGCTTTCAGCTTCTTGTGGCTCCTGCTGTCGCTCTGGAGCTCCAGGTCCCCCGGCAGCTCGGCGATGGAGAATCGGTTGCTCTTCTTGTCGTGGATTTTGGGGATGTGGACACCTCCGTTCTTCTTCTCGTGCCTGAGGCGGCTCTGGAGTTCTTTGAAGACTGGGGCAGAGACACGGTTATGGATTTCAGCAGGCACAGGCCACAGTGAAGAAGGACAATTTCAGTTGGTTTGCGTTCGCTGGGAAGAACAGGCTTCTTCCTTCAAGAAGAACAAGGCCTCTCCATAACCTTTCATAGCCTTTCAGTGGATTTTACATTCAGGCTAATTATTGTAAAATTGAGTGATTTTTCTTAGGAAACTGAATTTTAAACATACCAAAGATGTTGGTCTTTACAGTGAGGGAGAGGTGGGTGTTGTTCTTCAGAATGTCCATAGCTTTGGAGTAAGAGATGTTCTCAAAGTTCTGACCATTAATCTCCATTATCTGAGAGGGAGACAGGTAGCACCGAGCAACCAGACACAGACAATAAATACCTCATTTACATTCGTCTTTTTCACTGCAGGGGCATTTCTTTCTTCACAAGACATAAAACATTATACATATATTTACATATAAATGCATACTGTAGGCCTATAATGTGTTCATTGCACACACCCTTTGATGTAACAACTACATTATCAGTACACACAACACTGTTACTAAAATTACATTGAACCAAAAACGTATACAAAAAATATACATGGACTGTGAACTCAGAAATGACACAAATGTATCAAATCAAAGGAAGAAAGACACGCCCACACTCTCCCCCACCCCCACCACCGGTGTTTAATCTGGCGTCACCTGGTCTCCGCGCTTCAGGCCGGCTTCGGCGGCCTTGCTGCCCTGCTCCACCGTCTCGACGAAGATGCCGAAGGCCCTTTCGCTGCCGCCCTGCAGGCTGAAGTGGAGCGGGGCCTCGCGCGACGCCTTCTGCAGCGTCACCTGCCGCCATTTTGCTTTAGCCGCGCAGGCGATGTTCAGCAGCCGCAGGTGACCCTTCATTTTCTGGGGTGGTGGAGGGACGGGGACGGTTCACGTTAGCGACTACAGGATAACCTTTGACCTGCCGACCGGAGTGCTGTGTGCGGTCGATACGTACAGCTCTTTTACTGTACGGTCCGTACGAGACACGGACATGCAAATCTATGCATCTGTACGTACATTATTTTTATTTTAATGATTTGCCTGAGGTAAATAATGCACCCTGGTCCGCTTACCGCTTCATCCAGCAGCTTCTCGAAATCCTCTAGAAACTGCGTCATAGAAGGGTTTCCTTCAAAGTCGTTAAAGTGATTGTTCACCCACAGCAACACTATGCGCGTAACCTGCAGAAGGGAAAATAAACATCTTCATGTTTCTGTTACAACGGTACAACTTCGGATCTTTTCCTGCAGGTGAGCTGAGGTAGAGGAGTTTGGACGTCCAAATCTTGTCTGCTTTGGGGAAGTTCTTTTGTCGACTCATTTCGAGAACGTTTGGTTATGGAGCAAGACGACGGAGGTGCCAACAGGTCACCTTCGAATGCGAACTACAATCCCCTTAAGCTACTGCGGCGGACCCCACAAAGGCGTGTTAGACAGCTGAGGGGGAATATATGGAACCAGAGGCCTCTGACTGCTTCATTTTGGGTCTAAAGGGAGAAGAGACACTTCACCAAATGTCGCTTCCGTGCAGATATGCTGAATTAGAAAACAGCCATTTAAATACCTGCAGGAAATACAGCTCTTTATTTCTCTGAAAAAATTTACTTTTCAGTATTTAAAAGACCATTTGAACTCATTGTTCTGGCTGGTTTTAGAACAAAGAACTGAGCAGCAGAACAGGAGGTGAGGGGATTTTATTGCTAAAAAAAGTCTATTGCTAGTCTATAAGCAGAAGCACTTTAACTATGGTGTAGTTCAGTCGCAAAGCAGGAATCATACAAGAAATTAAGGAAATAAGTCAATTTACTAACAGAAGACTAACAGAATAAATAGATCAATATACACAAAAATTTCTCTCTGACACACACACACACACACACACACACTCACACTCTCTCACACTCACCGTGTCTCTGAGGCCGTCTACTTTGAACCACTCGAGTAGTTTTTTGCCTACTTCCATCGGACTGGACAGGAAGGTGCGGTAGGTGAGGAGGAAGTCCTCAATGTATGTTGGATCCACCACTGAAGGCTCCTCCACTAGATGCATGATCAGCCTCTCTGGAGTGCCCTGAATCAAGCCATGCAAACCTCACTGTTTTAACAAAACTCACATTCCATTCACAAACGTAGTTTAACTGCAAAACTACTGACAACGCTGTAAAGAGACTCGCAAGCAACGATTTCAGAACAGTAAACTGATTCTTGATGACCACAGAATTATTTAAAAGACCAAAATATGCTGGACTGCAAAACTGATGTAGATGCCAAAACTGAATCTGGTTTATACCGGTGACACTAATGTGCCACATTCTATATCAAAGGTAGGAGTCAAGAGAAGGCAACACAAAGCCTTCATAATGTTGGCTCACCTACAACAATTACATGGGATCCTGTGGTGAGTGATGAAATAACAAAGAAGGACAGAAGCTGAGAGGTAGTGGGGGAATTTCAGCCCTTGCAGAACTGAGACGATCACAGAGAGAACAATAACATGCAGTTTCACTATTACTGACACTACAGTGTTCTCAAATGTATGGGGAAACAACATATAGTCCCCTTCAGATTCTTTAACAGTGTAAAACACATTTTCAAGGCTCAAGCAGGCTGCCCTATTCCTCAAAAAACTAAACAAAGAACAAAACCATTTAATATTTACTTGTTGAACCGATACATGGCCGTACACAACACAGACTACTTTGACAGCTAATGCAACATGTTGACAGAGAAAATGTGTTGTAACTGATGCAAGTTTTATATTTGTAAAGAAAGTGTCATATGCATATATATGCTCCAGTGAAACTAGTAGGCGAGTAGATAGAGGATCAGAAAGCAAAGCGGTTCAGACAGGTGTGCTCCACAAAGGGCTAGAGCCTAGCAGAAACAAATCTGCATGCGCTCCAGAACGCTGTATAGAAACACTGCATTTGAGTTGTAAAGAGAATTTTGATACAGCATCACATCACAAAGAATCCAAAGAATCCTGCTCGGAGGATGGAATATTCTAGAACACAAAACACTGTGACATGAGGCACTTGGTAAGAGTTCCCAGGTGCTCAGGCCAGTGTCAGTGGGGTGTGCGGGGCCCTTGGGGCCGGTGTAGCCCGCTCACCTTGATGACGATGTGGCCCTTGCGTGTCCCGCTGCGGTCCAGCTCTCGGTGCTCCTTCACCATGACGATCTCGCCGGCCTCCTCCACCTTGTGCGTGTTGCGCTCCACGTGGTTGAGGATGCGCCAGTAGTCCTCCTGGGCGATGCACACGAACTGGTCGACAACGACATGAGGCAGGCGGGTGAGCTTGTGGTAGAGCAGCGCATTGCTGGGCACCACCACGGGGCACTCCAGTAACAGCACGGAGTCGCGGTGGCAGCACATGGGGGCGCTCGTGGAGGAGGAGGAGGAGGATGGGGGGGGGGGGGGGGTCACGCTCCAGGGGGAGGGGGTCGCGCCCTGAGGGAGCAGGGGGCCTGGCGGAGATGCTGGCTGCAGACGACAGCTCCTCGGGCCAGAAGAGTGCCGCGAGAGGAAGTGAACGCGGAGGAACTGGGCAGCTAACTGTGGCCAAGAAGTGACTGCGAAAGTTCTGACGCGAGTGCTAACTTCCGCCTGGCTATATTAGGAACCGTCAACGTGTTTCTGCTTCTGGCAGCCGCAACGTGACCCTCTGCTTTTGGTCCTCTACTGATTAACAGCATTGTCGTCCTTTCTATAAATGAATAATGTACAAGGGGAATCTGTGAGACTGACATGGCGGATGTGCTTGCTTTGGTTTTGTCTAATCGGATCGGTTTAATGTTTGTTGGCGTGCTTTGTCGGCCGGACCGAGGCAACGCGGCTCCTTTAACGCAAATCCGTTTTGGCGGGAGCGCGTACGTGAGCCGTGGCGGCGAGGGGTCTTACCTGGCAGTCATCTCCTCTGGTGCGCAACTCGCCGCTCATGTACTGCTTGTCCAGGGAGGCCGTGATACCAAAGCTGTTCCCCATGCAGAGGCTCTCGGAGCGGCCGTCCGCATGGCCGATCTCCACCGAGCCGTTCAGAATCACGTACCACAGGTCCAGCTGAGAACGACGGCGAAACAAACCCCCAACCCGGTCGTCATCATAGAGTGGGGAGGACAACGGCCCTCACTCCATCACGTCTTACACGTTTTTAAAGTCCTCACGTAATGAAAGCGACCGGGGTAGAGCAACAGTGAAAAATGCAAACTTGCTCTGTGAAAGTGTTCGAGACGCATGCAATAACCACAAAAGTGCTAAAGAAAACACCTCGGAGTGACACCACAGTCAGAATGTCTGTCATGGTATATTTTAAGGCAGGGACACAAAGTCTATACAGACAAAGGCTTTGTGTTACACTCCATGTAGTATGATGCAGCACTTGGTCACCATGTGTCTGTGTGTAAATGTAATAAAATGTCAAATAATTTTTCTTACACTTGCTCACTTTGACTATGCAGTTTCTTATCAGTGAAATGATAAGTTATACTGTTGACCTTCACTCCAGCCCCCCACTACCATCTCTCTCTCTCTCTATCTCTCCCTCTCTCTCTCACACACACACACACACACACACACCTTTATTTACACAGCTCCCACGCTCACAGGGACCACAGAGAGGAGGTGCAACTGATGACAGTTAGCCGCTTTTGTTTAGTGGTCCTAAGTAATCTCTGTTAATAGCACCCGTTTATATATATATGTGTGTGTGTGGGTGTGTGTGTGTGTGTGTGTGTGTGTGTGTGTGTGTGTGTGTGTGTGTGTGTGTGACAAAATGGTATTTCACTATGTTTATATGATAAGAGTATTTAAGGCTTAAGTTATAAGCCAAGCAACTGAAGTGAAATTATGCAAAAAGTGGAATGGGTAGAGTTGGCAGAGAGTTGGGAGAGAGAGATATGAGAGAGAGATGAGAGTTTTGAGTGAGAGAGTTGTGAGAAAGATGTGAAATGTGTTTCATGAGGCACTTACCTCCTGCTTGTCGTGTAGCATGATGGTGCCGGCCTGCTCCACCACCTCAAACACCATGACTGTGCACAACTCTCTCCTCACAGACATGGTCATATTGGCAAAAGCGGGCAGCTGATGCATGAACTCCAGGAGCTGTTCTGTATGTGAAACCAGCAGGGGGACAGAGGAAGGGGTGAAGAGTGGGCAGGAGCAGAGAGGGAGAGAGAGGGAGAGAGAGGGAGAGAGAGAAAGCAACAGAGAGATGGGACAGTGTTTGAGTGATGGAAATTTGTATGGCATCTATTCCCAACACCACCTGCGACTACATCCGCTCTGACATGCAAATGCGGAAATCCTGGTGGTCCAGAATAGGTTCTTCAGAAATGACTGTGACAGTTCTCTAAATGCCTGCAAACCAGAAGGGCTTTAAATAAACCAGAAAATAAATAAATATCAGCAGCAGTGGAGCATGGCTGTTTTCTCTTCACTGTATTCTAATAAGGTCAGCCATTTGATGAGCAATCGATAACAGTAACTATGCATCTTTTAATAGCTGTTGGTGCTGAATGGGAGGAAGGCTGACCGATGTCATCGTCGTTGCGGTCCGCGGGCTCCTTCTCCAGGCACTCACGCACCAGGTCCCTGCCTAGCAGAGGGTCCGAGGCACGCTCAATGTCTTCATCTTCCTCCTCCTCGTCTTCCGAGTCGACAGGGGCCTCTGGCAGCCCGGACAGGTCCACGTCGCCCATCTCACTCTCCGTGGCCTGCGTGAGAATACACACGTGACTGCTGATTACGGGTACATTCATGCACACCTCTGAACTCTTGTTTGGAATGCAGAGAGACACTTCTAAATCCTAAGAATTATATATCAATCTAGTAAACATTAAGTATTAAATTACATTTAATAATAATTTAATTAAATTATTTGCCTTTATGTTTATGCAGACATCCAGGCTGCTGCGATATATGTAGTTTCTTTGCGAAGAAACTGTAGAATATGTGTTCACAGCTGCAAGAAGCATTCTTTGTAATGAAAGAACAAAAGGAAAAAAAAAAGAATTAGTACCTGGTAAATATCTGATAGGCTGCTGCTCCCCGAATCGCTTGCGATGCTGCATCCTGATTGGCTGGGTGGCATATGCATCACCTGCTGATGGGGGTGGTCAGTCAAGTGCATCTTGCTGAGGTCTCCAGGAAGCTTCAGAAACAAAACAAAAAAAAGAGAACAAATGAGGTAAAGTGATAGAAATCTGGCCAACAGGCAAGTGCCCCACCATGTAATAAGAGTTACTTACCATCCTCGTTGTGCCCAATCACATTACAGTTTTATGAGAGCACATGGGTAATCGAAAACCATAACGAGAACAACAGATAGGCAATTAACAACCAAAAATGACCGCAAATGGGGGAAAAATTATAAAAAGACTTATAATAAATAAGATTTATAATAAAACCACTAGTTCCAAACATGACCATATTTCTTGGAGTGTTGAAGGGAAACAGCGTTTTGTGTTTGGCGGGTGACCTGCGAGGGACGCACCCCTCCCTGTGGGAGGAATGACAGTAAATCTGAGGAGCGTGGAGCCGTGATGCATCTCTACTCCCCAGTACTCCCCAGTACTCCCCTGTACTCCCCAGTACTCCCCTGTCCGTCATAGCTCACGCAGGAGTGATGCACAGCTATGACACTGGCCCCATCAAAACGCCAGCCGGGGACTCTGCCAGAGGAGTTAGTGCCAGGCGCTTTACAAACTACCGGGTGGGGGGGGGGGGTTGAGCTGCGGTGCCATTAGCTGCCCTTTAGGTCCAACATTACAACACTCCCATGATACAGCTCAGTCCCAAACGGTCGTATAACGGCCGTTATGAATTATTAGCGTGACAATCAGCAGGCATTGCGCTACATTACTTCAGTGTTGTAATGATGATGTTAGGAAAACAAATCAAAAGTTCATGCCCCGTCAATGTCTGTATACTGCGTGTACCACGAAGCGATGCAGTAAGTCTATGGCTGTGCACTATTAAGCACACGTAGTAAGAGCCCGTTATCAGTACAGAGCAACCAGCAGGACCAGTCAGCCAACGGAGCCCAAGCACGTCTCTGCGCTGCCCCAAAGGCTCATCTCCAGCATGACAACCTGAAGCAGAACTCTACCATGGCCAACATATACCAGGCTGGGCTACAGACAACTTAACACCACCATCTACAGTCTATAGTCTTAGACTGCACGTGCAATACCGAAACGAGTTCAGCGTATGGGCGTTACCACCACCCCAGGCCTACATGAAGCCATGTGACCGCACCTCCCCACCAGCCCACCTTCAACTCCTACCTCGTCCTAGGTGATGCCCCAAAGCCGCAAGCAGAAATCGATCAGCCGAACCCGGGAGGCCTGGCGGTCTGGTGGTGCCGTTCTGCAGTCATGTCACACATACAGAGAGCCTGCGAAATTGCGGGACGGAGCTCGACTTTCACACGGCACGTCAGACGGGAACGTCAGCTTAAGCACATAATGACAGGACAAGGCCCAAAAAGCCCCAACAGCAACGTACTACAATTACAGATAATAATTACGACACAGCCTCGGGTTGTTGGCTTTGGCTTCCAGGGGTTGCACGTAGGAGTATATTAGCTGTAGAGATTACAAGCTTTGCTAAAACACTGCCGCTCCTTCGACAGCACAACGCCAGAAATGGATTCTAAAAATACCATTTACGATGCGTCGTTTTCTTGTGGACCGCGTTTAGAGGGGCGCTTTCTCGTTACCCTCTCGGCTTCAGCGCGTCAGCTGAGGACACTTCACCGGCGACTTCCAAAAGGTATACGGCCTCTCCTATCAAAGCCAAAATGGCAGGCCCAGTAAACTGGCTAGCAGCTGGGTCCTTATGGAAGGCAGTGATGTGCTTCCATGACAGGTGTCTTGCTTTCATCCTGAGAATGAACTTCAGGCATTCTCATGGGCTCGTAATGAAGGCGCTTGAGAGAAGGGAAGACCCCGCTAATTGCTGCTCTCACTGTGTTAATTCACAGTGCAGCGCTTAATTGCCGGCGACCACCCTCTCGGTTACGGGGCTCTCCCACTCACGCCATGAATTAATGATCGCGCCGAGCGATTAAATATAAATGTTCGCTTCCCTTCTGCCACATGAATCTATTGCGTAAACAAGCTCCACATGGACCCGAATCCTGGACCTCATCCTCATGAAAGGAGTACAATTCCTCAAACCGTAGCTTGCGCTCAAAGAAGCAAAGGAACTGCTAGCGTGATGGAGCCCTTGGTAGTCTTTCATCTGCCTCCTCGGTTCCCACAAGCAGGAAAAATGAGTGGCAGCAGTCTTCAGAGCTGCATTCCCTGAGAGGCAGCATGGAAGATCTGCTTAGCGTGCGTTTAGCATGTATTGCTTAGCGTGCGCTGCTCAACGTGCACTGCTAGCGGGCGCTAGCTGGTCAAGTGTGCTCCTCCTTGGCTCTTACAGGCCCAGAATAGAGAGCTTCGACCGTTTGCCACACAGCACAGCAGAACCCTCTTTTACACATGAAAGTGGGTCTGCTGGCCTCTGTCGGACCTGCTGCCTCTGCTGGAACCGCGGCTCCTCTGGACCAGGCCACGCCGCCTTCACGGCTTCCGACTACGAGTTTCTCATCCTCATCTCCTCCTGGGTGCTCCACAAGGCGGAGGGGAGCGCTTTTCACCCGCGTGGAGTCACGGAGATAGAGGCTATTTTTATCAATCCTCATAGTCAGAAATCCTGACTCCATATGAAAGGTTGAGGGGTGGGGGCTTATCTATGGAACAGCAGTAGCGGACTGGAGGGGGAAACTGTTCCCAGTTAGACCTGCAGGGAGAGAGCAGAGCAGATACTGGTCTGCATTATTCATGTTGAACCCCTCAGTGTCATTTACAGAGATATACAAACATTTGCCAGCTTCACGGCTTCCTCTGCACGGCAACCTGGGAGACCGTGACTGAAACGCTCCGTCCATCAGAGTGCTACAGCACGCTGCTCTTCAGTCAACGCCACCCCGTGGAGTTCTTCGTTAATGAAAACGACCCAGTCCAGCGCCCCTTGCACCAGGGCCAGGCTTGGGGCGCACTAAAGCAGGCTACTGACACAAGGGCGGCTTACGGGCAGCCCCAGTGCAGCATGCAGAATTCCCATTACACGAGGCAATTACGCTAATAGCAGTCCAATTAGCATAACTCCTAATCGTTACGTCTACCTTGAACGCTGCTATCTAAACAGGGCAGGATGCGGTGTGAACAGGAAGGCTGTTAAGAATAAATAGTAAAAGGTGAAAAAAAGGCTGTGAAGCTGTGGTCACACAGAAAACACCTTACTCGACCTTTCAACTTAAAAACCAACAGCAGTTGACTGGGACTACATACAAATACATAAGTGATAAGTTGCAAAATACTGAACAGATGGATAGACGGATGGAGGGATGGATAGATTGGTAGACGGATGGCCAGACAGATGGATGGGGACAGGACATAAAGGGTGTTGAAATACAGTTTCACACATTCCCAAAACACAGAATTACAAATCCGGTGTCAGACAGTAAAGAAACAGTGTCAGGAAGTTAAGGGTCTGAATTTCATCAGCCTGTAGATGCAAAATGCAGACATTTTCAGTTCCAAGTCCAACATGAGAGCAACTCCATTCATTTGATATACAGCAGCCGTAACGCACGTTTCAGCAAGGAGCTGTGTGACTTCAGCATCAAAATGGAAGCACGCCAAACTAGTGAATGGAGAGAGAGAGGGTGGAAACACGCCCCCTTCAAGACAACCTAAGCTTGGCCCATTCACAAAAAAAGCCCAAACAAAGGAACCATGGGAGTGGTCTCTGCCAATTACCTGCCAGAAAAGAAGCCAGCGCAAGATGTCAGGCTGGCCAGTGTCAGACGTGGCCTCCTCCCTCGTTGATGGAGATCCGTGGGGAAAGGACTCTCCGAAATTAGCCCCACGGTGCTCAGCTTTGATCAATGAAGGCCGGCGTATGTCGGATCTTAATGGGATTAGAGGAGGACAGGAGCAGCTCAGACTCTTCTACATCCCATTAAACTCTGGCTGAACCTGAGCAAAGCGCATCCCAGAGTATCTTACCCAGCGCACCCCCCCCCCCCCCCCCCAACATAGTGAGACTATCCACCCGGACTCTCTTCATTAAGAGATTCATAAGAGAGATTAGAGCAGGAGATGGGGGCTCTGCTGTAACCCTTAGGCGACTGAGCTGAAGCCAACCGGCAGTAGGGAGGCATAATGAATTGAGTTTAGGATTGAAGTTGACAGGTGTGAAGGCGAAGCAGCAGAGAAATGGAGATGGTGCGACGGAGAGAGAGAGACAGGAAGAGGGAGAACATGGAAAAGGATGAACATGGCCACCCAGTCCAGACAGGGTGCCAGAGGAACTCCCCAGATCACAATATGGAAATGCAATCTGTGCTTGGTAGAAAGTAGTCTAGATCAACTGAAACTTACTGGGGGCAAATTCAGGATTTCCAGACTTTCCACGTCTATAAACCAAGCAGAAGGACCGTTTACAAATCAGGAATGTTACAAAAACATCCCAAAAACACACAACCACGTGCCCCCACGTATTCTTTTACTCACGTGTTGTTACAGTCCTGTGTATCCAAAAACAGGAGATATATCAGAGTCCACGCTAAAGCTGTATTAAGGAGCAGCTGAGAAAAAAGTGAGCTTGTCACCTGGGAAGAACATGACCAAAGACTCACAGGAAATTCACTGTGTACATTCCACAACAGTGAGCAGTTCAGAATGGTTGAGACATAAAGGAAGTGATTTGCTATGCGCACATACACGTTCATCCACTTTCCTTTTTGTCAGAAGTCTTTGAATTTTTTTGGCAATGACAGACCACGTTCTATTAAACCAAGGGCAAAAAACAGCATTAAGAGATGTGACTACATGCAACAGCAGTATTTAGAGATTGCATTCATCATTTTTTCATCAAGAAAAAATAAATAAACGTAGTTAAATGCTAAACTACGAATGAAACCATTTTAAAAATGTAGCCTATTTTTAGATTAAGCCTAAACCAGAGGTGGAAGAGGAGGAGACAGGGCTGTTCAGGATGTTCTCTGGTGTGAATATTCATGAGGTATGGTGAGGGCGTCCTGAAGCAGGCCCCACGACGGGCCACCCCACGACGGCAGAGGCCAATAAGGCAGGACAGGCCAAAACAGACCGTGTTGTTTCCTCTTTCATGAAACACTGTGTGCATTCTTAATGAAAGTGGCTGAAATGGACATACTTGTCCTTCAGTGAAGAGCAGAGTTTTAACGGTCGCTGGTTGTAGAGGTGTTATGTGGGGTGTCGATGGTGTGTAACCATTTCTGACTGTGTGAAGATGACGTGCCCATGTTTATGTTTATATATAGATGTTTAGTCACAGGTTCTGCCTGTGCTGTGGGCACTGAGGGTCTGAGGGGACTTGTGGGGACTGAGGGAGGCGAAACTGAGCGAGAAACAGGATGTGTCAGTTCAGGAAGTACGGTTAGGACAACCTCCGCCATGCTGCCATAGTTGTGAAGAGGCTAAACGCTCGGCCGAGGCGCCGGCCTCTGTGCCCCATGCCCACACTTGCAGATGCTTCCTGTCAGCTCTTTCACAGCCACTATGGGTCATGAGACCAGGTCTGAATAAAGGGGGGGAGGGGGGGGGGGGTGTTGTTTTCAGGGCCCTCCCCTAGGCCCACATATTTGTTTCAGCTCTCCAGATGGCAGCGGTCCCTGAGAGGCACGCAACGTGGTCGACCGGCACACTTTTCGGAAGCAGGGCCCCAGCACGCGCAAGGTCGCCTACTGCCTCGCCCATCCTTCCTCTTCTGGTGGTCCGGACAGGCCCGGGGGAGTTACGCTCCGTCCGTTTGACTCCATGAATGAAAGTGAAGAAGGCCGTTCAAAGCAAACAATGGTGAGGCTTAAACTGCCCGGGGAGGGAAAACGGACCCAATGCATTTTGAATTTATAGACGACAATATATAAGGACCCTTCACCTTCAGCAGACAGGATAATCAATAACACCAAGATAATGGAGACAGCCAGTTATGTGAGAAGCAAGGCTGAAACATTAGCCCCATGGTTGAGGTAGAAGTGAGTAATTAGATGGTGAATTATGGCATTAGGATGATATGGAATGGGTTAGACATAACAAGATCAGTTGCACTGATACTCATTGTATAGTCCGTCACGGGTAATTTAGTATTGACTGCTAATAATTAAGAAAATCTCATATCCTATAGCTTGTGTTTAAAATTGCAGCAGTCTCTTTTTATTATTAGCAAGAAATCATGGGGGAGAGAGCAAAACACAGCGATCAATGCAGTAGGTAACTACTAAAATGTCTAACCAGGAAGGGTTTACAGAGCAGACCTGCTCATAAAGAGATCAGGTCACCAAAGGGTAAGAAAATAAAGGGGGGAGGGTGGGGGGTTCTAATCTTGAATATTTACTGTTTGTTATTAAAGATTTTCATCATAATCAAATCAAAGATAACGTGGCATTTCTTCAAACTTACGTTACCTTCACTGAACACTCCCAGGTCACTTTCAAAGTCTGGTTCTACCATGCCAGTTCCAAAACCAGCAATGTTTGTGCAAACAAAAATAAAGCAATGCATTATTTAACTGCAGCTCTTAACATCTGAACATTGGCCTAACGGAGGCTGAGAGCTTTTAGCTGCCCTGCCCTGGGAGGTTTTGGGTGTCATCTGGACAGAAAGCCGAAGCGATAAGGATCAATATGCTATGCATTAGGCCGCCCCCCCCTCCAACTGTAAAATTATGAATCTTCAAAAGCAAAGCTGGGCTCTGATCGATAAGCCCACAGAAGACGCTTGAGCGCGTCACCTTGAGCTGCTCGTGCTGATGACGAGTGAAGACCTATACGCAGAATCCGAACAAACCAGCACGAGACGGATAGCTGAAAAGGTCGGGTATCGAGCACACCTGGCCAAACGGTACGACTCCGACCTTGTTCGTCAAGAAATGAGGGGCAAGGCCTGACTGGCCAGCACTAAAGCCACATTGTTCCCATACCGGCAGCTGAGCAAATTTAGCGATGATCTGAAGGTGATTTTGAAATCGTAAAAAAAAAAAAAACAACAAAAAAAAAAACCATCTTGATTCATACTTCTTTTTCTTTTTTTTCTTCTTATGGACACATCCTTGAGGCTTTCACTGAGTGTGCACGTCAAAATCTTCTCCGAACGCGGCGGCAAATCTGGTGTGATTCGGATTTGATATTAGGCTTCTCTAAACCAAGCTACATCTGCAGGTAAAAGTGCTTTTCTGGTGGCCTGCAGCTTAATTCCTGCCGAGGCGGAGACAATGGAAAGCACTCAAGCGTCTGACCGTCTGAAAAAACACCCAGCCGGAACACCTGGACTGCCCACACAAGTGCCACCGTCTCTGCTCAGCAATATTACGCAAACAGACATGAGTCCCGACAGCAGTTCAGCGCAAGCTCTGGAGTGGCTTTCACAAGACGCAATAACGATCCGAACGGCCACATGCCTGAGCGTGGACCTCCCCACGCGGGTAAACGTGACTCCGCCCGCTCGTGTGCTGCGGGGATAACTGTGAAAATGGGGCCGCGGGGCCGACTCTGACCGACGGCCTTCCCGAGTTGTACACCATAAATAAGAGGCAAATAGATGCTAATGGCTTTCAGGGCACCATTAACAATGTTGCCAGGAGGTTTGCTGCAGAGCCAAGTTCGAAGATGGCTGGACACCAGGAAATAAATGGAGATCTAAAAGTGCCATGCCACACGCGGGCGCTGGGGAACACGCGCTGAAGACCCATTACTAACCACTGAATTATGCATGAGGGCGGGCCTCCAACTCCCATCACCGACCAATCACAGTGCGGCACATGAGTGAAAGCTCAGATCTCCTGACTAAACAAATACAACACCGTGAGGGAGTGTGCGCGCGTGCACACGGTATCGTCTCATTCATATCAAGCGTTTTTTTAAGCACAAAACCAGATCTGTGACAATGGGAAGGAAAATATATTTTAAACCAATATGAAAACCTCCAAATCTATATCAAACGAACACAACAAATTGCAAAAGGCACAGACACCGAAGTTGATGCATGAATGCAATACATCTCATCCCAGAGGGTTTTCAGCACAAACAACAGCTGAGCGGCCCAACTGCTATTTCAGTATGTAAGGTGTCCACTTCAGTGCTTTGGTGGTCAGTGTCAGCCTTGGAAAGAAAGTCAGGACAGACTGACCCCAGAACTGTTTTCGGACATGCCTTCAACACAGCGTGAACAAGCTGCTGCATCTCTACTGCAGTGTGAGGATGGACTGACAAAGCAATCAATCAATCATAATGTAGAAAAGATAATCGGGGTGGAAAAGAGCCTTATGTTAATACCTATCTGTACAGAACTGATGGATGTTGGTGACTACAATAAGAAGGAGGTTTGTGCCACTTTACATTCTTTATTGTGAATTAGAGTGAAGAACTGGCTTTGAGTTCAGAACAGCAGCTGGAGCACATTCATCTTCTTCATGCTTTAAACAACTTTTAAAACCAAAAGTTGACACAGAATATTTTTTGGTTTTATCCATCCGTCTGATTTTTAATTAATTTATTTATTTTTACAAACAGGCATCCAGCAGTTTTTGTGAATTCTTAACGAGTTCAGATTTCAGGTGAGAATCTGTTGACCTAAGGCCGCTTTAATGATGGCTCTTTGCTGAGGTCTTAGTGATTGGTCTGGGGCACAGACTGCATGTGGTTATGACCTGTAACAGGAAGGACTTGCTATAAACCATCTACTCCTCAGCAACTATGCTGGGAATATGGGCATAAATATGAGACAAATTATTACCAAATATTCAATATTATGTTTACATTAAGATGTAGAAGCCCAAAGTAATACACCATATCACGATGAAATAGGACCATGTTCTTTAAGATTACTATTCAAAAATTTAAATTCATTCAACGATAAAGTATCAATCAATCTGTGAGTTTAGTATTATTATTATTATTTAATTCATTTGACTGCACATCACGTAGTCGTGGTCAATCTTTCCTAATTTAATACACATTAACATGAAATTGAACTTGAAATTGAAATGCAAGATGTGCATCTTGCACTGAATGAACACAAACATTGAAACAGAGTGCACAGTGCATATTGGTTATATTACTGCATGGTTCACACCCAAATCAAACACACAGGCCACTTTCTACATGGTCACTTAGCAGAGCTAGACACAGAAGCATTACGACATCACTTACTTTGGACGACCACGGCTGCAAGCAGTTGGCATAGCAACGGACTAGGAAAGCCATTTCCTAAGATGCGAGGGGAAAGTTTGTCCTTTCACCAGGGAGGGAGGGAAAAGGCAGCGCTGAAACCAGCCGGCTGTTCACCACGTTACACGAGGCTCTTCGCAGGCTGGGCTCTAAAAGAGTGAGCTAAGAGCATATATACTAATATAGATAAATACTTAAAAGATAAATACTTCTGGAGGAACAAAAGAATTTACAAGCTGCGAGAGCCCTCCTGGCGGGGTTCATCGCTCGCCGGCTTCATCCGTTCCCATTGTAATTTGTCACAAAGAAGAAGAAAAAAAAAAAACCGCTTTTCCAAAGCATCGCATCAGCTGCGAAGATCCGAGTTAACAGCAGCCCGCTCAAGTCTCCACGCGAGAAGAGAAACTAATCCTGGCAAATTCAAGTGTCCCTGAATGCAAAGAAAGAAAAGAAAGCGCACGGTGCCAATCTGCTCCCGGCACTGGTGAGGACCGCGAGCTCCGGACTGAGGTCTGGGCTGCAGGAAAGTGGGCCGGCTCCGGCAGCACTCGTGTCCCTTGCAGCCGGAGCTGGTGAGCGGCGCATCAAACTCCGCACTCTGCAGCGCTCGTGTGTCTGCTGGCAATGGTGGGCGGGGGGGGGAGGGGCCGGGGTGTGTGTGTGTTTGTGTGTGTGTGGGGGGGGGGGGGGTGTCTCCAGCGGTGAGGCCCGTCTCCAGCACCCAGCGCGCTTCCCCGACGGCAACAGCGCCTAAGCAGCTCCCCCAGGAGAGACTCCCGTCCGCCGGACGAGGTGCAACATCTAACGGGCGGAGAGGGGAGGGGGGGAGCCTAGCAGGAAAGGAATGACATCACCTGTGAAGGGCGCACGAGGGAGGGAGCTTTGAAGGGAGGACCGGGGTGAGGTGCAGCGTGGGGGGGGTGCATTAGGGCTATTGGCCTTCCGCTCAGTGTTGGGGTGGGGGAAGCAGGGAAGCATCTTTATTGATCGGACCGTATAAAGCCCGGTGTCTTTGGTACGCTTCGCGTGCATAAATAACACAGAAGCATAAATCACTTGCTAACAAAGAGGATCGGGAGAGAGCGCGAGACGCGCGGCTTTAACAGAAAGCTGAAACGCTGGCTGGGTTAATGCATCCTGGTCGCACATAACACAGTCCCTTCCTACACTCTTTGACCAGGACAAAGACGCACTCCTGCAGCAGTGTGGAAACCATGCCGGTGAGCAGGGACTAAATATAGACCTAATCGTTGGCTCTATACCCCCCCCCCCCCCCCCCCCCCCCTCCCAGTTCTCTCGTCTCCTGTTTGTATTCCAGTAGGGACAAAGTGCTCCATTAATGCCTTGCGGGCTCAGGAACGGTCCCGCTGCACGCTGGCCTCCCTCGCTCTCGTCGCCAACACGAGGCATCTGGACGACCCACTCCGAGACGGCTGCTCATGGCTGCGGCTGCAGGATCTCTGCACTTCTGCCGGACCGGCAACGTGGACTCAATCCTGTGCTTGCCTCGCCTCTGATGCAAAAAAAAAGGAAAAAAAAAGGAAAAAAGAAAAAAAAAGAAAAAAAAAAAAGATGACATCATCTTTTACTGAGGCAGCCAATGGCGGCGCAGCACTTGGAGCTTCACGCGGACGGCGGTGGTAGCGGAGACACGGAGCGCAGGGCGTCTCGGGGAGAGGGAGGACGAGGAAGCACACGTCCCTCTTTGCTGGAGGATTCCCCACTTCCCAGTTAAAAGGACAGAGGGAGAGGTGCAGTCTGCAGTGGAGGAGGGTTGCTTTTTGTCATCTTTTATTTAGGGAGCGCGGGGGGGGGGGGGGGGGGGGGAGCAGGCCTGAGGCAAGGGGGGTGTGGGATGTGGAGGGGGGGGGGGTGCTCTGGCACGTGCCAGTTCAATTCAGCATCGTGTCCAATTCAATTCCAAGTTCAAGCCCATCTGTTTAGAGGGGTAAAAAAATAAAATAAAAAAACCGGCCAACAAAAACTGTTACTGGCTATTTCATGAATGTCGGCAAATTCCCACAACTGGTTAAGATGAATTTGAATGTCCCACAGCACAGACTATGATCGGCGATTAAGCCACGCCCACTGTGTTATTTGCCGTCCAATTTCATGCAAAACTACAGCCTCAAGTGCAGCGTGCAAGCAGACGACAGACAGGATGTGCATCCTGTGTCTGTTGTCATTTCAGGTTTACACGTAATGTCCGCTCACGTAGCTGCAAACCTCCGTCCTGGCTCAGACGTGGCCGGCGAACCGGAGCAGCGAGATGGCGCGTGGGGAAGGAAGCAATCCGCCACTGATGGCTACGCTGATTAATGCAGCGGCGATGGTGACTAATGAGAGCACAATGCAGGAGACACGAGTAGCCCTGGGGAGACGGCTGGAGCAGACTGGGGGGGTGGGGCGTCCCTGGGGTCCCGTCGTCCCCTCAGCATGGAGGGGAGTGACGGTGACGAGACGGGAGTGGGGGGGTTGAGGTTGAGGAGGTTGGGGGAGGTGGGTCCTAGTCACTCCCCATGCCGCAGCCCACCGAGCTCGCAACAATAACCCCAGGCTCGGCGAGGCACGTGGGGCAGCTGCTAACGGCTAATCAATCTCTCAATGCTAATTAAGAACGTGGTGGGGACAGCTCCTCCGGCAAAAAATCCTAACTAAGCAAATTACTCGATTTGTTAAAGGTTTTACTGCTCCCCCAACGGCATGCCCTTCCCTCCGTTAGGTGAAAGCAGCCGGGACACTACTTACAATATAACAAGCCTTTTGGATTGTGATTTTCAAACCAACACTTTTTAGCACATGACAGCAATACATTTTTTCTGCAGAGGAGTGTAACAAATGGTGTTTATTGCTGCGGGCCAGGATCCAATTCCCCCCCCCCACCCCCCCCCCCAGTTTTGTTGGCTTAAACTCACTTTTCCTGCTACGAAATAGGAAGATCTAAAAAACGGGGGAAGCAACAGCAGTCCTGCAGGGCTCTGGATTACGCACATGGCTCAGCTTCAACCCGTCCTGCTGCTGCAGGAATTCCTGCCATTTTCCTGAGCCCCACACGCCCACATCCTCGGGGTCAAGGGGGCAGGTGGGCCGTTTCGGAACCTCGAGGGGCGTGGCGGCCCTAGAGGAGTGGGCGGTACCCGAGCGCCACCTGCTCGTTCGGCGCTCCCAGACGAGGGTGCTGGTAAAGCGGGCTGCTTGTCAGGGTGGTTGGGATGCCTGGCTGTAAGTGGGATGAGAATATGAGCTGTCCCCAGAGGTCTGGGAGGGGAGGGGGAGGAGGGGCCATAGAGGCCATCATCTTGGCTACTGTGATGTAATGCCCTAAAATTAGCCTTCCAGCGGTGCAGCTAGCAGCAGCCGGAGGCGCGGCATGCTGGGATGGAGCTGGTGGGGCCCACCGGCCCTTCGCATACGGGCCGACATGACTCGTTAATGTCCGTTACACTTCACCGAAGGGTTTTAGAATTCAGCTGCACTTACAGGCCTGAGCCGAGCAGCCGAGTCCCGAGAAGCACAGTGAAAGGAAAAGGATGACAATCATTAAATATCAGTTAGGTGGGAGGAGACACAGCATGAAGAAGCCCCTCCCACGCCAGCTCCACGAAGGGCTTCGGAACGACGACGGGCCGAAGGGCTTCGGAACGACGACGGTGAAATTCACCCACGTGTCGTAACCACGGGCTCACTGGGAAGAATGCTTTATTGTGGAGCAGGGATGCGCTTAATGAGATCGTTGGTCTTCAGCTTTGATGAGCCCCCAATCAAAAGTGTGTGAGTGTCATAGAGAATGGAAGCACCTGTTTGCTCTGCCTTCAACATGTAATCTATACAGTTAGACACCTAATCTCAAGACCCAATCTATAGAGTGCAATCGTGTACGAGAAACCTTAAAGCTAAGAATGACGGCATAATGAGGTCATGGGAGACTTACGACTTATGAGTCAGAACTGTTTCATAACCTTCATAAGATGAATGTGTAAAGACTGAGGTGAATCACAGGTGAGCTCAAAAATGATCAGAGTAAACTAATAGCGGACCACTACAACTACTGTACCGTGAACTGGACCATAAACCGGACCGTTATTTGAAGATAAACCCAGCATTGATCAAAAGAGACTCTCCACATGTTTCTAATTTTTCATCTTCCAGAACCTCTGTGGTTTTCTATTGGATGTTGCTGGAGACTACTGAAAACAATGTGGATGTTGCTTCTGTTTGACACCATTTCTCTAACATCTAGTCATATCATATGATAACATCACATTATGTATCCATGTTACAGCAAAGGCATCTCATGGGTTCTTAAGGCCACCAGCCCAGACGTCTTGCGCGATTTCAGGAAGCACGCCACCACAAACCCTCTTCCGGCCTATAGCACTTTCTGTCTCCCTCACACAAAAAAACACTTCAAACTGTTTCTTCAAACCATTGCACAACAACAACTGGTAGAAAGACTACAAACTGGCTGAGCCAATCACGATCAAGGGGGAAATCAACCTTGTTCCATCCAGAAAGTAAATATACAATAAAATATTATTGTAAATGTTCACGGGTGACAGAAGACATTTAAAAAGGGTAAATGTGTTTTTAAAAATGTTGCGCATATCCTCCTGAGACGAAACTGTCGACAACTACAACAGTGAACCACAGAATAAGTCGTTACACCTAATCTCATCTGAAAGCTGGAGGTGCTCATCAAATATATACCAGCAACAAATTTTTGTCATCGTCGTTTTAAGCACAGCAAAACTGACAGTGTAATGCCATTTCTATTATTACTTAACCCTGCTTGTACATATAAATGCAGTGCATGTAGCAGACGGATGAAACATTTAAAGTTCAGTGTGACATTTATGTTCATGCTGAAGGAGAGCAGGAGTTCCCTGATATTCTGCACACAGTCATGTGTGAATCCCCTGCATGGTGAAACCCTAACCGTGATCTAGGGCCACGTAGAGTAAAAACCATGATCACCACCTGGGCTGCGCAAGCTGATCAATGGTATGCCGCATGAAAGCAGAGATAAAGCCATTTCTCCAGGATTAACAGATTATTGAGCAATTAGGAACTGTCTGATTATAATCTATGACAGCAATTGCAATCGACCTGCCTGTTTGTATCCTGGAGGTTACGGTGAGGGCGGAGCACTATGGTGTAATGGTGAGAGAGAAGCGCTCATTAAAGACAACGTTAATGGAGCGAAACGTTCACAGGTGCGCCGTGCGCACACGTCTTGTTCCGTCCACGCTACCCACAGCAGACGTGGTATCACACGGCGTGAGCCTCTCGGGCACCAGGCCGCCCTACGGAGGGGGGGGGGGGGGGGGGGGGGGCAGGCTAACAGCGTGGCATGGCCCGGCCACAGTGGAGCGTGGCTGGGGGAGATTACTCAGAGCTGTAACTGAAACGCTCAAAATGGATGTTATCAGCAGGCAGGAACTTTCCATCGCCACTGGAAGAAGCATACTGTACCCCACACTGCTGTGCGGCTCAAGCAGCTATCCAAAAACGTGAGACAATAAGCCCTTGAATGACTGAATATTGCTCAAACATTAATCATGGTCATGAATAAGTCAGTAAATCATTGTGAAAGCACCTGTACAATAGGTTATCTCAGAAAACTTTTTGAAAACATTCTCAAGGAATGTGCAACAAGGAAAAAGCTAAACAATACTTCTTCCTCATCCTTTAAAGTCTTTCTGCACAGCGCCAATGCTCCGTTAATGTAGTGCCATGTCAACCTCAACATTTAGACACAGTCGACATTTACCTTCCTCTTCTCGTACCTCACTTTAACCAACCCAAAGCCTTGGCAACAAGCAGCTGAGTAGCGGGTGAAGCGAGACTCACGGTGGGCTCGGCGCCGAGCGGCTCCTGGACGTCCGTGACCAGCACGCGCTCCCCTCGGTGGTTGACCCGGCAGAAGCGGCGGCGTGAGCTGCGTCGTGACCCATCCCTCCCCAGCACGCCGTCCTCGCAGTCGCTGGCGTTCTCCACCTGCGGGGCGACAGCGTCAGAGGGGGTCCGCGGCTGCTCCGGCTCCGACGTCCAGCTCTTCCACAGAGCCGAGAGCCGGTGCAAGCGCAGCAAGTCCATTGGGGCGGGTGTGTCCCCCCTGACACCGGTAACAGAACTGGACTGAGCGCAAGGAGACTCTAGGACTCCGGGGCAGGCACCACCGACAGGGCGGCCAGCCGACAGAGAGGCATTTTCTTTTTTGAGAGGCGCAGCGAGACAACAGACCTTAGACTGAGGCCACGGCTTCCTGCAGGAAACTGTAAGTACGCAAATATTCTCTCTCGAAATAAAAAAAGCTGAGAAACAGATTTTTAAAAACAGGGTCTTCAGGATAGCAATATTTGCCAAAAAATCATTTGCTCTTTTATTCGATTTTGTTAACAAAATTTTTAAAGGCCTTTAAATGTGTTGATTCATGGTAGGTGAGTTATATTGTCACAAGTATCACAAAGAGTGGCTTCTATAATTGAGGCTCTATTATTGAGGGTTGATAATTTATTCAATTATGCAACTTCAAATCAAATTGATTGAGCAAGTGAAGGTGGCTATGACCACAGCAGAAAATCATACAGAAGCTGAATAAAGAATGAAAAGTAATGAAAATCTGGGTGTGGGGCAGGGTTCACCGCTGACCCCCCCAAACATCTCTTCCTGAACCACTAAACAAACCCTGCCAAACGTTTACCACTCCCTCTTCTTTTTACTGTTCACAGCTGGCAAATACTTGCTACTATTGTCTCAGCCTGAAGAAGCTTGTAAATACCGGATTACGTGCCTGGACGGACCACACAGCACAGAATTACCCCTCCGGCGGCCTGGCCACGCCGTGATTTGCATTTGTGAGAAGGGGAGTAGGACCCATGTTGGGCGAAAGGGCCTGTTGTACCCCCGTCACTCATGGTGACCATGGTGGCAGATGCGTGTAAAGGGCAGCGTGTGGGTCAAGATGGAGAGGAAGGAAGTCCTGTTTGAGGAACTGTCATATCGGAGCGGCCCAGTCATCCATCAGGGTGGGACGTGCAATCAGGGACGGGACGGTGGAGCACCAGCTGCCTTCTCATTCGGCCATCCATCAGCACACAAGTGTCTCGGCTACAAACATGGTGCGTGGATGGAGGATGGAGCGGGAAAGGGGGAGGCGAGATCAGTTGGGGGGGGGGGGGGGGGGGGGCACACATATATCTGTGTGCATTGCCACAAACAGGCAAAGCCAGCAAAAGGAAAATCTCTTGTAATTTTACAAGAGACGGCAAGGCGACACCGTGAGGTCATCACAGATCAGCAGATTTACGGATTTTGCTCTGTTCATTTCCTGCAGAGCAGCCAACACAGGATGGCAGATACGACTAGGGTTGCTTAGGGCGATTTTTATTCTTTAAAAGGTGCTACGAAGAGCAGCTGCGCTCTCGTAAGAGGGGTGGTGTCCCGATGGGCTTTAATGGACCTCGCTGGTCGGGATGCGATGGGGAGGGGAGGCTGATGGCTCCCTTCGGTGTAGTGCCACTGGACTGAGGTGGACAACACGGCGGCGAGCGCTGGGTGAGGAGCAGGACCGCTGGAGAGTTCTGTTAGAATCAGTGATCAGCGATGGCCGGTTTGGGTCAGACCAGTTCAGTCTGCCACTGGCAGCACAGTTACTAATACTTTACAGTGCGAAGGCCAACCATGGATGTTACGGCACCCCTTCAGTACCTGGTCCAAATGAGTCCCCAGGTCTGGTGTGTTTAGACAGGTATCGCACATATTTTAAAGGGCACGCATATCTGACCTGTGGAATTGCTGCGTTCCTGACTGAAGGAATGCTGGTCTGGTGTGCTCTCAAGGCAAGGGGACTCTCCGTCGCCATGGGGCCCGCATCTGACGATGGCCACAGGCCCCCCGGCCCGTGCTAGGGGCAGGTGCCTGCACACCACCATCCCCTCAGTGGCTCTCTCTCTCTCCCAGATGGGCAGCTCTAAAGCAACATGCCATTTTCGCTGGTATGCGGCTGGGCTTCTCAAAGCCTGTCCCACTGAATTCGTGTCAACAAAGCAGCTGTATCTGTACTTTTTGGAGATGGCTATCTGAGGAATGCACCCAGGCCCTTCTCCCCTGCACCCTACAAACAACACGTTTTGCTGCATTTTTTTTGCAGGTGTACACATCTTACGATCTCTGGAGCAAAATGAGAAGGTTTTACTCACCACAATCATTTCTGACGGCTGCAGAACGATGCATTCACAGCCTCTTCTCCCGCCCCGCTGCTGACCAAAACTGTGAGGAGAGGGAGAGAGAGAGAGAGAGAGAGAGAGAGAGAGAGAGAGAGAGAGAGAGAGAGAGAGAGAGAGAGAGAGAGAGAGAGAGAGAGAGAGAACATGTAGTACTCAAGCCAACATCACCCTTTCACATGAAACACACAGAGAACCTGCCTTGAACCAGGTCCTGTTTATTCGTAGGACGTCAAACATAACTGCTCATGTTTAACAACAGGACTAGAAAAGACTATCGTAGCATCAAAGTGGCTGGACACCTGGCTTTAATATTTGAATGAAAAGTAACGCAGGTTGAGGAGGTTCCAGACAGAGAAGCTTATGGGTTCCAGTGCACCTAAACTGGAACAGTCAGTTAGCATGTGGTCAGCAGTAACGCACGTCGACGAGAGAAGTGAAAGTCATGTGACTGGGCGTGACGTAAACTGGTCCTGACGTAAACACAATTTGGTTTTTAAATCTCAACTGCGCTTTGATTTCCTTCTTGCTCACGCTGCGATTCCCAGTACGGTTCGGCTATGCGCAGCAGGGGCGATCGGATTGGGCCCAGAAAATCCCCATTCAAATGAATCCCTTAGATGCAAGGGCTCAGTACCCAGGAACAGTGGGTGTGGAGCTGCGAGGGCTCGAGGTCACACAGGGCTGATACCAGCCAGGCTTCTGCATTAGAGCGCCAAGCCTCATTGAACAAGGTCACCATTGTCATCGCGTCTGGGGCGCCGTCGGCTGCTGAGGGCGCTTTAAGGCTCCAGTGCGCTTTCCTGACCCAGATGCTGATCTGAAAGCGGAGAAGTTTCCACAACAAATGGCCAGCTCATTGGAACCCGGGCCGAACGGCGCCGCGTGCTGACGACACCTCGGGCACTCTTGCCTCGACCTCACTTCACACCCTCGGGGGGAAGCCAACGATGGAATGCCAGGGGGGAACGTGTTTAATGACGGTGGCAGTGAAGAGTCTCGCGGGGTGAGGATTAGCACGAGGCCGAATGTCGGTCTCCTCTTTGGGGTTCAGGCGAACATGTTGGCGCACGCCTGTCCTAGTTCTGTTCAGCGGTTCTGGTTAAGAGGTCGTCTGGGAGGTCAACCTTGCTCAGACACCTCCATCCTTCACTCAGACTGGGCCTGAAACCGGGCCTGCCTGCCTGCCTGCCAGCCAAGGTGGGAGTGCTGAGTGATGTCTGCAAGCCTTCCCAGCTAGTGAGCCCCAAGCCCTCTCACGCCCCATGCCCTCTCTAGCTCTCTGGGTGCGGTGATGGCCTGGATATCAATGGATGTGCTGTTAAGGGGAAGAGCAGAGTACTTCTGTCACAGAGGGACTACAAGGATGAGGGCTGGTAACCTAACAGAAGAACCCTAATCATGCTGAGCGTAGTCCCTATAGAGTGCTTTATTATATTCACACATTCTGAACATTCAGTATGCCATGTCTTGTGTTAATACAGCTAAATACTGAATAGAATACTGAATGTCCAGAAAGTACGTGACAGAAACCTGGTCCGCACCCAAGTTGCTAAGAAGACTTCCTTCAGAAAATGACGACCAAGTTAAACCTGGCCATAATAGGGTAAACACAAGAACAGCAGAAGTGAAACAACTGGACCAAAGTTCCTCAAGTGAATATCACTAAGGCCTCATTGTGGTAATCACGTTGGACAGCCCTGGAATTTTTGGACATCCTTTTATTTTAATGTGTCCATGGCAACACAGACTGCTGACACTAGAAAAAACTAAATAGAACACAAACCCAAGGGGGTTTCGTGGTGAGCGGAGCAGACACGTTTGTGTCATACCTCAGATACACCCTGACCAGCCGCTGTGCTGCAGAAATGAGACGTGCTCCACTTTACTCTGAAACCCTAACATGAGGGTTATTATTACTACTTATTATTATTTACACTTATAAAGTGCCTTTTTAAATTCCCAAGCATGCTTTACAACCAACGCTTTTAGATCCGGTAAATACACACTGGTCATGTACGTAGATTACATTCATACAAATCAAATGAAAGCCCATCACACGACACCCTCATGTTGACACTCGTGAAGTCTACCACAGAACACATCCTTAATATATGAAACTGCCTGAACAGGGACTTAAGAAAGTCACTTTAAATGATCATATGAGCAGTTCAAAGACAGAAGAAACGAACACAGGAAGACAGCTGTGGTTTCAGCAGTCAAAACACAGCACAGCGAACACAGGAGAGGAGCAAACAAGGCATTCATTACTCACAGTTTAGTTTAGTGAGTCGACCTCTGCCAACAGGTGTACTGAAAGAGTGAAGCTGAATGTTCTTAAACTGTAATCCTTTTGGCAAGGCATGAGGTCCTTAGTAGTAACGTCTGTTCATTCAAAAGTAACACAAACACCTGTGCTGAAACTCCTTTCTTTTTTTTTCTTTCTTTCTTTTTTTTTTTTTAATCATCAAGTGAAAACTATGTCACCCGACCGGCTTCGAGGCATCCAGGAACATCCAAAACGTCTGTGCCTTCACATGACACAGTTTCAGCAGATCAAAACCCACGAACGAGACATCAATCAAAGAGGAGAAGGCATTCCAGAAAACCTTCCAGAAAACTCTTGAGTGGGGATCCAAACAAAACAGAGACAAAACAAGTCAGAACTTCACTACCGCTGTGCGGGATCCTGAATGGGGGGGGGGACGGGACGGGACTGCCCCACGCTGAACTTCCCAGCCTTCCTCTCGTCCTGCCTGGATGTCCCAGCCTTTCTTGTGTTCTGAGTCACACAGTTCCTGTGAATTCAGCAGAGCTCGAGGACTACAGTGGTAACGTGCTAATTTCCTGCCTGGGCGTGTGTGCTCGTGGGCAGCGGCTGCATAGGGAACACATGGCTAAGTAACTGTTCAATCAGGAGTTCCGCATTCCATGCCACCCCCGACACCCCCCCCGACCTCGAGCAGGGGACGCACACCGAGAGGGTTTCCCACTTCAAGCACAGGGGCTGGCCTGACTTCTTTTTTGCCCTTGTAGGAAACCACTGTAAAGTGGAACTGAGCTGTTGTCCCTCAATGGACTTATTGTTATTCTAGTTGGCAACAGCAAAGCCAACATGCACATATTCAGTCTTTATATATGCATATATTTAACATTTCACCCACTTGATGGATTTGCACAAGATTACTAGATTTTATTACTTCAAATTCATATCAAAGACCACACAGCTAACTATGAAGATGTGTTTGTTATGCTAATCTGAGCACGAGTCTGATGAAGATGACGAGAAGTAATAAAGTTCAAACCTGCTGGAGTGTCTGAGCCTCCTCAGACATCTGCATTTAATAAAACAACACGCCTGTCATGACTGGCTGCAAGCTTTACGAGGTGTCATGTAACTACAAAAGAATCAAACGGCTATTGGTGTGACCATGAGACACTTCTCCTACACCCATGTTTCAGTCTCTCACATTCACTTGTGTTGTGACAAGACAACATACCATCGAGTAGACCCAACCGGCGTCTGCTACGTTGTAACAAATCAAACACAAATACAAAGTATTTGACAATGCAATACAATAATGTGTAATTCACATTCCACCCCACCCCCCACAAGTAATTTGAAGTGGTACATACCAACACCGTGCCAAGAACATATGATCCTTTACTAAGACAGATCCGGAAAGCAGGATATACCAGCACATGGCGATGCTATCGGGGCTGTAGAAGAGACACAGGACAAGATGCAAACTTGGCTTATGCTAAAACTGCTGGTTAGACATGCTATTCATTTTGCTGGAAAATAAATATGTCTCTCTAGTGGGCGTTAGGACTCGACTTTTCTGAAGCCCCCCATCTCTAAATGGATTTCTCGTGAGTTTCATGCCACGTACAGTGGACCCTTGTCAGTCTCAGTGAAAGAGAGCAAACCACTCAGCCCACTCTTCTGAATGAGGACTCTCTAAAAGCATGAGCAGCCGTAATTAGAAATTAGCACAGGCCTTGGCTAAGAGCAGCAGCAATAAACCAGCTGGTAACGGGCTGGGTGCTTCTTGCTCTAACTAAATGTATTATTAGTTTTATGGGAGCCTGAGGTGAACGTAATTAACTGCAGTGGCTGTTTTCTGGAGGGATCCTAATCATTTCAATATTTCTTTAAATACTCTTGAGGAGAGACCACATGAAATGTTTCTGATATCTCCGGGAAGAGAGACTGCTCCGAGTCTAACCGGACCTAGGACAGTCGTTCCTCGCTCACTTACACCTAGTACGTTTTTTATCAAATACCTCACATCATTCAAATTCAACAGGACCAATAAAACCAACAACGCGGTGCATTGTTATTAATCTTTCTGAGTAATGAACAGTGTGCTGCAGGCACAGAAGAGTTATTAATCTACCGCACTGGCCGGAAAACTCGTACATTATCGCACATTACTATTCTTTGACATTAATCCATTTGCTTGTGTGTGTGATTAATCTCCTGGCTACAGTTAGAAAGTTTGTTATGACAAATGCAATAATGGAGGTTGTTCTGCTAGGGTAAGCACTTCAGCGAGGCGACGGTTTGCATATCAGAGGCCTCGCTTTGCTTCCTGGTGTACTTACTAAAACAGGACGTGGTGAGCATCGCAGCGCTCGTACCTGGCTGTTCTGGACATGGACCTGAAAGCACAGCAATGTGGTGTTTGTAATCAGGGGCTGGTGAAGTGGCCCAAAAGCAACAGGTTAGCCACCGTTTCTGTGAGCGATAATGTGACGGACGACTACATGTGCGCAGCGTCTCTGAGCACTTCTCCCACTAACCAGAGGTGGTGCCGTTTTTTTTGCGGACAGGTCTCTTGATATATATTATATAAAATATGTTGCACTTTTGGTACACAAAGTACCAGTATGTAATTTTTTTATGAACATGTATGTACCACAATGCTGTTACTCCATTCCTTAATATACGACAGACATGTCATGGAACCTGTTCCACCAACTTAACTAAAGTTAATGTCGAACTGAATAAATCAACTTTTGAAGTAACGGCAGAAAATGTTTTAACAATATGTACATATTTTTGTACAGACAGTGAGTCAGTAATCTTGCAAGGCTACAGGTGCTTAACAGATGCTAGCTGTTGAATGAACACAGCATAAAGAGAGTGTAACACTCACCTGAGTTGATGGTCCCTGAGGTGAGACAGGACATCCATGTGGTAGAGGTGACAGTAAATGTTGTTCAGGTCCTGATCAAAGCACAGAAGCACCATGTGTAAGAAAAGACGCTTCAACACTGAAAGCTGTGTATGGTCATCGATTAAGTGCTTTGTAAAATAACACCAACACTTTAGGTCTGGATTACGGGATTAGTGTGGAAATATGTGTTCTAATTCGATTAAACATAGAACTAAGCATGCTGGGAAAGTACGTAGTGAAACGACACACTGGAAGGATTAATCTCAGAAAACTGAGTCTACTCTTCTAGTGGGCCTGTGCAAAGCAACAGCAGCTACTAAGAGGTGTGCTCTGTTTGTCAGGCATGTCCCAAACATTTCAAATTAAACTGACATCATCACAGCACTCACAAAACCTGCTCTGAAAGAGCACGCATCATGGGCAGCTGTTCAAACTTTAAGCGCAGAGGGACAAAAAATACATGGGACCATATGCTGGGGAAACACTGAGGGTTTATTGAGCCTGCAGGCAAGCTGCATTAACAGGGGACAGCATGCCTGATTTCCTCCAAGCATCAGCAATACACACACGCGCATGCGCATGAACACACACGGCCCTAATTTCTCTTAAGTATTGCCATGCATTCTAAAAACTTTATAGGTACGTTTTGGCTTTTAGTGACCACCCATATATAACCTACTCCACATATGAAGCCAATAAAAAACAGAAGTTAGAAGTTATATTAAAAAACAGTTATAAGTTGACAAAATAAAAATAGACACACAATGCTGAAGTTACCAGGGGAAATAGCACCTGATGCATTAGACAGTGGAGAGGGAGGTGGATGTGAATGTAAAACTGAGGCACATGAGAAACAACCCAAACCTGACTAAGGCTGACTAAAGACACCAATATTCTAACATCAGCTGAGCTGAAATCACATGGTGTTCAAAAGTGGGCAAATGCTTCTGATCTTTAAGCTTTAATACAGCCAACATGGAACAACAACATCAAATGAACAAGTTTTTATTTCTACACTGCAGCAAAATGATAACTATTCAACATTATTTGGATGCAGTTCCACTCGAATTTGCATTTGTTGCAAAAATTACATCTTTGTTTCCACAGTGACAGTAGCTAAGCGATGATGCCAAAGCCAGACCTTATTCAAAATGCACACTGGTGAGGACCACGCTGGTGAGGACCACTCCCTCCATGTTAGTCTAGAGTACAGACTCTTTAGGTCAGACACTATATTCTTCTCCATATGCTCTAGAGGTATTCTCTCTTCTGCGTTGCATGTTAAATATAATGAAAAAGTCACAATATTGTCATGTGAAAGATTAATTCACCTTTATTTCCTTTATAAAAGGACAAGCCATGAAGCCTCACTTTCGTCAAATGAAAGGATACGCAGTATATACTCAAAGATGGTGTGATAAGGTTATACCGCATCTCTGGTTTCCTCAGCACGACGGGCAGGTACAGTGATGCTGCCACCTTCTGGCACAAACTCCAGCTGTAAATCCGCCTACTGCAGTGAGAGATCTCACAGTACTGCGTTCACATAGACCGCAGAGGATTCTCACAGAATGGCCATTGTCCACGCTGGAACAGAACTGCTATTGAGATCACAGAATTGCTGAATAAATGGCTTTGAACTCCAAAACATTTTCAGAGTTGTAAACACAAGAGAAGAACTTTGTGTAAGCTTTGAAAAGAGAGACTTCTAAATTACACACGTAAGGCAGGCATGATTTTCACTTTAACTGTATAAGGAGTATCAAGTTCCAGGTCTAAAATAGACCAGATGGATGGGCAGCACATTTATTCTGACTCAGACCAGTGCCAGATGAGAAACTCATGATCTCTTCTGATATCTAGCAACAGTGAGACATACGAGACATCAAGGATCAACTGCGCTTGCAAATATCATCTTAAAAGTTCTTTGAGAGAGAGAGAGAGAGAGAGAGAGAGAGAGAAAGAGAGAGAGATGCAGAGCCTTACCATCTTAATAAAACTGAACTGAAACCTTGCATCCAGTGCCTACTTTTTAATCTTTTCATAAGGATATTTGGATTGCTTTGAATAGTCTTCAGTGTCCCGAGCTTAAAGGCCCATCTTACATCTCACTTCAGTGTTTTTCTGGTTCTCTCCCACTCTCTTGATTTAAGGCATCAGACTTTTTCAAGGCACTGATCCAGGACTGACACCAAAGGCACATTTGGATGAAGTATGAAATAATCAGTAGGGGGGAAAAAGCAGAGGGCATGAAAGACTAGTACAGCATGTCATGGAGAGTCGGGAGGGGGCCGGGCCATGAGAGCTGCCATTCCTGCACTAAAACTGCCAGACCAAATACGCTCAGGAAAATAAGAATCCCAGCGTTACC
Source organism: Brachyhypopomus gauderio (assembly GCF_052324685.1). Classification (NCBI taxonomy): domain Eukaryota; kingdom Metazoa; phylum Chordata; class Actinopteri; order Gymnotiformes; family Hypopomidae; genus Brachyhypopomus; species Brachyhypopomus gauderio. The sequence goes on from NC_135228.1 coordinate 9,485,816, forward strand.
ATGGCAACGAAGGAAAACGTTACGTAATCCCCATTTCATTTGCTGATCCTCAAGTCTTTTGATGAAAAAGTGTAATGAACACAGACACCGCTGGATGCAGTATGTAGAATCAGTGGTTAGATAAAGTTAACGCAATAATGTTTCATGTAGACAATTATATGAAACAGGAATGCTAAAGATTTAGAACATCAGTAGAAAACCTTCAATGTCTTGACCTTCATTTGGTTGTTAAAAAAAAATAGTTTAGTGAAAAGTTTACAAAAATATCCCCACAAACCAAATGTACTTCATCAACAAAAATCATGTTTTGTGTACAAGCTTGCAAGACTAATGCTGCCAAGCATATTCCCATCCACAAGCATTGTGTAAAAGTATTAAATCATCACAGACAAACCGCATTTAGACATGAGGGATTCAGTTGTTAATTAAAACAGACAAAAGCGTCAGAGAAAATTTATCCTTGCTGCTACTACTGCCGTTTTTAGCTTTGTTACATTTGCTGTGAGCAGATCTGGGAGTAACTGCACAACATTCCAGTTGGTAGGAATAAAGGTCCTGTACATGTTCCATACATTAAGACTTGTAGGTCCAGCAAGAAAATAACCCATTTGAACACCCAACATGTCTTGGCTGACTGGCTACATTTGGAGTAAAAAAAAAAAAACAATAAATCTGATTTTCTTTGCCAAACTATTCCTTTAACAGGCAGAGGCTTATTACAGAACTGGCCTATGACCCAAGTCTTCAACTCTGGAAGTCCAATCTAAAATGTCATCTCGTATTTTCCAAGAGCTGGTTGTTAATTTGTGTCATATAACAGCCTTCCACACCTTCTTTACGAGTCAGGCTTTCGAGTGGCCAATCAGTTACAATCAGAGCATGAGACTCATGCTCATAACAGTATAAGTACACTACAGTAACGTATGTACATGTAAATATGGTAAAAATAAAGGCAGATGTTCAGAGTTTTGACTGCCCAGCCCGCTGACCGAGAATGGCAGCAGCAGGAGCTGGGCAAGCTGCGAGCTGTTAGGGGTAACCTGGCCAGTTTCGTGCAGCAGCTGACCACCCGAGCGGGGTCTGGTAGCACCATGAGCCCCTCTACTTCCAGAAATCACTCAGGGGATCCGGAGCAATGTGAGGGGTTCGTGGTGCAATGAGAAATATACTTTGCATACCAGCCAGGCTTTCCAGATCCAGCTTGGGAGGCGTGTACGATCTTGTTGCTGACCAGAAGAGCCAGGTCCTGGGAAACCGCCTTATATTCCACCTCTTCGTCTCTCTTACAGAACTACTCGGTATTTGTCACGGAGTTCAAAGAGATATTCAACCATCCTCGTGAGGGGCGAGTCTGTGGCCAGTCGCTGCTGCGGGTTAAGCAAGGGTCGCATAGTGCCACAGAATACGCTATGGACTTTCATACTATGGCGGCAGGTACAGGGTGGAACGAGCTTGCCCTCATAGACGCCTTTATTCATGGACTCAGCGGTGAACTTCAAGCAGAACGGTCATGTAAGCACCACGAGCGGAGGTGAGCCCATGCAGATCGGCGGTGCCCATCCGCCTGGGCATGATGATAATCCCACTGAACCCACTGAGACGGATCAGAGCACTGGACGGCGGACTTGTGGGCTCTGGACTAGTTACACACCGCTCCCACTGCACACACCTCACTATTCTGCAGCACTCTGAGAACATCACATTCAACATCCTACCTAACATGCGCTATGCCATCACCCTGGGTCTTCCCTGGCTACCTATAATCCACACATCTCCTGGAACCGTCACCATATAGTGAGTTGGTCTCCTCTATGCGCAAAGCTGCACATCCTGTGGGCCGTGCCTCTCCAGTCCACCTCCGTGGAGAGGACCTGAGGTTGGGAAAAAGTGTGAGACATACTTTGTGAGACACATACAGAGTACAGTGACATGTTCAGCCCAGTCAAAGCCACACAGTTACCACTTCAAAGGCCCTGGGACTGTGCCATCATCCTCCGTGAGGGGGCTGTGCCCCCCAGGGGTAGAATCTTCCCATTGTCACAGGAGGAGGAGCAGGTCATAGAGCAGTACATCGAGGAGGCCCTAGCTCAGGGTTACCCTCAACCACGCCAGCCTCAGCTGTTCTTTTTTGTAAACATGGAGGATGACGGGCTGAGGCCTTGTGTAGATTATTGAGGGCTCTATTCCCTCTTAGTGAAGAACCCCTACCCCTAGCGTTAGAGGAGCTGAGGGAGGTGTGGTACTTCACCCAACTTGATCTACGCAGCGCCTACAACCTCATCCGCAAAGGGGATGAGTGGAAGTCGGCCTTCAGTACCACCACAAGTCTTTACGAATACCGTGTGCTGCCTTATGTGTTTCAGCCGTTCATTAATAAGGTCTTGAGGGCGTTTTAAGTAAATCGGTTGTCGCTTACATCTACAACATTTTGAGTTATTCCAAGACCCAGGACCAATTTGTTCATGATATATTTGCAGTCGTGAGGACCCTCTTGCGCTATCAGCTGTATTGCAAGCTCGAGAAGAGAGTTTCACCTCACTGAAGTAAACTTCCTAGGTTACATAATTAGGCAGGGCTCAATACGCATGCAACAATGCAAGGTGGAGGCAGTGATCGGATGGAAAAGACCCCAGCCGTTCGCCAACTCCTACCAGCATATCATCCTGTCACTTAGCACCCTGGCTTGGTCCCTCACAGACCTGCTACGTTGAGAAGCTCAACGCCACAGGTGTGGCGAAGAAGCCAAAAAAGCCTTTCAGTACCTGAAGGCAGCGTTCACATCCACTCCTATCTAACCCCACCGACCCTTTCTTTGTAGAAGTAGACGCCTCCGATGTGGGAGTAGGAGCCGTACTGTCCCAGCGGACGGAGAAGAGAGGACGCCTACAGCTGGTGGCCTACTATTCAAAATAGCTCCCACAAGCAGAGAGGAATTATGGGGTAGGTGACAGGGAGCTGCTGGCTATCAAGCTCCCACTCAAGGAGTGGAGACACTGGCTTGAGGGAGCGTTGCACTCCTTCATGGTGACCACTGACCATAAGAACCTCGGATACCTCCGTAAAATCAAGAGACTGAACTAGAAACTCGGTGATCACTCTTCTTCTCCCGGTTTTCGTTCACTGTAACGTGTAGACCGGAAGATAAGAACACGAGTGTGAACGCACTCTCTCGGCAATACGACCGTCTGGCTACTTCCACCTGCGAAGAGCCCTAGCTCCCTCCTCAGTGCTTCCTCGGAGCAGTGGACTGGAGACTGGACCGTGCAATCTGACATTAGAACCTGCATCCGCAGTGTCTGGAGAACAGGCTATATGTGCCGCGGGGAGACGAGGGGACACGCCCACCAACAACTGCAGAGATAAGGTCTGGGTGGCCACGAAGGATGGCCAGGTGGGACCACATAGCAAGCTGGGCACGAGGTATGCCGGTCCTTATACCGTGTGCATTAATTTGGTAACCTACAGGATCGGCATACCGGGGAGCAACCGTCTGCCTTCCACGTGTCCACACTGAAGCCCGTGACCAGGGGACCCTTCGGTGACAAGGAGGAGTCTGGGCCTCCCTTGCCTACTATGCTGGAAGACGGACCTGTGTATAAGGTAAGGATGCTGCTGGACTCACACCGGTGTGAGAAGAGCCTTCCATATCTGGTGGACTGAGAGGGGTAGGGCCCCAGATTCTGGACCTGATACTGACCTCCTCCTTCCACCGCAAGCACCCTGACTGACCAGCGCACCGACACCCCGCTCTAGGAGGAGGGTGGGGCCCTTGGTGGGGGGCCCTGTCATAGTAAGCAAGGCCAGCCCCACAGGGGAGCTGCCCACATTACCACACTCCACCTCCCGATCACTCTCACAGTTTAACTCACCCACTTATTCAACTATCACCTGCACCTGTTCCTAATCACCTTCAGTCCTCAATATAAGCCAACAGCAAGACAGTGCTGTGCATCCCTTGCGCTACTCGGAGTGAGCCTGCACATGACGTCTTACACTGCTACTAGTCCAACACCAAGTTTCTGTGACTTTTGCTCCTTATGCGTGTATTTCTGCCACACACTGTTAGTGTGCTGTGCTCCTTTGCTGCGCAATGGACAGTAAAGGAACCATGGTACCATTTACCACATCTGCTGCATCGGTCATCTAGAAACATAAAGGTCAGTTGACTGTATTGGCCAACTTGACTGAAAGCAGGCTCAAGCAATTTATAATGAAGTAATAAATGCAAATGATACTATTTGTGCATGACTTGTTCCAGGACGCCAGGAGGACAGACCTAGAAGACCTCAGAGCTGCCGTTAACAGAGAACATTAGTGATTATGATATATTAACAAATAAACACTTATTCAAGTTTAATACATTGCTGACAGATAACATTTGCAGTGAAAGTTGTCTACTAGAAATCTGTAAAATTAAGACACCTGATGTATGATACAAACTTTGAGAATTCTTCACCTAGATAAAAATGTTCTATGTGGGTCAGGGATCTGACTACTAACAAATTACAAAACAAATTCATTTCAGAGGGTACTTGAATGCTCTTCAGATTACATAACAAAAACATGACCCAACCTAAACAACCTCACCAAATACCTTCTTAGGCAAATTACTGTGGGGTCACCCATGAAATTGATGATGGAGGTTTTGTTTTTTGAATGTTGGTTAAATGTGGGCAGAGAAGGCCAGGTTACACCATCTCTATTATAAAGTTTGGTATTGGAAGCATCAAAGGGGTTGTTTTCAGTGGCAGTGGCTCTGATCAACTGGGTAAAGGTCCTGCTCTTTATCCTTTCAAAAATCTGCAACAAGACCTGGAAATTACTCTTTATCCTCTACAATCTTCAATATAGCGACCTTCAAAAATTTCAAAAATATTGCAATGCACCCCCCCCCCCCCCCGCTATTGTTTATTAGAGTGCAAAGTAATTCCACTGTGCCGACATGCCGATGTTCACTATGACTTGTTCACACTCATATCACAGCCTACACTTGACACCTGGAGGCAAACCTACACGTACCAGCCAAGAATTTGAGCACTGGATTTTGCTTCTTGATCAATTCTTGACAAACCAATGTTACACTGCTAGTACCAACAACATTAACATACTCAGTGTTGGTGCATTGCTGGTCATGAAATTGGTTCATTTTACTGAATAGTAAAGACATTCTAATACCCAAGTATACAACAACTCCTAGTACAAGAAAGGATAATTATAGAGGAGTGTCCAGCTTTAGCCTGACAAATTAAAAAAAAATTATCTTAGTTTAATAAGAAAAAGTCAGAATGAAAGCCCTTTAAACCATGTGCTTCATAATTTGACCCTAGCATTAGATACACTCCTACCCAGCAAACAGAAAAAAATTACATACTATTTAATACAGTAGTATTTAAGTATGTAGCCTAGTTTTTACAATGTTTTTCCAACTGGCAAGCAGATTAACTAAACCAACAAAAGTACTGAATGGACAAACAGCAAGGAGAAAGGGATGCTCAACACACAAATCTGTCCGGCTATTATACAAGGTAAAATGTTGTTGTGAAGGTTGTCATGAAAGTCAGCACAAGTAAGTTAAATCCGGTCACTTCAAATGGAATAATATGTTAATAATGGTAGAACAAGATTCCATTAGCCATTCAATACTGTATTTAGCTGTATGAAATGGTGCTACTTGCCTGACAACATTCTTCATTAACATGAAAATGGTCTTGGTATTTTCAAAATAATGCAGCTTTTCCAGTAGCAAACTCAAATTTAGGCTTCACCATTTTCTTTTTCATATAATCATTTAAAATGATTTATCTAAATAACAAAACATGCCACTAGTAAGTAAACCCATACTAACATTTTTTCTAAATTTAAACAGATTCCCTGGTAAAACTGAAACTGGCACCTGCATTTAGTTACATGATTAGTTTTATATTTCTAATACAATTTTTTTTAATATTATTTCTAGCTATGCATGCTATGTTCACTGCAAGCTTGTTGTTTGATTTGATTTCCTTACAAAGGAATTCCAGACCTTTACAAGGTCTTTCTTAAAAATACTTTCTTGAGACAAATGGGAAAATATGCTTTATCTTTCAAACTGATTTATAATCACATTACTATGACAAAAAAATATCCTTATTCCAAAACAACAGTGTAGTTATATGTGTGCTTAGGATATTATTATTACATACAAATAAATATTATAATCATATACAGAGGGGCTTATTCTTTACAGGCTAGTTTCCCAGACCAAGAGAACCTAGGCTGATGAAGACTTTCAGTGGTGAATCACACTCACGTCACAACTTAATCCAAGACTAGCCTAAATCCATGTACAAGAGACCTGACATTTTGTTCCTGTTTATGTTTATTCTACAGGGGGAAATCTGCAGTTAGGAAGATAAGCTCTGTACTTGTTTGGACTCCTCTTCTGCAGAATGATCTGGTCAGTCTTTGAGAAAGTTCCTTCTACTGGCAGTAATGTTCATTGGTTATTGCTTGTGCTGTAACCTGCAGTACTCAAAGTACTCACCGTCAGAGTAAAGCCAGCTAGCTAACTAAAACAGAAGGGCTCTTTGTATTTTATTTGTAGTTTTAATTTTACAAGCTTTTGAACTTTAACAATCTAACCATTACAAAGACCAAAACAAATTATTTGTTTTTCCCCAAGAGATGGATTATCATTTATATTGTTTATTATTATCTTGTCTAAAATTATCTATAATTGTTGTTTCATTGACTTCTAATGGCACATTGTATCAAATCAGACATCATTGTACCAAATCTGAAATGAACTTCATTACTAATTGAAATAGAGCATGAACACTGTTCAGCACATTTTTCTATGTATTTGCTTATTAGTGGCTTATACATTCAATTAGCTGCTACAGTTAATAATATAGCTAGGCTGCTTTTAAACATGAGTGGGTAACATCTTGGCGATCTGTAATTTCAAGGTGCACTGCCCATCAGTGGTCATAAAGCTGTGATACTAAACTGGATTATTAAAATTCTCCATGGGCCAGCCTTGTTATAAAAAACATGTATTACATGAAAGTTAATAACGTAACCATGTGTTTGCACTTTTTCTACACTAAATTCTGAATGGAGATTATAATCTCTTTGGTAAAAACCATAGAAATCCTCAAAAGTAGTCTCTCATAGATTTATTTCTATCACATTAAGAAAAGTGTACTCCTATCGCATTACATCCAAGAATGGCAGTTCTACAACACAATGTTTGCTTTCTTGCACATTCTATTCGTTACATCTATTTTTATTCTATTTAATAAATCATAATATCCACCTTCCAACTGTGATCAGTCTCCCTCTCTTTCCACATTTAAATCTAAACTTAAGACTCACCTCTTCTCTCTCACCCATGATCTCCCTGCTCCATAGTTTTCTTTGTACTGTTTTGTATACGTTTCTGTTTCCTTATGTATTGTAAGCGTCTTTGGGTTTCAGAAAAGCGCTATATAAGAATAAAGTATTATTATTATATAATATCTCACACATTTATTGTTATTCATGTCTTGGCATAAAAATATAATTCTAAATCCTACAATAAATCAAACATGTTAAGATAACTTGACATATTTTTTGAAAATATTCTTAAACCTTATGGCATCACATCAAATAATGTAAAAACCATTACTATTATGCCAACGGTGTATTATGACACTGCATGAATAGCTAGTCATCTTAATTAAATAATAACTTACACAACACATTAAAATACATCACTCAGCGCTCAAACACCGACATTAAAGTGAAAACCGCAGTCGTTGAAATGTCATAAGGACTCCATCTGTTAAAATTATAATCATATCAGGTGCCCAGCCTAAAGCACACAAACCAAGAGGCATTAGCTACCTCACAGTGGGCTTACATAGGGAAGGGTTTTCAGGAAGAAGGGATTTCAGAGGGAATGGATTTCAGGGAGAAGAGCTTTCAGGGAGAAGAGCTTTCAGGGAGAAGAGCTTTCAGAGGGAAGGGTAGGGATTTCAGAGAGCCTTTCGTCTTGCTCCTATTGAAAAAAAATGAAAGCATAAGCATAAGCAATCATTTATAGCTTTAACCTTTCAACGGTAACAGCAAAAGGCTAACTTTACCGAGATTATCCCGTGTTCATTCAGGCCAACCATGTAAACTGACAGTTTTAAGGACATCAAGTCACGCAAAATACTGCCAGGTAGCTCCAACTTGTGTCGCAAGTCCATAACGCATGCCAGAAACACCGGCGGCAATAATCGTTAGCACAGATAGGGACGTAAGCCGAGATAATGGACAACCCTATAGTAAAATGCGAATGACAATGTATGGACACAAGTATTAGTGGATTTATGGAACTGGTGTGTATCGAAGTCAAACGCGTGTATATATATATATATATATATATATATATATATATATATATATATATATGTGTGTGTGTGTGTGTGTGTGTGTGGCTGGTCCAAAACTGTCGAAGACCTAACTCGAAACCTGCTGACAAGACGTGTGATTTGGTGAAGCGCTAACTAGGTTAACTATCGAAGTGAATGTTATGAAAGCTTAAAACAGTCAAAACATGCGTATCGCCATTCTTTTACAACCTAGTTTTAAAAAAAGAAAGATGCTAGATACACAACTTTATAGCAGTAGTTAGGTTTAACCTGGCTGCAATGTAGAGCTATCAAAAAACATCGAGCTTGATGTCATCCCGGCCAGCTAACTAAATCATGTCGGGCGTTAGTGAAGCGCTCAAGGGGCCGAACCAGAGTTACACACCACCGCAGCACAACAGTTCACACATTTCGGTAGATAGTAAGCAAGCTTACTGAAGTTAGACGCATTAGTTACTAGTTTAAATCTAGGAACAGAGACGGGTTATCAGGTAGCTAGCTCGCTTTAGTAGCCCGCAGTTGGCTAACTTTACCTTACCTCTTCACTGCGCCGTGAAGGAACTTTCCGCAGTACTTGCTTGAGTGAAGGATCCATTGAGGGATTAATATTTCACCAGCTGACCTCCAAGAGAAAGATTATCGCTACGGAAATCCTCAGTCTCCGACACCCCTAAACCCCTGTCTGCCGGTTACATTGAAAACTGATTTTCTGTTAGCTAGCCAACTACAAGAAATCAGCACTACAAGACTCCTGTACAAAAAACTCTTTCTGAGAAAAATGTTCAGAAAGAAGTCAGACGAGTAAAAAAAAGTCCTTCGGTATAAAAACCCATCCTAGTTCCGTACGAAACAAGTTTTAAAAATGCGACTTTCTTGCAGCCGATACTTCCAAGCGTCTCCTCAACCTCAGGGCGTCTGACTGCAGCTGCGCTGCTGGTTGGGCTTGTACTGCAGATCTGTGAAGGGCCTCAACTGTGAAGTTCATGAGAACTTGTTGGGCGTACCTCGCTGAAGTCCTCGCTACTCCGTGTAGAGAGAGGACATGCCACAGCTAATACACAGTTCCAAACAAGGTCGCCTTTAAAACGATCAAGGAAACACTTTGTTTTACGTTTATCTGTATTCACATACTCATATCAAGCTTACTGGAAACGCAATGCATAGGCGTTCTTTTGTAAATGGGAGGTGATGTTTCACAATTTCTACCAAAGAAGCACTCACAAAGAGGAACAATACACGCGTGTAAATGTATAACATTGACATTTATTGCACAATATTCCCATAAAATTGGGAAAGAATAAAAAGGCTAAAGTCACAATGAAAGACGTTATGTACATATACACAGCGAAAAACTAAGCAATATATACAATTTACATGAACACATGCTGTACTAAGTCATGTATGAAGAAATAATTAAATATAAATACATATTCGAGAAGACAGTGCGTAAGGATCTTCTAACGAAATGAAACAAGTTGCACGTTTCTTGCAGAAGCATTTCATTTGCTATTTTAACCGGCAAAATAAACTCTGCAAAGCCTCTGCGTTTTCATGCCACATGTCCATTAAGACTCGGATGCACGCTTTACCCCAAGACCAAAAAGAACATTGAATAAATACATTTGTTCGTTACCTTTTTATAAAATCAATTCATTTTCAAAAGTTATTCCTCGTTATTTTTTTCAAATGACTGTCCAAGCATACCAAGATTGACATTCTTAAATGTACATTTCTGTTCCATCCCTGCCCCATGCATTTCAGCAGTAAACACAGTATGGTGGCCACAAAGCTCATTGTGTGAAGTTTCAGCATTTCTTCTTTAAAACTCATTTTTTGTTATACAAATATCCCTTTTAACATAGCACAGCATTGTTTTCTTGATCATAACCCACAAAATGAGAACAAATCAACTTTGCATTTTAATATTTCTTGTAGTAAGTTAAATTATTCTATGCAAATCAGACAATTGTTTTTTTTTATTTTTGTTTTGTTTTTTGTTTTTTTGAGGTAGTGCTGTGCCAGTAGGACAATAAAAATGAAAACAGTTGACAGGATCTCCATCCATTTCACTGCCTGTCAACAATTTGCAATGAGACACTGGGATTAGTAAGGTGTAAACAAATAGGACAATTACTTACACATAACTGGCATTAACATATGGTATATTCTTAAAAGAAAAAAAAAACAATATGACTGATTGCATCAGTAATCCATGTGACAGCTTGGTTTCCTATTGTATGCTTTAGATGGTGCACTGAAGTGAATTTTCACTTTTAAAAGCCACTTGCATTTCCTCTTTGGATTCCTCATCTTTCCAGGAGGAAAGGACTAAAACAAATGCTATCTGTATATAAAAATACAGTCAGCCATAGTGCCCGCAGTCTAGAAAACATTTTTAAAAATGCAGTCAGATTTTCCCTCATTGGTAGTTTATGGGTAATCCAACACTGTCTTTAGTGCACGCCCTGCTGCCACCTAGTGGTATGGAGTCTATCCAGGCACCTGCCAATTCCAAGTAAGTAGTTGGTAAGGACTAGCAAGCTCTGGCAGCCAATTCCCAAAGGGTCTCTGATGTTTCAGGATGCACCAACCATAGAACGGTCCAGGAGTCCTGCCAGTACATCCCCTGCCAGCGAAGAGCAAAGATATGTCCACATATCCTAAAGCAGGATCTGGGCCACGTACGGAGAGTGTGTGCTTGCGATAGCAGCCAAGAGGGGCAAGTCGCTGGATTCAATCCTGTGAACAGAGAGGACAAATAACTGAAATGAATGGGGAATGAAGTACTGCGTTCAGATGGCAAGACATTTAAAACTGCAAATGCCATACATGCGAAAGGACACACAGAAGCATAGCACATCCTTACCCGAGAACCATTCCCAGCTCCTTGACATGCACCCTGGTCTGTCCTTTCAGGTACTCTGCGAGCATCCTGCTCTTGAAGTAGAGCTCCTGGAGCCGGTCCTCTAGATGCATAATGCACTGTAAGCCATAGAGAGAGTAAAGGTAATGGTTATGTCTGTGACTGTCAAATGGGTCATCCAGAGGTCTTCGAGTATCAACAGTGAAGACACCACGCTGTGCACCAGTGGAAGTGAGGTGGTCGTTTCATTCAGCTGTAGCAGAATACCAGGTGTTGGCAGAAAAAAAGACATAGCCTTGCCTTTGGGAAGCATCAATGGCTGTTTAAAAAGAGAACTTGACCTAACAATGCCAACATAACGTTAGAATTGAAAGCTAGTGTTTGCCAATGAGAAAAAGTTCAACTAAAGCCCCGTACCACAGCCAACTGGAAAACAGAGGGTGCACTCACAAAGTTGGGGGAGACGTTGAGACGGTACAGCTGGTAGGTGGACTGAAGCAGGTTGGACACGAGGTGGGACACGAGCACCTCTTTGCCCAGCTTGTTCTCAGTGGCCCGTCTCTGACTGCTGGCCACCTGCACCGCCCACCGTTCTGTGTCCGCGATAATGCAGACGGCCTCTGCGATGGGCTCGTCCAGCACGGGGTGCTACGGGGTGAGCGGGGAAACGAGAGCTTGTCAGGTTTTACAAGACATTTCAAAACGAGCACAGAACTTGCACAAATCCAGACAAGAAGACTGGTGATTTGTGGCAGAAATCGGTAAAAACCTACTCTGAAGCCCCTCTAAATATAGTTTCCATGTACAAATTACCATATGGCCTAAAAGATGTCTGTTCATGCTCACCTGGACAGCATGAGCCAAGTCAGACACAAGGCGCTGCCTCAGTTTGTCGTCATTGGGGACTCCATGCAGAACAAAGTCAGGGACGTACGTGGGGCAGTATCCCCCAAACAACGATCTCCCAAAATTGGCAATGCTTGGTTTGGAGTAGTTCTCCACCAACTTTGCCCTGTCAAAAATAAATTCCTCCAAAATCACAATGCATAATTCTGTAGTTACACTAAAGACTTGTAGTTGGAAAGCATAACAGTTTCTAATTTGTGGTGAATATATATTATATACCTATAATTAATAAATAACTGATTCTACTTTTTCTTGTTGAATTGTTGAAAAATGCTTTACTATGAAAGAGAAGCAACCAATCACATAAGAAAAACTCCATAAACCCATTGATTCTTGAGATCAGTGGGAGGCTGGTCTCAAGACCTCCATCCTCTTACCCAGGGAATGGTACCTCCAGCTCATCCTGCCAGTCAGCTTGCTCTTCGCTGAAGAACTGTCCATCTGGCTCCTGCCTGGGGAGCTCCTGCCCCGTGTCCTCACTTTCGCTGTCTCCCAGAGCGCTGTCTGAGCTCTCGTTGCGCGGGATCTCGGAGTCGTTCAGCAGGGGTGTCTTCTTTTGGTCTCCCATTTCCATTTGTGTCGGTACGCTGAGTGAAATCTCGATGCCCCTGTCCTGCTCAGCAAATCGACACGCGATACAGCAGCCGGTATTTGCGCTGCACTTGCACCGCTGCGCCTCCCCACACTCGCAGGCTGGCTCGAGAGTCCTAGCCGCCGAGTCCCTCCGTGAGCCCTGCGCATCACGGCTAGACTCTTCCTCGCCACTCGTCGCCGTCTCAGACGGCGCGCAGGACACATCGTCGATAGTCCTCGTTTCTACAGGGTTTTCGTCACTAAAATACTCATCAAACAGGTCCATTGCCTCCACTTGGGCCCTGGGACTGAAACAAGGAATATTGTTAGAAATGCGGGCCAAAGGTTTGGCTTCCTTGCACTCATTGGTCTTGGTTTGGTCCATTGGGAGGGGCTTAGACGCCAGGGGCGTGGCCCCACTGCTGCTACACTGCTGCTGCTGCTGTTTCTCCATGAAGTGCATTTTGTGCTTCTTGATCGCCTCCTCCACTCTCCGCCGCCTGCTCTCCGTGTCAGACTCAGGGGACATGGAGTCACCGATGAGGAAGGTGACTTTAGAAGCAGGCTCCTCTTCCTCATCTAGCAGAAGAGACGTGGGCGCCTGGCTCTTGATTCCAGGCCACCGGAAGATCTTTATAGGCAAACCGCCGGCATCTTCATCAATGTCACGCTTTTCTGACTGGCTGTCCAGCAGAGGGCCGCTCTCCCTGGGTGAGGTGGAACCCACCTGCACCACGGTCTCCAGCCGTGCCTCCTGCCGCGGGCTTCCCACTTCCCGGCAGGTGGGGCCCTCGCCGACATCCTCCACCTGGCTGACTGCCGAGACCTGCCGCGTGCGCTGCTCGGCCAGCCACTCCTCGGAGGCCCCGGGGCCCGTGTCCGTGTAGGTGCTGCTCTGCAGGCTGTTGCCTTCAGAGGGGTAGTCCTCCTCAGACTGGGCACCCTGGGTCAAGTAGTCGTGGTTGGGCTTGTGCACGGTGACCAGGACGTAATCGGACTCCTCCACCTCGCCACGACGCAGGGACGTGGTGATGAGCGAGCCGGGCATGACGATGGCCTCGTCCTCGGCGCTCTCCAGCAGGTGGGTCTCCAGCAGTTCAGAGCAGCGGATGAAGTAGGTGAGCACATAGAGGATCCGCTGCACCAGCTCCTGACGCCGGCCCACCACCACCGTGCGAGAGAGCCGCACGGGCGAGCCGATCGCGCCGTACAGATCACCTATGGAAAGACAGTTGTCGTGTCATGCTGAAAAAGTGCAGGGAAAATACTGATTGTACAAAGCCTGGTGCATCTTCATGTTACATCTTTAATGTTATGAATTTCCTAAAAGGGTGCCAGTGAACTGTCAAAACCTCAAACCACACTCCTTTATCCTTATTTATTTATAGTGGTAATTTCCTGCAACCTGCCACTAGGTGGCGAGAGACATTCAGGCATTTGTACAAGTTCTCACTGACTTACCAAGCTGAGCCCAAAGAGGGTTGTAAGGATGTGTCTTAGCCAGCATGTCCACACTCGGAGAGGAATGCTTCTCCAGGAAGATCTTAATGGGGGGCTGGCCATTGGGCATTACTGTGGGCACCCAGGCCAAGTGGTTGGTGAGTATGGCTGTAAGAAGAGCTGGAAGGAACCTGGAAGAGAAATAACATAACAAAATCTAGATGATGGAAGAATTCCATTAAACGACCTGCTGCCTTGTTAAAATGTGTCAAACGTATTTGCTAGGTACCAAATTCTATTACTATGTTTTCTATAAAGATTTTTTTATACCAACTATACCCTCAGAAGTCAACAATTCTTCAAAAACACATCTGTAAGATAGTTTGATTCTTGTCCATGTGTAAGTCTGGCTTCGGGCGTTAGGTGATCTAGCATAGCTTCATACGGACACCCTCATACAGTTCAGCTACTCAACTGGTTCTTGGAGGTTTGCTCCATGAGCAAAGCAAGCTCACGCATGAAGTGGCCACAGAGTTGGTTCTTCTCGGGGGTGCCCGACATCATGGTCAGCCACACCGGCTCAGGAACACGCGGCATGGTGTACAGGTTGCAGATGGTTGTCCTGTGGAGACGCGCACGCGTACGCAAAAACGCAAACAGAAGAGGCCTTTGTGAGGGGTGGGAACAAAGAGAAGCCCAGTTCTGCAGGGCTGCCCCTGACTGGGGAAGACCTGCGGGGCAGAAACGACGTCTGGAAATTCCATGCCGCCCCTGTGACTGGGCGGCTGGCCAGAGCTTAGCACAGCAATCTGCAGTCAGAAAAAAAATATCCAAGGACTGAAGGTAGATTTGGTAAGGACTGCTTATTTAGTGCCAAACTGTTACGTCACAGTAAGAATCGATACAGAATATTAATTCTTTAACTATACGATAAAAGTAGTAGGCGCGGGAAACGGGAAAACCCTACATGGGATTTCTCGTTCGGAGTGTGTGAATTCAGTGGAGTCGGCTCACCAAACCCACACAGAAATACAAAGTGGTACCAGAGCTGGTTCGTATGACAGATTTGCTGCAAAGGAAAGAGAGTGAGGTATATGGTTACAAAGAGGGAAGAAAAAAAAAAAACTTTTCCATGACTTTCCAGTACTGATGATGGTTTGTAGTGGCCTATAAAAAGCTCTGGTCTCTTTCTGTTTCTGGACAGAGACTCATTTGGCTTGGCCACTGTACAAGTCCCTTCAGCTGTGAATGATCAAATGTTAAGGAGCTATTGGACTACAGTCAGTGTCATTTATTGAGAACTTTCTGCACTACGCACACTTTCACATAAACAAATGTGTTTGTTCAAATGTAAATAAAACACAAAACACTAGAAGAAGACTTTTTGGCTCGTAAAATTGGAAAATACGTAATTCCAGGTCTTGAACTATTAAGTTATTTTGACAATCATGACGAAGGCTGACTGGACAGTTTAGTGCTATGGCACATCTGTAAGTGTGTTTACATATATGTGTGTCCCCAAGTGCGTGTTCCCTGTGGTGACTCGTTGGGCAGGTGTGTGAATCAACAGCTTTGCGTATTGCGCTTTGAGCCCTGACTGAGAACACCAAGCCCGTGGCTGTGTGGTGAGCTGCCAAAGGTGAGAGGTTAAAGATATCTGTTTGTCTGCTTCTCCCTATGGCCTCCTGCATATTATTTACTATTCTGGTTGGGGCCATCACTGTCTGAGGGAGATCGGGTTGCCATGGCAGCTAGCCAGGAGGCATATGACTGTGGCTATGAGATGCCTTACAGGCAGAAAGGTGAAGGAGTCACCCCCCCCCCCAAACACACACACACACACACACACACACACACACACCGCAGGCTATAAAGGTTTGATGCCTTTAAATTAGCTGACAGCCTGGGCTTTAATAGATGAATGATGTGGCAGGTTACTAAATCATTGGTCCAGTGGTGAAGACTGATGAACATGCAGTATGTATTCAGAAGAACACGACAACCCCACCACCACCACCACACCCCCCTTCCTGCCACCTGTGCTAAGCTCAGCTGGCTCTTACGACTGTGCTACTCGAAGTTCAAAGGTCATTTATAGTAGCTAAGGAAGCTTTTCTGTCACTCTGCATAAAAGCATCTGCATAACATGAGATTTTAAATGATGATTCTATAAATGCCAATCTCATGACAGCCCGTGCGTATGTTTAGATCACACGAGGCAGGAGACTGCACTACACTCTTATCTACGCACTTGAGATTAAGGGGAAACTCAAACAGGACCACGAGTCCAGTGTGCAACTACATCCAGCTCTGATAACGGACCCCTTCTCCATTTACAAAACTGACAAACTGGCCCAGGTCAGCAGCTGCTTACTGAGTCTATTCCTGGGCAGAGGATCTGCTCCCTCTGATCAGCGGCCAGTCCACATCACATGAGTGGATTAAGTGTTTATTAAAACCTTGAGGGTGGGGGGGGGGGGGGGGGGGGGGGGGGGGGGTGTCCCAAACAACAAAAACACCTTGTGATCAGCCCCCACCAAACCTGACCTGCATGTTCATCAGAAATGAGGGAGGGTTAGAGTCTACCTGCTTCGTATTCTTATATTCCTGCCCTTTCTTATATTCCTGTCAGGTATGTCTGCTGTCAGAAAAGACGGGTTACTAGAAAAGCTATTTTGACCCTGCTACAAAAGGCATGTAACAATCCACGCACAGGTTTAAAAGAGAGATATAAAGATTGTTTGGTAGGGCCGCAGCCCAAACAAAGTTAGTTTGTTAGTTAGTTTGCTAGTTCTTCTAAAGTAATTAGGAAGTAATGCAATGCATGGAACAGAAAGCCTCTGTTCCCATGCACCTGAGACGATGATTCAAATAGACATGTTCACAAGGTTGTCCAGGCCACGCAGGCTGGCGATTCATGATCATCGGCCTTGCTTGCACCTTCCATATGCAGTCACCCAAAACCAGCACCAGTCAAGCAGCAGACACTGCATTTCTGCCTACTGCACTTGACATGACAGCAGTGTTGTCCTGACATACCACCACGGGCACAGCCTAACTGGTACGGCCAGTCCGAGTTTGGTCCTTTGTGTATTTTGCTAAGGATGCAATCTTCCAAAGCCTTTTAACCACAACTGAGAGAATTTCATTAAAATGTTTATATTTGTTAACATTTCATGGCATCCCCACTAAATCCTTTTCCTCCCAGTTAAACAAAAAGAAAAAAAGGATTTTTTTGATAATTGAGAATGTCTTAGTAAAGACTCTGGCTCTACCATGGTTCGTTCTAGAAACCCCTCCCACACTTACCACACTGCATCCTCCTCAGCCCTGGACAAACCGAAACCCTTGTACCCATGCAACGTTTTTGACTTGACCTACTTGTCTTTATCACCACACAAATACACACGCATTCCTTACACTAATTTCTGCACCAAAAGTACCTGAATTCATTCAGGCCGTCCACCATGCGACTGTGGGCCAGGACTCTCTGACTGACATCAGCCGATCTTCTGCTCATCTTCATTGCCTTGAGGAAGAAAAGCACCCTTAATCCCACTGTGACCACACATACACGTTTGCTAACTGTCCACCATCCTAGCAGCCTCATTGATTAATGTCTGTATACTAGGTAACACTAGGTAATGATATTGACTCCTGTTTAGTAGTAGTCTGACTCAATGGTGTCTTGAATTCTGGCCTATCCGCACTATTACCTAGGATGTATTCTGTGATCAGAAGCAAAGCACTTTGTAAGTCGCTCTGTACAAGAGCGTCTGCTAAATGCCGTAAATGTAAAATGTACGTAAATGTAAATGTATACTCCCGGTGTGTCTTGCTCGGGGCCCGACTAAACTGCGGGAATGTTGGGGGAACACTGAGAAGTTTCAAATGTCGTCCAGTAGGAGGGACCGTTTACTCTTTCACACCTCATGCACACACATCCACCTGCCCAGACACACCCAGCATGCTTGGAGAGGCGCAGTGCTAATACCTGTTCAATAGCACTTTTGAGCTTGTTCATGTGGCTCTCGAACAGGGGAAAGTGGGAGAAAAAGAAGTCCTGGAACTTGCTGCTCTCCTTCTCGTTGGGTGACAGGAGGAAGATGACACCAATGGCTATCTTCTTCTTCCTTGCCACACCCAGACTTGGCCCACTGTTCTCATCGGACATGTTGAAGCTTTCCTCCACAGACCTGAATCCCCGAAACACACACACAAAATCAGTACGCAGAACCCTCACCAGTCTCACAAAGCCTTGGTTCAAGCTGTAGATGTATCATGTCATTTTGCACTCACTGTCCCTTCTCATTATTATCATTGAGATTATCATTATCTCATATTTTAGGATGAGTGAGCAGGGTTGGCAAACATTAAGCAAGGAATCTAATCAGCAGAAGTGGTAATGTGCTAACATTCGTAGTCGAATGTTACTGTTTGGTTTCCAAGCAACAAAACTGAAGCAACTTCCTTCCCTCTGTTAGTAGAATTGGCCCTCAACAACAACAAATGTAGACTGTGGGTCTCTAGAGAGTTTGCAGAGGGAAACAAGGTACATGTAGACACGTGTCTCTGT
Source organism: Brachyhypopomus gauderio (assembly GCF_052324685.1). NCBI lineage: Eukaryota > Metazoa > Chordata > Actinopteri > Gymnotiformes > Hypopomidae > Brachyhypopomus > Brachyhypopomus gauderio. The sequence continues at coordinate 9,504,552 of NC_135228.1, forward strand.
TCATGCTGACTGTGTTTGTGTGTGTGTGTGTGTGTGTGTGTGTGTGTGTGTGTCCGCACCATCGTGGAAAGACTCCGTTCTCCAAGCTTGTGGTCTGGCTCCGTAACCAGCGCCGCTGATAGCTACTGGCACAGCTACTGGTGAGAGAAGAGCCGGGCGATGGGAACGGAGTGATGAGCAGACTGCTTAAGGACGCTGCAGGAAGACGTACAGGGGCAGTATGGGGGAGGGGGTTAGTGTAGAGTGGGGGGGAGGGCGGAGAGGGAGGAGTGAGTCAGTGAGTTCACTCATTGAGAACAGCGGAAACTCTCATAGCTCACGTCCGCCTGCATGAGCTCAACTCCCCACTGAATGGCTGACTGCACACCTCAGTTATTCAAAATGCACACACCATCTCTCCCCCAAGTTCTCTCTACATTTCTCCCTTTCTCTCACACACACTCCATTGCTTTCCTTCCCCTCCCTTGTTCCCTCCACACACACACACACACACACACACACACACACACACACACACACACACACACACACACACACACACACACACACACACACACAAACACACACACACACCATCTTTCTCCCTCCCTCTCCTATTTCCCCCTCCAGTCCTGACCCCCTCACCTCCACCCCACACACACACCCCATCTCCCCCCTTCCCTCCTTCACACACACACACACACACACACAGGCTTGTTATTAAGACCAGCTCTTCTATGACAGCAGGCCATTGACTCCAAAGGGGAAATAAAGTCTCCCCAAGGCACTTCTGCTAGTTCCCTTTAAGGTCAACATTCTTACGCTCATCTAAAGACAAACCACCAATTCACCCTCATTAAACAATAATAAAACGAGTCACAGTTTTATAGACGTGGGTTACTTTCGGATGGCACTTATACTTAATCATTAAGAAGTTGGCATTTTCATAGCACTGAAGAAGTACTAACATTTGTAAAATTAAATACAAAAATAATGGTTATCTTCAAGCTAATAATATGGTAAAACAAATGTAGTCTCTGATGAAACAGCTGTCACTTCAGAAATAACTCACCTACAGAAAATGTGTCTAACAGAACACACAGCAGCAATTACACTTTAGTCAGCATTATCTCGATTCCCTCTACTTTCCAGGTATTATTAACCACATTGCCATTTTTGTGCTGTTTGATTCCTCCAGACGTCAGACTGGGCAGGATTGCAGTTATGACCTGAAGCAGAACTGTCCAACTCTGAGGTTGAAGACCCTGAACCCTGAACCCTGAACCCTGAACCCCACAGGGCTGCAGACCTCCAACAGCGGGATGGCTCTGCTCCTGTCTGACCCACAGGGGGAAAAGGCCAAGATCTGGGCTCGGTGGGGGTGATGGGGTGGACCACTCACACGGGTGCCCAGGCCTGAATTAGCCCCGCCTTCTTACTAGGCCACCGCAGCAGTCCGTGGAACTTCTATATATAATACGTAATTGGCTGCATGTGATGTCGCATAGCATTCCACACAAAGTGGGATTCCTATCGTGCCCACTGTGCCAGGGCCTGCAACTTCTATCCCATAACTCCACCCACATTATTGAATTTTTTTTTCTCCAACATGTAAAGTGCCTCTGGTAATTAGGCTACCTCTCAGGCAGTACCTGCCTTACTGGCGTTGTGGCCAGCTGCCTGCCTGGCACGCTCTGCAGAGCCCACACTTCTCCTCTGCTGCTGCTCCAGCACACAGTCCCGCGTGCTCTGCATGTTCGGGATGTTACCATATAGTGTTTTCCATTTGCTTCTGGCTACCGATTTGCGACCCGAGACAGCAGATTAAATCCCTCCTTCAAATCCCCCCCCCCCCCCCCCCCCCCCCCCCCCCCCGAAATGTACGCAGCATGGATTCTTCATGAGGGCAGTGTTTTGTTACCCAAGTCATGAGGACGTGCTCTTTATTCACCTGGCCCTGATTCGTTTGTTTGCTCAGTAGGTGGCACAAGGTCCACTTAACACAAGTGGAAGGGTAAATAAGGAGGAGGTAGGGCCACATGAGCAGGGAAACTGGAGCGTGACCGTTACATGACAACTGAACAGGGGACTGGAGCGTGACCGTTACATTACGACTGAACAGGGGACTGGAGCGTGATCGTTACATTACGACTGAACAGGGGTCTGGAGCGTGATCGTTACATTACGACTGAACAGGGGACTGGAGCGTGGACCGTTACATTACGACTGAACAGGGGACTGGAGTGTGACCGTTACATTACGACTGAACAGGGGACTGGAGCGTGATCGTTACATTACGAACTGAACAGGGGACTGGAGCGTGATCGTTACATTACGACTGAACAGGGGACTGGAGCGTGATCGTTACATTATGACTGAACAGGGGACTGGAGCGTGATCGTTACAGTATGACTGAACAGGGGACTGGAGCGTGACCAGTGGGGAACCGTCAGGGCCCTCTACGCCCTCTCAGAGGGCCTAAAATATTCTTAAAGCATTATATATATATAATTATCCAATTTTATATTTATCTACTTACAGTTTGACATTCGACATCTAAACAATTACAAAAATATAAGCAAATAAAATATTCACCCGTGTCTATTCAATCTGTGTTGGAAGGTGAGGGGTTAAGTGGAAGCCTGTGAGCCTGTGTCTCCCCCTATCAGGACTGTGATGCCCGCTGTTCGTTTACAGAGGGCCTGGCAGTTATAATTCAGCGCAATACCAGTTTCAAATGACAGCAAAATTGACCAATCATATCTTCTCTCTTAGTGGGCGGGCTTAACTGTATGATAATTTCCGCCCGCTGTGGCGACGCTAGCTGTCGTTAGCGCCACCGCTAGCTAGTTTCGATTCATCCCTTTGACGTCCTCGTGCGCGTTGTTTACATATTCCGCTTGAACCTTATTTTGTTTGGAAACTTATTTTGCTTAAGACGTTAACTAGTACAGATATTATTGTTTATTGCGTTTTTAAAGCTGTACTGTCGTCTCAGTTTTTCTTTATTGCAGTTTATTAAGAAAGGAACAAAAAAATTTCGGGGGGGGGGGGGGTAGCGGGCCCAGGTTTAAAGGTCACGGTTCGCTACTGAGCGTGACCATTACATTACGACATAACAGCAGCATTGTTTATGTTCATTTTGGATCCTCCTCTAAGTGCAATTACTCCAGTGTTTGGCTTTGTTGTTTGTCAATTCAATTATTACAAACATGCGCACACTTACACACACACACACACACACACACACACACACACACACACACACACACACTGCGAACCTGATCGAGCGATGCCACTGTCCCGCTCATCGTACAGTCCTCGCCCTGGCATGTCCATGGGGTTACTGTGTCCTGTGAAGGGGAGGAAGGAACAGAGAGAATCCTCATGAGACAAAGGCGACAGCCAGCCACAGTACAGCACCACAGCACCACAGCACCCACCACCGCTGCCACGCCACCGCACCAGGTCGGCCGGCAGGTCTCGAGGGTACAGAGGCGCAACCCACCATGCTGGGGAACTAGAACTCCTCATCACGGACACCGTTTACGGCTCATGTCTCATGCCTGTGGTTTGACCCCAATATAAAGCAGAAGGTCAGGCATTGGGCACAGAACTCCTCGTGAAGCTGTTCAACGTTTCTTTTGGCCAATCGTACCTGCACGTTTTGTCTGTTAATCTACATGCTGCTGGCGTCTACTACGGTGTTCCAAAGGGAACCTACCTGCAGTCCAGCACGCGCAGAGAGAGGCCGGGTATAGGGCAAAAGCACCAGCAACTCTTTACTGCGTGGGAACTGCAAAGTTCTGAATCGGTCTTGTCGGATCGAGGGACAAGTATCAGATGGAGCCAGCGATACCTAAGGACAGTGTTATATAACTGCCTAGATTCTGACAGTGCTGTGTGGAGGCCATTTAAGCCTTTTGGCCATTCCATGATTGCATAACTGATGGGCAAGATGGCGTGACAGTCAGCCAAGGCTCAAGGAGGTCACAGGCAGGAAGGGCTATTTATAATCTATTTCTATCCCTACCTCTGTCATCAGTCCCCCAGATAAGGGCCACGCCGAGAGGGAGTGGGCGAGTGAGTGAGGAGCAGGAGCAGAATGAGGGGACCATGCGTGAGAAGAGAGCAGCAGAGGAAGAGAAGTACTAAAAAAAAACAAACAAAAACAAACAAACAACGAGCTAATGGAGGGAGCAGGTAAGCGTCCTAGTGGGGGGGTGGGGGGGGGTGGAGGACGTGTAAACGCAGCAGGAGGAAGTTGTGTGAGGGGACCGTGTGACCGGGGGCGGGGTGGTACTCCTGACCGCTCCTGGTGTGCGTGCGCAAGTCACAAGTAGCGGCCCGCATGCTGACCGCGCACACACACACACACACAAACACACACACGCGCATGCTGCCATGATCCGAAAAACACCCAAACACACAGCGCCAACCTGAAAAGAAAGAGGCGCTCTTGATGAGGCGGAGCGGGCCCTGTTCAGAGAAGGCCCGGCGAGGGCTGCAGAGCTGAGAGAAACCTGCACGGCGTCCGGAGACAGGAGGGAGGGAGGGAGAGAGGGAGGGAGGGAAGGAGGGAGGGGAGTAAAACGAGAGACACAGAACCAGGTTAGTCAAGCAAAAAGAGGGAGACACATGAGAATACATCCGAGGCAGTCAGAACAACAACATTAGCACGTTAGCGGTTCATTAAAAGGTGCAGAGCAATCCACACAGAAAATACAAAAAGTTGTTAGCGCAGGCAAGCTAATGAGCTTCCAGCGTCCTCCTGTCCTTCCAAATGAAGTGGACATGGAGACGGATATCACTACGCTGTAAGTTCTGTGGGCATGGCATGTGAAGTCCGCTCAAGACGCGCCGAACGTGACCAATGAAGAGATGAACACTCATGGAGCCCCGCCTCGGGGCTGCCAACGTTTCGGCGTGTGTTGAGCGCTACGTTTTATTTTGTAGAAAACAGCGATAAAGGGCGGAGATAAGTCTACATATACAAATGGAGCACATGAAGAGATCAGAACAAACACACTGACCATAAAATTAAACAAATAAGTAAGTCAATAAGTAAAAAAAAAAAAAAAAGAATAAGTAAAAACAAACATAATGAATAAACAAATTAAATAAATAATACAAATAAATATTTTCAAAGCAGAAACAGAAATTGCACACAAGATGCAAGCTCATGACCAGCTGTGCAGTAACCGTTGACTAGTAACACGCTAAGGAAACCGAGAGCACATTAAACACAAACGCTTGTAGTGCGGGCGCTGGAAGGCGGCGTGAGAGAACCACGGCTGAGCGGGCGGCTCGACGCCCTGATGCAGCTCCACGCCTTTTGCTTTCACCGACAGAAAGTACAGGCAAGCGAAATAACAGAGCCACACAAAATGTTCATTCGGGGAATACGAATATGGTTCATTCCAAACATAACGCTGGCGTCGTACGTTTCTCGCCCTGGGAGATGGAGAACAAGACTGTTCAAAAAGACCAAAGTCAGGCTGACGATCCAAGAGTCGACAGCGTTGTGTCAGTTGAGAAAGAGAAAGAACGTTTGTGTGTGTGTGTGTGTGTGTGTGTGTGTGTGTGTAGGAGGGATATGAGCTTGTCCAACAGTCATGAGATCTTGTTGTCCTAACGTGTGGTTAAGATTACCTATGTTCCCCAGGAAACCGTTGACCACAGTGTTCTGGTCTGGCCTGAGAGTGTTCGAGTCTTGGCTGATGAACTCCAAGCTGTCTTGCAGCCTGATGGACAGACATAAATCAGACGTGGAGCGAGCTGTGGATCGTAAGGGGTGGAGGGGTGATGGAGGAGGGGAGGAGCTTCGCGTGGTGCTCACGTGTTGAGGCTGCCGTAGACACTGCTGCCCGTCCTGGCTGTAAACACTTTGCTCAGCATTAGTTGTGGGGGGGATCTGCAGAGATGGGGGGGAGGAGGAGAGGAGATTATCGCTGACTGTTTGGCACCTGCAGGCAGCGTCCATCTGTCTGGTCAATGACAGAATGTGTGTGAGACCCGGCCTCAGTCCTCACGCCTCACCGGATCTGGTGGATCTTTAGCGTGGAGCCCTTGTAGCTCATGGCCACCGAGCCAAACATCATCTCCCCCAGCATGTTGGCGTCTGAAGAACAGCGTGAGGTGCCCTGAGAGAGAGAGAGAGAGAGAGAGAGAGAGAGAGAGAGAGAGAGAGAGAGAGAGAGAGAGAGAGATATGCAAGAAAGGGAACAGACAAAGAAGAAATAAGTATCACACAGCTATGTGTTCACGCGTGGCTCTAAGGATCTGTGTCAGTGCCGGGCCTGGGCAGTACGCGGCTGGCTCACCTGGTAACGGCTGGGCTCGCGGGGCTCGGAGGTGCACGACGAGCTGCTGTCCAGGGAGCTGGAGCTGCCCCCCGTGGGCCGCAACTGACAGCACTTCCCCAGCATCCGGGCTTGCGACTCAACACACACCTTCTGCACACACCATGAACATAGTGGGGTTAGCGGGGGTTGCCGTCAACCTGTGACCCCCATGTGGTACGGTGCGTCACAGGGAGCGAGTCGGCATTCGTCAGCAGGAACGAATAACAAAAACAAACAACTCTACCATGTGGAAACTTTCCACAGAACTCATAACTTGACAGTTCAGTTCAAAACAGAATGTGGATTTATAAACATTTATTGCAGCCTGATGCAAACACACTGCAGCCTGATGGCCACAATAAAGTAAACACCAAAAAAAAATGTTTCTTTTGTTTTATTTTCATGAATTAGTAAAATATTAAACAGGAAGAAAAAACTACCTAAAAGTTGATTTTTGTCTAAAATAAGTATCTATATTTGAATTTTTCAACAGGCTTAATAATGCATTCTTAATAAATATAAGCTTAGAGGCAGGGGGCCACGCAGGGGTGAGGACTCTTATCTGTAATCAGGCTGCCCTTATTTCTAGCCAGACCTTTTAAAGTCAGACGGCGTTACGTAAAAGGTCCAAAATAAAGCGATCGATGTGGAGTGCGAGTTAATAAGTACTGCAGGCAAAGTCACGGTGTGGCTCGCGCGATGTGGAATGCGTGCAGATCGACGCTCCTCTAATGGCTCACACCAAACAAGCGTTTCCTCGCGCCCTGACCATGCACAAAAAACCACCCGGGCATGTGAGCACAGGTCATATGACTTCCTCAACAACTCGTGAGCTGGAGCCGTTTACTTACTCACACGCCTCTCTCTCTCTCTCTCTCTCTCTCAACAAGAACCTCTGCCAGAAAGCGTCATGTGACTGTGGCTGGACTGAGACTCCGATCCCTCACAGATCCCTCCCTGCCTCACCCAAACACGTATGCCAGACACACTGGTTAGGATGTTTAGGGCAGCTCTACCTGGACACCACTCCTTCAGTGTGGAACCCAGAAATGTCCTACACAATCTTTAGTTTCATATACAAATATTGTGCTTGTTGTTACATCTCTTGTGAGTTTAATACAAATTCAACACTGATCAGTTTTGCCAAATACCCTAAGTACAAAGTGTATTGTGAAGTTATGCAATTTATGCATATGTAGCATTTCTTTCCACAGTTCAAACCGAGCTTAACTGTAAATGTAACCCAGTTCAGCACTGTTGAACTGCGTTTGTGTGGTCTGCTTGTCTGCGAGTGCTAGCTGCTCCCCTCAGTCGCCGTGACAGCTAATGACAAACGAGCTGAAGACATGAGGGAGGGAGGGTGCGACACCCGTCATGTGAGCGCTCAAGAATGCTGTGTAATAGTGTCAGCTGACGCTATTATTACTGGAGATAAGGTCTCCGGTTCAGACCGGTTCAGGACCTCTGCATGACGCGGTCATGCAGGATGGCTCAGCTCAGATGCTGCTGATGAAGAGAGAGAGAGAGAGAGAGAGAGAGAGAGACAGAGAGACAGACAGACAAAGAGAAAAATAGAGACAAAGAGAGAGAGAGGACTCACCGTGCCCGAGGCTTCCTCTGCACTCTTCTTCTTGATGCTGGAGTCGAAGAGGACATTTCGTCCGCGTCTCTCGCAGTCCTGGTAGACGATGAGACGGATCTGGCTGGGCTCCAGCTCGGGGGAGGGCCAGCTGTGGGGCAGACGCCAGCGTGAGGCCGACTGGAGCACTACGGGGCTCCCGTACCTTCAACACTCCACCCACCCTCCACCACCACCACCACCACCCAGGGGCAAAAATAAACGCACACAGTGACAGCTGCCTAATAAGCTTCCCTGAGCTGTCAGCTGGCTTGGCTGGGGACCGCTCATACCAGCACCAGGCCCCAAGGCACGGAGAGAGGAGAAGGGATTTAGTGCATCTGATGGGACATCTCTGGGACGGGGGGGGGCATGGAAGGAAACCGGGCACAGTTATTCACACTGTGACAGTGTCTATCGGGCGGGGGGGGGTGTTGGACCACCAGAGTCACAGGCGATTATTATTTCTGGGCCCCTGCGTCAGAGTGGTCGAGAAGGTGTCCCATGGTGGACATGGCTGTTTACTGCCACAGGCACCACTGCATTCCGCACGCCTTTGTCCAGACAGCTCCTCGGTCTGCTCTGGACACCGTCCAGGCGGCCCTAGTACGCCACGGGCTCGTAGCTCGTCTCGCCAACCTCCAGTCCTCAAACGTGAGGTTTAGCGAGACACGTTTCTTTGGAGCAGCAAAGGAAATACAGACTCGAGACTTTTCTCCAAAGCCGGGCCGAGAGAGATGGCTCCGCCCACAGCTGCACTGAAACAGTCCACAGCAGCAACAGCCTGTGGGGAATTCAGCATTTCTAAACCAAGTCAAGAATAACCTTTCACCATCAAACAGCAGGCAGCTCAACACACCAGACCAGAACAGTATTCACTGTATACATACAGAGCAGAGAATTCGTGGCATATACACAGATCTGCAGGTTCAATACATAGGCTATGGCTTTACAAAAAACCTGCGTGAAAAAAGTTAAACAATGAAATAATGCAATTGAAAACATTCCCAAATGAAATAACAACCTGAAGCAGAAGAGTTTCTTAACTAAAAGCACTGGCTTGTTCTGCCTATAGACGTTTGTTCTGAAATGTCACTTGTCATGTGACAGATGATTCATTCAAAAGCATTCAATTCATCCAATTCACTCAGATTCATTCAGACTTCTAGTCAAAGCAACACTGCAACCAATGACTCTAAAGACCAGAGCACACAGAGCTTCAAAATGCTGTTCCAGAAATGAAGAAGTGAGAAGACCAGCACTAAAAGGAAAATTCAGGTAATAAAGAACAGAGCAGTTTAGTCTGGAACCCAGTCAGGTAACTGGGAGGATTCAATACGCCATATAATAACTGAAAATAACTATTAAATAAACAGATTCTATATTTGAGCTAGATCACAATCCAACTGTTGATTTGAGTAACTGTTTATCATGTTAAAATGTACACTCTCTCCCTAAACTTCATTCAGAATTTAAATCTCCAGTGTTCCACATCATTAACAGTATAACAGAGAACTAATCCACAAACTACGGCCCTTTACCAATTCAACATTAAGCAAGACAGCCATGATTCTACACAACTCACAAACCAAAAACAACACACTTTGATTCACCACACAATTCACACCACCCCATTCCATATGACCCAGATCTCTCAGCCAGTCACCAGCATCTTCACCGACGACAGTCACCACAGCACCAGCTCAAATGAATCAATCCGAGCCCGAACGGGCGGAGGACAGAATCAGGGGTGAGACGGCGGGGGGTTTTCGAGCGTGGCTGGGTACCTGGGCATCATCGTGGATCTGCCAGCGTCTCCTCTCGCACGCCCTCCCAGCCCTGCGCGAGCGCCCTCTCTCGCTACCTCTCCCTCGCCGTGACGAGAGTCGCTAAGAATAGCGCTCGACTGAATTCACAAAACAACATGAGACCGTCAGGTGACGTGCGGGCCGGGCAAGGCCCCGGGACAGAGGCATCTCGACGAGGACCGGCGCGCGGACGCAACCCAGCTTGCCGCGAAACTGAAGAAAGTGAGAGCCGGGGGGCTGACTACTTTAGAAGGGGCTAATCCCCCCCCTCCGCCTCAGGCTCTGACCTCAAACAGCACAACAGCCCCGCCCTCGCTCTCCCCTAATGTAGAGACCCTGGATTTCATGACTTAATTGGGGGGGGGGGGGGGGGGGGGGTCTATAGAATTTGTAGTGGTCGGGGGGGGGGGGGGGGGGGGGGGGGGGGGGGGGCGTGTTACATGAAGACGCTGTTCCAGCGGTGTGCCTGCTGCCCGCTAGCCGGGGTCATTCTGAAATGCCTGTGGTGGCTTTTCTTTCCAGTCTGGCATTCTCGCGGGCAGAAACGCTCCTCGATGAAAATAAGACCTCACTGAGCTGCTTGGAGCAATCAGCCCCATCGCACTTTCGCAGGGGTTGAAAGCAGACGCCTGTTGGCACCTCCTTCACCTGCTCCACCAAACACATGTGCATGTACACAAGTTCTCTTATCTCTCCCAAGAGGCCTAGTTTATGCCTATACCGTGCTTGCTGCAAAACCATATACTAAGATACAGGCCTAACACTTTCAGGAACGTGATTTGGCAGACTCAGGCTGGTATTTCTATTTTAGACCTGGGGTTCTGCAGGGGCTGCATTATGACTCTACATTGCCAATTCCAATCCAATTCAACAACATTTCATCAGAGTTGGGAAAATGTGCACAACCACCTTTGCGTAATACAAACGAAATGTTAACCAGAAAAGGTGGTGGGTTAAATGTTAGCTAATTACGCCTCCGTCAATAATCACTGACTACGTGTGAACAGGTAAAAGGTGCGTTCTCAGTGGGAAGCAATGGTAGAGATGAGGCACAGAAAGGTCGTGCAAAAAGTCAGTTTGTACTCAAACACACATTTCATGTAAAATAAATCCCCCCAAAAAGCATTCAGTCCAAGGTAAATTAAATAATGAGGTAGTCACATTTTATTTTGCTAGGACAAGAAAAACTCAGTGAAAGCTTTTCATAGCCATTTGCTGATGCTCAAAAGCTTTCCATTTTCCTTGAAGAGACCCCTCCCAGATGCCTTACAGAAACCCTGCTTTAAGTGAGGACTGAGGCATTCCACACTCACATGATCCACTAGTGGCAGATGAAGTCACACGGAGACATTTCAGGATTGGCCAAGCTTCTCAAACCAAACCAACCAGTTCTTAATCACAAGAATCCTCAGTCATCTCAGGGTCGCATGACACATTTTTGCTTGCAACATCCATCGCGATTTAGATGCTGTCGTGGACCATGAAGGTGTCCCGGCTTTGTCTGTCCGTTCTGGTGCTTGACCAGTAAATTTAGACTAGATGTATTTGTTGTTCATTTAGAGTACAGTTCATTCCAGAAAAAATACAGTTGAACAGTCATAATAAAAATATGACATGCTTATATTACATATTTGTATATAAACAAAATGAACAAAAATACATTTTTTAAAAGTTGGGAATGTTTTGGTGTTCATGATGAAGGAAACCTACAATCAAACCTGAGCAATGCAAGACAGCAAAATAAGAAACTATTTAATCTACAGCTGTCCCTGTAAACATGAGATAAGGCCCAAGACTCACATGTACCCTGAAGAGCATGACTGCGGGACTGCATGAAAAGATCCCGCATTTGTCATCATTCCAAATCAGCAGCAAACGCGTATCCTCGCTGACTAAACCACCACCGTCAACACAAGCTGTAGTCTAATCATGAAAATCACGTCTCAATATCTTTTCGATTTTCACACGGTATCTCCAACAGGAAAACGGACGTTTGGTGCAACACAACACACATGAAGGCTGAACCGGAGTCGATAACCCTTTACGCTACATCTATGCTACTTCTTTACACTGCACTTCTCAGAAGTCTTGGGACAGCTTTAAATAGCGCTGCGTGGAGCGTGACTGGAAGCAGCATTAGCAGACGGTGGCTGCCTCCTGGAATCAGAGCTGAGGACCCCACATATCCGCACCTCTCACCTCCACCCTGCGGCCCAGGTAACCCGCACAGCAGCTGCGGTCAGGACTCCTGCCTCTTCGCTTTCAAGGTGGGAGTTTGTTTAGGTTTCACATGAGCGATGACAGCCTGATGGATGCGTCTTCGCGCTCTGTGGGAACTGGTGTAATGAAGCCAGCTTGCATTATGGAAGGAAGCTTCTCCAACATGGTGAGGTGAATTACACAGCCAGCAGTTCAGTTTGCACACTGTGTGTTAAGACTTTGGTTACAGCATGTTAGAGTTTTCCCTGGTAGACCTTTCAAAATGATATACAAATGAGGAAGTTGTGAAAGTGCTATATTCAGTGAGGACACCCCCCCCCCCCCCACTCCCCATCACTGAAGACATACATTTTGTATTAACCTGTGTTTGCCAGCAGTAAACCAACGACCTTAAACTGGGTCAACTGGTTTCAAATGCAAATTCATCGCAACTAGATGGCACTAGTCTGGCACTGCGTATGCCCAGAAGAGATGCACACCCCGAGGCTTGAACAGTGTCCAAGGTAAGGGCAGCCAGGCACACAAAAGCCCGGTGCGGTGCAGAGCGATGTGCGGTATGCCATCCCACCACCGGCCAATGAAACGTGAGCAGCACTTTGGGTTTTTCTTATGGTTAGGTCACCGATTTAGCTGCCCTCACTGGTTTCCACCAGCACAGTGCCACCGTAGTCCTGATGAACAACGTGTTTCCCATGCAGACTACCCTAACAAGGGCATCCTCAGCCGTCATCATTTAGATCCATTTTAGCCATTTCATTGGTTGCGAGAGCACATAAAAAGGTAGCGCCTCCACAGTCAAGAACTGTTACATAAGTGCATAAACTTCATTGAAGCAATCCTACCTTAAAACAGTGACCGATATCAGGTGAACACAAAGCACAGTTAAGGCATGGATGGTGTCAAATGTATAAAGGTAAACAAACAAAGGACACATGACAGTGATGTTAGGCCTATACTGGCTCTCTGGCCTGAATTCTCTTATAAATATAAGTCGAAACTACTCAGTACAATATAGTCCATCTGTCCTGCCTAGACATAGCAAAGGACCCATACACCATTTGAAGTGTGCATGCCAAAAAAGGATGGATGAAAACAAGGTCTAGCACAGTCTAGCCAGTTAATGAGCTATGTGGTAGTAACGCAAGCATGATCCTAAGTCATGTGTGTAAACTAAGTCAAGCGCACAAGGCTCAACTCATTAGTATATGACCACGATTGGTAACCATGTTAAATGGGCACCACTGGTCTGGTCCTTGACATCTGGATAGATACAAATAGTGTAAAATTCAACTGAGACAGTAACCCAAGCAAATATAGTATATTTTACAGTTTTCCAAATGCAATAACATGAGTGATGTCCAAGGAAACGCACTACACCAACACAGATTTCTATACTAACTTCTTTGTGAGTATAGAATGTCAAACTTAGAAGATAGAACACCGCTAACAAAAAAACAAACATGCACAATTTATACACAGATTCAGTACACTGAATAAGCAAAGTAATGTTAAAATGTATTCACAAACCTATACCAACATCCAAACCAGTAGATATAATTCAGGAACAGAAAGAGAGAAGATTTCACTGCAACAGTAGTTCATACTGATGTAGTATGAAGCCACGTGATAAGAAGATATTTATCATTAACGCTTTTAAACCCTTAAAGTCATAATTATAATATTGGATTATAAAAATTGCCTTTTTAATGTCTGAGGTAAATAAGTAAAAATCTTGAACACTAACAGAAGTAAGCGTGTAGTAAATAGATCCGCTAATGTTGTGGTTTTAGTGAATACCAAAAATCAGGAATTAAATAAATAAATAATCAAACAATTCAAGAATTACCTGTAATATATACAACCTAGGCAAAAGCAAATTCTGGTATTTCAGGCCAAGAAAGTATGCACGATGTATTGGGCTACTTGAACCTACGGAACGCTGGTATTATCTTTATCTAAACCAAATCGGTAATGATTTTTATTAATTTAAACTAAAACCACAGTACTGCAACAGTTCCGCCAAGCCAACCAAGGTATCGCCTGCTGGGTTCAAGATCGGTACCGTTCACCAAACGACCACACCGTCGGAACCGCATCTCAGACGGCGTGATCCGGTGTTGTCTCACGTCCTTTACGGTTTAATTGACGTTAATATTGATTTAAACCCCCCATCGCTTGTGTATCCGTAAACACGCACTGACGCCGTGTCTACACATCATGGTAGATATCTCACAACATGCTCACCACGTTATAGGTTACGAACCAAAACACAACGTGCTACCACGCCAGCTTGCCATATTGGCTACTCAAGTGACGCAAACGAGTCTTTGCACTAAAAACGTACATAAATAACCAGCGCGTTCGGGTCCGTGTGCGAGCGGGCCGACTACAGCGACACTTACCTCAGCGTGTGGTCGTCCTTGTTACATTTTGGTAACGACGAAAAAGCCCCTCTTTTATTAAAAAGTTTGTGAAACAGCGTGGGAGGCATTTTTTGGACCCACCGTCTCGATATAAAATCCCTTTTCTGCTCAACTCCCGAAACACAGTCTAGTCTCTGAAACTGACTCCATTTGCGGCCTAGTCATATGACGGGCGTTAGTCACAAGAGCTGCTCAGAAACGCCACCATGCGCTGCTCTACGGACCCATTGGCTGCTATTTTCGTCCAAGGCACCACGTGGTGGACATATCTGCTGTGTTGATGTTTTGGGGTTAAACTTCATTTCACAGAGTTATGCTAGTAAAGCTGCAGATCACTTTAAAAGAAAAATAATCCCCCCCCCCCCCCAAGCCAGGCATGTAAACCGAACACGTCCTCCGTTTGACGTGAAGACGTTCAAAGAAATCCATGCAGTGCTCGACATGTTTATTTAGATTGATGAGAACACGCAAAACTCACAATATACAAACCAAATATTTATTTTTTACCAAAATAAGGCCTGTCTAAGAATCAATAAGAATGCAATACATTTTTCAAAGACAGATGCAAAACGAAATTTAAAATCTTCATCATGAACAAAACAAAAACCACGGAACAGTGCATCAGCATTACAAAGGCAAATCATTATAATCTTTACAGCCAAGTAATCTTATCATGTAATAATAGATAAGCCATTCAACAGATTACTTTGTCAAGACAAAATATAGCCTTTGACTCATTTAATGTCGAATCCAACTCTTTTCTTGTGCTGAAACTGTAAAACAAATAACACAACTCTAATTAAATACATTTAATTAAAATAATTTCATATTTGCATCTTTAGGACTACATAAGTGACCAACAATTACTGGGCTGCCAGCTTGCATCAGCCGATTAATTTAACCTTCACTGGACATGTTGTATTTATGAATTCCTTTTTTTTCTTTTCCCATATGTGCCCCAATTTCATTACAAGTCAACAGATGCACTGTCCAGGTTATAGTCTTTTAGAAGGAAGACCTGGCCAAAGTTCTGGCATCTTTTTTTTTGCCTGTTTAATTCAGCATGGTCATTGTTCATCCTAAATCTTGTTTTGATTTCCAATAACAGTCTAATTAACTGTTAGTAAAATAAACCAAAGGATTTAGGTGGATGAAGGATGTGTTATGGTTGCATATTTCTGTAGACAAGGTCGCCCTCTGGTGGCTGATGTGGACAATTATTTGCAGGAAGTCAGGTCGCAATTTACATCCAGAAAATTTAGGACTGGTCAGTTTTCTGCCTCCATTTCTGACTCACGTGTCCTCCGTAACTGGCAAGTCTGTAAAGGTAATCTAGAGGGAGTTTTAACACAACAAAAGATGTACAACCTGAAACGTACTACAGCAAATCAATTCTTTCTACATGTAGGCCTACAACACATGATAGGTTTCTCCAAATACATTGCTGAAAGGCCACAATACTGCAGTTCAGAATAATTTTTGTTTTACATACCTGAACCAACTAACAGATATGCTAGAAATAGAACAGCAAATAGGACTCTTCACTGCAGCACTGTGGCCATTCAGGCTGGAATCAGACGGCTGTCCCACACAGCAAGAGAGACCCGTTTACCAGCTTAGCGGGGAACTGAAAGGTGAATGTCCGTTTCAGTCTTTGGAAGAATGCTTCTTTGTCACTTTCGTCGGCAAAGTCGAAAAATCTCGCTGGCTCGGAGGGAGGCTCCAGGGGGATGAGCTCCTTCCTCACCCGACTCACCGTGTTGCCCCTCAGTTTACACACGTGACGCTTCCGGAAAAGAAACGTGCATTTCTTAATTTTGCTTAAGAGTAACTTGAGCATCGTTAATGGAGCTCAACTGTACCTTGCACCAGATGTGGACATTCCAGGTTCAGAAAGTAAAAGTCCTCACCAGGATTTTGCTCAAGCTTGCTGGATTTTTTAATTAGTGCAATCCAGGTAAAATTAGTGGAATCAACACAATCCAGGAAGCCCGAGCAAAATCCTGGTGAGGACTTTTACTTTCTGAACCTGGAATTGACACCTCTGCCTTGCACTACCCTGAAACCAAAGGCCTTGCCTGTGATATACAAGGACTGGAAGATTGCAACACGGCATTCTGCTGGATGGAAGCCACAGAGAGGCCCCAGTAGAAATAATTCTTAATAACTGTCCTAAGGACCTCAAGCACTGCATGTAGTTTCTGGCCCAAGACACACCAAACGTGATCCATCAGATAATTATAAAGTCCTTCACATGCCAAGTTAGGTGAGGCACAGATGGGAAAGGGGAGGCAAAAAAAAAAAAATAAGACATGCAGTGCTTGGAATCCCCGAGAGCAGGAATGACATTGGCATGGCCTTTTCTACAGACCCATTTAACAACCACTTGATGAAGCTTCAAAAAAAAAAACTTAATTACCTTTTTTTTCACAGCTGGAGGAAGCAGCGGTGTTCTAAGAGTTACTGGACAAGTTTCTTCAAACACAACTGGCTTGATCTCCCTTTCTGCAAGCACAAATTTACCATCACTACAGACATCCTGTGTCATCGCCCTTTTACAGTAGCATGCATATACTGAGACAATTGGGAAGGAAAAAACCTGGGGTATTTTTTGAGGATCCCAAAGTGTTTGATGGCCCAGCCAAAGGTGAAAATCTAAGAACAAGGAAGAAAAACAAAAAAATCAGATATGAACACAAATTCAGTACTGTAACCGTCACAGCCTTCAAATGTCAGCTGTTCTACATGTCTATCACAGTCAGGCGTTACCAAGAACGCAAACGATGTTGTTCTTGCTGGGAGGGAAGAATGTAAAGACTCTTCACTACTGACAGCCAAACAGGAAAGTGCATGGTTTTGTGTCACCAAGCCGAAAGTTGAACAGCACACCGATACACCAGGGAATGCAGCAGGACTAGTGGGTTGCTAAGAGTTTTGAAGCAAGCATAACATACTTTGATGGACATCACCATCCCACGCTTATGGGAAAAGTGGGGAAAGATCAAATGAAAATAAAAACAGACTTATTATATACATACAGTCAATGGCCTTAATCGTTAGCGTTAGAAACATGGCTTTCTGATTTTGGTCCATGTTGACATGACTCGGTCATATGACTGCTGCAGACGTGTCCGCTGCTCATACCACCAATCCTCCATCCTACCGCATTCCAAAGAAGAGCTATTGGATTCAGACCTGGTGCATGGCACACGGAAGTCAATGTCACGCAACCCGTTTTGAGATGTCAGTCTTAAGATGGAAAAATTGCAGTCATAAAAAGCTGCACAGGGTTAGCAACAATATTAACATAGGTAACAATATTAGGGGGTGTATTAGGTGGCGTGTACTATAAATATTAAGGACTGTACACAACCACAGACATACTGAGGCAAAGGGACATTGGGTCTATGGATTCATACCAAATTATGATCCTCAAATTATAATACCCAGCCTCCTTAGACCAGGTAACGCTTTCATCCGCAGCCCTCCCGTTCTGGAGAGCCTGTCTACTCTAACTTGGCAAGAAGCAAAATCAAGCATTAGGTAAAGCTGTAAAACCACACATGACCTAATTACCCAACAGGTGACACAGGTTGAGGTGGCGACAGTGAAAATGACTCCTCTGTAGCTAGTCTGTCCGTTACAGGTGACAGCTCTGTAACGACAACAGGAACACTGGTAAACACAAGCAAATCATAAGGCATGTATGGTGGCAACGAATCCCAAAATAATCCCAAATTAGAAATGCACTACAAAATCATAAAACATATCCATTGACGACTCATGCAAAACATTTTTCAAACACGAGACAACTGTATCTCATTATTTGCCTGTGACTTAACTGGCCAGTTTTCTACTTGAACCAGTTCCATAAACTCAAACGTTGAGTCTAATATGATCACTTATTTTCATGTCCTCATTGGGTTTTGGAAGGATCTGCAGCATTTCTGATAATGCATGTGTTAATTTTTTTTCTTTCAGTTTTTGTGTGGATGACTTTGTATCACATTTAAAAAAATTAAAAAGCTGAAAGCTTCATCAGATCAGAAATAAGATTTGCAATTTTGCAGCAAATGCATTTTTGGTTCACTCAGCAACTTTAGTCATGTACATCATTACTTTAAAAACACAGGTAACCTCCAAAGCATCCCTACAGTCTGCAGAAACATTCCCTTTGTAAAAATAAAGCATTGCTCAGCATAACAGAAATACCAAGAATGGAGGAGAGGTTTGGAGATCTTTGCTTGGCTATATCCACAGCATGGCTGAGATCGAGAAGAGTAGAGTTCTTGATATGGGACTGGAGTGTTTCTTCATCGCTGATCCAACCTGTGCCCTCTTCTCAGAAAGAAGGAAGGACAATTTGTTTGATCATCTAGGCTGCAGTCAAACCAGGCTTCAGAAATGTCTTAAATTGTGTTTTTAATAGTTGAAAAATTCTATCCACGACAGCAAGACTATCAACAGCAAATGTATACCATTAGTTTCTGCTTTGCGTAGTGTCTCAATGGAGGGAAGTGTCTCCTCTGACTCAGAGTCTAAATCCAGACATTCCATTAAGAAGCTGGAAACACCAGAAGGTAGAATCATACCTGAATTGTAACAGGAAAAGTCAGCTTTAGACAGGTCCAATTGGTAGATGTAACTTATCAGTGGAAATACTTAGCATGGAATGCTTCAAGCCGCACTTGTGCTGTCCTGGCAAGAGTCCTTAATACCGGTCGTCACTATGCTCTGTTAAACAGGAATGAGTATGTAAATTGGAGGTTGTAATGTGTCTGCAGAGACCAAGAAGTTTATATACATTACTTGCAGTGTACCTTACTATGGATTTGTGATGTTGATTGGCCTTCAAAGCATGTTCCAAAATCTGGCTTCAGAATACTGAAATAAAGAAATGTATTAAAAGCGTATTAAATCAACTTTATATAGCACCTCATTTACACCCAAGGTTACTGTAGAAATCATTGAACTGAAGAGATTTAAGAGGTGGTTGAAGAATAATCTTGATCCTCATTATGAAGGTATCCATTAACGGGTGTGATATATTAGCAAGTGAACATGCAAGTGACAGACCGGCCTTGACATGTTGAAAAACATGGACAGCAAGACAGCTTGGTGGTTAGCATATTTGTAGTCAGACGATCCCGTTCTGGGCGTCATCCTCTCTCCCCTCCCTGCACCTCAATCAGTCCCATGGGGAGGCTGAGGTTTCTACTTATGCCGCTTCTCACCAACATGTGACTGGATGTAAAAGCTGTGCGTTTTATGGTAAAGCAACCTTGGGTATTTCACAATTCACTATATAAATACATCTTCAATCGAAAAAGAATGAAAATAAGCAAACGTAAGGATCAGAGAGATTGACAAGGGCCTAATTGTAATGTCTAGACAACTGGGTCAGAGCACCTCAGATGTTGGGCAGTGTGGGGTGTTCCTTGTATGCAGTGGTTAGTACCCCATCAAAAGGGGTCCAAGGAAGGTCAACAAAAGGGCATGGACACACATGGGGGAGGAATCTTGCCCATCTGATCAATCACATTTTATTGTTTGCACCCCCGTCATGTGTAGTGCTGGTCAGTGATGGCTTAGTTACCTTGAAAAAGTAATCAGATTTCTGATTACTCCTTTTAAAAGTAACTTCTGTACATTACTGGTTACTTGATTTTAAAAGTAACTACATTAGATTGCAAGTTACTTTAGTAGTTACATTCAGCATTCATACTCACTTTATTGGAAGTGCATTTTTAACAGTAACAAATGTATCTCTTTACATTTAAATAATGTATTTCCTGACATTACGTTTGTATCGCTGCTCAGTATTATTTGTAAATGTATTTGAAACGTAATACAAGTTAACTATTCAGTCAGAGCAATTTGTTGTGAAACAAAATACTGTTACAATTTCAAGCATTTTCAAGTACCAACAAACTGCAACATTACAATTTGTCAGGTAAATGTTCTTTCCCCTGTTTTTGAGGGGTATTTCTTTACACTAATCACTACCACACTACACTACCACAGTTACGGAGAACACAGCAAAGAATGATGTGTAAAACACACTCGTACAGGTTCACATGCAGCGTGCGGAGTCTCTAAGGTCAGACACAAAAGTATAACTGAGCCAAGAAGAAAGCAAAAATATATATTTTTACTAAGGAAAATAAAAACAGTAATGCACAGTTACTTGGATAAGTAACTTTAATCTGATTACTGGACTGAAATTGTAACTCGTTATATTACTCTTTACTGAAAAAAGTGGTAAGATTAGAGTACTACGTAACGCGTTACTGACATCACTGGTGCTGGGTGCATGTGCATCCTATCTTGGCAAAGGAGCAGTGTTCCACTAAACTTTGGATCCAGACACTTTACAGTATTTTGTCCATGTATCTATCACATCAAGGCTAGATTATTGTAACGCTGTTCTATCTGCTCTTCCAAAGAGCTCTATTTCGCACCTACAGCGAGTTCAGAACGCGGCTGCAAGGGTTGTGACCCGCAGGAGAAAGAGAGATCATATTACACCTGCACTCCACTCACTACACTGGTTACCCGTCAGCTTTAGAATAGATTTTAAGGTTCTAGTCATGGTTTTTAAATGTCTTCATGGTCTTGCCCCTCTTTACCGAAGTGAAATGATGGTTAGATATGTTCCAGTCAGGTCTCTCAGGTCTTCAAACAGTAATCTACTGGTGATTCCTAAAAGCCGATTAAAGATTGGCGAGGGTGCTTTTAGTCAGTATGGACCAAAGCTCTGGAATTCTCTTCCTGAAGAGCTCAGAGGCATTTCATCCCTGAATAGTTTCAAGAATGGTCTATAAACATTCCTGTTTAGATCTGCTTTTAGTTAAGAAACTCGCAATCTTATTTACCTTATTACATTATGTTGTCTATTATTTTATAATTTGTCACTTTATTTCATTATTTCATTGTGTTTGTTTCCTTTTTATATTATCATCTTATTTACTTTACTTTTTATGTTATTTTAATATTTTTATCTTTAATTTCTTTGAACATTTTCTTTTTGTCCTATCTCCTTTTAATGTTTCTTTTTATTTATACTGTAAAGCACTTTGAGTTGCATGTATGTATGAAAGGTGCTATACAAATAAAGATTATTATTATTATTGTTATTATTATTATCATTATCATTTGTCATCTGATTATATTAATCAGAGTAATCAACAGACTACTTGATTACTAGGGAGGAGGGTATGGGCGGTGAGAAAGTATGAATGCAAGAAATTAAGAGTTAAAAAATTAAAATAATAAACCATTATGAAGTAATTTGGTGTGTTTATTAGTTATATAATAAACCCTAATATTTCAAATCCTAAGCTGCATTATTCTAATTAATGGCAACTTAAGGAAAGCTTCTTACCTCCCTTGACTGAAATCCCCTTCACTTACAGGAGACAACGCACGTCCCGGACATTTACTCCAACGTTTTTTGTGTAAATGTGACTTCAGATCTATTAGGTTACATTAGATAGTCGAGAATTGGGTCAACGATATTTCAGAGAGCACAAAGTCTGCTTAATCTCACCCAAGTCAAATTAGCTAGCTACGTTATGTTAGGATAGCTGGACAGTATTTCATACAACGGACGTTTTATTGCCATCCATTGCGGCATTAACATCTTATAACTAGAGTAAAATAGCATCTTCAACTAGTATAAATAAAACCTGAACGATAAAGTAAAACATTTATCTCACAAATGCTAACACTGTCTAGCTAATTTTAAAAACGCTAACTAGCTAGCTTAGCTTTCCTATGTAAAGTACGCACGAGAGATCCTCATTGGAGTTACACAGCGGCGGCCTCTCGAGCCACAAGCCGGTATACTCCTCTTCCCTTTTGAATCTGCCACCACGACCTTACGTGGCTGTGTATAACGCTTTAGTCTACCCATCTCCACTAACCATACACGAATAATATAACTTCATAATAATATAATTTCATAATATAACGACCGAAAGCTACTTTATATTCATAAAGCTCCACCCAGAACGAGCCGTATGATTGGAGGAGCTTCTTAAATAGCCGATTGATCAAACAGTCTTCAGTGTTAAATCCTTAGTGTTATATTACCTTCAGCTTTTTCATGAAGTAATCAAAAATTCTTTTAATCAAGCCAACCGATTTTATTATGAAGCAAACATTGCAGCGAAAGAGCATAATCTTATTTTTTATATCGTAGACTATTTAAAATCCACACCTAAAATAACTGAGAAAAATCATTCTCTTCTAAAGAGGTAATCTTTGTTACATGCTCTAATGTGACATGCTGTTCTAAAACGTATGTTTACCAAGATCAGCATATGCTTTCTTGGAATGTTACATCTATTTAATGGCCTAAATAGTTTTGAGGACACCTTCTGTATCATCAAACCTTTTAACTATGGATGCTGCAAAATGCCAAATGAGATATCAGGAGACTGTACTGATGTATTGTGCATTATGTATCTACAATTCACAGTAATTTTAGAATTAAATTACTATCATGTCCTGATGCATTACACCATCATGCATGTATTTATATCAACCTTTTCTGTATTTGTCCATCTGATTTTGAATTAATTGCTTGCTGATACATTATTAATGGCTGCAAATACAGTAAATAAAGTGTAAACTTTACACAGATCTTTACTACTTTCTGCACTACCTCAAAGGAATACATTCTAAATATAAGACACAGTTAAAACCTTAGTCGTTCCTTTTTTATTTTGTCCCCATCCATACCCCCTTAAATACAAAGATATGATACTGATTCATTCAACAGTAGATTATACAGTTTTTGTCACTACACGCAAAAATCCATTCAAACCATTGCTTAAATATGTTTACATCTAGTTTTCATCAGTATTTACACTACCTTTTAAACTTCGGAATGGAAAGAAATGGAAAAGCCAAACATTTGACAGGTCCAAAATTGCTAAGTCAGTGGCATGCCCACTCGTGAAAAGCGAGCTAATGTAACAGAAGCTAACTACCTAGAATTACAGCAATTCATCTTGTGAGTGTTTGCTATGTATGCTTATGTGTCTTATATGAATGTTTGTGTCTCTTATATGAATGGGGGTTTTTTGGCCTGAAAAAACATGGGAATCTCAAGCAAGAACTCTCCAAGTGAATGTTGGGTACACAGCATGCATCGTCCTTTGTTTTTGTGGGGTTTTTTTTGTTTGTTTGTTTTTTTTTTACCCTGACATTTTCAACTGCACCAATGAACAAAAACACAAAGATGAAAGGTACATTTGCATTGCATGGTCAGTCTGTAAAGGAAAAAACGAAGTAAGCATGTTGTCTTGTTGGTTGAGACTGCTACCGCTTTTGCGGCAGGGGACAGTTTTGGTTGTAGCTTTGCCACTCTTCCCAAAGGCACAACGACTGTTGATAACTGTCCAAGCAACCGAGATTGTGCTCCATTCATAGTGTATGACTCATTCTGCATGCTTTACAGTGTGTCAGCTAGGGGTTTGGATGAGGGAAATTTAAGGACAAACGGTTAATTGTCAGCAATGTCACAAAAAAAATCCTCTGTCTTTATTTGGTGATGGGGAAACTTTTACATGGAGATGTTGTTGTACAGCTGATCGATCTCCAGCTTGAAATATTCCTTCAGCTCTGTCCTCTTGGCTTTTAACGTGGGGGTCAACAATCCATTTTCTATGGAAAACATCTCACTGTGAATGTAAATGTCTTTTACCTGTGGATAAAATAATGCATATGTGTGAGATACCTTTTGTGATTTGTTCATCATCTCATGTTCAAAACATCTCACGCGCACAACGGTAAACCTTTACAGTTATAATCTCACCTGCTCAAAGGAATGGAGGCCACTGGCTTTGCCCAAATGTACCATGTCATCCAAGATGGCTTTCTTTAATTCCTTTACAAACAACAGTGTAGAAAGGCTGTCACTAGAGACATCTGTCATGGCTTGAAATAAAACACACAAGGACTATTTAATTGACACACATGACAGGTCACACTGGTTTTGAATTGCACTTACTGCATTTTTACACAGGTCTTCATAACATCCACCTAAGCCTTTCTTCTGAGCCCATAAAGGCATCACCTCTGGATCTGGTACCACTATCCCAACTAGACAAGACTGTAAGGAGGCAAATTGGAGCAGCACTGTAAATGACCCGTATGAAGCCTGTGCAGATTCTGACCATTAGGTAATGGCGGCTACATCTGACTTAAGACAGCACCAACCTGCAAGCTGTCTCCATGAACATAGAGCTGGGCCAAAGGTTCACTGCGGCTGTATATGTTTTCGATCTTCTCTGGGGAGATGTACTCCCCCTGGGCCAGCTTAAAGATGTGCTTCTTCCTGTCTATGATTTTTAGTGTGCCATTCTGACATAAGAAGATCAGAACAGTTTGTTTGGAATGGAACCAAGCAAATTAGCAAGTGTTCACCATTCTTCTGTCAAGACCAATGAGCATTTAAATCACTTCTAATCTGGTAAGAGTATATAGAAATGACAAGATAATGAGCATTGATACAGAGTGCCAAAATATAATAAGATAAACATTAACTTATAAATGATTTGCATCTTGGTTTAATGTTAAATGTAACATGATGCTCAGGATTTGGAACATGACAGATGTGTAACTGTTTCAGAGCTGATATGAAAAGCGTCTTGTAAACATACAGGTAACCATTGCCCAATGTCTCCTGTGTGGAGCCAGTCATCAGCGTCCAGTGCCTCTGCTGTCTTGACTGGATCTTTCAGATAGCCCTTAAAAACATTTGGGCCTTTTACACAGACCTGCAATTCAAGAAGAATGTGTCTGAGAAAACTCGATTGCATATATAAATCAAAAAGTAAAGTTTGCTGTGAGATATTCAATTTCCCAGAGTGTGAGATATTGAAATGAAGACAAAATCATTTTTTTAATGAGATTCTAAGGAGATTCTTAATAGTTTATTCAGGTCCAGGATAATATGAAATGATTTGAGCTGGGAGGTATTGTGGGTTATGGGAATGGCATTGTGACGTACCTCTCCTTCTCCTTTTGAAGCAAAATAGTTCTTCTCTGGCACATCCACCAGTTTAATGAGGTTGCAGGGCAGGGGTGCACCCACATGACCTGTTAACAACAGGGGCAGGATTAAGAACAAGAACACAATTATCAGAAAAATAGAGATAGTGTCCTAAGCTAATTTTAAAACTTGTCTGGTTCATTAAAGATTTGCCTTATACTTTGAATTGTATTTTAAACTGTTCTTTCAAACAGTGAGATAAGTTAGTTAGGTATTGATATTTTGTATATCCAACTACATAGACCAGAAAATCAGCAAACATACATCGGTTTCATTTTGAAACACATTTATACATGATATTGCTTGAACATAAGATCCAACCAGGTAAATAAACAACCAGGTTTTTTTGTTAATAAATGTCTGGCCACAAGGGGGAGTAATTGATTTATTATTATTTTCTCTTCCATTGTAAGAATAAATACAAAAGGTCTAGGTTGAGGGGGATATCTTACAAATAATGAAACATAACAGATACATAAAGTGTGATAGTCATCCGTATGTGTATGTTTAGAAGGATAAAACATCCAGAACATTCTTCCCAAGCCTTGCATGAAACACTGGTGACCATTACATGGAACCACAGGTCGTTTTGGGCCATTTTTATCTGTCACAAGAAGCTACAAAGTGAGTAGGTTTGCCTCATGTCATGGAGCTGAAAGATACTCGCATCCATCTGACAGGGCAGTCTGAGCTTTTCCAGAAAGGAAATATATATCTTTATATGGTTGTCCTGTATTTCACATTGACACTGTATTCTCTGTGGTGGTGGGAAGCTTGTTTCTCACCCTCTGAAAGAGGAACTGTTGAATTCCGTTACAGTTTTGTTCTTACTCAGCTGAGCACAGCATTTGACTGTGTGAAATAAAGGTCTCCAGCACGGCATGCAAAAGGTCTTTTTGGCAGTTAGCGTCTGGATAGGAACTTCCATGCTGAGTGGCTGTGCTGGGCGTGGTATGCAGGGGAGGCACCTGCTACTCCGTTTCCTGAGAAATGTCAACGTGTGGATTCGCCCGGTTTCCGGGTTATTGTTTAACTGAAATTCAGGTTGTCACCATGACAGCAAGATTTACCTGAAGTCCAATCACCAGGGGTGGTGAAAGTACAGCCAGCTGTACATTCTGTTTGACCATAGGCTTCATACACCTACACACACACACACACACACACACACACACACACACACACACACACACACACACGGCAGGTTGATACACATGGAAACGGGAATAAAAGTTATTAGAGGAAGTCAGAGATAAAGAACAATAGTACTTTTGAGTGTTTTGTGTGTGCAGCCAGTTGTGCGTGCTTGTGCCTGTATTTGCCCGTATGTGTGTGTGCGCACGCGTGTGTATATGGTGCTCACCTGGCAACCCAGCGCTGCTCTCAGGAAGCTGAGCACATTTGGGGAGGTGGGTGCAGCACCTGTTATGATCATGCGAAGCCTCCCGCCTAAACTTGCCTATGAACACACCCAAATCAGGCCCCGCCCCACAGTATTCGTTTAATAAGGTCATGCTCAAACCTGCACACCCACTCACACCTGTACAACCATGTCTAAGCAGCCACTTCAGATGGCAGGGAGTAAATGTGACGTAGCCACACACACACACACACACACCTGAATCTTGCTGAAGAAGATCTTGTCCCAAATGCTGTCACTGCGGATGACACCGCTGCTGACTTCGGCACCTTTTCTCTTTGCAGCGAAGTTGAGAATCCAACGCTTCACAGGGTTATTGGCCTGACTGAAGATCTGAACAACCACCAACAAACAACCACCGTCACTGTTCTGTGCGTATGTGTGTTTGTTTCGTTTGGTTTATTTATTACTACTTTAAATTAATTGTGTTTTCTTAGTGAGCACAAAGTGTCAATTAACCGCCTGTGCCCAGGTCACAGAGAACAGGGGAAGCGATTAGCATGTTTCCCACACGTCGCGGCTAAACGCTTCCTTCCTGCTTGCACTGAGCACGCTCTGACAGCATGCACCTGGAGACCCACTGGAGGCCGCAGGGCTAACGCATGGTTCGGCCCACCAGCCTGCCTCTCACCTTGTCATACATGCGGTTTAGGAGGCGAGGGACCACAGGGAAGATAGTGGGTCGAAGGGCTTTCATATCCTCTGATAGGAGACGAATATCACCCTGGAAAAAGCCAATCCTCCCACCATGGCAGTATACTACTGACTGGAAACACACACACACACACACACACACACACACACACACACACACACACACACACACACACACACACACGTGCATGAACATGCATGCACACATTTAATCATGAGCTAAATCTTAAGCAGGTTCCAGTGTAAAGAAGCAAACCATGAGTGATACTGGACAAAAAGTGCACAGCTAAGTGTCAGTCGGAGTTACACCATGCAGGTTCTTTGTTCTGGAAGGAAGGTGTCATGTGGTAGTGGGAGCATTTGAGGACATGGAATCTTTACAGGAAGTGAAAAGTCGGTCAGTTTCCCAGTATTTATGTGTGTGGGGGGGCGTGGGTGGGTGGGTGTATATATGGCTGTTTTATGAGATAAAAGTGTCCTAACTATGCCAAAAAGCCCAAAGAAAAGCAGGGGGAACAGGTAACTTGTCCATCAAAAATACATAAAGAGATTAAAGACACAAAGAGCAAATACATTTCTGTTTGCTTTCTGAGATTAGGACTACTGCTTAGAAATACCATTTTGTGTACATGCCAATGTTTACATATGTGACATATTTACAACCTCACATTCTATCAAGCCATAAAACTAGTGTGTATTTTTGTGTGCTGTATTAAGTTTAGACATATGCCAAAAATATTTAAAAGTGAAAAATCTATGTGTGGGGATGGAGCTTCTCACTGGCTAATTTAGTATGAGAGTACTCAGCACTTATGTGCCACTGATACAGATGACCCTTTGTTTGTGTCATGCCTACTACCCACACGTACTTAACATGTTCTCACAGGTTACCTCAATGAGCCTCTCAAACATGTGGGCAAGCGGCAGGAAGGAAATGAGGACGTCGTCTTGATTAGGAAAGATGACTTTCTGCAAAGACACACAAGAGACAGCGACTGTAGTTAAAACTAGCTCGCCTGAAAAAATGTAAACAAAGTGCTGTTTCCTGCAAGTAAAAGTTAGCTTATCTCCCCCCAGTACCAGCTAAATGCTCTTCAGAATGACCCAAGCCTGCTTCTGATATTGTTTGTCAGACTCTTTCTTAAACCGACTTACATCAGTTACTTTTATAAAACCGGAAAAATCCGCAACAACGTTTCCATGTGTAAGCATCACACCCTTGGGATTTCCTGAAATCACACACACATACACACATATATACACACACAAACTTTATCACAACATTAGACAAAAACACTCTGCAACATCCTGTTTAATAAATGGGACATTTCCATGTACAACAAATTGCGTATGTAGCTTTGAGCAGGCAGAGCTCATGCAGGGGCAGGACTCTTCCTCCTCTTCCCTGTTTATGACCTTTAGCAGATTCCAAAGGAAACACGAAATTTATGGCTTCTGTCCTGAAAGACCGAACAACCATCCGCATTCCATACCGTGTTGAATCCCATTAAAAATTTGCCAAAGGCCAGAAGCAGAGTGATGTTGGGTTCCAGACAGAGACCCTTAAAGCCAGAGAGCACTTCCCAGGACATCACTATCCCGGACAGTGTTACCCAGGATATTGCTACCTAGGAGAGTGCATCCCAGGACAGCTGAAGGTTTTTGGGTTAGGTCATTGTGCAGGGGAACCACATGCTGGCCAAGTCCAGCACAGAAACATTAGAAAGATGTGTGTTCCCTCTGAAGGTGATGATGTCATGGGCTGCAGTACGACTTTAGCACTGAATGCTGTTTTTGAATGTTTGTGGGTGTCTTTCAGCTGTCAAAGCAAACACAATACAGCGGGACACAATACAGCGGGACACAATGCAGCGGGCAAGTGAGCGTTAAATAAGTCACATGTAGAGGAAGAAACATTGCTCACGTATAATACACAAAATAATAACCACCCTCCAGTATGCAAACAGCCCTTAAAATAGCAGTAATTACATTAAGCCTGCTAATCTCAGCTCTTGTGCTTGGCTTTAGCGGGTTAAACATGCACAGATATTAAATATTATTTTATATGATAAAAAAAATTTGAAACACCCTGCAAAGGTCACATTCTCACTTCTGTAATCAAATCTCCTGACATATACTTGCAAAAGTGAGCATGACATGAGTGCTGTAGAATCCTGTTCTGAGCTGATGTACCTGTTGTTCCACTCGTGAAGCAGACAATGGAGAGGTCTTCTGGTCGAGGCGGCTGGGTGGACAAACATGATATTATCATTTGCTAGTCAACATGGAAAACAAATATTTAAGCATATAAAAACTAATATATAATTAATTATATTAATATTAATAACTAATATTTCTTGTCAGCACTTCACCTGCTATAGGGATTTGTATTTTCCCATACCAAAGGACATATATGGTCAAAAATGCACATTTAAAAGTTTACATTTACATTTTCAGCATTCAGCAGATGCTCCTGTCTGGACCAACTTACAATAATGTTTAGTAGTCTCAGTGGAAGAAATCCTTATGCTAGTATATTAGGCCAGAGCCTAAGGAGACCGTTGAGAAATATCCTTATACTAGTATACTAGGCCTGAGTCTAAGGAGACCATTAACACTAGAACCCTGTCAGAGGGACAACACACAAAGAAAGTGCAATGTATTTATTCTAATAAAGGTGATTACTCTAGTAAAAGTGATATAACTGACAATGGGTCAATCAAGTACTGCTTGAAAAGATTGGTCTTCCGTCTACATTTGAAGATAGTGTATTTTACAGAGACTGGTCTTCTGTCTACATTTGAAGATA
Source organism: Brachyhypopomus gauderio (assembly GCF_052324685.1). Classification (NCBI taxonomy): domain Eukaryota; kingdom Metazoa; phylum Chordata; class Actinopteri; order Gymnotiformes; family Hypopomidae; genus Brachyhypopomus; species Brachyhypopomus gauderio. The sequence continues at coordinate 9,534,889 of NC_135228.1, forward strand.
GTGTATTTTACAGAGACTGGTCTTCCGTCTACATTTGAAGATAGTGTATTTTACAGAGATTGGTCTTCCGTCTACATTTGAAGATAGTGTATTTTACAGAGACTGGTCTTCCGTCTACATTTGAAGATAGTGTATTTTACAGAGACTGGTCTTCCGTCTACATTTGAAGATAGTTATTTTTTACAGAGACTGTAACTTTGCAGTAAACATCGATGCTGCGGCCGCTCTGGGTTGGTGGTGCCAGAGGAATGTAATTTTGTTACCTTGTACTTGTGCAATGTGTAATGACAATAAAGCTCTATGCCATACTATACCATACCATACATTTTACCCACAAATCCTCCACAGCATTAAACAGAGGACGAGACTTTCTATTATTTTTCAGTTTTTCTAAAGCAGTGACCTTAAATGATGCCGTAAAGGTGTGAGCCCGGAGCTAACTGGCTTTACTGCATGTGCACGTTCTTAGTCCTTCATAATATCAGGGCAATTATTCTGCTATGACAAACTGATCTGTAATTAGGGTCAATTATGTGTCCCCAGAAGCCACTGCTGAGAATCTGGGGAAAATTGGGGATGTGATACAAAATGACAAATAAAAGTCTAACCAAAACAAGCACACATGACTGGGTGGTGATAAATTCACTCTTACTCACCATTGGTTTTCTGTAATGTTCTTGACCTAAAGCCTGAAGATAACAAAACCATGCAAACAGACAACATTTTGTGTTACCGTCTCAGTGGTGGCAAGCTTGAAATGCAGTAAGATAAATGTTTTCATCATGGAATTTTTAACCATGGCAACATTCGGAAAAGTACAATTAACATAACAAGACTGCTAGCAGAGAGGGACAAGCTGTTGAACCCGTTTAGATAGTAGCTTTTAACAACAGTGTTTTTCAGTCCCAGCAGTAAATGTAAAAGCATGAAATGTTCATGTTGTTTCACCTTGTAGTCCTTTAATAATTTGTCTTGAATGCAAAGTGAGTCAGATACACTACCAACGAAAAACTATAGAATCCCATAAGTATTTATGGAATGCCTGCACACAACCACGTGCAAACGGAGGAAAAATCCTACAAGCAAACAGGTCTTTACATGCTTATCTGCATCAACAACCTTTAAAGGATCATAGTTGTTATGCATTCTTACTCTCAAAACTATCACAGTAATCTGGTAGTCTGGGATCTCAATAAAATGTTTGTTTACAGTCAAATGTGCGCTGTGAAAGATTTTGAAATGTCGTGGATTTGTACAGTCTGTTGTTTGCACAGCAAGAGTGCACAATATGGAGCATAAAAGGCCTCACTTGTGCGTGTAACTTCTTCTCCAGCGCTACAGTCATTCATCTGGCAGTGCCTGTGTACCTCAACGTCTTTCAGGGCCTGGATGTGGACGCCACACTTCTCGCACTGGTCCGACAGCTCCAGGCCGAAGGGGTCCATGAGGATGACTCTCTTCAGCCCAGGCGTCTCCCCCCGCTCCACATTTCCAAGCAGCACCTTTGCCTTCTCTGGCTTATCGCAGATCACCGTAGAGATATCCGCTACGGAGACACACGGCAAGGTCTTGCTCGGCCTACTTTGCTCAAGGACGTGCACAAGGATGGACAGCTGATGAAAAACAGCCCCCCAAATCCAGCCCGCTATATTTTGGGGTTGACGGCCAGGAATTGGGGGACTGTCGATTCACCCTTTCATTGTTGTTTGCATTTGCCATGAGCATAGATAGATTAAGACTTTATTCACGTGTTTGATAGAGTTAGATGCATTAATAAAGAGGTAATAAGATAATCACTAATATTCTTACCAATGTTGATAATGTATCGAATAGCATCAGGCCCAAGTGTGTCGTAAAGCGGTACCACCACCATGGAGTAGGTGTAACACGCAAGCTCGGAGATTAACCACTACCGGGACACACATGTTGCCTCTCGTTAAACCCATTGGACAAACCTGACAAACATTATTTTCAATACCAATTTATGTCATTGCCCCATTTCCATTCCAATCACCCATTGGCCTCTCACCTCTGGTCTGTTTTGCGCAAACACACCAATGAATTGGTCTGGGTTGGGGAGGCATCCCTGAGACAGTAAGCCTGACCCCAGGTGTTCTGCCCGGGTTGTGACCTACAGGGATAGGGGAAAACCATGTGGCAAACCATTGAGCAAGATGCCATGACAGTTGCTAATCACTCTGAACAGGGTCGGAACTGGGGACAGCAGCAGGTTAGCAGAGACACAACACATACTGTCTAATGTCCAAGTAAATGCAAGTGCCAATTGTCTAAAAAAGAAGTAAATATCTTTGTCAAATTGTACTGCAACTCATATACCTTAAACATATAACCTATAATAAAAAAGGACAATACAACAATTTGAATATTTTCAATTTTAAAACCTAGTTAAAATGAGTGTTACAGACATAGTATAGTGTGCAATGTGTAGTGTTGTAATGTAATAATAATAATTTTGCTTTAGTATCTCAAATGTGCATTACTGATAATTACTTCAGAAGATAACTTTTGCCTACACTTTTGCCAGATATCGAGATTGTTTTGCCATCTGCTTTATGAATTTAAGCAGTACTTAAAAAAGTTCAGGCTAACTCCTCTGCAGCACATGTAATCATCTACAAATAAAGATTTAGAGTATTGTCCTCACTCACCTCTTTATAAGACAGCCATTTGTAAGGCTGGTTGGGGAGACGGGACCCTAAACACGGTCCATTTCCTGAGGAGCCAATATCATAAGCCAGAGTTAGGTCACGCAAGAAGTGGTCAAGTGGTCACTGGTTCCTACATGAACCCCTGGAGATGGGCAGCAATATCTCCTGCATGTGACAGCAGGATTTTCTCAAATATGTGCACTTAATTGACCTCGCAAATAAAATGGTGGGTTTGATGGCCCCTCTGTTCTTGAATTTAACCAAAAAAATAAAAAAAATAAACACTGAAGCCAAAATGCACCTGCATAAGTGGCAGACCCTACATGTTTTCATATGAAAACAGAATACATTACAATATATATCCTCAAATTAAAGTGTAAGTAACATATATTGTCATGGATTTCTCAGGAGTGGGTCTCTGGACTTACCAGATACGTGTAGTCCACGCTGGAAAGCCTCGTACAAGGTCTTGGCATCTTCATGGTAGTGTGTGAGCAGCTTGCCATCGTCACCCAGCATAGATTGCCGGCCGCCGCTCTCCTTTTCAAAAACAGAGGAGGGAGAAAATCTTGGTAAAGAGAGACAAAGCAGCAGAAGACGCAACAACACGATCTGTTTGGTGCAAATACAGATCAATGTATTTAATTTAATGTATTTTATTCAATGTCTTTAATTTTATCTAAGGCTATTTAAAACCTCTTTAAAACACTCTTCTGTTGTCTGACTTCAGAAACAAACATACCTAAAACAAATTATTTATGTGTAAATAGATAAAAAATGAAAACAACTCAATAACAGTAACATATAGTATATTATGTCTTATTTTAATTTTAAGATAGTAATATATTTATGCTTATAGCAAGTGAAGATCTTTTTTGAATGTTAGTCTTAATCATTGCCTCTCTTCCTCCTCTTACCCATTCTGGGATACAGACTTAAAAGAACGACATGCATGGAGCCTGCTTCCTTGATGCTGCCTCATTGCTAGACATTCACAGCAATAATACAGCTGCCCAAATATTACAGGCATCTTGTGTGCACGTAGGACATGACAATCGGCATGAGAGGAATCTTTTGTGTCATCTCAGGACATGGGTGGAGAGGCCTAAGGGGACAAATGTGCCTGCCATGACACTCCTATGCAAATGATGTATACGCGTGTTTGCAATGGCTACGCCATCAGAGCTAGGGTCTCTTTCACTCTGATCCATTTCCTTTTCTAAAAGGAAACCATGTAGCTGTCAGTCAGACAAGGCAGGAATGTGGGAGGGAAATGGGTGTTGAATGTCTTGCGGTTACGTTAGAGTACACATGAAATTCAGGAATAATCTAAAATGCACTCTGACCTTTACAGGTGAACCTAGTGTCTCTAAACTTTCGAATGTACATGTCCAACTGTTCAATGTTACAGTACTTTCTGCACAACTTGCTGTTCTCTAACGAGGAGCTTAATGAGCTTAATGAGTGAATGAGCAAAATTCACAACAGTGTTGTGATCCAAGAATCGATTAATATATTTCCTGGTTCAATTAGAATTGGCGTTTAAACAGTCCTACTCATCATGCTGTTCATATTTTGACATCACAAGACCAGGATGACACCTAACAATTGATCAACAGTACCTCGCTATTGCGAGCATTCAAACAGGATGTTCTTAGACAGAAGTGGCGACTGAGCTTAGAGTGTCACAGAACGTCATCAGCAGGTTGCAGAGATACATGGAGACACATGGAAGAGTCACAGAAATGCGTAGAAGTGGATGTTCTTTGGACACATCCCACACTGATGACTGCTTCATTGTGAACAGTGCCATGTCGCAACTCTAGGTACATTTAAGGGAGGTGGGAAGCTCCCAAGTGTCATGTCAGACCATTCAAAACCGTTTACATCAGAGTGGTCTACATGTTAGATGACCTGCAAGGGTACCAGACCACACCACCAGGCAAAGGTGTCACTCTCTTACATGGGCCAGTGAGCATTTACACTCAACGAGGGACCAGTGGGCCTCAGTGCTGTTCACTGATGAAAGTCAATTCACACTGAGCAGAAATTATGGCCACCAACGATGTTGAAGACGTCAAGGAGAGCGCTGTGCTTCAGTCTCTGTTGTCACCAGATGAGCCTTTGGTGGTGGTGTAACAGTGTAGAGATTGGGGTACCTAAAATGGAGTGGCCTGAACTTTCTCCAGATCTGAAGATCCATGGAAATCCTACGGGATCAGCTGAATCGCCATGTAGAGGCTCATAACTCTGTACCTCCAGAACCTCAATGACATGAGGACCACCTTTCAAGAAGAGTGAATGCCATGCCTCAACAGACAATATGTCTGCATGGGATGTCATTGTCAAACTGCAATTGATGCTCAATATATGTTTATAATGATGCTCAATAATAATGTTACATATGACGTGCGCTTGCTGAAGCCTATCTTAAAGAGATTTAAAAGACTTTAAATTATTATGTGAAAATGGTAAACCCATATGGTAAAATATACATGAATATGATTTTTTGCTCTGAATGTACTGCTGTCACAGGTATTTTGATTAGCCAGTGACAGGCTCTGAGACAATTGTTCTTTTCATGCAAATCTAACCTACAAGCATTCATTCTACACTTAAGCATAAAAGTACTGACTTGTTCTCAAAAACTAAAACTTTAGATACAAAGACTTGAGAACAAAGCTTTGGAAATTAGGCTAATTACACATGCTTTTTCTTTTCACTTATACTTAAAAGTGCAGGGGCTTGTTTCCTGTGTTCACTAAATGACTTTGAGAACAACTGATCTTAAGCAAGCACTATGAAAGAGCCTCCTCAGCCCTAACCAGTAACGATGTGACGGCAGAAAGAACCCCATCCCACCTGCGCACCATCTGGGGAACTTCCCTAATCCCAACTTCCGCATCCCCATTCCCAGCGACTTTATGAAAGCTGGATATAACATATCGATGGCATTTGGTTAACTGGCCTACCTCGACTTGTTCCGACTGGTGCCGGAGATCGCAGGGGGGCGTGATGGCGCGGGGACGTGTGGCCAGCCAGTAGGCCAGCATGGCGGCCAGAGCACCCAGACCAACCAGCGTGGAGGCAGGCAGCGAACGGAAGAGCTGACCCAACTGCCCCAGCTCGGGCAACTGCAGGCCAAGCAGCAGCTCCTGTGCCCGGATCCTCTCCATCAGCGTCGAACTTAGCTCTGACCGACAGAGAGAGAGAGAGACGGTATGTGACATCTGTTGATTTATGAGAGGAGGAGAAGCATATGTTTTGGTCAGGAAGTATTGAAATCTGACACATGAACACGCCATGCTACAAGTGGAAGTGAGATCGCTAGGTTGTGTGCGTGTTTGGCTGTGTATGGTGCAAGTGTGTTAGGGTATATCAGTGTTTAAAGTGCCACCTGTTGTAATATTTTTAGATCTAAATAGATGCATAATTACGCTTCTACAAATTATACTTCTTCAAACACAAAAGTTAATTCATTTAAAGCTTGGACAGCAGCAACCAGGAGCAAAGCACGAGTACAGAAAAAGAAACCAAGAAAGTTAACAAAGCTCCAGAAAGTGGATGTGGGTAGACGGCCAGGTCTTTGCTTTTCATAGTACATCAATAGCGACATAACCTCATGGTGTCTGTCTCTTTTTCACACATACAGACGCAAACTGCTGTGTGTGCTGGGCTCTTCCTGAAGTAGCAAAACAACAAACCACAGAAGCTGCTAATGGCTATAACAGAACCACAAAAGTACCACTGCTTTAGATTTGTTGTCTTCAATTACAAATAAGGAAGTGACACCTCTTTTTTTTCATGAACACCTTGGAAAGGGCAGCCGCCTGGGTTCCTGTCTGAAACCAGCTTGTAGAGCTGTAGTACAACACTGTAGTACGCTTGATAATCAAGGAATATAATTGTCATATAGTCAAGAATCACAACTCTTTCTCTCTTACTCACTCACTCACACACACACACACACACACGCACACGCACACGCACACACACACACACACACACACACACACACACACACACACACACACACACACACACACAACTATCCAAAACAGAGCATAGGACACACAAGTAGTTTTCACACTACGTCTACATATTTATTAGTAATTATGTTATACATATGTACAGTGAGGAAAATAAGTATTTGTACACCCTGCAACTTTGCAAGTTCTCCCACTTAGAAATCATGGAGGGGTCTGACATTTTTATCTTAGTTGCATGTCCACTGTGAGAGACATAATCTAAGTCCACCTCCACTCCACTTATTATTCTAAATTAGAAGCACCTGTTTGAGGTCGCTATCTGCATAAAGACACCTGTATACGCCACACAATCAGTAAGACTCCAACTACTAACATGGCTAAGACCAAAGAGCTGTCCAAAGACACAAGAGACAAAAATGTAGACCTCTACAAAGCTGGAAAGGGCTATGTGGCAATTGCCAAGCAGCTTGGTGAAAAAAAGATCAACTGTTGGAGCAATTATTAGAAAATGGTAGAAGCTAAACATGACTATCAATCTCCCTCAGCCTGGGGCTCCATGCAAGATCTCACAAAGGTGAGGGATCAGCCCAGAACTACACAGGTAGTCAACACATTTAACACTTTTCCCTGGAGTCCACAGATTTCCAAGGGATGTCTGATTTTCACACATTGTTGGTATTATATATAATACAACAATACATGATTGCAATCAAAACATGATTTTGATTTGGCTACAATGAAGGAATTTAAGAGATGCTGAATTAGTTATTTTAACAGCTCAGAAATACCACCTGCAAAAATATGCTGAGGTAGATAAAAACAGAAAAAGATGCACTAAACGGCTTAAATTATATAACAGCCCGATAACTTCAATGGCCAGCAGGTACTAGAGCTATAATATGGCCAATTCAGATACTCAGTACACTACTTCTGTCTGAAAGCTTGCACCTTTGAACCAGCTATCAAAAGATCAAAGAGTGCACCTGTTATGAAACCAAAGAACCAGGTCTCGCTGAATATTCTCATAATCACAAAGGACCAGTTTCCTTTAGTGACGCCTGACTGTGATCTGGCTGGGCAGAATAAATGCAATGCTGTACACAAGCAGAAAGATTCTACTAATGGTGTAATTTACCCAGAGACTATGATATGGTACCTTAAACATTAAATATATGGGCCAATATACCACTGAATTGTTTTACTATATACAGATACAACATGCTATGATCAAGAGTCTCAAACATAGCACCTTTACTCTATGCAAATGCTATGACCAAGTGTTAGCAAGACATTTAATCCTAGCGTGTAATGTTATAGCAATGTAATGATTAAATGTCCTAATTTTACATGCCACCTGTCATTAATCCCCAGAGCCTGAGAGGGCAGAACAGTTGAACGGTTTTGATGTTATCCGTGGGTAGTCCACGGATGTGGTCTTTGAACTTTAAACGCACACACCCATAGACATGCACACACTCATAGACATGCACAGAAACACAACTGATTTGTTGAAGAGCCTCGTGACTCATCAGGGTCAGCCTATCATGGGGCCTGTCATCAGTTCACACAGTCACATCAGTTCGACCTCCAGTCGTCTACCATCAAGTCGTGCGGAGGAAGGTGTGAAAGTTCATATTTCCTGTGCAGCCCTTGTGTTTATATGGACTTTGGTACAGTAATTGTATGATTGTATAGACTGTCGCCCCTTATGTCTCATTGACTTGATGCATGCTCTGTAATCCAAGTACAAGAATCCAATAAAGTTGACTTAGTTGACTCAGAAATGTATCTAAATAAATAAACTGGTGCCCAGACGAACTGAGTCAACTTTCTTGGATTACATTGTATTGGCTCTAAGTTCTTGCACACCCGAGACTTGATTTCCTGCAATGTGCAGTGGCAAAGGTGACGTCAACATATCTGCTCTCCCCTCACATATGCAGGCTCTCTCTCTCTCTCTCTCTCTCTCTCTCTCTCTCTCTCTCTAGCTCCTTCTCTCTCTCCTTTTTTATCTGTCTCTCTCTCTGTCTCTCCTTTATCTCTCCCTCCTTCTTTATCTCTCTCCCTCCCTCCCTCTTGCCCTGGCTCTCTGACACTCACTGACTAGCTATCTCTCTCCCTTTCTCTCTCTCTCTCTCTCTCTCTCTCTCTCTCTCTCTCTCTCTCTCTCTCTCTCTCTCTCTATGTATGATAAAAATAGCCCTCCTAGCATTACTCTGTGACACAGCGAAGCACACAATGCAGAACCCAGCAGAATTTGCACCCTCATCTAATTCCCAGATTACTCCACAAACTATACATGTCGTCAGCAGGTGGAGAGACACAGGATATGCTGGATTTGGGTGTTAATATTTAGTTCAGAATGACAAAGAGAATCATAATGTAAATTTATGGTAAGCTTGTGTTTCACTGCATTGAACCCAAACAAAAAAAATAGCTTGAAATTGTGAGCATATACATGATATTTTTATAAAACATTACAAGTTCCAAATATTAGTTTGGAACTATTATACCTACACATGACATGGTCAAAATTCCAAAATGTGACCAGAGACAATAGCATTAATTAATTTTATGCAACACATTTTAGTCTCATCTACTGTATGTTTGTAGCAAGGTATTGACACTGGAAAAGACCCAAGACAGACGCAGGACATGAGTCACAGTGGAGCACTGCTTCATCTTTAATGTATTGTAATGAGCACCAAACAGCTGACAGTGTATTTAGAGTACTGACTATGAGAACATGCTTAAACGGTTCCTTACCAGTAATGCTTGTCTAAAGTTTTCATAATGGTAATGCCCTAACTGACATGTATGCACAAGATAGACTCACATGTACCAGCAATCTTAGGATCACACGTCAGTCAAAAAACAAATAAACAAATAGAAATTGAATCACAAAGTTTTGAAAAATGAGCCAAAAGCAGTAATTGAATGGACAAGAGCAATTCTGCTCAAGTTTGCTTAGAAAATCACCTGAAATATTTACACAAATTGCATTTAATGTAGATGTGGATCTTTGACTTTTAGATATGAGGCACCTCATAAAACTGTACTGTATCTCAATCCCTCACTCACAGTTAACAAGCAGTAAAGTCTCTAGTACTGTAGGTGGTTCTACTGGGAAGAATACAACAGTAGTTATAGTGGTGTATGTATGGTGGAAAGCAAATAAATTAATAAATAATTCTGAGTAGATGTCCCAAAGAGAACAGCCCCACTGTTTCATGACATCACGCCATGGAAGCTTCCTGGTGTAACTTGAAGTGAATAAATAACTTCTGGGTGAACGCTGAAAACTAAGACTCTGTATCACTGTATTTAAGCGAATCAGGAACTGGACATTTGGGACATTTCCCCAAAGTGAAGTGACTGGTCATATTGTTAGATATTTGCCAGTAAAGACGTGTCATAGTATCATTGTGTGGCACATAAAAATTTACCCGTAGGACATGTGTAGACCCGGGAGATGAGAGGTAAAGAGTTCTTATATACTCCCAAATACATATTTGAAATAAATATATGGATAAAAGCTTCCACTTCATTCACTTAAATGTAACGCAAATTTTCCATACTGAAAACAATGCGCGACAGTTTGTACATGATTTATTGTGCTCCATCTCTGTTAAATTCTCTCCTCACCTGTCATGTCTCTTATCCTGACATTTCTGCCCCTCAGTTTTATTCTAGTCATACATACCCTAAGTGAAAAGCAGCAAAAGGACCAGTGGACATTTATATATTTGTGTATGTATGTGTGTAGAACATTTTTGTGATTGAGCTGATAAAATAACAGAAAGGTACGAGCTAAATTTAAATCATGTGTAGATATGTGTGTAGTACTGTATATCAGGTGGTGTATTTACATCAGAGTCAAGATATCAGAACAATAGTAGCAAGACTCAATATGCAAACAAGTGCACAGTGGCAGAAAAGAGGACTAAATTTGATTCATTTCGGTCATTGACTCAGAAGAGCTTCACACCACAGACAGCCAGTTGCACAGCTGTCCAATGAGGAGTCTGCCTCCACAGTGCTAACGTAATCAGCTAGGCTCTAGGTGTTACTACAGGGCAACCGGACCGGTGAGGGTTCCCTGTGCCTAATGTGACTGGGTTAATTATGTAAGTAACACTCTTCAGGTAAGTAACACTCTTCAGCCATTGCTCCTCCCCAGTAAACCATTTACTTTCTTTACCTGATGCAGAGAAGCTGGTCCATGCTTTTGTCTCATAGAGATTGGACTACTGTAATGGTCTTCTAATTGGATGCTCTAAACAATCCCTAAAGAAACTCGAACTGAACTCAAACAGAATGCAGCAGCTAGAGTCCTCACTAGAGCCAGAAAATCTAGTATCTTCTGGTTTTGTTGACCTATAAGGCGCTAAATGGTCTTGCTCCACAAACCCATTCTATAACCCATCCGACTTCTCTGCTCTCTTAGTTCCAAAAATTAGCAAAACTACATTCGGAGGCAGAGCTTTCTCCTTTAAAGCCCCCTCAGTTATGGAATAGCCTTCCAGCTCCAACCCGAGAATCTGACAAAGTTGCAATCTTTAAAATCTAGACTTAAGACTCATCTATTTAATCAAGCCTTCAGTTAATATTCTACATGTGAAGGTGTGGAGCTCGGGGCCCCCAGTCATTAAGTCTTCTAATAATCTGAGATGTTGGTGCTGTGATCCAGTCATGTGATCACTCCAGTTGTGACTATAACTTGGGTGGGAGGCAATGGCTCAGTGAGCCTTCATGACTGTGGTCACCTCCAGGCCCCTCCCTTTAATTATGCTGCTGTAGATAAGCCTGCCGGAGCCACATGCTAATCACTGGCACCTGTGCAATGTATGCCTGTTTAAATCAATTGTTGTTTAAATTGATGTTCACATACTCAACCTGTATTTTATATCTTGGTTGCATGCTTCTACCAAAGACAATTCCATACAAGCACCTAGGAGATGGTCTGGCTTGCCAGTAGATGCGCCAATGCCATTGTTGTATGTGCCATTGCTGCAAGAAGACGTGCTGAAGCTAGCTCCTACCTGAGGCTCACCATCTGCATTGAAGGGACTGTGACTACTCTGCCTGGAATTAGAACTATAACTATAGAACTACATTTGAACTATAAATACAGACTTCTGATAGCGGGCCGCCCAATGGAGGATGGGTTCCCTTTTGAGTCTTGGTCCTCCTAAAGTTTCTTCCTAATCCCTGCCATCTTAGGGAGCTTTTCCTTGCCACTGTCTCCGCTGGCATGTTCATTAGGGATCTGGACACATATGATTGTAAAGCTGCTTTGTGACAACATGTGTTGTAAAAATACACTAAATAAATAAATTTGACACTCCTCGAGCTTCCTGAAATGCCCTTAATCCTTGTGACCTTCCATGTGTGTCTTCCTTGGAGCCTCGACGACCCTGAACCGGGCTGAATGTGACTGAAGGGGACTGGCTGCTGCTGTCTCCATGGGGATGATCATCACGAAGGTCCCGTCTCCCCCACCCACACCCCTTCTCCCCACCTCCAATGTTACAGAAGCAATTAAGCTCCACGGCTACTGGGATTACAGCCTATTAGCCCAGAACGTGGGTGTGCGGTAGCAACCTTTGCCCGCCCACGACTATTTAAAGCCCCTTTGTAAGTTTGTCAGCCCCTCTCCGCATAGCGTCACTGAAATGACTTCCCTCGCACACAGACACCTATGCTGACACCTAACTCTATTAAAAGTAAGGAACCCAAGGAAAACGTCGCCGCTACTCAGCACATGGCAGAGGCTTCATAAGCCACAGCCGCAGACACTCTGTGGTATAAAGACCTCAAATTCCATACGGCAACACAATTTACTTAAGTACCGTGGAAAGCTGCACCACAAAATAAACCAAGTACAAACAGAGGAAAATGGTGGTCACTTACAGAGGTAGAGCCAGATGGAGAGTGTGCACGTGTGTGTCAGCTCTGCAGACGAACTGCACATCACCCTGAGGAAAACCTGCAAGTACCTCCTACCTCTGGGAGATTATGGCACACAAAGAGTGCTGAGTGGCAGATGGGCTAGAGCAGCGCAAAACGCCAAATGAGTTTCGAGTTGTTATGGGCTTGCCTGGCCACCGTATCACACCACCCTCAGCAGACACGGCTCTCTCCCCAACCCCTCCCCCACTTCCCCTCCCCCTCCCACTCCATAATCCATGCTGCTCTCTCTATCCTTCAGCACATGATACACCGGTCTTAGCTTACAGAGCATGCCCATGACACACCTCCACACACAGTCAGACAAAAGATACCCACACAAAACATCATTACAAATTTTGATGTACCTTTTGTGCCCCTGTATCTCACTCTTAGATACACCTTGCAACAGATGCTACATTGTACATAGACTGCAGCACTGCTGAATGCATGTGGCAAGCAGATATCCATTAAATACTGAAAAGCAAACCCTCCAGACGGGCTTTGACTTAGAAAATAGGAAGTGCAAGGAAGATGGCCATAGTAAGGTAGAAACAACATTAGACAAGTAGCTTTGCCTATAGGTAGTCTGTCACTGAATACAATGTTACCATGAGCTGCACTGGTTTCAGATGTGCTGTTAACTAAATAACAGGTCTTCTTCGACTGTCCACATTACCTTCCTCATACTCTGCTAGACTGCTGCAAAACCATAGACAGAACCTCAATGCTCTTTGAAAAACATTTTGACCCATATTTGGGCTTACAATGTAAAAATGAGAACAGCAGTACCAGTGTGGTCCAAATAGGAGCCCATTAACTAATCAACTCCCTAGAATGACAATGTACATAAGATTATGTGCAGATAGATAGTGTTCAACTCAGTGACTTTAGGACATACTCTGAATGTCACCATCGTATTTTCCTGAAATATGATAGGTTAACTCATGTTTGATAAGTAGGGTTCATTAAAATAAAATGCAGTGATGTGTAAATATTGTCCTGTGTGCTTCCACCCAGTTTTAGTGGCCCTTCTAACCAGCACCTGAATACTGCGTTCAATCTAAAAAAGGATAGCTAAAGAACATTAGGCCAACAATTAAACCAACCACACAGACGTTTGTCTTGCACGCTTTGTGAGAGTCAGTGTTGGGTGGGTTATACGATTCTTGAGCTTTTAATTATTGAGGAAGGGAAAAGAATAGGTTTACCTCTGTCTCTGGTTCTACTCTGGTTCGACAGTTTACATAATTGATGAATGCGTCACATGGAGAGTCAGGGACGCATTAAACACGTTAAACTTTACAGCATCTGTTTGCCGTTTGTCAGCGCAGTACCATCAAACATGCAATACCGGCGACCCACGAGAGAAATTTTATTCCCAACAAAACGCCGTGTGCTTGCATGGCAAGGCGTATGAAAGGTGGATTTTACACAGACCGGTCGTATCATTTCAGAACCCTCCTCGCTGGACAGCTCCTTCCAATCACGCTCGGCAGCGGTAGCGCGTGGAGAAACACGTCACCCGTCCCTGTCGCAGCTGAACTGCTCTAACACTTCCACACCGGCATGCGGTTGAACACCGCTGAATAGACGTGCAATTCCACAATTAAGAATGTACATGCGGTACGTTTGATAGTGAATGCCACGTCGATATTATTCTTGATATGCACATCTTCCAAGTCATAACCAATAGTCCACAATTAAAGGTCCTTTAATGAATTAGAGCGGACTGACATAATTTTGATTCAATTTCATATACTCCTAGAAACAACGTCCTTGTACAAGCAGCGTATAGTCTTTATTCAGAGAATGTCGTTCAATAAACCACGACGCATTAGATATAGCATCAGTGGTCGTGTCCCCATCATTTTCGACGTGAAAGATATTTAACCAAATAGCACATTAAAACGATTCGGTAGCCTTCTAAGCATACCATTTCTAAACGTACATGTAAAATATACAGAGTTTTATACTTCATTTATATACAGTTATATTAACACTCTGTCAATTCAGTAATGCAGATGCTGCAGTGTAGTTCAGCACCATGCGTTAACCATTAAAAGAAGTAACGTAGGCCTGTCATTCAGGACATGCCTAATCTGCTTAGTTGCCACTACAGATCTCGACACAAATATGCGGATTCTAAAACGTACGTGTGACTCATGAGAGCGGTGGATCGTCTCATTCAAAGCCATAGGCATCACATGAACTAAAACGAACAAATTCTGCGAAAGACATTTTACTCACCTAGTACGATCCAGACAGAACCCGCAACTAGAGCGAAAGCAAGCATGACTCTCTCATTGAGACTGCTGTCGCAGCACACAACCCTTAGCCCAAGACGGGAAAATGCAGCATCGACTGCAGCGACTACCCAACAGATTAGGTGAGAAGCTGAGTAACGCGAGCTGGTCAGTTGGGGCTTTGCTACCCCTCGTGAAGTACTATCTACCCTTTTAAGGCTATTTAATTCTTTAGTGACAATTCTGTCAATGAATTTTAGCGTGACGGTCTTGGCCGATGGAGAATGAACCTGCGGGGTGAGCAACCTAGAGGATAATGCGCAAGGTTAAAATTGAGATTACGCATTAAATTTGGGAATGTGACCTTCGTGCTAATACGATACGTTAATAATTTTAGTAGATTAATAACTAATAATAATGCTTTAACATGTCAAGAAAGGCCAGACAAAAAAGACAACAGAAAATCGTACTAAATGTTAGACAATCTTGTTATTTTTCTAGCCAAAAGCGTGCAGGCTATAGGCTATAAGGTGCTTTTTTAAGTAGGTCTATTCTAGTAATATAATGTTTTCGGTTTTAGTGACGTTATTAACGTGGCCTGTTCTATAGTTCATTTGGGTTATCACCGTGAGCCTCCAATGATTTCCCCTTACGGAAAAAGGGGGTCTGTCTGACGGTCACACCTTGTCACGTGGTACATGGCTCTGCCTCTCGTTGGATATTTAACCTTGAACATTTCTACAAACTCCGGTTCTTAACCGACGCGCATCCCTTTAAATTTTGAGGTTTCTTGAAATGTTTCACAACAGATCTCAGAATTACTGTGCAGCTTTCGCAAAATACTTGACACCCACTCAAATAGCGCCTTTACAAATGGCATCCGCTGTGCCTTTTCTAGTACACGTTCTAGCACCAGGGCCGTCACACGCCCATGCTTTTTAAGGCACCCCCTTTCTCCACTAGGGCACAGGGTGACTCGTCATAGGTTGAGATAGGTTGATACAAGTTATACATAGAGTACATGCTCAACAATTAGGCTATATCAATTCAAATCTAAATGTTAGTGTCAGTAATGTATTAAATACATACATATAATTAATTGTATAGCTATTCTAATATTATTAGATATATTATGTAAAATATATTATGTTTACTATGGACTAAACAGTCAACTAAGGTACACTGACTGCATGCATTGGAGGTTCCAAGTTCCTATGGGCCCCTATAACATTTTGTGCAGATGTTACACCACTTTATGAAGTTTTTGTAGAATTCCTCTGTGATGACAGGTGCATGGATGCTGCCTTTCCCCTGATTATAAAAATGACATTTTTTATTGGGGTAACAATTATACAATTAATGCACAATCAGGATAACAAATGACAACACATGACTATAAAGGGAGGATTCAAATATGATTCTACAAAACCAGTCTATAGTGTTGGACTAGTTATCGATGAAAGTTGCATTATGTAACTTACTAGTGGGATGCCTGGGAATCAGAATAGTCAAGACATATTGTAGCTGTTTTTATGAAGACTGGGCTCAAAATTCTGTTTCAGAAATGTTTTCACAGAGGCCATGGAGCATTTCCCATATCGTTTTATTTTATTTTAAGGAATGTTGTTTTATTTTTTGTATATGTTATGTTGGATGAACAAATATCTGGAGAAGAACATAAAATATATGTCACATATTCAATAATACTGCAGTGATGTAAACACACAGTTAGAAGCAGCAAACTTTTAATGTATGTGGAAAACGTGAAAATAATTACCTGTATGTGAAAACATACTTAAAGAAGTAGGACATTTTTAATATGCTTTCTATAATGTGTATATCATGATCTCTATAAAATGCATCTCAAATGAGAATCAAAATACTCTGTAGTCCTCAGATGAACTAGTTTTTGCTCCATAGAGCAAACATGGAAGCAACCACGTTAAAAATTGATTTAGAACAGAATCTCAGAAGCATCCATGCCACTAGGTGTCAGTATTCACGGTGTGAAGAAAAATCACTGGAAAAATGAGGTAATGCTCCTTTAATACTTGCTGAATGTTCAAGTTCCCATCTCACTAAATCCAAGGGTGCACATGTCTCCTCCATTTGAACCGACAAGATGCCCTTGCTGGCTTGTGATGTGGCCTGTGTTCTTATGTTTTTATCATCTAGGTAGTCTGCCACTTGGTCCATTTCAAGAGTCCTTACTGCTGTTCACGATTAGGTTTCATAACTGTTCATGAAACGTAACAGTTTCTGTGGTCAGACAGGTCCTTGCTATTGCTAACCTCACCAATGTGTTCTTGCTAACAGAACAACTATATCTGTGATAGATTTATTCTGATTATGGAGACTTATGTTGTCCTGATACCTGCATATAGAATCTGCTCTAAATAATGATAAATGGACACATAAAATACTGTTATAAAATATTATATATAGCACTGGATTTACAAGGTTATAAATATAAGTTCACCTCTGTATTTACAATTACTTGTATTTACTTGCTCAAATTAAAGCTAATAACTTCCATTTTAACACAAATGTCTGTATTTGTTTAAAAACATCCATGGTGCTGCGTCAACATTTTAATGATCTAATAACCGGTGTCTCCAACATCAATCTATGCACATATAACATATACTTATACTGTTATATAAAAATTTTAACTTTGTTTAACAGGGTTGTGCTGTCATACTTAGAACAAATATGGAGACACATCACAAGTTCTCTAGTTAATCTGGTTCAGAATCTCAAGAGGCAAAGGTGTGTTTAAATACAGTAGGATATTAACTTAGATGGGTGAGGTTTCAGTTGGGTGACATTATTCACTCAGACCTGGTGCTACATCAAGGTAGGTGTACAAATCATATATGCTCTCAAGTGTCCCTTCAAACAGTAAACTCAACAGGTAGCATTATCCTTAAAAACAGGAATGATACTTTCCTGCCCTGATTTCTCAGGTTTAGTCAAATTAGAGCAGTATGTTAGTAATGTGAAATGCAGACAACTAGATCTGTCCCTTAACTATAATCAACATGTCCTGTTCACTTTACTGTGAGAGAAAAATTAGGTTAGGTCATTAGGTCGTGGGCCACAGTCCAGCTTGTGGACTGAGTGTGAGTTGTGTTGTGAGAACCTGAGTGCAGTAGAGAAGGGGTACATGCCTGTGAGACTGGGAGGGAGTTTGGCAACAGTGCAGAGGGGCTCAGACCAGCCCGTGATGCTCTTACTATGGCTTTGCTACTCAGTCCATTGTCACAGGGCTGTGGAGCAGATATAGAGCACATGCATGCCTCTACACACACCCACAGCTATGCAAAAGCGCAAGCACACACATATTGGATTTTTCAGGGAGAGTAGGAGGTTGTATTATTAGTGGTTGGGTGTGTGTAGGTTTGTTTCTGTTGTCAGCAAAAGACATTTATTACCCACAATGAAAAAGTTACAAGTGGGGAAGTGACAAATCAGGACTGATCAGTTTTTTTCGATCTACATTTAGCCTATGTAATAATGCAATAATGCACGACGCTAGAAAATCTAAATTATCTTTTGAACCCATGGAGCAAATATTATTTGGCCAGTCATACACTAATTATATACACTATATTATTATATAGTCATAGTTATAGTCATACACTATTATTATATAGTCATATAAATATACTATATTATTATATGCGATCATATTTTACGCTGACGTATCGACCTCGATATGTTGCGATGAAATATTGATAAGGGTTTTAAGAATTTTAAATGGTACTTTAAAAATGTTTTTATTATGCTCCTGCCTTTTACCTAACAAATGTATTAAAAGATTTTGGCGACTTATGGTTGTCAGCGAAAGTTGACTTAATGCAGCAAAGACAACAACAACACAAATGCATCAAGAAGCGGAAAGCTTTGGGCTTCGCAGTAGACTTCATTTGTGTTAATAGGCTATAATCTGAATTCCCTAACAGTTGTTTGACAGTTGGTAATACACGGGATTCCAGGGGGAATATTACTGGATGGACCTTGGGAAAACCCAGTGGTTTACGGAGCAGAAATTCCGTAGGAAAACACCCCCCTGTTCGCCGCTCCTCCAGCTGTACAACAGCGGTAATGCGTATTAGGTTTGAGTCTGATATAAAACTTCACTAGAAACTTGAATGTGGCTCGGTTAAATAGGCATTACACCGATTGATTCACTTGGTAGTACATTACCTTTGATTTTAAAGATCATGATAAGATTTTAAAATAGAGCTATCCGAGAATCTCTTGGCCATAACCTACTTTCGTATTGGGGTGGGGTCCTTGCCTGCAAACGTTGTATAAAGTTAAAACCTCGGAAGGTAGCGGTATGTCTGGTATTCGCAATATGAATATCATAAACGCGTCGGTCGAAACATCCCTTTCTAATAAATAACTAGGTTTACAGTAAAATCCTGACTATCTAGCTCCCTCTATGTAGCTCCCTCTATCGGTATCTCTAATTTAATAACCCATTTCCCGGAAAGGCACCGTTTTCTTATTCAGACCTCGAGGATTACAAGTTCCTCCCAGGGCATATTGTGCATTGCTAACATCCACTTAAATATCATTTAAAATACAATTTAAAATGAAGGTAATTGTGCTGGTGTTTTTAGTTCAGTATGCCTACATATATAAAAATATATGTTTTTTAAAACATGACTGAATTATTTATTTTGAATTTTGCATAGCAATTTACCAATATTTTATTTTTGAAACAAAGTGACAAATGCATTTGTATTTTAACAAACATAAAAGTTGTTGTTGAAGTAATGCCCACGCGCATGCGTATAAGACCTAAACGGGATACATAGTAGCGCTACGTAGCCCGCATAGCTCGCAACGGCATGATTTCTCGGAAATCAGTCTACTTAAGTTTGAGCGCGCTTCAATTGCCTCTCAACTGCGCATGCGCCTTAATTTGGGAAAGCCCCCCCGCCTCAACATATAAGTAAGTACTACATGTCACAGACAGTTCAGTTCTCACGGAGCTACTTGACATAAGACCGAGTGGACTAACGCTTCTATTTCTACTACTCTGACCTGTTTGGATTACCGCGAGTATTCTGTAAGTCTGTCTATGGGATATCTTAACATCGGTGTTTTGTTTTAACATATTATGAAATATGACACATTTATAAAAATTGTATTGGTTATATGAGCTATATTTTCCGTAATGCATGGTTGATGCTGTAATATAAATGTAGAAAAAGATTTAAAGATTGCATTGAAAACGTTTCTTTGCTGCGTGAGCAGCCTTTGCGGAAGACCACGGTCAAATGATCACAGTATGTTAAACGTACTCGTGCCGAGCGCTTTTAGGCGGAAGGTTCTGACGATGACATGTTTTAATACCTTAATAAAATGATACGGTTCTCTCGGAAATCTGCAATAGCATCGCGGTGCCTTATGCACGTCCTTGTGCACCTTGCACAATTAATTGCATATTAGGTATTTCTCTTTGCTTGGCATTGTACGGTCAAAGTTCCAAGTGTAAGTTCAAGTTTCTCTTCATTTGATTTAGGAACCATGCCTGTGTCTAGAATGCGCATGCGACCATGGCTGGAGGATAAGATAGAATCCAATACAATTGCCGGACTTATCTGGGTGGATAAGGTGATTATTATTATTATTATTATTTTGCACCTGCATTTGTTGGGAGAAAATGTAATCAATTGTCAAGTGTGTTTCCAAGAAGTAGCAACAGAAAAATGGTCAAAGTTTAATCCATATTACTTTGTTCCTGTTTTTAGGAGAAAAAAATGTTTTCCATTCCATGGAAACATGCTGCCCGCCATGGCTGGGAGATGGACAAAGATGCCTGCTTGTTCAAACAGTGGGCCATCCATACAGGTGATGAGGCATTCTAAAGCAAAAAAAAAAACACAAAACAAACAACAACATCCAAAAAACAACAACCAACGCTCCACCGCCTACGTTTGCAGGAAAATTCAAGCCAGGCGTCACTGATCCCGATCCCAAAACATGGAAGGCCAATTTCCGTTGTGCCATGAATTCGCTGCCCGACATCGAGGAGGTGAAGGACAAGAGCGTCAACAAGGGCTGCGAGGCGGTGCGGGTCTACCGCATGCTGCAGGTGGAGAAGAACAAAGGAAAGAGGTCAAAGACGGCCGACTGCAGGAGGAAGAGGAAGGTGAGTTGTGCACACATTGCCGTGTTTCCTGGTCTGCGTCAGTACCATTGGTGCAGGGGCAAAATCTAGGCGGGTATGAGTACCTGCTCAGTGAGATCTAAATGTGAGCATGTGACTTTTGGCTCACCAGGTATCAAAGGTGAAGGCAGAGAAAATGGATTTGGAAGAAACATCCACTGGAGAGCAGTCATACACGCACAAGGAGGAAGACAGGACCACTCAGGATAACACCATAGACAGCACTGAAAATCTGAGTAAGTCTTGTTACCTCTGCTGTAGTCTGCTGCTGAAACTGCAGCTTTATTTTTGATTTTTTTTATTTCGTTTTTCTTTATCTTGCATCGATTTTATTTTTTAATTTATCTCACATTTTATTTTTTGATCTAATTTAGAAATAAAACTAATAATAAACTATTTTTTTGCCTTTTCTTTCAAGACACAGGAAGCCCTACTTATGATGTCCCACCCTGCTCTGCATATGAAGTGGAAATTTCTGACAGCGACTTTTTCACAAATAGATTTCAACTTTCGCCTATTCACACGACAGGTAACAAAAAAAAATATATTTATAATCTACAATTCGACAATCTTTAATCTACAATTCTATTAATTGTTCAACAATACTGAGCAAGTGGTGTATGGTATTAATTGTACTGTTTTTTATTTATTTTGCATTTCATAGACTACGAGGAAAATGAAGCTATAGTTGAGGTGAGTTTGGCTTTGGAATATCAAAATTACCCTGTCCGTTGTGCTTTTTCATTGTCAGGAATACCCTGGTTTTGTTATGTATCCAAATGCCTTTTACTGGCATTGTGCAATTGTTTGTAATAGTACAGAGCAAGCAAAACTCAGTCGGTTACAAATTCTGTGTTTTGCTCCAGCAGATCACACGGCAATTGGAACTTGATAGTACGCAGTGGCTACAAAGCAATAACAGCGGAAAGGGGTTCCTGTGCAATGAAGGCATGACAGAATCTTACCACAGTCCAGAGAGCCAATGGAGTGATAACTCAGGTAAATAAGTGCTGTGTAATTAGTTTAGCTGTATGAATATGGGATATAGTGCCAGATCAGCTTCCCCACAACAGGCAGTATTCTCAGTTCTGTGTCTTCTACTGCTTGCCAAAATAGATTTGGCTAGATTTGCTAGTCAAATCAATAAACGTCCTTTAGGTTATGTGATGTCAACAAGATTTTTCTGTTTGGGAAGTTTCATCTAAAAGTGTCATTACTTGTTTTATGTGTTGAAGGTCATCATGCATTTACTAATTGTGCTTTGGAGACTCACTGCGCTACGTATTCTGTAATGTAAAGTTTTGTAGGCGAACAAAACCTAGTAGTCTTTAGGAAGAGCATCAGTCCTCATGTGAAGTGTTTTTGTTGATTTCCTTTTAGGGGAGGAACTTGAACTGCGCTTTTACACAGAACTGAGCTCAGGCCTGTCTTCAACAGATGACCTCAGCTACACCGAGCCATGGAGCAGCACTCAGCACACCACCAACCTGCTTCCGATTGGCTGTCCACTCTGAGAACCACCGGGTGCTCCGCCCATTCATTTTTCCTCATACCTCACACAGGGCATCCAAAAGCCCTTATCCATCACTGTCTGTGAACTTGATATCACCCAAAGCCAAACTCTAGCCAGACAACATTTTCAGATGGAAGGCAGCAATGGAGCAGAGATGAATGGCATGTCAGTGAATCGACATCTTGTTTCATGGATATGTCTTTGGACTATTGCTGTTGTTACACTAGGTTTGAATTTTTTTCAGGTGTCTGGTTGTTCCACTGTTTTTATAAAAACTGCAATCTTTGTTTCAGAAGAAAACCACGTAGCAATCCTTTAGCCTTGTTTGGTGTAAGGCTGTTAGGTTTGGAGCCTTCTAAAAAGCTATCTTATGCTATTCCTTATTGGGATTTTAAGGTTTGAACTGTATATAAACATGTAGTCTCATTTAATGTGATGTATGACAGATTCCGTTATTCATTCATCAGGGGTTTAATGCTTTTCTTCTCAAACTTTGCTTGGTAAACCTTTGTACGATCTTCTACGAGTTTTGGGTGAACAATTGTAAATAATGTATAAATTGTTTTGTAATAAAAAAAGTGAAAGTGTTTAATGTCTTTGCACAGGATTCATTAAAAAGTTGATGACCATTTTATGATGTATATAACACAATACTTGTTTTAGATGAAGTGTTCAACAGATAAAAAGTTGATGTATTCTTTAGACTGCAAGGACCTATCAGAATTGGCTTAAAGTGATTTTCTCAATTTTACACTCCCAAGTTAAAGTGGAAGGACCGACTTAACAAACGTTACTCACAAAGATACTCAATTCATATTCACATAAGCACTCAGATCAAGCTATATGGGTTCATGAATTCCCAACACCTTTTGCGCCACTACTGTTCACAATTAGAAGTAGGAACACTGAAGCTCTTTTAGTACAAAATGACCTTTAATACATTTGGATGAGCTAGAATATAATACATAAACAAAAAAACATTAATATGCATATAAACAATAAAATATCTTAAGTTGGAGAACTGTAAAGCAAAATAATATAAATATGAGTAATTGTAAATCAACAACTGTCTGAGTTTATGGTCTGTCTTGTGACACCAGAAGTGGCTGTTTTGTGTTTTGTTCATAATCAATTCCAGTTTCCTATACAGTTCTCTTTAAAGGCAATTTTGGCTAGCTCTCTTCACTACTTTCAGACACACCTTTTGGCAAGTCATGCTGAAACAAACTACACGGCAAAGTAGAAGGCTTGGGAAGGAAGTGTGATCTCTCAAAACCCATAAGCACTGTAAGATGGTGGCTGCTTGGTTCTGCAGAGGCTGTAGAGGCTGTGAGCTGCAGGTGCTTTGTGAGTGGTTGACCAAAATATCTCCTTAGGTACAATAACGGTCCTTATACAGGATTATATTTATTCTTTGGGGTTTTTGATGTGGACGTCTGCATCACTTGTTGATATCTCTTGCAAAGTGGTAGTGGTTTTCTAGGAAGCAAAAAGCAAAGAAGACAAATGTCACCTAAATATCTAAATATATATTTATTATATATACACACCACCTTGTTCAAGTTTTCAAGTTTAACCATATAAAACAATCAGCATGACAATTGGTAATTTATTGTCATAAAGTATTGTCTACAATAACAATTAGTTTGTGTTCTGGCATAGAAACAAAAATTTAATACACTGTTGTGAAAAAGATGTCACCATAACGATTTCCCTTCTTTCCGCAAGGAGTTAATCTATGTCATTTAAATCTTGATAACATTTCATAAATATGTTCTAGTTTTTAGGGACTAGGTAAGAGGAAGAATGTTTCCAAAAGCTCAAAATCAGTACAAAATAAGTAATCTGGAGGATACAGCTTGACATAATTCAGTAATGTGGTATATACAGCTTCACATAGTTCAGAAGCACAGCTAGCAAGTCTTTCCAAAGCAGGTATTTCTAGTTTGGAACAAGAGTATGCTTCACAACAACAGAATGCTTCAGAGATAATGTAGTTTTGATTACACATTGCTTGCATAAAGTCCCTGAACATTTTTTACTATAAATAAAGTATATTAAAATTCAATGAAGCAGTCCCTTTGTGTCAGAGTATCTTATTGTTAAAGTGCAACACCCTAACCCACAAATGAACACAAAAACAAAGTGGTGGATGCTACGAGAGCTATTTACCTACAGCTATTACCATTTTCCAGCATCTCTGTGCATATGGAATATGATCATAATGGCTTTCAATGGGGCATATCTGGATAAACGGTAGCAAGGTGACCACTTCCTTCACAGTACTTGACCTGCTAAATGACCTGAGTAAAAAATTATGTAAGATAGGGGTGTCAAACTCAAATACACATTGGGCCAACATTTCAAACCTGGACAAAGTCATGGGCCAACATTAATATTTACTGAAAAATCATCCTCCAGATATTGTATGTCTCTTTTTTATTTGCAGCCTTCTGATTAACAGTAACATTTTCCACAGGCTAATAATAATAAAAAAATTAAATAATAATAAACCAATGCACTAATAGTAATATCCTTCTATGAATTACAGCCATTCAAACCCATGAAGTAGCATGGAGTTGCCTTGGAATAGCAAGAAAAACAGCATTAAAAAATGTTAATTCCAGCTCAGTTTGCTACATATTCATCTACTCTGATGTGTCCCAGCCAGACTCCAGATACTTTTACATATGTGAACAGATTGTCTGCCTTCCACCTGTCCAGAAAGCTCCTGTTTTCTGCCTTTCTTGTCGCCATTTTTGGAAGGGGTAGCATGGTGCCAGAAGTAGCATGAGGTTGCTACTACTACTGTCAACAGAGGAGAGGAAGTTTATGGGTCCTGTCATGATTGAAATGCCAAAACATCAGCAGAGCCTTCTGAGATTTGTAGTACTGTATTTGTGATATCTGCATGGTATAATACCAGAAGACCAAGTTCCACATTACAGGTAAGACTCTGTATAGCAAAGGTAAGAGTCTGACTCTGTGTAGCATTAACGAGTGATGATTAACTATCACTTCATAAATTCATTAATTAAGATTGTAGGGTTACACTTTGGATGAATGTTAGGATGTGCCATTATAATGCACTTTAATTTCAAAATATAATATGATTCTGTCATATTAAATACATGATACAGAAGACAGGCCCCATATACCAGTATACCAACATACAGACTACAGTCTGGTCTAATAAAGTAGTGTAGCAAAGCACAGACTGCAGACTGGCCTAATTCACTAGAATACAAAAAAATGAATAAAGTACTAATATACCACACAGCAATGCATGTTCAATGTAATAAGTTCTGTTTTGAAATTTGAAACAACATGAATATATAGGAAACTAGTAAACAATTCAGATGGAAGCAGTATTCAGATGACAACTCAGCAAATGTAAGGGGTTCGTTTCAGTGCAAGTTAACGTCTTAAACCTCAGTACACATTGTTTCAAAGCTTATATATCGAGCATAGAATATCTGTAAAATCATTACTGCATGTGAATTAAGAAGAGGGGCAATGTAACACTAACAATAGGTATATAGTTTTCTAAGTGACTAATTGCAACATATGATCACTGTGAATGTTGCCACCTCATAACGTCCGCTGCCTTTAGCAACAATTTTTTTTACAGGACAAGCTTACTAACTTGAATCCAATTACTGAATTAAGACATTTAAGTGGCTAGACTTTGTATGTGTTGGAGGGAGAGCTTCAGCAAATATGTTATTACAAAATTTTATGGTGGTCAACCTGGGAAAGAGGAACATTGCAGCTTGTGCATAAACCTCAGAGCTAAACCTCTGTTTACGCAACCATGGTTATATTTCCCCAATTTTCATAGGTTTTCAATATAGAAAATAAATCTGATGAGCCAGTCAGTACATTTAAGGTATAACAGACCTGTACTGACAGCATTTGACTACACCCAATTAGCTGTTTTGGTCAAGACAGGATGACTACAGTACACACTCAGCAGGGAGTGCTGGCAAGCTGAATTTGTAAAAGTACCTATTTCTTCTAGAGTGTTAGTCACAGCCCCACAGTCACCCAACAGAATTTCTTGTGAGAAATAATGTACTTTCCTATCTAGTTACTTTCTATATCTACCTATTTTGTCTACAAGTTATATCAATCTGTTTTACCACCTGAAAACACAATACAGCAAAACACAATATATGTTCAATGTAGGTCATAAAGTAGGAGGGGACTAAAAATGGGTCAAATAAAAATTTTAACAAAATTAAGAAAAAGTCATAGTAAACACGTTTTTAGTTTTTTTCTTAAATACATGACGAGAGGCTAAGAGACTAAGGTCTAGAGCAAGAGAGTTCCACAGCCATGGAATTTATATAGGCCTACAGTAGAACCCCGGAACTAGACCGCCTCAGTACTCAACATATTCGGAGTTTGACGCAAAATGTTTAGAAAATCTCGGGGCTTGAACAAAACTTCGGAATCTGACCCGACTCGTGACTTTTGCATGGATCCCAAGAAAGATATAGCAGAAACAACGAAGAGGAAAACGGTAAGAACAACAATAGAGTTGAAAAAGACGATCACAGAGAAGTATAAAAAAGACATTCATGTGACGGACTTAGCAATAGAATTCAAATTGATGGTTGAGAACGAATTAATCCGTTTTCAGTTATTTCTTATGGGGAGGATTTATTCGGAACTCGACTGCATCGCTTCTCGATGCTCCTTCTGGAACGGATTAGCATCGAGTTCCAGGGTTCTACTATATAATAAATGTAAACTAGGACTGAAGAGCAGTGTAGCTGAGGAGGAAATCTGTTTCTAAGATGACAATAACACCTATGAGTGAGTTTTAATGGGGGGTTCCACTGTACTATCCAAGATAACGCCAGGAATATTGACTTGAGTAGGAGAGACTAATGTCACTTAATAAAACATGGAAATTGGACATTTAGAACCGACAGGACCTCAGTCTTATTACTGTTCAGATCTAGGATGTTATGGGTTATCCGTTTTTTTTTTTTTTTTTTTTTCAGATAGACATTAAATAAGAGTAGAAGAAGAAGTAGATAAGTTTTTGGCAATGAGGACATGTACAGATGTGTGTTATATGTATAACAATGGAAATTAATATTAAATATTAAAATAAAAAGTAAGTGATACTTTTGGAGGCAATCCAATTTACACCAATAGGATAAGAACAGAACGTAGACCTGAACTAGCTGCTAATGGAAGATCATTTGTTATTTAGAAGTACTTAGAAGAGTATGAAACCCTGATTGAACACCTTCCCAGAGATAATTTGCCAACAGGCTTGAAGTTGAGTAGCAACTACAGGCTCCAAGAAATGTGTGTGAAAACTGACATTTTTAGGCAATGGGAACCATGACCAGCAGACAGAGATGAGTTCATAATGTTAATGATTAAGAGAAAGAATGAAGGCAGATAGGATTTGAGAAGTAGCAAAAGGATCAAGCTGAGACGTTGAAGTATTGAGTTCAGTCACAAGTTCAGCAATATTGGTTATACTAACCTCACTGAAAGTAGACAATTCTGCTGTGAAAGAAAATGAGGCATTAGTGCAGGAAGGCAGAGATGTAAGGGACAAGTTTAAGTATTGAGGTTACTTAACCTCACTTAAACCTATTGAGTTCAGTCACAAGTTGTTTGGGCAAACCTCACTGAAAGTAGATTATATCAAGTAGAATGAGTAACGGGTGTTTTTTGTAACATTAAAGATGATCTAAATATGCCTCTAATGAATGTCATTGCAATGTAATTTCTCCTAAACTAGCTATCCAATCTACATCTTGTAACCTTCAACTGTTGGGGATCTAAAGTGACCCAGGGGCACTATTAGTGAAAGAAGCTGTTTTACGTGGGGCTAAAAGATGTAGTGATGCAGTTTGAGAAATCAGGAAGCGGGAACAACTTAAATGTATAAAGTCACTGGGATACATTGTCCTAATGTCTCTGGGCATTATTGTATGATATATTTTTGACACACAGAGAGAGATTAATAGGAATATTAATATGATAAAAATAATTAGACATTTGACTAACTAGCAGGCAAAAACCACAGTGGTAACTCCCTGAAATTATAATGAAGAAAAAAAAATCTCTGGTGGGTTTTCATTGGTACTTCCCCCAATCTATGTCTCAGGCACATGTCTTACATAAACATTAGCAAATGATTAAAACATGACAATTACTGGTAGAACTGAGCTTTGTCTGACAGATATACTGCATGTGAAAATATCTTTGAACATGTTTCCAATGAAATGCTTTTTTGTATCATGTCCACTGGAAGATTGTTTATATCTGTGCAAGCACAACGGAACCTGACAGGAGACAGGAAGTTGAAGTAGCAGGCTCAAGGGGAGTAGTCCTTCCTCCCACCCCAGCACAGCACAGTCTTTACAATAGACCACAAGCAACTCATGCAATCTAACTTCTAAACGACTGATAGCGTTCCATTAATTTACCTTAAGTGGGTGATTCATGTAACTGCCTCTTGTTGCGCTGTGCATTATAACATATTCATTTGCTTGTACTTACATAATAACTGTAAAGTATTATAAGCGTATCAATTAGTATCTACACATTTACTTTATAAATATCTGTATGTTAATTTTAAATATGAAATAAAGTACAACCTTGCTTTATTTGAAGACTTACCAGTCCTGATAACAATAAGCTGTAATTATCATTAAGATAACACTTTATTGTTATTAGCTGACATTCTGGACCAAAAAGCTATTGTCATTAATCAAGCTATTGAGTACCAATTTGCTTGTCACTTAGGGCTACGCCCCCCTCTCCTAGCTGTCACTCCGGTTTCCCTGTTCCTCGTGTTTGTGTTGTTCCCTGCTCCTTGATCCCGCCTTGTTGTCTGTCTCCATGGTTTCCCCTCATCTGCCATGCCCGTGTCGTTACTGTCTTCACCTGTTTCTAGTCTAGTTCAATGTATTTATAGTCCCTGTGTCTCCCGTGTCGGTTATCGGTTGTTTTGTACTTTGAGTTGGTTTGTGCTTTGGTTTTTCAGTCAGTGTTGTAATTCGTATTCGCTCATTCGGTGTTTTGGTGTTCTTTGTCCCCCGTACAATCTCTGTGTGTTCCTGCCTGGTTTGTGTTCTCCTTGTATTGTAAGTCATGCCTATTTATATTTCATGTTCTGACTGCCTGCCTAATATGACCCCTGCCCAGTATTACGACTCAGCCTATGGAATTCCATTTAATAAATCTCGCTCTCCTCAGTGTTTGTGTCTGCTTTCATGCTCTGCGTCACGCAGAACATTACATTGCTGGATGTCTTTTTACTCCATGCAGACAGAAATGGTCTGTTTCATGCCATATGCTAATCTATGACTAATCTATGAATTTAGTTCTAAATTCAGTGTTTAAAACAATGATCGATGATCACAAGCCAACAGCAAAATTTAATTCTTTGACTATGTGTGTTTTGACAAATGATCTTCAAATTAACTGCAGTGCAGAGGTAAGAATATTTAAGAAAGATTGAATTTATTGAGTTGAACTGACTGCATCCCTCAGTTTTATTTGGGAAATAAAATCAGCCTATTGGGTTAACAATGTCATCAAACTTCACAAATTACAGGTTTGAATGAACTTAAAAAGTAGTTGTTTAATGTTGTTTAATTTAATGTTGAATTAAACTAAAGCTGAATCGAATTAAGAAAATTCGAATTGCATTCCATGCTTGCTTAACTGAGAAAAAAATAAGGCTACATGCGATGTATCACGAGGTACAAGTGTGCATCAGTACAGGTTCCAATGCAAAACTTGCAAGACATCACATTTTCATATACAAATTAGGCTTCTGCGGACACAAAACAGGAGCAAATATATTTCAGTTTGAAATTTTACATTACAATTCACTTTAAGTAGGACTGAGTCAGTAATATCAATATTAAAGGGCCCATCATATAAACTAAATTTCCCTCACATTACTGTTCATGTTCCAAGAACAAACTCATTAACATATCTTCCTACTCAGCCTATAATAATTTAGCCCCACCCACTTACATTGTAGTTCTCAGGCATGTTTGAGAGTGCTTTTTTAATGAGGCTCAAAACAGAGCATACAATTTTAACAGAGCTTGTTTACCTTATATCCTCACGTCCTTATATCCACATCGGTGTATAATTCTGACACAGAACCAAAACAAAGAGAAAGCACAGAAACCAAAAGAAAATGAACACATGCCAATGTGTGGCCATGAACAATGACGACAGAGGAGGGGCAACAGCATTATTAAGGTTCAGAATTAAACCTACTGTTTAATTAAACCTACTGTTTAATTCTGAGTGATAAAGTAAGGTTTGATAATGGTCATGTAAAGATTAATTATTAACCTAATTTTATTTTATTTTTTTACAAATCCATACTGGTAATGTACATAGACATCATGGAAAAACATAAAATAAAGGAAAATGTAAGATATGGGCCCTTTATTGTGAACATGACATTTTTGTTATTTGAGACATGATTTGTGACGTCTCATGGTTTTGAACCGGGCTGTTAACATAAAACCCGCCTCTTACAGTAAACTGAGATAAAGTGAACTTTCTGGTTTGGCTCACACCAGACTTCCAAGAGTTCCTTTATGATGTTTGCTTAGCATTCTACTGGGATCATTCAGATCAACTGTAACCTACACATAGCACACTCTTCAGGACCTAGCGAAAGGACCTGGACTTGATCCAAGATAATGATGTGTAATTGTTTGACCTCACCTGTGAGTTCAGGGAGAAAGTGTGTAATGATGGCAGCAGGAATAATATTAATCTGGTTATACAAATCAATATTGGAAAGAACTTTTCCATAGAAGGCAACAAGTGGCATGTAGCATATATGTAGCATTTCATATGGACTTACAGATTTATTCCCTGTAGGGGCCCCTTTTTCACTTTACTACTGTTGTACTGTAGCTGTTTACAAATACTCCATGATCATAAATGAATGGAACAGTGAACTTAAACTGGAATAGTGACGTACACATTCGCTGTGAATGTTGTAATTCCACCCTTGTTAAACTTTTCATTTTAGATTATGCATTATCTAACAATATACATGGACTGAAATGTAAGTTGTATTTGAAGGAGCTGAGATTAATTGTTGGCTCCAGTGCCTCCAAAAGCTTTAACTCTGTGCCTCTGTACTGAGAGCTGTGTCTGTGTCTCTGTACTGAGGGCTGTGTCTGTGTCTCTGTACTGAAGGCTGTGTCTGTATCTCTGTGTCTGTGCCCCTGTACTGAGGGCTGTGTCTGTGTCTTGGTGTCTGTGCCCCTGTACTGAGGGCGTGTCTGTGCCCCTGTACGGAAGGCAATGTCTGTGCCTCTTTACTGAGGGCAGTGTCTGTGTCTCTGTGTCTGTGCCCCTGTACTGAGGGCAATGTCTGTGTCTGTGCCTCTATACTGAGGGCAGTGTCTGTGTCTGTGCCTCTGTTCTGAGGGCTGTGTTTGTGTCTCTGTGTCTGTGCCTCTGTACTGAGGACTGTCTGTGTCTCTGTCTGTGCCTCTGTACTGAGGGCTGTGTCTGTGTCTCTGTGTCTGTGCCTCTGTACTGAGGGCTGCGTCTGTCTCTACCTTTGCGTATCTGTACTGAGGGCCTCAAAGAGAGTACACACATTGTTCAGGTCACTTGGTTGATAACCACTTTATTCTTGTTATAACTGTCTGTGATCTGTTGAAGGCTATGCAACAAGCAACACTTGTCAGGAGTGTGCTATTAACACTTCAGCCTGAGTCAGTAGGGTGTCATGGCCTCTTTTGTGGTTCTGTGTAGGTCATACCTGGATATTTTGTTAGACTTCAGTGTTTCCCGAGACAGGTGCTGTAGAGCATGTGCATTATTGACTGGAAGTAACAGATTCTGAGGACTTGTGGTTGGGGTATGTCCTGAGGCCCTTTGTAGGCACTCTAATGTCAGTGGAGATACTGATGTATCTTGTCACCCTTACAGCATACCTCTCTATGTAGTACATTCTTCTGCTCGAATGTCCCAGTTAATGCAATCAAAGCAGACCTGAATCCCATCATCTACTCATGTTTGGTCAGGCTTTTTTACTTACTGGAGGAGCTTTGCAGGGCAGAAAAACAAAACAATGTGTTTTGATCTTCTAAAGTAACTCACAACAATGAACACAGCAACCAGCAGTGCAGATCTTTGAGTTGATAGTATCGTGCAGTATACTGAATGCTGTTGATAAGCTTGCTGGCCATGGAATGTAAACACAGCAAGAATGAAAATGTCTGGGTAATTTTCGTCAGATAAAATGGTCTGCATTTCACTAGCATCAACTCAACAGTTCTCCTCATCTTGTGCCGTCTCTCATGTGCTTGAGTTGCTCGCTCTGTGATGACATTATTAGACCTGTTAGGACTTCTTGTCTTGTATTTGTGTGTGTCTGTGTATGCAGCCTTCCTCTCTTTTTCATTCTTCAGTGCACTGTTATAGACTATATCTGTTCATTCACCAATCACTTCATTGCCTAGAAGTGGGTTGTAACAGCTCTCTTCTGTTAATATGAAAGTTTTCAGATTTGACAGAATTTGTTGTTCCAATTTCCAGTAGGCTGCGTCTGCTGTATGACATTAGTACACAAACATTTAAAGTCATCACTGAAAATCATTTAAAATATGTTCTTGGCCAGCAAAACAAACATGGAAAGTAGTTTAAGAATCTTTTACACCAGAAATGATGCAATAGAACGTTGATCGTGAGTTTGATCCTGATTATGCTGTGGCCGCAGACCTGAGACAGCAAAAATGGCTGTGCTCTTGGGAGGCAGGGGGTTACATACAGTCTCTCTCCTCTCTGACAATTATAGTTCCAGGCATGGATGTCTGTGAGATCATCAACAGGGGGTGGAGAGGGCAATGCTCCAAATGTGTTATACCACACCCTGATGCTGCTTGATCTACAGCTCTACAGATCCGGTGTCTGGCTAGAAGTGCCTCAGATGAAGCATGTGACGGTCCTCACCCTCCCTGGTTGGCAGCTGTCATGTGACAGGGGGAGAATTACCTGATGGATGGGAATTGGCTAGAACTGAAATAGGGAAAACTTGGGTAAAATCCAAAAAAGATCCCATTCAAAAAATATCTCATTCAAAAAATATCACATTACAGCACATGTACTTTATAGCACATGTAAATATTACTAACATACTATTTATTATTTTCCATCTTAAGCCCAACCAACTGCATGAGTTTTTAACACTGGTGCATTTCTTTGCATACTTTGTTTGCGATAGCTAATAGCACAAATGACACCACCAAGTTTGATTTGTTTTGTAACCCAGAAGGTTCATGCTTTTAATCAAATGTTCCCTAATTTCTTCAGTTCATGGATTCTTATATACTTTTGAAGCACACTTTTAATAGGTCAGTATGTTGTGATAAAGCCAAACCTGTTTTACTTGACGTGCCAGACGTTGGTCCTTGCCAAACAGGCAGAAAGAAAGAGGGAGAGATAGATAGATAGAGACAGAGAGAGAGAGATGAGAGAGAGAGAGAGAGAGAGAGAGAGAGAGAGAGAGAGAGAGAGAAAGAGAGAGAATTGTGCTCTGGCTCTTATTTGCCCTTCTTAAGCCATTATGGTATTTCTTTAAAGGTTTCTATTATAAACACTTCCTGTTATGGACTGTGAAGGAAGTGTGTGTCACATTTGCAGCCTAATAAAAAATATTGCCTAAACCTGTATATTGTCTCATCTTAAATTCCCAGTGTTCTTCAGAGTAGGTATGCCTCTAATATTGTGGTAGCCCTCCATCAGTATTACACTATTTTATTATCAATATTACACTATTAGATTAACTCCTATGGAGTTAACATGGGTTTATAAAACCCAAGTATCATCACCACGCCTGCAGTTACCTCTGTATTATAAACAAAAACAGTGGGCGAATGTTTTGATCAGTGCAGCAATGAGGGACGGAAAAAAACCTTCATCTTTCGAGTGTCATCAGAGGTTGGTAGTGCACAGTGGTGTGACACACAGCCTGGTTTATGTTGTTGCAGGCTTGCAGCAGGTCACGGGGTGCGTTACCACAGAAACCTTGCTGTCTCAGACACGAACTGAGCATTACTACATCCGCACATGCTTTGCAAGCGCTGCTGAGGTTAGGTTTGGTTTAGTCTCGTGTCTACACCATGGGAACAAGTCTCTCAGTTCCCCCAGCCTTTTAATCTTTGAAAATGCATTTCTGTGATCTAGCTCTCTGTTATACACTGCATAGCTGTTCAAAAAGAGGTCTGCTTCATGCATACTACAATGAGCATAGAGATTGATCACATACTGACTACTGCTATTTTTGCAAGTTGCTTGGTTTCCAGTAAAAAAGCAGCAAAAATGTTAAGAGCATATTCAAGTGTAACAGTCACCTGACACCTACTTCAAACAACCTAGTTAGTACTCAATAAAAAATAAAGAAAACATTAGCAAAAGAAACCTCTCACTGAGATCTCTGTCTGTATCTCTGAACTTTTTTTATGAATGATGATTCTGCATTGTTAGTGACAGCGCAGCCACAACGTTACATAAACCCTTTCCGCAGTTGGTGTGCTCCCAGTCACTGGATGCTCTAAATGCCTTCATGGATTTCTTGTAAATCACGTGACTTTTCTTAATGCCGCAGTACTGCCATATGACCAAGCGGAGTCGCCATTGAGAAGAAACATGGGCATTTACAAGAAACTCCCTCTGTTGACCTGGAAAGCACCCAGGATCCTGGATGTTTTCAAGTGACCTTGTGAGTAATCAACTGCTTGCCTCGAATGCCTTGTTGGCCTTAAATATCATGCAATAAAAATAGCAATTCTGCAATAAAATAATAATAATAAAAATAAACTGCACACAGGCATTACTCAACATATTTGCTACCCATAAAACAAAGCTTAATTTACATGTTACTCTTCTAATGTTTAATGTTTTTTTTTGCTTAGCGTTTAATAAAGGGTTATTTCAGTCTGCTATTGTTCTTATTATTTCTCTTTTGGGGGGGCTGAGAATATGAAGAGTATGACAATCTGGATGTGGCTGAAACTCCCTGTGCTGAGTTTCAAGTTCACTGCCAACTTTGCCAACTGTGACTTTTTCAAGTTATGTGAACATAGCTCTGTCCATTCTCACCACAGTCCCTCATATGAAAGTGGTTTAACAATGACCTGCAGAATAGGTCCTACTACCTCCAAAGGCTCATGCATATACACCATTCCAAACACTCCTCCACTGTAATTTGCTGAAATAAGGAGTGGTTGGCATAGCTATTTCCACTGTTGTTTACGCATAGTATGCCTTTCAAGCAATAGTGACCAATTCTGGCTCTGGAGGGCCATAGATCACACCAGCATGTTTACAGTCAAGCTTCAACTCATCTGCTGAATCCTGCAAAGAACTGATGAGTTGAAACAGGTACGGCTGATCATGGAAGTCACCAAACTGTTTTAAGCTCTGGCCCACACATACAGGACTATGACACATCTGAACTAAGGTGTTTGTGTGATGATTTCATATTGCACCAGGTCACGCAATCTGTGCATATTATTGATCTTTCCTGGCCCATAACAGGACATCAGGAAACACAGTGTAGTCAAAGCATAATTGCACAGGAATTACAACCCAAGTTAAGTAGGTCATGTGGTTCAAACCTTACATAAAGTAAACATTCCTATTAAAACAGCTATATATTTA
This sequence comes from Brachyhypopomus gauderio, assembly GCF_052324685.1. Classification (NCBI taxonomy): domain Eukaryota; kingdom Metazoa; phylum Chordata; class Actinopteri; order Gymnotiformes; family Hypopomidae; genus Brachyhypopomus; species Brachyhypopomus gauderio. The sequence goes on from NC_135228.1 coordinate 9,571,134, forward strand.
GGGGCAGTTGTGTAATCTCAGTGCAGTGCCAAGGCCCTTCATTGGGATCTGCAGTACATTTCCTTCTGTGAGGCAGTAAAGACCTCGTCAGTCAAGACAATAATAAGCCTGAAGGGACATGTCTGTGGAAAAGGAATCATGATCCCACATTCTTATTATGGTATATGAATGACTATAGCACAAGGTGGGGGGGGGGGGGGGGGGAATTATGTTATGTACTTACAATGGAGCCCTTCTGCCATGTTAAGCTACAGGGCAACAATAAAGGCTAAATTTCATTTCCCCTTCACAGATGCCAGAGCAAAAGTTGGGGGGGGTGTAATATTAACAGGAATGTGATTGTCATGTATGAAAGAAGCTCACTTGATAGCATATTATGGAATCTTTATAAACACTTTGGACCATCAGAAAAAAGGATGTGCCATTTCCACTGTACTTTAATAAACACTGATTTGCACTGCCAGTTTGTACTATGGCAGCAACAAAGTACGGAAGCTGTTGTGTGTGTGTGTGTGTGTGTGTGTGTGTGTGTGTGTGTGTGTGTGTGTGTGTGTGTGTGTGTGTGTGTGTGTGTGTATGTATGTGAGTGTGGGCATGTGTGTGTGTGTGTGTGTGTGTGTGTGTGTGTGTGTGTGTGTGTGTGTGTGTGTGTGTATATATGTATATATATATATATATATATATATGTATATATATATATATATATATATATATATATATATATATATATATATATATATATATATATATATATATAAACTAATCTGACAAGACTAACATGTGTTGTCAAGTTTCTATCTGTAGCTAACATTCTCATTTAATGGACGTTATTCATCACCACAGCAAAAACATCTACAGCACTTGACAAACAAGTCATATGAGTATTTTAGCACCACAGCAACAGATGGCTTGAACGAAACATGACTTAGACAAAACAACTAGCGTGACGTGGTATGTATCAAACAACTATAAGCTGTAGTCTTTTAATGAAAAAATATTAAACTCACCTAGCATGCTTGGTGGATGTCAATGTGACTAATGAGATCATAATGCACATAATAAACCAGTTACTTAGTAGGTGTCAGTGTGTCCAGTGTCTTTATTATTATTATTATTTTTTACATTTTTTGTTTTATATTTTTAGGTACGTGTTATTTTATCTATTGTTCAGCACTTTGGTCGGCACCTGATCTCATTTAAAAGTGCTATAGAAATAAAGATGACTTGACTTGAATGTAGTTTATAGAACAAAGAATATGCCATGCTTTTCTCTATAATAAGTTGTTCGATAAAAAAAAGGTTTGGTTTTATCTGTTTTTTATATATTTTTATATTAGATAATTAGTTTACAGGGTGGCATGGTGGTGTGGTGGTTAACACTGTCACCTCACAGCAAAGCAGTCTGGACTCGATTCTCGGTCTGGGCTGCTCTGTGTGGAGTTTGCATGTTCTCCCTGTGCCTGCGTGGGTTTTCTCTGGTTTCCTCCCACAGTCCAAAGACATGCATGTAGGTTAATTGATCACTCTAAGTTGCCTGTGTGTGTTGGCCATGTGGTGGACTGGTACCCTGCCTTTACCTGGAGATGCTGGGATTGGCTCCAGCCCCCCAAGACCCCGACTAGTGGGATTAAGAGGTACAGATAATGGATGGATAATTAGTTTACAAATCTCACAGCTGTTTAAATTAGTACTTCAAATAAATTCAAATAATGGTGTAGTAAAACAATCATGTATGCCCCCACCCCGATCCTGATTATACAGTAATGGTGCCTGGCTGCCCACATCTGTTTATTTCTTTCAGACATTAAGTTACCTAATGAACAATATCAAACAGAAGCATATTTTGCACCATATTATGCATATGCATGTCCATTCTCTGAGTGGGAGCCAGTGATTGTACAAAGATGGCTGTGGCCTCCTTTCTGGTGGTGTGTTTAGGATAATTTACCCTATGTTAAGTTAATTTACCCTATGTCAGTTGTGAAAATGTAATAAATACAATTCTTTATATATCCATAAAATATATGTATGTAATATACGAATGTAATAAATACAGTTCTTAATCTTACTAAATTACAGTGAAGCATGAATAAACTAATATAATGCCAGTAATCTGCGTTACAGGCGATGGGTCAGCTGTAGATGTGCGCGGCACGCAGAATCACGTTTGAACTCTTATTTAGAGTGACTGCCTACAAAGTACAGACAACTACTGACATCTTGTGGAGAAAGGTAGCACTAAACAAGTCAGCCCGATGGGAGCAAACGTCCTAATACTCTAAGCCAGCCCCCAAATCGTAAACGTCATAGGTTGTGTTCAGACTTAAACAGTTGTAAGTGCTCTATTAGTGCGGATCATTAGAGTAGTTAGGTTAAGTATGAACAGTTCATTTCGATCTCTGGTGTACAATAGTATAAGCTGGTGCGGTTCGTACTTAATTGGTTTTGAGGTATGAATATAAAATGAAGCAAAGGCATCTACAACGGACCAAGCATTATGTATCAACATATCAATAATGTGTAATTTTCTTGTTTGGTCCGGACCAAGGGAACCGAACTACAAGTATGGACACATATGTCCTTAAATACATAAAAACAGGAATGTTCAGGAATGTATATAATTAATCATAAAGGGGTGGAGTAGTGCCATTTAAATGCTTTTGTTAATGTGCATTTAAGTCAGTATTGATGGGCACAGCCTTTCCCCCTGTGTTAATATTGTATTGCTCTGATGTATACTACTATCTGTTGTTACTGGGATGTATACTACTAGGGTGACCATAATTTTTATTTAGGAAAACCAGGACACCTTGGACACATATACTGTGGCATGCACTCACTTAACATAGGCCCATGTAATCCTACAATAACATGATATTTACTGTTGGTTTATTAAAAATGCTTTTCAGTAAAAGTCAACAACAAAAACTTCAATAACAAATGATAGTCCAATGAAAGTAATTTAAAAACCAGGACATTTCCTCACTTTAAAAAAATACGGATGTTTGGTCACCCTATATACTACTATAAATATGAAATGTGCCATATTTGTCAATTGTGAATTTACACCCCAATCGAAATTAGTCCTCCGCATTTACCCATCTGTGCAATTAGAACACACACACACAAACACACACACTAGTGATTACTAGGGGGCTGTGGTGCACACATGCCCAGAGCGATGGGCAGCCCTAGCCCGGCGCCCGGGGAGCAGTTGGGGTTAGGTGCCTTGCTCAAAGGCACCTCAGTCATGGCCTCAGGCCTGGGAATCTAACCCACGACCCTCCGGTCCCAAGACCAGTTCCCTACCCCAGGACCATGACTGCCCCGGACCATGACAATATGAGCAACTATACATTGTTGCTCTGATGTATACTATTTATTGTTGATCTGATGTATACTATTTATTGTTGATCTGATGTATACTGCTATTGTTGATCTGATGTATACTATCTATTGTTGATCTGATGTATACTATTTATTGTTGATCTGGGGTGGGTTTCCCGAAACGTTCGTAGCGCTAAGTACTTCTTAACCTCGTACGTTTCATACGAGGTTACGAAGTACTTGGCGCTACGAACGTTTCGGGAAATCCACCCCTGATGTATACTGCTATTGTTGATCTGATGTATACTATCTATTGTTGCTCTGATGTATACTACTATTGTTGATCTAATGTATACTATTAATTGTTGATCTGATGTATACTACTATTGTTGATCTGATGTATACTATCTATTGTTGATCTGATGTATACTATTTATTGTTGATCTGATGTTTACTACTATTGGTGATCTGATGTATACTATTTATTTTTGATCTAATGTATACCATTTATTGTTGATCTGATGTATACTATTTATTGTTGATCTGATGTATACTACTATTGTTGATCTGATGTATACTACTATTGTTGATCTGATGTATACTACTGTCTACTGTTGCTCTTCTCCTCTCCTCTGTAGTGTTGCTGTCCTTTGCCTGTTTTGAGCATTACCATTTCAGACTAGCAGAAAACCTTTTCTTTAAACTGGACGTTTGTGAACAATAATAATCATTCTTTTTAAACAGTGCCTTTCTCATATAATGTTATACTGTGTCTTGTCTTCCTAATTCCCGCCTAGGTAGTTTTTCCTTGCCACTGTCGCCCCTGGCTTGCTCATTAAGGATCTGGATCAATGCGTTTGTAAAGCTACTTTGTGACAACATGTTACAAAAAGCGCTATAAAATTTTTACTTTGACTCTGTAGGTTTAGTGTATAACTACATTAAAATACATCTGCACTAAATGCAATCGTTTTACCGTAAATTCCTACCATTTTCTGAAAATTCCTAACCTGAAATTAAGCAAAAATGAAGAGAAATAAATAAAATATAAAATCACATTTTTCATCCTTCAAACAGTAGTGAACTAATAACAAAAAAAATTATATTTGATTAGTGCATATTACATTTGAAAATGTTACATTTGCATCAAATGTTAAATTAATATTATACTTTGTCACAGGCGTCTGAATATAGCTGATAAAGTGTAAACAACACACTAAACCTATATTTGCTTTGGATATTGCCATTAAGGAAGAGGCTTATTCTGAGAGCAGAGAGGGTCAGTATTGAGCCAGTGGTACAAAAGGGTCATTTTAAAAGCATACAGAAGACATATTTTGTTTTCTTTGGAAAAACACAATATAAAGACAGTGGCCATATTACCAAGTCCCAGGACGTTGGTGCTTGGAACAAGGCATTGTTAACAATGTTAGGACAAACAGCTAAAATTATATGAATAAAGGTAACGTGTGTTTTTCTTTTCTTACTACCAGAAATGGAACTTCAGCACTTCCAAAAAAATATTATTTCCCTTCTACTATTCTCTTAAAGATATAAGGAATAAACGTAAGGAATGCCTAGCTCCATGACACTAAATGCTCACTTGTCTTTTGTTAACAACCTTGGGGTTAAAATGGATGCAACACTGCCACTTGGTTCTCATGTGCAAATCTTTGTAGAAGTGTAAATAATCTGTGCAAGATTATTTAATGCCTTCCTTAACTCAAATGTGCTCATGAGGTGGTTCATGTACACGATCAGACTTTTCCAAGAACAGAAAGAAAGTTCAGTTATATATTTTACTCTGCTGCATAAACATTATATCTTCAGGATATAATTCCTTAAAAACATACACTACATCTTCTTATCTATTGGTCTACATCCCCAAATCTATAGGCCACTCCATGTGGTATTTGATGATAAATACTTTAGTGTGCCAAGTCCATGATTAAGGAAAATGGTCCCTACATCCCTAGAAAAATATAAATCTCTTGTTTTAAGAACAATATAAATACCTACTTTTCATCTGTGCTTTTATTAATAAACTATAGCACATTATTAATAATCTATTTACTTATTATTCTATTTTTATTTTGGGCTATACATTGTTCACTAGCACTGTGTTTTTATGTGACTGTGGTTTCTGTTTAAGATGAAAATTTCAAATGAAGCTATTTGAATGTATCTGACCTAGTCTCTTGCCACTAGATTCTGGGGTCATATATAAACTAATAACAAAAAAAACACGATACACTTTCAGATTGCAGAGGGGGATAGTAAACTGACTAATTAATAATAAATAACGAATAAAATATTCTATCTTTACTAGTGTATTTTGGCTACTTTAAATGTAGGCCTAAAAACAGCTAACTGCTATTGGTCTACAAAGAGCCCCTAAAGGAAAGTCACGACGGAAAGCAACAGAGGTAATTTTGTATCACAAGCTGCGTACTTTCTCTTTCGGATTCTTCGAGTAATCGTAAAACGTTACACCTTCACGAGTGGAAGAAAATGTATGTTTTACATGTAAACATTTCATAATACGCACCTGATCAAATGTGTCTCTGTATTGTTTATTTGGAGTGCTTACATATGCTACAAAACCTGAAGATACATTCTCCAGCATCAGAGACGTGCACACAAAGAGCTTCAAAACATTGATAAGCTACTGAATTTTCACTCACCCGAACATCATATCGAACATTAAATTCCTGGGTTTTGTGACTTGAAAATAATCCATTATTCATCCATTATCCGGTGGCGCATAAAAAACTACGATGGGCAACAATTCTTTCAACCTCGGTTCGTCGACCACTTTTACTTTCACTTGTTGTACCAGTGCGAGTGGTGGCAATAGAGGAGGAGACAGTACTGAAAAAAACGACGAGACATGACGTGTAGAATGCCCTTATCCAGTCGTTAAAATGCATCTGTTATGGTTTAAAAAGGTTAAGTTACATATCGTGTTGTGTTTAGTCGAAGTAATTACTGCGTTGTTCACATAGGCATACGCGTGTGTGTCTGTGCTTACTTTGAATACACAGTGCTGCTTTAATATGGTTCATGAACTTCTTGAGTAGTGTAGATTTTGAGTAGTTTAGATTTTTTTGTTGTTTTACAATGATTATCTTATTAAACAACTGCAAGAGATCAGAGTTCAGCCTGGAGGTCTTCAAAGTAAAAGGCCCAAATCCATTCCTGGAGGCCAAGTAAGGTCCAAACACATGCCTGGGCATCTGGGTGAATTAGTACAATAAAACATAAAACCATAAGAAAACCTCCCATTAGCCTTGTAAGAAGAGCAATTATTTGGTTTATTGTTCCTCTTTAGATTACATTAAATATTAAATGAATACATTTTATAAATCAAGTTTAACCAACCATTATATATGTGGTATTTTCTCAAAAGATGCCCTAATTCAGCATCATCATTGATTACAAACAACAGAGAATCAAAGTGGTTACATGACATAAATCTATCAAAATTCAAAATAAACATTTTCAAAAATAACTCCACCTGTTTTTATACATGATTTCATCAACAAGTTTTCTTGCTTCGAACAGATGCCCAGCACAGGGTTTATGCCCATCCAACACAGGGTTTATGATTATCCAGTGGCCAACCAGGGGCTTGGTCTTCAGACACATGGGTATTTAATGGTATTTAGTGGGTCATCAGGATGAAGTGGATGATTTAGATGTACCCAGAGTATACTGTGAACCTCATAAAAATATCAAATATCTGAGTCCAAGAGCCAAATGAAACAACTGATGAAAATGTGATGGATTTAAAAAACAAGGTACAGAAGTGTGAAAATGGTAGATCAATAGAATAATTAAGACTGCATCATCTATTTTGTTAATACGGTGGCAGCTAGACTTCTCAGGGAAATACACCAGAACCAAACAAAACCTGCAGATATCTGTCATGCCAATGAAGTGGTATATTGCAAAAACAAAGAAGCTGATGGTGAAAAATATTCATAATACAGAATAGGAATAAAATGTTGAGATGTTCTTGCGCAGCACTGAAATTATTCAAATGAAAGTTAAAATTGGACTCAACTTATTTTCAATGTAGACACAGTATCAGAGCACAATTACGTAATCATACCAAAACTTAAGAATCCCAAACAATAGCACCACTGCTGGTCAAACTGCAATTTACTCACATATTCTGGCCACAAGATGGAGCCAATGGGTAAGCCAAAGATTTCAAATCATTCCGTGATGCAAAGTATTGTACATGCATTGAACCCTTTAATGATTGAATCCTTGTCGTGATTTTTCCCCAGAATTGTCCTTTGGGATGAGCTTTGGGACACTCTGACCTCTGGTAGGCTCTGAAGCTTTGGTGTGTTTGGCTCTCATCTGCAGCCTCTTTATGCACAGCTGCAAGGAGTTTACTTCATATCAAACTCATGTGCATGTAGTTTTGCTTATTCTACTCTCTCATAATTCACTAATAATAATACTGAATACTGTAACACCCAAGTTGATTGTTAGTGTAGTGATATGCATATCTAATTATGCTCAAGCATTTATGGACACGCCAGTGTTTAACCATGTTGACCACTCAGGTCAATGGCCCTCTTCTCCAGACTGTGCTAAGTGAGGAGGTTTTTAGGCTGATCCAACCCACCACACAAGCAGCTGATGCTTCCTTCTCCAGGGTCATTCCCCTTCAGTTAGATCAGCTTATCAGTTTGTGCATTTTTGCTTGTGTTTTTATGTTCATGGCTTGAGCAAGTAGCCTATACTTCTGCTTTTTAATGATGGAAATACTGTGACAATACCGTAAAGGGTATGGTTTCACGGCGGACTTCATACTAACCTTTGATTGAAGTGTTTTTATAACCCTGACACACCTCCTGGCTGCAAGGCGCTAGTAATTCATTTTAAGACCTGACACATACAGGAAGCTGACTGATTGAACCAAGACAAAGGGAATTCCAACAACTATCTGTAAACCCATAGCCAAGTGGACATGCATACATGCACATACACATATGGGTGTGAACACACACATTATAATATACTGCTTCTACAACAAATGTCATAAAGCAGATTTACACATGTAGGGGTACACATTCAGTGTAACAATGTGTATTCATTTACTGTCACGGTGAGGCGGCCCCCTACCGGCCGCCTCTGTCCACAGCGGCTGTTGTTGTTGTTGTTGTTGTGTGACGTCATGTGCGTCCCTCAGGTGGGCGGAGCCCATGATCCATCTCACCTGAGGGTCGTTTGTTTGCCTATATAGGTCTTGTCTTTGTACCAGTTGACCGCTGGTCATTATATCCTTAATTTGGAGATATTGCACGGGTTTTTGGTTTGCACACTTTCTATTAAACCATCCTTTTTCCCTGAGACTTGGCGTGATCGCTTCCTTTTAGTTGCTCACCCCTGCCCGTCACATTTACATATTTACATGTATGGCATTTAGCAGATGCTCTTATAGAGAGCAACTTACAAAAGTCATTATCCTGGAATATCCAAAGCAAATACAGGTAGACCCGAAAACAGTTACAAAAAGCTAGAATTCTGTCTAACCGAGGCATCCAATATCAAATACATGCAATACTTAATGCACACTTTTTAACATCCCATACAATAAATACCAATAGCAAATGCACATCAAGAACAATGTTAAACACATACTGTGAAAGGTGTGCAAGATCTAGTAAAAACAGAGGTTCAATAGATGTGGTGTTAGTAATCAGTAAAGTGTTCACAGAAAAGGTGGATCTTCAATCCAATGTTTGAAGTGATTGATTCCACACTTTGGACACTCTACCTAGTCAATTCTACCACCTTGGTGCCAGGAGAGAGAAAAGTCTGAGGCATAAAGGACCCTGGGTCAGAGGTGGGTAGAGTATATAACAATTTTACTCAAGTAAAAGTACTATTACTTGAATCAAATTTTACTCAAGTAAAAGTATGCATCCAAAAATTTACATGAATAAAAGTAAAAAAGTACTTTGATTATAAGCTATTCAAGTAGTGAGTAAATGCAGAGTACTGTCTTGTGTCAGTAAATTACATCATGGAAAACATGATGTAATTTAGAAAACAATAACTTTTAATGATAATGAAAATAATTTATTATAAATAAATAATATATATAAGTATAAATATTATTTATTATAAATAATATGTATTTTTGATTGTTCATAATTATTAGGCCTGTGTAACTTCAATGTGTTCCACAAAGGCACTAACTGAGGAGACTGTCAGCAAATACGTGTAGCTCCAACTTGACGCCAACTGAATCAATTTGTGAATCAACTTTGGTTCAACTTAATCATCATATATTGCTAGTGTGTATACTCAGAGTTTGAACTGGTTTTTAGTATTGCACTGTTACATTTAATAATTACATCATACAAAATTATGCCTCCATTTGTACCAGAGATATAGCATTACACAAGGAAGTCAAAATTATATATACGACAAACTTATCGCAACGTGTTTCCTCAAATTTGATGTTGAGTTCTTGTAGGCTGCAATGTCCACACGTTTTGACAGACACAACTGACAGCACGTTATATAACTGTTTGTAATGTAAACATTGGCTGTATGTGAGGCCAGGGATGCTCGGGAGGTTTTTCTGTCACTTTCTAGCTAACGGTGGAGAAAGTTTGTGTATGCGATCACGTGATTGATCGGCTTAATTTCATTGGTCACACATACACCGGAGATAAGACGTTGGTCAGTCTTCTCACTGAAAAACGAATTATTTACAAAAGTAACTGTAATGCACGGCACAAATCCGATTATAACGGAGTAAAAGTCATGCTTTTCTCACCACATATTGACTCAACTAAAAGTAGAAGTATTTCATATTAAAACTACTCTCACAAGTACATTTTTGTCCAAAAAGCTACTTGAGTAAATGTAACAGAGTAAATGTAACATGTTCCTACCCACCTCTGCTCTGGGTGCACATTGGGCTTTGACCATTGATGTCAGGTAGGGAGGGGCTGGACCATTTATGGCTTTGTAGGTCAGCATCAAGGTTTTATATTTGATGTGAGCAGCTACAGGAAGCCAGTGATGGGTACACATGAAGGGAGTGACGACTGAACTTAGGAAGGTTGAATTGAGTTTGCATGGAGCAGATGTTGAGCCCCTCCATGTTGCCTGGTAGGAGCCTAACCCAAGGCTGAAAAGGATAGACAGAAATATCTTGTGGTTGACCATGTAAAATGCTGCAGAAAGGTAAAGGAGGATCAGGACCGATGGAAAACCAGCCGATCTTGTTCCCTGCAGCATCTCAGACACTGCAATGAATGCTGTTTCTGTAGAATGCGCTGCTTTGAATCCAGACTAGTTGGGATTCTGAAGTTCATTCTGGGAAACAAAGGAGGACATTGTTTGTAGACAGAATGTTTTAGAACATTATAAAGAAAAGAAAGAAGGGATGCCATGCTAATATTAGAGCCATCAAGTCTGGGCTTCTTTAGACTATATAGAGGATTGTAGCTAGTTGTGTTGAGGAGTTGTAATCACTTCAGGGGATTGGGTTAGGATTACAAATCTATACGTTCCAGGTGAGTTGAGATTATGAGGTAGAGAGTTGGCCCAGTTTTGCACTTAACACTCTTTTATTCTATACATATGTGTGGGTGAGTGTGTGGTGCATGTGTAGCACGTGTGTGTGTGTGTGTGTGTGTGTATTTTTCAATGAATGCACATGATATAAAAAAAAGAGATCGTATTGCACCGCTATCTCGATATAGCAAAATTTACTGAGTCAGTATCATACCGCTAACTTGTGGTGGCACATAAGTTCGAACTGGACATTGGTGCATTAACGTTTTACCATCTAATTACAAAAATAAGAATTACATGCAAAACACTAATCAATAAATTTAATGAATTGACAACTGAAAAGACGTAAATCTTGTTCTCAAAACAAGTCTAGCAAATTTGAATGTTGATGATACTGATCCTGATGAGAAGGATCTGTTGAATTTTGTGGCGATGAGAAGTAGACGGTACTGGGAGCCTGTAGAAGAGTGGCTGGGTTGTAGAATATTAGCAATTGAAGTGCCTGTTCAGTGGACAGAGGAGATGAGCAGGTAAGACTTATGTCAGAGAGTCTGGGGATAATCAGAGAGTCAATGAATCTTGCTGACCTCTTCAAAGAAGGTAAGAAAATCATCTGCAGTGAAAGAGCTGCATGAGGGAGGAAGAGGAAAAGATGATTAATGAAAATGATTAATCACCAGCTTCTCTTTGTAGAAGGACATAATGGCAGCTGTAACTTCATTCCTATCAGTTTCTCCTTTCCAAGTTCTCAAAGGAAGATCAGCATTAAGCTGGGACTTCCTCCACTTCCTCTCTTCCATCCTTAGTTCTTGCTGGTTGTTGGATAGTACATCTGTTAGTCACAGAGCCCATGGAGCAGCTCTTTTGAGTCAATATCAAAGGTAAAGGAACCCGGACTGGTTATCTGACAACGAAGATGGTATTCCCTTGAATAAATCTCGCTCTTCTCAGCATTTGTGTCCGTCCCCTCGCTCCGCAGCGCGAGCTACGTTACAGCCTGCCACTGGGGAAGCCCCGTGGAATTAGGTGAATGGAAGGCCGTGATATCTTAACAACTCCGGTTTTAGGAGTTTTGTTTTGTTTGCTTGAATAGAATTCAGTGTGTTAATTTGTGATTCATAAAGTAACTTAGGGTTTGAGAGCAAAGTAAAAGCTCTTTTGAGTCAATATCAAAGGTAAAGGTATCATTATTCATGTTTTAATGGTATAATAAATAATATAATAACATGAAAAACAAATGCTGGAGTGTGGACCAGTCACATCAGCAGCTTCTACGCCACTCTCCCCTTTGGAGCTGGCCTTCTGAAATTTTCCACAGAACATAGGAGCACACGTCATGACGGGTAGGTAATGGCTAGCTATTGTAGCTATCTTCTTTCAGTAATTTCAAGTTAAAAAGAATAATTAATATTAATTGTTTCTTTAGCCTTAGTTTGCCAGTGTCTGAAATCAGACATTAAGCATTCGTTTGCTAACTAAGAAGCTAACTAAGCAGCTAACTAGTGAACGTTTGAATAGTATCATTTTAGCTATGAGATAGCTAGGTTAGCTAGCTAGCTATAAATGAGACTTGATGGTAACTAGCTGTATAGCTAGCTAGGTACATAATTCCAGTTGTTGCCAACTCTCACGCATTGAGCGTGAGACACACGCATTTGACTGATTTGAGCCACTGCAAGACCTCAATGATTTTCTCAATAACAGTCAACAGAACCCAGAAAGAACCAGAAGATTCAGCCATTCAGAACATCCTAGAAGAGCCACCAGTCTCCAGGCCGTAGCCACAGCAGACACCCTTGTTTTTGGGGATGACTCTATTCACGGCATGAAAAACAATCAGAAACTATTAACTCGATGTGAGCCAAACATCACAGTTTCTGAACTGAATGGGAAGCTTCCAACTTTATTGGCTGAATACAGAACAATGAAACGGATCATTATTCATGTTGGAAAGAACGACATAAGAAAAGAGGAGTCTGAGGTGTTGAAAAGGGACTTTATTTTTTTTCCACACTGCTGAAATTCAACATCCAGATATTCATCAGTGGCCCTGTGCCTGCAGGGGGCTGCAATATGTTCTCAAGGCTACTGGCATTAAATGTTTGGCTGCAGAAAACCTGCAGGTCAAATGGACTGAACTTTATTGACAACTTCAATCTGTTTTTTGGGAAGAGAGAATTCTTCAATTGAGATGGACTGCAAACTAACAAGAGGGGTGTCAATCTCCTGTCAGAAAACTTTATTTTCTCTCTGTGTAACTTCTCTGTTTCAACTGGTAAAGAAATGTCAGCGTTAATGTGGTGCCCCTAAAAACGTCCCCACATTATTTTGGGTTTTGTCATATTGAAGCATTTTTTTTTTACATGCAATTTATACTGTCTTCAGGGAAACAATTGAGCAAATTACATTTTGTTAAAATTTTGGCGTATTAATCTGCCTGTATTCAGTTCTGTCCTGATATGAATGGGAGAGAGATAGTGGCGAAGCAGAACCTCTGTGTAATGAGCGTTGCGCTGTATTGGTCTGGGGGCGGACCTTTCGTCTGCCTCAGACGCATTCTGGACGGCAGTACATTGGTCGTCATCACTCTCTCCTGTTCTACTATTCTTCAGGTCAGTACCCGGTAAAATCACACCAAAACTATTTTGTAAGGTGCTTACCTCTTACTTTAGCAGGGGATGACACAGTGATAAAGTTTGTGCGCTTTCCTGCTAATGGTTACAAATTTAGTTAGCTGAATTTGAGATCGACAGAATGCTAGCCTGTGTCACGTATGGCCTCGCCCCCTCCATTAGCTGTCACTCCGGGTTCCCTCGTGTCTGTGTTCCTTGCCTGTTTATCCCGCCCTGCTCGTTTGTCTCCGTGATTCCTCGTTTGTTACCACGCCCTCTGTCATTGCCGTCACCTGTTCCTAGTTTAGTTTCATGTATATCAGTCCCTGCAATTCCCCCGTCTGGTTATCTGTGGTTTTGTTCATGCTGTTGGTTTGTGCTTTCCTGTTCGCCGTTTCATCTTGCTCGTGAGTTTGCTCTGTGTTTCCCCATCGTGTTTAGTATGCCTGTGTACCTCTGTTATTCCGACTGCCCTCCCGTGTTGAACCCGGACTGGTTATCTGACAATGAAGATGGTATTTCCTTGAATAAATCTCGCTCTTCTCAGCATTTGTGTCCGTCCCCTCGCTCTGCAGCGCGAGCTACGTTACAGCCTGCCACTGGGGAAGCCCTGTGGAATTGGGTGAATGGAAGGCCGTGATATCTTAACAACTCCGGTTTTAGGAGTTTTGTTTTGTTTGCTTGAATAGAATTCAGTGTGTTAATTTGTGATTCATAAAGTAACTTAGGGTTTGAGAGCAAAGTAAGTTCATCTGAATTTATTGAAAGAGAAATTGTTCTCGGTATGTTAAGCGTGAGAATTCAAAGGGTTGAATTGGAATGATGTGTTGAATGTTACATTTGTTGTAGATATTGCAATTGTATCTTTGGTAATTAGTAGGTTAAATTCAGTGTACATTGTGATGCTTAAATCAGCTAATGTGCAGCTAAATGCGATTAAGTTTAAAACCAGTTAATATACCCAGTGTAATACACTGTGCCTTAGTTGTCTCCATCTAAGTGAGAATTGGTGATGTGAAAAGATGATGAAGGAAATGTCCATCCATCCATTATCTGAACCGCTTAATCCCGCTAGTCGGGGTCACGGGGGGCTGGAGCCAATCCCAACATCTCTGGGCGAAGGCAGGGTACACCATGGGCAGGTCACCAGTCCACCGCATGGCCAACACACACGCACGCACTCACACCTACGGGCAATGTAGCATGATCAATCAACCTAACACGCATGTCTTTGGACTGTGGAAGGAAACCAGAGTACCCGGAGGAAACCCACGCAAGCACAGGGAGAACATGCAAACTCCACACAGAGCAGCCCAGACCGAGAATCGAACCCAGACCGCCTTGCTGTGAGGCGACAGTGCTAACCACCACACCACCGTGCCGCCCCTGAAGGAAATGTGTTGGAGTTAATTATTTTTGTGTAAGATAAACAAAGTGTATGAAGAACAGTAAACCATTTGTATTGTACATTGAGATGTTTATTGGTTATAACAAATAGATGCAGTCTGGACGTTAACAGCAGTACATCGGTCGTCATCACTCTCTCCTGTTCTACAATTCTTCAGATTGCGCACATCACTGTTGCAGTGATCCTGACACTTGGGACCTGTAACATTAACACCCAAGGACACTGTGGCCACTACAGAGACACGACATCCTCCCCCCACAGACGATGCGGAGTTATCAGATGGGAGCCATGTGCTGTATCAGCTGCCATAAACACCAAAACCGAATAGACAATCCACACCATCCTCTATCTCCACCCCATCCTCCACCTCCACCTCATCACCTCACTTGAACTTCCCAGAAACCATGGAGAAGCTTGTATCTGTAGGGACAAGACTGACGCCTACAAATCCAACCTACAGTATGTTAGAAGTATATCACAGTCTTTGAAACAAAATGCACAGGTTATTAAGTTAGCTTTACTAAATATCAGATCTATTACAAACAAGTCTTAACTAATTAATGATTTAACTACATCTCATGGGCTTGATTTCATGCTTTTAACAGAGACATGGTTAAATTCATATAGTGCTGATATTGTGGATCTGTGGAGGGTAATGTTTCTGAGACTGTGCCAGTGACCTGTGGTGTACCCCAGGTTTCAATTCTTGGACCACTTTTATTTAATTTATATATGATTCCTCTGGATGAAATCATGCATACTTATGGGATATCTTACCACAGCTATGTAGATGACAATCTACATGGCTCACTGCCCAAACGACTATGGTCCCCTAGACTCACTGTGTAAATGCCTTGAGCACATAAAAAAAATAGATGAAACAACTTTCTGCAGTTAAATAAAGATAAAACGGAGATTATATTATTTGGGAACAGCAATGAAAGACACAGACTAGCTACCTATCTAGATTCGAGAGCCCTAAAATCTAAAGAACTAGTACATAAACTTGGTGTACTAATGGATTCTGACCTCACCTTTAGCAGTCATGTCAAAGCTGTCACCAAATCAGCTTTCTATCACCTTAAAAACATCAACAAAATCAGAGATTTTCTGGCTAAAGCAGACCTGGCGAAACTCATCCACGCCTTTGTTTAGCATAGTTTTATTCAAATTTTTTATTTCCATCTTTTAAATGTGATAAATTTCTTTTAAATCTATTGTTTTAATCCACAAGTTTTCAGCTTGCGAGCTACTTATAAGATGACCAAGTCAGAAAGATCTACCTCGCCTCAAGTGTAAATTGTTGGGGGGGGTGGCGAATGTAAATTGTTGAGGGGGGTGGTGAATGTGCCCCCCCCCCCTCAACAATTTACTCTCGCCACCCCCTCCAGGTTCAAATCTCACTCCAAGTGATCTTGAAAAGTTGGGAACCCCCCTGTAATTCTGTGTTCCCCGTGTGATAGTTTTAGAATGTAGTTACATGTAAATAACTACATCCAGTTCAAGGACTAACCGTGCCTGGTGCTAACTGTGCCTGCTGCTCCCACTCCCGCACCTGAAAATCCCACATCTCCTCCGATTACACAACTGCATCCTAGTGCCTCCACCTCAGTACGTATGGCAGTTCCGGAAAAGTACGATGACTCCCCTGGTCTATGTCAAGGGTTTCTCCTCCAGTGCTCTCTATACGTCCGGGTATTAGCTGTGGCTTTTCCCATAGATGCTTCACAAATCGCCTTCGTTATCTGTCCCCTCACTGGGAGAGCCTTACAATGGGCAACTGCTTTATGGAGCAGTATGGACCCAGCGGCACAGACGTATGCTGCTTTTGAAAAATATTTTAAGGAACTATTCGATCACTCAAGTACAAGAAGACCCAGGGAAGCAGCTGCTCCAGCTAAAACAAGGAAACTCTTCGGCTATCAGGAAGCGGGGTGTTTTTCCTCCGCCGTTTGACACAAGGCGTGACTGATGTGTGTGTGTTTGGCTTGGTTTTGACATGTTAAAGTTGGCTGTGCAGTTCGTGTTTGTTTTGCTCGTTTTGAAATATTTTTGTGATTGTGAGTGTACTTCTGAGTCCTTCTGTGTGTGTGTCTACGAATGTTGGGTGTAAATTCTGTACATAGTGTAAAGAGTGATTACAGGTATACGAGGAAGTAGGGAGCTTGACGCATTTCTTTTGTTCACGTTAAGTATTGTTTTGATTAGGGAGTCAGGGAAATTTGTTGTCTTTTTAGTTGTGTTTCTTTAACGTTAGGTAAGGTACTGTTTTTCTTTCTGGACTCCTTTTTTTGTTTATTGTTTTGGCCTGGTCAGCTCCTGAAGCTTGTCCTCAAAATAAATGTCCATAAATTACGTCGCTGGTTCTATTTTTCTCCTCATTGCTGTTGCGCCCCAGAGCCTAGACAGGGGTCGTAACATCCAAGTATCGACCTACGCTACGGGTGAGTGTGTGTGTCAGTTTGCTGTTTGACACAGGGAAGTTTACTGTACCGGTGAAGCTAACCTGGTGTGTTGAACATTGTCTTGTTTCAGCCCTAGTAAGCCGGTAATTTCATCGACAGGAATTTTATTAAGGAGTCCTCTATCTAGTCCTCCAACTGTCACATGCCCTGTCCCTATGCACATAAAAGGGATTGATGGTCTTCCCGTCAGATCGGGGAAGATCCTGGAGCGCACATTACCACTCACGACCATGGCCTTCCACAGCGAATCCCTCACATACTACGTCATCAACTCACCTGAACATCCCAACGTTCTGGGCTACCCATGGTTACACCAATACAACCCTGTGGTCTCATGGAGGACAGGTAAGCTAACTCGCTGGAGTGAGTACTGTCATAAACACTGTTTAGCACATGCTATTCGCGCCACCAGTTTCGAAAGTCCACAAGTCAACACATAACTATTGCTTCCTGAGGTCTATCGAGAATTCGCAGATGTTTCCAGTAAAACCCAGGCTGCTACTGTTATCCCTCATCGCCCATGGGATTGTGCTATTGATCTGATACACATTGCCACCGAGAAGTAGAGCTTATCCCCTCTCTTTGCCCGAGACCAAGGCCATGGAGGAATACATCTCAGAGGCACTGCAGTCTGGTTATATCTGTCCTTCAGTTTCCTCTGCTGCTGCTGGGTTCTTTTTCATGAGTAAAAAGGATGGGGGGCTATGACCCTGTATCAATTTTTGTGGAATTAATGCTATTAATGCTGCTAGTTCCATCAGCTATAGAAAATCTTCGGAAAGCCAAGATTTATACCAGACTAGACCTCAGAAGCACTTATAATTTAATTAAGATAAAAGAGGGAGACGAGTGGAAAACAGCTTTTATTACTGTGAATAGACATTATGAGTATACTGTGATGCCCTATGGGTTAGCCAACGCTCAGGCCGTATTTCAGTCTTTTATGAATGAAACTTTTCGTGACATACTGAACTGATATGTGATTTTTTATATTGATGATATCTTAATTTATTCTGACAATGTCAAGGAGCACCAGGATCACGTGCAAACGGTTCTTTCCCGATTACGTGATAACTGGCTGTTCATTAAGCTAGAGAAATGTGCTTTTCACCAAGCCAAGTTGCACTTTCTAGGCTATCGTATTGGCCCTCAAAGGGTGGTCATGGATGATGCAAAGGTACAAGCAGCCATGGAGCATTAAGGACCTCCAACATTTTCTGGGCTTTGCAAACTTTTACAGCCGTTTTATTCAAAATTACAGTGCAATTGCAATGCCCCTCACTTCTTTACTACGGGGTAAAGCGAACACACTACAGTGGAATGAACGCGTAGTTCTACTTAAAATCATATAAAATATATATCACTTTATTTCCCTTTGCTAGAATGTGTTTGCATGTGTCTACAGGATGACACAGTAACACAGGATGAGGAAACTCCTCTTGCTTGTGGCCAGGCTACAAATGAGCCTCAAGTTGAAATCACTGAAGGTGTGTTTGTGTGTGTGTGTGTGTGTGTGTGTGTGTGTGTGTGTGTGTGTGTGTGTGTGTGTGTTTTAAATACAGTTGATTCAAACAGTTATATATCAAGGATAACTTTTTTTTATGTTTTGTGTTGTTCTAGAACATGTTCCTCCTTCTAAGAAGCTTAAGACACTAGAAGCTCTTTTTGGTGATGCGTTGTACACTGCTGACCCTAACCAGATGACCAAAAGCTCCAGAGACCTAGCCCAAGCTGAGATTGTAAAGTATAGAGAGACTGCATCTTTGAACCTAGGTGGTAATGTGTTAGAGAGGTGGAAAACACATCAGTCTGAGTTTCCTGTCCTGGTAAACCTGGCTAAGGAATATCTGTGCATTCCAAGTACTGTAACTTCTGAGCGAGTTTTTAGCACTGTAGGTGACATTGTTCGTTCTGAGCGCAGTGCTCTGTCTCCTGAACATGTTGATCAGCTGATTTTTCTAAAGAAAAACCTCTCAAAGAAAAACACTGAAAGTCTTTCTTTGATGTAGAGATTAAGTATTGTAGTTACTCTAGGGCAGCTCATATCGTTGCTGTCCAATGAAAAACACTTGTATCCATTTTTGTCAATTTTTTGTTTATTACATAATTTGAACACACAAACTGTCACTTACACTGTGTCAAATTTTCTCAATGAATGGCCCAATAGAAATTCTCCAAAATGCCCTGAAATAAACTTTTTACATTGACTTCCATTGAAAGTTAAGAAGGTTTTTTCTCTCTCCTGTAAAGTTGTTGTTTTGGAGATAAGTGTTTTTCATTGCACAGCGACAATATGCATATCCAGTGGATAACCATTTTTTTTACTTTTCTCTTATTGCTTTAGTGATAAGCAAGTTTGTACTACTTTACTGGAACTTTTTAAATGGCAACCTTGGTTAAAATGTTTACAGAAGC
The DNA here is from genome assembly GCF_052324685.1 of Brachyhypopomus gauderio. Taxonomy (NCBI): domain Eukaryota; kingdom Metazoa; phylum Chordata; class Actinopteri; order Gymnotiformes; family Hypopomidae; genus Brachyhypopomus; species Brachyhypopomus gauderio. Next base: position 9,590,915 of record NC_135228.1, read on the forward strand.
AAAGCTGCAGTTGGTAAGCACTGCAGTAGTAAAGATTTGCAGTACAGCTGCTTTTTGTTTAGCCAGCCTCATTTCTCTGATAATTACAATTGTTTACTTTATATAATTACTGTGAAGTTGTTTACTGCTTATGATTACACTGCATTTGACATTTAATGATAAAACATTCAAATTATATTTTGTTTGCATTTGTTAGTTCTTTGAAAAGGAACATATTGTAATCGCATGGAATTGTATCGTGACATAATTTGAGGTATCGTACATTATCGCATCGTTGACTAAAATAATCGTATGCCATACCAACCCATCTATTTAAAGAATTACTGCATAGCAATGTGGAACCTTTGCTTACTATAATTAACTATTCTCTGAGCCTGGGCTACAGTCCCAGTTAATTTAAACTAGCAGTCATCAAGCCACTAATTAAAAAACCCAGTCTTAACCCAAACTATAGGCCCATTTCTAATCTGGCATTCATATACAAAATTGTAGAGAAAGTATTTTCTTCACAACTCTCTTCCTTCTTACAGGCAGAACATGTCTTAGAGTTTGGATTCTTGGATTTAGACCCCATCACTGCACTGAAATGGCACATACTAAAGTACTGAACGATCTCTTAATATCCTCGGATGAAGGACACATTTCTTTTCTCATACTGCTAGATATCAGTGCTGCTATTGAATTATATTTTATATTATAGAACAACATTTAATCACCAATGTGAATATACACACTGTAGCCTACATCCCCAAGGTCAAAACTGCTTTACTTTCTTCTGTAATAGAGGCTCTCAAATAGAACCAAAATGATGGAAATATAAGCCTGGAGGTGAATCAGTATGTTGGTCCAACTGTCTACTTCAGTTTGAGCCCTGAATGATCATTTTCCTATATGTACAACTTGAGATAACTAGTGTTAAATTGTACTAGTACAAGACGCTCAAAAATGGGCTGAAAATGGCATGTGAGTGATAAGGTTAAAAGAGAAATTTATTAATAGGTCAAATAAGCATGAGAGTTCAGTCTAGAACAGAAGCTCTGATGAGAGAGGGCAGTTCTCTCCCTTTATTTCGAGCGCAGACGGGTCATTATGTTTATCTTAAGCACAGCATGTTTGGGCACACTGAGAATCTAAGTGGGAGAATGCACAGTAGACAGTTTTGGTCTTACATGTGCATTCTCTTCTGACAGTAGTTTTCCTGTTTCAGCATAAGCAGCTGTTGTGTCGTAGGAACAGCTGATGTATCAGTAAGTCATGGAAGATAGCATGGTGTTTTCTACATCTGCGCATTCCTTTAACATGGGTCACAATACACACGTACACATGAGCTCATGATTACATACTGAATCATACAATTTTCTTATTGTCAGAATAACGTACTAAATCACACTGTTTATAGTTATCTTGTAATCAGATTGATGTAGCTAATTTCCTCCACAACTGAAACAAGACACAGCCGATGTAAATGACAGAGACGAGGGGCTGAACAGAGATGTGGAAACTGAAAGTAAAAACAATGCACAAAGGAAGACAGAAACACGAAAGCAAAACATTCTTTCCCTATATATCCATCCAGTAACTAGAAACTCCTGATTACATGTATATCACCTAGGCCCAGCTCTGATAGTGTTTATATTAAGGGTTAAAAATCACAAGAACATAAAGAGAGATTAAATGTTTTCATTTAGCATTCTTGTCCTTAATAAATAATATGGCAATATGCTGACATTAACCTTTCCTAACATTAAACTTATCAGGCTCCAGCAGAATGTCTCAAAAGTATCCTTGGTGTTTGCACACATATGGAACTATACCAGGATCAAAGCTAATTGCCCCAGAAGCAATTGGAGAAAATGTTAAACTAAAACTACAAAACCATTGCAACATAAAATGGGCAGTTTGCTCCAACAATATTTTACACAATGATTAGATTCAAGAGTTAATTGTCATATGTACAGAGAAACATGTAGATACATTGTACAATAAAATTTTTATTCTGCACTACTGTCATGTAGGGCTACGCCCCCCTCTCCTAGCTGTCACTCCAGTTCCCTGTTTCACGTGCTTGTGTTTTCCCTTGCCTGTTTATCCCGCCTTGTTATCTGTTTCTATGGTCTCCCTCCGTCTGCCACGCCCGTTTCATCAGTGTTTCCACCTGTGTCTTGTTAGTGTTGTACATTTATAGTCCTCGAGTTTCCCTTGTCGGTTGTTTTGCGATCTCTGTTGTTTTGTCGTCGTCATAAGTATTATTATTCTAGCATGTGTTCCTGCCTGTTCTGTGTTACCCTGCTTTGTTTTGTTCTATTGTCATTATGCCTACCTACCTGTCGTATTCAGACTGCCTTCACGTTATGACCCCTGCCTGCTTTCTCGACCACGACTATGGAATTCCCTTTAATAAATCTCGCTCTCCTCAGCGTTTATGTCTGTCTCATCGCTTTGCAGCATACGCTGTGTTATAATTACCTCCTGGACTTCAAATGCTAAAATCTGCAATTTTCTGTGTATGTGTGTGGTGGGGTGGGGTTAAATGTATATATTCACACTATTGCCATATATACACTATACTGGGATGCCATCTTCCTCATTCCTAAATATTCCACAGTCAACTGTCAGCTGTATTATAAAAAAATGGAAGTGTTGTTGCGCTTCCTCTCCTCCCGTCCTAGCGCAGCGCGTCCGTTTGATGCAAAAAAGAAAAGTCATCAGTCTTGTGTCTTTTAACCTTTTTTTAAAGCTAATACAAACAAGAAATAATAGAGATCTCTGAAAGTACACAAGAGTGAAAAAGCCTAAGCTATTCGGGTCACTCAGAGTGTAACTCTGAACCAGTCTGCTTCTGTCTCTATTTTATAATGAACCTGGGCTGTCCCCCCCACCCCCTGTCTCTGTTGGAATTCACCAAACTCTGCCTGTTCCCCAAAAACAGTTTGTGCATGTTTCTCTGAGTCTTTCACAATAGATGAGCTCATCCTAGTTCCCTAAATCCTATCGCAATTTTGACACTTCAGAGGTCACAGATGTGAAACTGGTTTCACAACTTGGGGTTGCACAGAGGTTACAGACGTCAAACACACATATGTTTCTTCTCTAGAAGTGGAAGCGATGTTTTCACTTCTTGGTTTGCAAATGTCAAGTGCACCTATGGAGGCTATTTTGAAGCATCCTGTTTTTTGCAAACTTTCTTCTGCATGCACTTAGAATATGTGAAAGAGCAGAAAAGCATATTCTAAGACACTATTGATAATAAGCAATTTGATTAATACTGTAATGTAAGCAAAATATAAAGGGATTTAAAATAAACAGTTTGATTAATACTGTAAGGCTAGCAAAATATAAAGAGATTAAAATATAATTTCCAACAGTGTTTGGGAACAATAGCAACTGACGGAGCAGTGTCAGCAAATGTTGAAGCACATAGTGTAAAGAGGTCGCCAACTTTCTGCAGAGTCAATCACTTCAGACATCCAAACTTCATGTGGCCTTCAGATTAGCTCAAGAACATTGCATACAGAGCTTCATGGAATGGGTTTCCATGGTGGAGCAGCTGCATCCAAGCCATACATGACCAAGTGCAATGCAAAGCTTCGGATGCAGTGGTATAAAGCACACCACCACTGGACTCTAGAGCAGAGGAGGTGTGTTCTCTGGAGTGATTAATAGCGCTTCTCCATCTGTCAACAGATGGAGACGAGTCTGGGTTTGGCGGTTGCCAGAAGAACGGTACTTGTCTGACTGCATTGTGCCAAGTGTAAAGTTTGGTGGAGGGGGGATTATGGTGTGGGGTTGCACTTCAGGAAGAATGGTCAAAATCCCCATAAACACACTCCTAAATGAAGCTGTTCTATCAAAGGGTGGACCAATGTCCTATTAGGAATGGGATGTCACTTAATAGCTACACTGTAAAAAATCTTTGTTTGCTTATGTTCTGTGAATATAAAAATTAATGTGGGCAAAGCATGAAACATAAAAATAGTTACTCCAAAAACAAAAAACGAGTTGTGCCATCAGCTGCTGCATTTTTACCATTCAACTTAATATTTTGTGTTCAGTGAATGAGCATTATGGATCTCAGTCAACATGTCAAGTCCAAAGTAAAAAACTGTGTTGGGCGAGCAATAGTGGTAGTGGTGAAACTAATGCGCATGTTCAAGAGAGTCGATTTTCTTGGCGCCTTCTGTACCAAAACTAAAATGAAGACCCAGCGTGTCACCATTTATCTAGAGGACTTCAAACGTTCACTGAGTGAAGTTAATGTGGATCTTTACTAAGCTAACACAACTAACTTGGTGGTGTTTGTTTAGTTTGAATTTTGAACAAGGTCGTATTTCAACATATTTTCCAAACATAGTTATCAAAACTAGCGCTAAGACAACAAGTTGTTTTTCAGTGTTTAACTATGAGTTTAGTAATGTTAGTGTTAATACTGTTGTGGTTGGCAAGGACAAGCTACCGATTAACGGTTAATTAACCGTCACGCGTTAACTGTCCGTTTGGAATTTAACTACCTCACGTCTGCAAACTATTAGCATGCGGACTAACGTTAGCTACCTAGCTAGCTAGATCTGCGTAGTAATTAAGCATTTGCTGAAGCCCAATCGATTTCTAATTAAGTACTTTTTTAGATACTTTTTCCAACCACATACAGCTCCGCGGTCAGTTCTCCCGTTTCCCTGGATGTGTGTTGTATGCGTGTTAGTGTCCCCCCTCCCTTAGAACCAGTGTGTTTTTGCCGTTAGCGTATTGCTAATAAATTAGCATTGAGCTAACGTTGGTGTCATGGCTCATTCTTGTCCTCTTGACTCAACGACGTTTCTATTTTTATTACATTTATAAAGCAGCTCTCATATGCCTGTTTGGTGATATTTTATGTTTACTTTTTGACATACAAATAAAATGCACAATTACTTAATTATATTCTGTATATTTTGAATTTACTTCATAAAGCATAAAATGTATAGTTTAGGCAACTTGGATACTAATGAATAATTACCTGAACTAAACAATTGTAGCTGGAACAACATAAAACATTTTGTTGGACTCACTAGGTGTATTTGGTTAATATATAACATTTTGTTGGCTCAACTTATTTTCTTTAATTAGACTGAAGTCTGTAGTTGTCAGCAGAACTTAAAATTTGCAATTTGCAGAGCTTAAATTAGACCAACTAAAAAACTTAGGTGCAACGGGTCACTAAGATTTTTTTAGTTGGTGAGACTTGAAATTTTTTACAGTGTATCAGTATAGGGATTGAAACTAACCCTACTGAAATAATAAAAAATAGAAATGTTATTTGTTTTGTCAGAGTTAGTTGGTGGTCTTGGTATGATTGATTTATCTTTGTTTTATGTTAGTGTACTGTCTGTAGCTTTCTTAGTTGTTAGTCCCATTAATAAACCTCTTCTTAGTCCGCATTTGTGTTCAATTTCCAATATCCCAACAATATCATCACTAACGATTCTGTGGTTGAAATTCTGTAACCCTTAAATGGTCAAGGAAAAGATTAAAATTTCCACCACATTTCTGATCTTTCATTTGAAACACACATGTGCAATGTCACCAAGGCTGCTTTTTCCATTTTATGCATTATTGCCAAACTGAGACCTGGTTCTCATTTATGTCTCATCAAGATTATCTCAACAGTCATTTAATTGGATGCTCTAAACATCAGTCATATTAGTCCTACTCTCTGTGTTGCACGGGCTCCCAGTTCAAAGTTGAATTGATTTGATGGTTTTTTTTTAATTATCTGAGATGTTTATGCTGTCACCCATCTATGTCATGTGTTCACTCTAGTTTGTGACAATGATTGGGTAGAAAACAATGGCTCAGTGATCCCTCATGACTTTGGTCACTCTCCTGGCCCCTACCTTTAGTTATGCTGCTATAGATAAGCCTGCCAGAGCCACATGAATGTGGCATGTGTATTAATTTGATGTTTACATATTTAACCTGCATTCTGTATTTTGGTTACATGCTTCTACAAAGACAATTTCATAAAAGCACATAGAAAATGGTATAGCTTTCCAGGTGATGTGCTGATGCCGTGAATGAATGGGTTCCCTTTTGAGTCTTGGTCCTTCCAAGGTTTCTTTCTAATCCCAGCCTAGGAAGCTTTTCCTTTGCACCTTTGTCCCTAGCTTGCTGATTAGGAATCTGGACCCATGTGCTTGTAAAGCTGCTTTGTGACGTGTTGTAAAAAGCGCTATAACAAAAAGGACTTGACTAAAGACTTCAAATACAACATAAGAACCTTTCACTTACAGATGTTCTCAGATGACTCTGCTATAGTTGGCTATATCTCAGATGGCAATGATATCGAGTGCAAAGAACTGACAAACAACTTTGTAGACTGGTGCCAACAAAACTTCCTCTAGATCAACATGAGTAAAACCAAGGAACCAGAGGTGGATTTCCAAAGTCCTCTTCAACTACCGCGGTGAACTTTCAGGGAGAGACCAGGGTTGCCAACTCTCACGCATTGAGCGTGAGACACACGCATTTGACCGTTTTCACACTCTCTCACACACACTTGCGATATTTCACGCCGGAAAAAATAATCTAGTTTATTTACCTCCGATCCATATCTATGATTCAATGAGTTACTAGTTCGCTCTTGCGCCAACCACCGGCGATCGATAGATCGCGATATAACACTTAATTTGTGTCCATTTTCCGTTCAACAATCCCCCCCCTGTCGACAACTTACGTTCGCCACCTCCTCCAGGTTCAAATCTCACTCCAAGCGATCTTCAAATGTTGGCAACCCAGGAGGCTATTGAGATAGTTAGGAGTAGGGCTTAACGATTTTGGACAATAATCTAATTGCAATTTTTTTTCTATAAATTGAGATTGCGATTTAAAATGTGATTTTTTCCACTGTTTTCAGGAAACTCTGTTTCGGCATTTTTCATACAGCTCAGATACAGGGTTGCCAACTTTTCAAGATCGCTTGGAGTGAGACTTGAACCTGGAGTGGGTGGTGAACGTAATTTGTTGTTGTGGGGGGGGGTGGCGAACTTTATCGGGGCGGTGTAAAATGGACAAAACTTAAGTGTTATTATTATTATATCGCAATCGATCGATCGCCTGTGGTTGGCGCCAGAGCGAACTAGTAACTTATTAGTCTAAGACGCTCAATGTGTGAGAGTTGCCAACCCTGCAGGTATAGCAACTTGGCTAAAATACGTGTGTGAGGGCATTTGGTAGTGCATATCCAGTGTGTTTAACAAAGCCATGAGGTGTTTACATTTACATTTATGGCATTTGGCAGATGCCCTTATCCAGAGCGACTTACATTTTTATCTCATTTTTATACAAGTGAGCAATTGAGGGTTAAGGGCCTTGCTCAGGGGCACATCAGTCATGGTCTCAGGTCTGGGAATCGAACCCACAACCTTCCGGTCACAAGACCAGTTCCCTAACCACCAGGCCATGACTGCCCCTGTTCTGGGGCTTGTTCACTAATATTAACGGGCATCATGTCTTTCACTATGAACTCCGTTACTGCCCGAGAAAGTGTAAATTAGTTACATTACTTTTTAAAAGTAATTGAAAAGTTACACTACAATTACATTTTAAACAAGGTAACTTGTAACTGTAATGATTTACATTTTTAAAGTAACTTACCCAACACTGCACGCTGCTCTACTGTTTAAAGTTGGTGCCATTTTAGTTGCTTTGTTCTTCATAGGTGAACTGAGATTACAACTCCCGCCTCCTCAAACATGCCCGCACAACCGCGCACTCTCCTCCCCTTTCTACACATTCACACATACTAGATGCCGAGTCTTCACTGTAAATATACTGTACTAGCTACCCATGAGCCCCCACGGCTCCAGTATTGTTATGCAATGTCTATGTCTCTGCGACTATTGATTATTATGTGTGCTTGTTAGTTAAGTTCCCCTTTATCCTTTTATGTAGTTGTGAGTCATTCCTGCCATGTGTCTGTGATGTTACCTTGTCAAATGTCACAAGTGACATTTCCTTGTGCCGGGTTGCCTGGCTTGGGGCACTTCGACATCATCAAAACCCTGGGGCGCTTATGACAGCGTTTCTGGTGCCTGGGCTGCCATGCGGACGTGGAGCTCTTCATCCACTGTTGTACTGCAAAGAAGGGGCCGCCGAGGGCTGCCCAGGCTCCCCTTCATCCGATGCAATCAGGCTGTCTGATGGAGTGGGTGGCGTTGGATGTCCTGGGGCTGTTCCCTGTAACGGATGGTGGGAATCACTAAGTGCTAGTAGCGATGGACTATTTCACCATGTGGCCGGAGGCCTACGCGATACCAGACAAGGATGCAGGGATGACCGCAGAGACCCTGGTCAACCAGTTCCGGAGATGCTTTACAGCAGGGATGTCAAAGTCAAATACACCGAGGGCCAAAAAACCAAATTTGCTACAAGCCGAGGGCCGGACTGGTTCAATGTTTATTAAAACATATTGAAATGATTGCACATAGCCTATTGAACCAAGACCTAACATAGTGTATATTATTTAATGCTTAAATGAATAAAGCAATATTTTCTTATGGATCTGTCAGTAATTTCAAGTGAAAACATTTTTCAACAAGCAAACAGATAAAAACAACCTTCCTTCAAAGAAAACATGTCCTGTACATTAAATGAATAAAGTAATAAAGGTTTGAAAAGTGCTGGAATTTAGGCTAAAGTACTTGAAAATGCTTGAAATTGTAACTGCTTCATTTTACAACAAATATCTGTCTGGCTGAACAGTTGTCTTGTACGTTAACAAATACGAGCCTCTTGTAATTCCAGGACGAAACATGAGAGAACGTGAAGACGTTAAGATTGGGCGTTTTGAAAATAAACAACCATTAGCCTAAATAATGTGAATAAAAAAGTGAATTATTTCGAATCATTTCGACTATATGTATAAATATTTAACTTAATTAAGTTTAACTGGTGCACGACCTTGCAAATCGACAGCATGCGACGTCAGCCACTGCGATTACGTCATTTTCGCCGTGCAGACCCTCGCCGCTTGTGTGCGCTGCAGTGACTTCGCGGGCTACCGTTGCATTGTGGGGAATGTAGTGTTTGTGCGTGCAAAACACCATCGGGCGGCTGTGGCCTGCGGGCCGGTTCTAATAGTAATTAAATATCATCCAGGGGGCCATAGATAATCAATATGACTGACATATGTGCTTTACAGCAACCAGGGCCGGGGGGGCCTGTGTAGCGTCAGTCCAATGATTGATGATGCTAGCGACCCATGAACCCCAACAGCTCCGGTATTGTTATATTAGACATTGTATATGTCTATGTGACTATTGATTTTGTATGTGATTGTGTGCTTTTAAGATAAGTTCCCCTTTATCGCTTTATGTAGTTGTACAGTTGTGAGTCATTCCTGCCATGTGTGAGTGATGTTACCTTGTCGATGACATTCCCTCGTGTTTCGTGTCTAAGTTGAGTCTGTTCTGCATGATCACGACTTTACTGCCTGATTATTAATCAAATCAAATCAAATTTTATTTATATAGCGCTTTTTACAACAGTTGTTGTCACAAAGCAGCTTTACAAGTGCCGAGTCCTAGCCCCCAGTGAGCAAGCCAAGGGCGACAGTGGCAAGGAAAAACTCCCTAGTTTTTTTGCATGAGGAAGAAACCTCGAGAGGAACCAAGACTCAGGGGGGGAACCCATCCTCCTCTGGCCGATACCGGTCACCATGACAACAACAACATTAGAGGTGTCTTCAACTAAGGATTTTCATAGTCGAATCTGATTAGTCAGATTTTCCCTTTAGTCAACTAATAGTCTAATCGGGGTTTTTATTTTTTATTTTTTACGGAGTGTCTATTTGCACCCAGGTACAAGTAGCATTTGCCACACAGCGAGGCTATTTTCACCCCTTAATTTAAAAAAAAGAAAGCGAACCTATCTGCGTATGTCTAACAATTAATGCGCGGGAGTGTCACGTAGGGCAACGCCCCCTCTCGTAGCTGTCACTCTGGGTTCCCTTGTGTCTGTGTTTCCGTGCCTGTTTCTCTCGCCCCGCTCGTTTGTCTTTGTGATTCCTTGTTTATTACCACGCCCTCGTTATTACCGTCACCTGCCCCTTGTTTAATGTCATTGTATTTAAGTCCCGTCATTCCCCAGTCTGGGATCCGTGGTTTTGTCTTTCCAGTTTGTTCATGCTGTTGGTTTGTTCCTGTTTGCCGTGAGTTCTGCCGTGTTGTTTGCGTTTTGGTTTACCCGTCCTCCGTGAGTTTTGCCTGCCCTTCCGTTGTTCGCCCGCCTCGTTGTTCCCCTTGTCTGTTATCATGCCTGTTTACGTTTCATGTCTGGATAGCCTGCACGTTATGACCCCTGCCTGTACATACGACTCCGAGTTCGGTATTCCCATGAATAAATCTCGCTCATCTCAGCGTTTGTGTCCGTCTCCTCGCCCCGTTGCATATGCAACGTTACATAACCACGGATCATACCAGGACACAGCGAGAGAGCGAGACTCCGGTGAGTTTAGTCGCTGTAACGAGTTGTTGGCTGCTTCCGTGCAGTTTAACTCTCATGTGTTACAGCGCGAACGAGCCGGAGACAGGAATACCCCTGGCGCTGTGGGAACAAGGAAGTCTCGTCGCAGACCGAAGAAAGCGCAGTCTCTCACTACTGGCTTTCGCGACGAGACTCCTATTGAGCGCTGTGAGTCTGCCCTGCTTGCAGCGGGCAGACGGAATGAGCGCACAGACGAGCGTTGGCTTAACCCTCGGTTTGCTCTCGGTGGCCACTGCGAGCTCCCGACGCCTCGGAGGAGGCGGAGCCGTCGCAGAGAGAGCAACCGAGAGGCTTCTGTGTCTGTGTGTTCTTCCAGGCTCGCCCAGGACCCCAGTGACGCAGACCTCCCTCCGATGATCCCGGAAGCCGCTCCCCTAAGGCTCCCAAATAATTTTTTGGGGGGGAGTACTAGCCACTCACCCCAGGAGTGGCCGGCTCGGAACCCGGAGGACGTCAGCGCGGCGGACACGCCCCCCGATGACGTCAGTATGGCGGACACGCCCCCCGATGACGTCAGTATGGCGGACACGCCCCCCGAGGACGTCAGTGCGGCGACTCCGCCCCCCGAGGACGTCAGTGCGGCGACTCCGCCCCCCGAGGACGTCAGTGCGGCGACTCCGCCCCCCGAGGACGTCAGTGCGGCGACTCCGCCCCCCGAGGACGTCAGTGCGGCGACTCCGCCCCCCGAGGACGTCATGTCACGTCTGCGGCCTGTTCCCGCTGCCTGCCTGCCGGCTCCTGTTCCCGCTGCCTGCCTGCCGGCTCCTGTTCCCGCTGCCTGCCTGCCGGCTCCTGTTCCCGCTGCCCGCCAGCGGACCCTACCGGTTCCCGCTGCCCGCCAGCGGACCCTACCGGTTCCCGCTGCCCGCCGCCCGGCCGCGCCTGTGCCCGCTGCCCGCCGCCCGGCCGCGCCTGTGCCCGCTGCCCGCCCGCGCCTGTGCCCGCCGCCCGCCGCCCGGCCGCGCCTGTGTCCCCAGAGACTGTGCTGCCCTCTATTGGGCCTGGACTCTTTGTGCCCCCTACTCTGCCATGTGCCCCTGTCTCTTTGCCCATGTTCCCCTTGCTCCCATGTTCTGTCCCTGGTTTTGTGTTGGTCCCAGTTCCTGTGTGTGTACCTGTTCGTGTCCTCGTACCCGTCCCTGTGTCTGTGTCTGGTCGTTTCCTCCAGGTCCCTGTCCCCGTGTCTGTTCCCCAAGTCCTGACCCACTTTGTTCCTGTCCCGGTCTCAGTAGTCCACGCCGTGTTTGCCTCTGTGTTTGCCCCGGCCCTGGCCCCTGGCCCCGCTCCCGTGTCTGTTCCCAGTCCTGTCTCCCCCGGCCCTGCGCCCGTGTCTCCCCCTGGCCCTGCCCGTACTGCCGTATCTCGACCCAGCTCCTGGCCAGTCTCTGCTCCCCTGTCTCCAGTCCCTGCCATGCCCCAGGTCTCATGTCCTGTCCCTCTGGTCCGTCCCGTGTCTGCTGTCCCTTGCCGTGTGCCGTAGTTCCCTGTCCTGTCCTAGTCGGTGTCCCTGTCCTGTCTGCCCTTGCGTGCCCCGGAGTGGCACGCTTTGAGGGGGGGTTCTGTCACGTAGGGCAACGCCCCCTCTCGTAGCTGTCACTCTGGGTTCCCTTGTGTCTGTGTTTCCGTGCCTGTTTCTCTCGCCCCGCTCGTTTGTCTTTGTGATTCCTTGTTTATTACCACGCCCTCGTTATTACCGTCACCTGCCCCTTGTTTAATGTCATTGTATTTAAGTCCCGTCATTCCCCAGTCTGGGATCCGTGGTTTTGTCTTTCCAGTTTGTTCATGCTGTTGGTTTGTTCCTGTTTGCCGTGAGTTCTGCCGTGTTGTTTGCGTTTTGGTTTACCCGTCCTCCGTGAGTTTTGCCTGCCCTTCCGTTGTTCGCCCGCCTCGTTGTTCCCCTTGTCTGTTATCATGCCTGTTTACGTTTCATGTCTGGATAGCCTGCACGTTATGACCCCTGCCTGTACATACGACTCCGAGTTCGGTATTCCCATGAATAAATCTCGCTCATCTCAGCGTTTGTGTCCGTCTCCTCGCCCCGTTGCATATGCAACGTTACAGGGAGAGAAAAGGCGCAAATTCAAATGAACCGCTGGGAAACGGAGACAGTAGGAAATGGTAAGCAGAATTTGGTTATTAGTTATGTATAAAAGGTCCATCACTCAATTTAACTCTACATTTTAAGATATATATTTAAGAAATAGTGTGAGAATTATTATCCAATGAACACTGTTGACTGAACACTGATATATTTTTGAGTTGCAAACAAATGTCATCTTATTTTATGTTTTATGCATGACGTGTCGCGATGCTCATTGCTATCTTACTCCCCGTCAAAAATCTATTTTTACGCCTTTAGCCTGTGCCGCTTAAATAACAACGGTCTTTTCACATATATTGTGCATATATGTGTGCTGGTCTCGAAATGAGGTGTGTTCAGGTAAATGTCTGTCGCTGTAACCTAGCTGACGCTACAGAGCTTGGAGGCAGACACGAACGCTGAGGAGAGCGAGATAATCAAAATCATTCAAACAGGCAGGGGTCATAACGGGCGAGCCTTCCAGGTTTGACAGATAAACAGGCGTGACAATACTAAGAATTAAACAGGGCACTAGAACACCGAATTAACACTTTAAACCAAACACGGGGTAAACACATACAAACTAGAAAATCAGGCTACGGAAAATACAGACGACTAAGCAACGAAACGAGTACAACTCACAGACCAGGAAGCGTAGAACACTGAACAAAGACCAAAGAGCATGAATAACAAGAGCACAAACTAACCAATTAGAACAAAACTACCGATAAACCACATGGGTTAACACAGAGACTATAAATACACAGAACTAACCTAGACACAGGGGTTGGAACCATGGAGACAGACACACAGGGAACAACAACACAGACACGAGGAGCAGGAACCCGAAGTGACGGCTAAAGTGGGGGCCGTAGCCCTACGTGACAGTCGCTATCTTACAAAAACAATTTTGTCCAGTCTATTTTTTGTGTTTTGTGTAAAATTATATAATCTTTTCTTTTTGTTCTCTATTTTTGTGTTGTTTCAATACACACAAAGGACATGAATGTGTATAACAAAAGATGTAAGTGCAATCATTTTCTAGGAGATACATTTTGGCTTTAAACTTTTGGTTTTAGAAAAAATGGGACCGTTTTTCTGTACAGTTGTCCTTTTGAATTAAGGTTTTTGCATGACAGAGTCAATATGCCAGACTTATAATGTAATGACTATTTTATATACGCTAATATTTGTGTTTTCTGCCAAGAAGGAAGAAAAACTAAAGAACATTTGTGAAGGAGACTCCTTCGACTGTTATGAGGAATTCCAGAGAGCACTGAGATTATGGGGTGAAGAGGGCTACCATCCAATGCACAAAATTTAAATTTATTTAAACATGATGTAAATAATATAAAAACCCCAATTCACTTCTTTAAAAAATGTACAAACCATCCAGAAAAAATGAATAAAAAAGTCAAAACTGTGACGGATGTGGAGCGGTGAAGGATGAGACACGGAATCCTTGGCTTAGCAACAGACTTCACTGTTTTATTAACAGATAAGCGCGGTAAGCGCATGAGAAACATTAAACAGAGACACGTAACGTGCAGACTTTAGACAACGACAAGCACAGGACACTGCGCGAGCGCACATTAAATAGACAAACCACATGAGTCCCGTGTGTAGATGAAGACAACGTAGACACACGCCCAAAAGGGAGGGGCCGGGGTCCTCAACTTGACAAAAGCATGCGCCTTTTTTTAATCTAGAGCACCTTAAATATCGAACATATCAAACTGTCACACAGGCACTGTGCAAAATGTCAAAAATATCTTAAATAAAATATGCCTGCCTGAAAAAAAAAAAAATTGCCACACAACAGAAAAAAAATTATAAGGAAAGGTTCTGTAACGGCGGTGGTAGGGACGCACACACCGCGTTAGAGAGAGCGAGAGAAAGGTGGAACCAAGTGCCACAAAAAATAACAGAACTAAAAGGAGCGCCTGAATAAACACGGACTGCTCAACGCGTAAAAAGAAATAAAGCAAAAACAAGGACGTCAGGGGAAGTAGCTGACTAATAGCAAAAGGCTATCCAAACAAAAAACCCTTCCCATACAAACAGCAACGGGATAGGAAGGTAAACAGGTGAGGAAAACTTGAGGGAGGTCAGTAAGCGACGCAGGAGAGGACTCGAAAAAGACAGAGAAGATAGAAAAGAGAGATAGGTGGCGAGACACCTAAAGAGGCAAACGCTGCAAAATAGAGTAAGAGAGAGGCTGAGAGCGTAACGGCATAACCACAACGAATCAGCAATGATCCGTCTCCACTGGCTTCCTTAAGAAGCCATGGCAACAGGTGAGACAGATCATTGCTGATTGCGTTGCTGGAGTCTAGGACTGGCTCGGGTGCCCCTTGTGGATGTAGATGGCACGGCATCCGAGCCAGCCCTGACAGGTTCAAGTAACAGGGTTTAAAAAGCAAACAAACAAAAAAATGTTTATAGGCCTACTTGCTGAGACGAGATGAGACGACCGAAACGACAAATGGCTGAACTGTTTTTTTTTTGCCTTATGCGTTTTAAATGGTATGCCATGTTGGTGAAATGAAAGATGTTGATGATATCTTTTTTAAAATACTCCCACACTTTTGAATTCTTTAGTAGCCATTATAATCTCGGCAGATGCTGACTATCCTGTAGCGTGTTCAGCTCCACTCATTTGGATTGTGCAACTGCAGGGTTTGATTTATTGATGTGTAGTAAGGAAGATGCCTATTGTTAATCGTTTTAAAATAGTTATTAACAGAAATTAGGATGATTTTATTTGACAAAGGCTATATATAACGAAAACAAATACATTTCATGTAACAATTAATGCTTAGCAGCATCCTTGGGCACCCCCATGCAGTTAGAATGGTACATTCGAATATGACATTCATAGTCGACTAGGGGGTATATTCGACTATAGTCGAATCAGCGACTATTGCAGGTAACCCTAGTGATTGTTATTGAGGCATTTAATAAAGAGCCTTGTTATGTCGAAAATGGACCTGCCTACTGCCTCTCCTTTCCACACCACGCCACAATACGGATCCTTGTTGATGCTGTTTGTGTTTTAGAATACTTGGTTTTAAATAAATGTATCATTATCTGTGCTGATATCATTCAAAAGTGGCTGTTGCCAAAACCTCCAAAGAATTCACAGGTAAATCCTTCATATACCAAAACAATAATTAACTTTAGTTGAGAACTAAATGTTGTGTTTTTACGGTATAGTTCTATTCTAAATTAATGAGACTCACTGGCTTTAAAGGATTAGTAGGTGAAACCCCTATATGGTCAAAATGGGGAATTCCTATAAGAACAAATCTGATGGGACTGAGGCAGGCAGAGAAGGCACTTGAAAGACTCCGACTGATTTCCTCTCTATACATGAGCGAACACGCAAAGCGAGCAACACTTCAACATCTCCCTAAATGTTACGCTGCTGCGTTGCCGTTGAGCTAAACACTGATCGGTGTGCGTGCTTTGTCCTTTCTTTTGACGTTACATTTTTATGAACGTGCACTTGAAGGAATGACCGATTTTGCATTATGTAATGTGAATGTAGAACTTAAATACTATCTTAAATTATTGGCCATTTGATTCCAATACTCTACATTCCTCCATGTAATAGTTTGCAGACTCATTAATTTCCTAATTTGATATCAAATCATCATAATACTCATTTAACTTCAAGGAGTGGGGATGAGTACCTACTTGTGGCAGTGCACAAACTTTTCTGCTGTGAGTATCCCATAATCCCTTACTCATAGCGGGCTGCAGTGCTGACATCGGATTGGTGGGGCCGACTTATTTTAGCAAAAATTTCACAATTCATTTTTAGCATTACACATGTGTAATGTTTTGTGATTGAAAGAATGCAGTTGCAACACGGGCTAATGGACTATGGATATGAATATTCATTCTTATTGTGCAGACACGTCTGAATTGTATACCCACCTATGAATACTGCATGGCTCCTACCCACAGATTCATTGTGGGAATCATGGGTATAAAATGAGCTAGCAGGGGGATAGAGGGAAGGCAAGTAGACAGACGTTAAGGGTCTTTTTAAGGGTCTGTATTGAGCTGTACTCTATTGGTGAGACCAAAACTATTACACGTAAAAAGGGTTACTGAGTTATGATGCATATGATGCATGCAGATTTATGGTGACAAGGGCTTACTTTCACAAGTTGCGCAAGATCTGTACATGGTTCCTCTGCACCGAGTCTTGTTTGACCTGGTTCAAATGTTTGACACAAATTGTGAGAAATGAAAGTTTCATGTTGTGCTTTCCATCTTGTCCTGCCTACACAGAATTTGTCTTAGCCACATGACCACTCAACCACTGTACAAGAAAGGCGAGAGCAGACTCCACCTGCTGAGGAGGCTCCATACCTTTGGAGTACAGGGTTCACTGACCTATTTTTACTAGTCTATGGTGGCCACACCCAAGTTTTACAGAAGTGTCTGTTGGGGAAGCAGTATCAACACTGCAGAGAGGAAATGTTGGTCTAGCCATCATCCTTAACAGTGAACACATCCATCTACTGCAGGTGACAGTAGCAACACTGGGCATCCACTTCAGTGATCAGCTCCTCCATCTACAGTGTGTAAAGGAGAGATACAACAATTCCTTCCTCCCTTCTGCTGTGAGACTTTACAACCATCACCTCCCCAAGCACAGCAACAGACACTTTGTACAATTACACTACACTATATGAACAGTACTCTATCTACAGCAGGGGTGGCCACAACTTTTCAGCTTGCGAGCTACTTATAAAATGACCAAGTCAAAATGATCTACCTACTACAATAATGCAAAACAAATTTATTTTTTAACAGCGTGTGTGTCAAATGACGTCAGATTGGCTACCATGTATGTCAATGAAAATACAACTGCCAGTGCGGATGGACGATTGCCTGTCATTCATCAACTACTTTTTAACGTCATGCGATCTACCCACACTTCCTTCACGATCGACCCGCACTTCCTTCGCGATCGACCGGTAGATCGTGATCGACGTATTGGGCACCCCTGATCTACAGAGACATGTCTGGATGTTCACTGACAGCACTTCTTACTCTACAAAATTGCTGGTCATACACTGTTAAGTGCATGCAATGCTTACTGAATCAACATTACCTTTGTAATAATACCACTGATTAACACCCGCTGTGTTAATTCTCATGCAGCACTCAAATCAAGAACCCCTTGCTACTGTGACAATGCAAGTTTTCCCTTGTGGTATAATAAAAGGCTATCTTATCTCGAGTTGAGCTAAATATGTACTGTATTGGCAGTAGAAAGTCCACCGCATTTTCGACTGTCATATGTGAGTTTTATGAAAACCTTGGACTAGTTCACAAACAATTTTGCAAGATTAATAGTTTTTTGTATACTGGAAGACTAGTAATCACTGGAAACATTTTTGTCTGCATGACTAATTGAATAACATATAACAAAAATTCTCTGCATGACAATAATTGAGGGAAAGTGTTTGGGTGCACTGTAGGTCCACCTAGAGTTCAACTGGATTGGTGTTGTATGCCTGAGTAGCGGAAGAGACTCCTACCTATTGAAGTTTCATGTCTGTAGGTCCTGTGGTCCAGTCTGGAGGATTCATTTGAATGGAAATTCAGAATAAAAAAGGTACTGTTGAGAAAATAAGTTTTTGCTTAGCAATAACATTAGCAAAATATATTTTGCTCATCAATGAAATGGATATTAAAATTGGATATATAATTATTAATTAGATAAATAATTGCTTCCTTAAACTATTAAAGTTTATACATAATCTTAAGAAGGGCCTCACAAGGGGCCATATAGCATATTGTTGCATCAGAGAACAGTTTGGTCTATAGGGAGTGAAGTGTCTGTAGAATATGTTCTATAGCCTACTGATAAGCTCCACAGAAGGTCACTTGCACCAACTGCCTGTAAGGACACCCTATTAGGTTGGGACACAGTGCACAAGTCATGCATGTACGTTGATAACTCCTAAGTATGACCATGCAAGAGGACTGAAGGGGTGGGGCCATAGTATATAAACCTGCTTGTTACCAGTTTACTTCGGATCTCTCTGATGTAAATGAGAATAGTTTGGAATCCCCAGAGATATCTCTGTTTTATTAAAGGCCTTTTTGGTATTGCTATAATTTTGGTATGTTGTTCCTGCTATGTCTTTTGCATCAAACGAACATGCTGGGCTAAAGTGGTTGATAGAAGTTAAAGCCCTAACAGTACACATGCAAAATTGCAGAGTGGCTCAGCATTGAAATCTGCAGAAGTATTCTGCTGACTCATGAGTGCCCAACCTTTCTTGGCCTCATTCCACATGACTAGGAGGAGTGGATTATTACCACCAGCAGTCTAGATTCTGTACTTAAGCATTCACTGCTACAGTTGTCCAGATCAATAGAGAAGTCTGCACAGGAGTAAATCCAGGTCTGCTCTTTGTTTCTTCCATTTGTAGCTCAATGTTTAGCACCAGGGACTTCATACATTTTCTCACTGACAGTACTTTGTTGCACTTAAGGTTTCATTACCAGATCCTGCAATGGGTAATACAGTTTCAGTCAGGAATGAGACTCCCTATATGTGGTACTACTCCTCATCATCCTCAGGGGTAAGCTGGTTTGATATATTTAACACCTCATGTTCCATAAAATGTCACTTTCTTGCTCATTTCTGCAACTTAATGCAAAATCCTTTTTTATAGGAAGCCACAAGTTAGTATAAAATACAACTGTTACAAATGTATAAAGATATAAGTATAAATGAAAGCACTTTCATTTCTTTAAAAAAGTAATGTAGTTGTGTTTGTCATGTTTTTAATGTAGCTTTATGTCACTGTGGTATCTTTCATCTCTGGTGTCTAGCCTCTAAAGCTAATGTCTAATCCAATGTGCAGAACTTATCAACAATTCCTGGAAATATTTACTTGTAGTTATTGCTGCACATCATACTGAAAGCAAAAGTTCACATACTGTTTCCATTTACATACATGGAATATTAATAATAGTTCAATAATTTCCTTGACAAACAAATAAACTCATGTATTTGATTAGATTATCTTTATACTTGTATCTACTTTTCTGACAATTATGAAGTATTATGTAAAAATGTATGTAGTTGACTAAAGTGCTCACAAACCTTCAAGCACTCCTATAGATATTACATTTAAAATACATTCATATAACTTAGTAACTGTCATTAACAATGTATATAGTAATATGTTACACTACATCTAGATTATCTAGATTACACATTTGTTACTTTATTCAAACAGTATAGAAACACCAGTATAGAAACAGGGTTACATTGTACTGTGAACTGCTGTTGATTCAACTAATCTTTAATTTTGCTTCTTAGAGCTTTAAACCTCTCTGCAGTAGATCCCATCAAGAGTATGGAGTGCAGAGGGCAATCCATTGCTACATCTATTTCAGATACTGGAATCACAACTGGAATACATTTACATATGAGTTCAACACACATAAAGGCGACCCTACTTTTACTTTAAGAGAAAGCCCTGATCGTGCTTATATTCAGCTATTTTGCAGCACTGAAGGAAATGTTCCAAATTGTCCAAACTACGGTAAGAACTTGCAAAAAATAAAAATCCCAGCACATTTTAATAAAATAAGTTGTTATAACTTCACCACAAAAAAGAAACCAAAGATATTAAATTAACTTAAAAATTATTTGTTTTAAAAAGTCAGTACTTTTTAGTACAATTATTTTATATATTTGAAAATCTTTCAGTGAATGTTCATTTATTTAGATATATGTAATGCTGTCGGAATTATATATGAGAAAGCATCGGAGTCAGGTGTCATGTTTACTTTCCATAGTAAAGACAGATACAATAAGATACACGAAAAGGAATGTAGTCTCTTAATATGAAGAAAGGTGTGCAATGTCATTGCAAGTCAAGGCATTGCAAGTCAAGAGTGCATGCGTTCAGTGCTTCACTCATTTAAGTTCAATGTGCAGCACTGGGTTGTAGAACCTGTGGGCTTAAATGCTGCAAACATTTATGTGCACAAATGTGAGTCATGTGAAAAGGGAGTGTCAATATGAGAGGGATAATGAGCGAGGGGTGTGTGTGTGTGTGTGTGGGAGTGACAAGGGGCTGTTACATTCCACACAGCAACGCCTTTTGTTTTGATTTTATTACCTGGTTTTTCTCTTTGTGCTTTTATTTTGAAATACCTATTTGTGTCTGTCTTCACGTTCCTGTATCTTGTGTCCCCCACGTTGTGTATTGATTTGTGTCTCGTTTATCCTCGTTTTGCTTGTCTATTTAAACCCTGTGATTCTCCAGCCATGTTGTTGGTCATTGCATGTAGCTAGTGGGGCTTTTCGATCTTGTGAGACATTTGAATCATCACACGCCACAGTGACATTTATTTGGCAACCAGGGCCTAAATCCACAACGTTTTCTTAACAGAAACATAAGTAATGTGTTTTTTTTTTAATGAAAAATTACAAGAAATATTCCCCCATTGCATATTGTGTCCCTAAATAAATGTTAGTCACGAAAACACATAATTTAGCAAAGAACAGGGCTGATTTAATGATGTCATTAAGATGTATTTTTCATTACGATGCACTGTGTAACGCTGCATGCGCTGCGGAGCGAGGGGACGGACACAAACGCTGAGAAGAGCGAGATTTATTACAGGGCATTCCGTAATCGTCGTCAGAAAAACAATCAGGGGTCATGAAGGGAGGGCAGTCCGAATAACAAAGATACACAGGCATGACGAAAACAGGGAAACGCGAACAAGGCAGGGAAACACAGAGCACATGAATAACAGGCAAACAGCAATCCAATATGGAACATATCACGAATAACCGACGACATAGGAGACTCAGGGACTATAAATACACAGAACTTAAACAAGGAACAGGTGATAATAATGACGACAGGGGTGTGGCAGACAATAAGAAATATAGAGACAAACGAGCAGGGCGGGATGAACGGGCAAGGAACACAGACATGAGGGAACCCGCAGTGACAGCTAGGAGAGGGGGGCGTAGCCCTACGTGACAGTGCCCCTCCTCAAAGCGTGCCACTCCGGGGCACGCAAGGGCAGACAGGACAAGGAATCAGACTAGGACAGGACAGGTACCCACGGTACACGGCGAGGGACAGGGACAGCGGACGCGGGACAGACTGGAGGAACAGATCAGGGGAAAGCAGGGCATGGAGACTGGGCCACGGCAGGGACAGGGGAACCAGAGACTGGCCAGGAGCTGGGCCGGGGCATGCCATTACAGGCAGGGACAGGGCGAGGCACGGGAGCAGGACTGGACGGGACAGGACCGGGAGTAGACACAGGAGTGGGGCCAGGGAACAGGGCAGAGGCAAAGACAGAGGCAAAGACTGCTTGAACGACCAAGACTGGGACAGGAACAAAGTGGGTCACGACTTGGGGAACTGACACGGGGACAGGGACAGAGATAACACCACAGGACACAGACACAGGAACGGGCACAAGGATATGAACAGGCACACACACATGAACCGGGACCAACACAAAACCAGGGACGAAACATGGGAGCAAGGGGAACACGGGCAATGAAACAGGACTACCAAGGGGAGGAGCAAAACCATCATTGAGTCCAGGCCCACACATGGGCAGCACAGTCTCAGGGGAAACAGGCGTGGTCTGCCGACGGACAGCGGGAACAGGCGGGGCCTGCCGACGGGCAGCGGGAACAGGAACCGGCGCGGTCTGCCGATGGGCAGCGGGAACAGGAACCGGCGTGGTCTGCTGTCGGGCAACGGGAACAGGAACCGGCGGGATCTGCCAACGAGCAGCGGGAACAGGAACCGGCGGGATCTGCCGACGGGCAGCAGGACCAGGCGGGGCCTGCTGACGGGCAGCAGGAACAGGAGACGACCCCCTTTGTGTCGCGGGAACAGGTCGCTGAGGTGAGGAGATGCGCTCGGGGAGTGGAGCCGCCAAGCCGACGTCTTCGGGGGACGGAGCCGCCATACTGACGTCTTCGGGGGGCGGAGCTGCCATACTGACGACATCGGGGGACGGAGCCGCCAAGCCAACAGGAGGCGGGACCACCGGGCTGACGTCCACGGGAAGTGGGACCACCGAGCTGACGTCATCGGGGGGCGTGACCGTCATACTGACATCATCAGGGGGCGTGACCGCCATACTGACATCATCGGGGGTCCGAGCCGGCCACTCTTGGGGTGAGTGGCCACTACTCCCCCCCCAAAAAATTCTTGGGCGTCTCTAGAGGAGAGGCTGGCAAGATCACTGGCGATGACCTCATGCGTTGTGGCAGTGGGGCTCTGAATCGGGGGCATGGTCCTCCTCCTTCCCCGGTCTGGTCTGTGCCTGGAAGAACATATAGACACAACTGCCTCTCACTGGCTTTGTTGTGACTCCGCCTTGTTGGAGGCACCGGGAGTTCACAATGGCTCTTGAAAGCCAACCGAGAGGCAAGCCAACACTCATCTGCACATTCATTCCGCCTGCCCGAATCTCGCGCTACAGGTTGCTCCTCCCTGTAGCGTTTATCGAGTCGGGCAGACACATAGCGCTTATCAGGGAGCTCGTCGCTAAAGCTAGAAACCGAAAGTGATTTCGCTTTGTTCTTACAGCGATGAGACTCCCCTGTACCCACAGCGCAAGGGGAATTCCTGTCTCTGGTTTGCTCGCGCTGTAATACCGGAGAGTCGAACCGTATTAAACCAGCCAACATCTCATTACAGCGATTGAACTTACCAGAGTCTTGCTCTCTCGCTGTGTCCTTGTTTGGTCGGTTATTCTGTAACGCTGCATGCGCTGCATGCGGAGCGAGGGGACGGACACAAACGCTGAGAAGAGCGAGATTTATTACAGGGCATTCCGTAATCGTCGTCAGAAAAGCAATCAGGTGTCATAACGGGAGGGCAGTCCGAATAACAAAGATACACAGGCATGACGAAAACAGGGAAACGCGAACAAGGCAGGGAAACACAGAGCACACGAATAACAGGCAAACAGCAATCCAATATGGAACATACCACGAATAACCGACAACGACATAGGAGACTCAGGGACTATAAATACACAGAACTTAAACAAGGAACAGGTGATAACAATGACGACAGGGGCGTGGCAGACAATAGGAGGCGATGAACGGGCAAGGAACACAGACACAAGGGAACCCGGAGTGACAGCTAGGAGAGGGGGGCGTAGCCCTACGTTACACATTGTTAGTCAATGGATTGATATAGCTGGCATTATTCATTTTACATTGCAAGGTAGGGAAATACTTGTGTAATCCTTAATTTTTTAAACATTACAAGTAATCAGTTGTAATCAGTAAACATTCTGATCTCAGACCAGCTGCTTGAACTTAAGTGCGGACTAAAACGCGAAAAGATTCTAAATGTAGCGAAACTGCGTGACATAACGAAACCCATTTTTAGAACAGTCACGTGACTTTCTCCTTTTGATACGAGGTCGAAACAGTGTTTCGGAACACCTCGATTCAAATGAATTGATTCAGTTTGATTCTGCGTTTCGAGTTTGACATCCAGAGCCGGCCCTGACCAATGTGGTGCCCTAGGCGAGATTTTGGTTGGTGCCCCCTGCATCATCAATCATTGGGTTGATAGTGTCACTATTAAAGAAACAAATAAAAAGCAAATGACTTAAATATTACCATATAACAAGCAATAAATATAAAGGTGTTGCACAAAAAATATTTAAAAACTATTTTACATAACGATTCTAATTGGATAATATGATTGGTTGATAAAACTGCCAATCTATAATAAAAGCTTTCAATGTAAAAGGCAAGCGTATGCGACAGATAAACAGAAGTTCCTGGGGGAGGGCCTTTCTTTCTACCTAGAAACAACGGTGTGAAATATTCTGATTGGTTGATTTTTTATTTCAGCACTAAGTTTTTTTTTCCAGCACAAGCACGAAAAGTGGATTTGAAAGCCGATTTATAGGAAAAATACAAATTATTGGTGAAGCGTTATTAACATATATTACATATAATAGATAAAGCATCCTTTTTAAGATCAATTAACCTTCAGAGAAGGCGTTGGAAGTCCCTGACGCTTCGCCAATGGTATAGTGTTAATTCACCACATATTACCATTATACTACCTGTTTTTTGCCGCCTTTCCTCCTCCACATTTCTTATTTTTCTACCCTGGGCACCAGAGGACTTCTGCCTTTTTGACGTCTTTTCGAGGAGATGTCACTCACTCTGTGGTGTCTTTTTCCCCAGAGAGAAACAGTAACGAGGTGCGCAGAGTGCGCGAGGGAGGACGGGTTGGCGCGCGGGTGATAGGTGTCGTGTTTTGTTATTATAAGAATTATTAATTTGACTATTATAAAAAATGAAATTATGATTGTGTACTTTGCTTGTTTTCACATTTATTAATTGTTCATTTGTAAAAAAAAAAAAAAAAAAAAAAAAACGCATGCACGCGAGCGCCCCCCTGGACAGACGGCGCCCCTAGCATTTGCCTATGTCGCCTAATGGAAGGGCCGGCCCTGTTGACATCAATACATGTAGCATCTTGTTTTTTGTTGTAGCATCTGCTTTAGTGATATCTTTCTAGTTGTATTGTTTGTGTCTTGTGCAGTTACCTCTCTGTTGTTCTGTTCTATTCTAGTCCTCATTACCTGGTTTGTTCCTTGCTTGTTTTAATCCTGTCACCTTTTGATTTGTTGTATATATATACACATATACACACACACAGGCCAACAGACCATATACTTTAAAAGGACTAAAAAGTATACCAATTTAATACTTTTTTTTTAACTAAATTTTGATTAATAGTATCATAGTACACTTGAATACACTTCTTTTTGCTAAGGGGTTCCATGCTGTAGTGCAGGGGTCGGCAACCTATGGCACGCGTGCCACCGTTGGCACGCCAAGGCATAATCACGTGACACGCTGGACCAGCATCAGCAAAAAAAATTAATAATAAAAAATCTCAGACAGAGAGCATGATCCTCAAATCGAAATCGCTCATCAACGCTCTGCACTCAGCTCCACCCACAGACCCATGTTTAAATTTGTTTAATTTTTGGGTGGGACAAATCTACCTGTTTCTGATATTGGGTGGCCAACTGTGCCATTGAAATAGCCGATTTGTGCTCTGTTTGCTTATTAAGTCAATATGATAGTTAATATATATATATATATATATATATATATATATATATATATATATATATATATATATATATATATATATATATAGATGTAAATCTCCCGAACTTAAGCTTAATACTTTTTAATGGCCTTAATTTTGGCCAACTGAACTTACTACCTTTTAATACTTTTACAACCCCGCGGACACCCTGACTTGGCGATCGATTGCGATATAATACTTAATTTGTGTCCATTTACACCTCCCCTCCGCTAACAATTTACACTCGCCACAACCCCCCCCCACATCCCCCCGTGAACAATTTAAAACTTGCCCCCCCAGCTCCAATTTTATTTGTTGAAAGTGGCACACTCATTGACTAGACACTCATTGACCGACCCCTGCTGTAGTGTTTTCTTTTAAGTGTTAATTAGTTCATGATTAGTGTTTGGTTTTGTCCAAGTTCTATGTTTCTGTGCTCCTTGTAGTTTTTTGAGTTTTGTAAGTGCCTGTTTTCTAGTTGCTCCGTTTTCTATTTTCTGTTGTCCATATTAGCTCTGGTGTCGTGTACGTTTTTCATGTCTGGTTATCCATTACTGTTTAATACTATTGTTTCCTGTTAGCTGTGTTTGTCCCTTGTTTGGTTGGGTTAGGATTTTGAGATTTAGTCTTTTTGTGTATTTTATTAACAAACCTGTGGATCTCCTGCACTTGTGTCTGGCCCACTCAGCCTCTGTGTGACAGGGGGCATGGGAGTTGGGGTCCCCTTCCTCACTGGGCCTGGTTTACCATAAAATACATTTATTTAAATCTACTTGCAATGCTGGGTGCACTGGGAAAGAGCAGTAGATAATGGTGGCAGAGACGTGTCTTTACTGTCCATACACCACAAAAAGTCCAGTGTTGAATCAAATCCCACAGAGTTACTTTTAACACTTTTCGAGGGTTTATATAGCTCCACACTCTTCAGAGTTTATTAAACAGTTAGACACTTGGTGAGTTACTCTGTTAACTTTCAAAATGGAGTTAAAGTAACACTGGGATTTTAAAAATAGCTTTTTTATTAATTCTCTAAATTGTTAGCTATTAACAATATTAAAATGTTAATTAGAATTTATTCCCATACATTTTTTGCTTATTTTTCTCTTGAGGTCCTTCAAAACTAAAACATTGTGAAAAGATATAATGTACAAAATTTCATCTCTACTACTGTGTGCACTTTGAATATTAAAACCATTGTAGAAATTAAGCTGAGATGTGACCAGCAATGGTAAAAAAAAAAGGATGCGATCAGTCACATTGAAATTGTAGGATTTAATGAATCATGTGCACTAATGCAAAACCTGTGATATAAACCAAATAAAGGATACAATAACTAGAAGTCAACTGGTACATAGACAAAACATGTACATAGACAAATGACTCTCAGGTGTTGGATTCCCTAATGAGCCATGCCCACCTGAGGGAGAAACATAAAGTCCATGGGAAGCTCATTGCAGAGTGAACTACTGTACCTGTAAAATATACACACACATACACATGACCTTGCTTAATAATACTACATATACCTTGACACAGTGGTTTAAGCTATCAAAATCACATTATTATCCATTTACAGCTGGTAACATTTTCAGAAATTGCCATTCACCAATTTCGTTTTCCCCCTTCCACCATAAACTGTTCCACACTGTTCCATTCTGGAGCAAAATAACTGCCACACCATTTAAAACTGGAACTAGACCCAAGTGTATAAATACAGACATTGGTCTTAGTTTGAAGACCAGTATTGTTTTGATAATTATGCATTGCTTTTAATCCTTGTTGTCAAATTATGGAGAGCTAGCTAGCTATTGCTACCAGCTTGCTAACTTTAGCAAAAAGTAGTATACTTAAAGTTCATTTTATTAAGTATACTTCAGTATAAGTATAGCAAGTATACTACAGACCATATACTTGTGTACTAGAAAGTATACCAATTTAATACTTTTTCGGACGAAACATAAACATTTCTAGTTTATAAAAGTATACTTTAAAGTTCATTTTAAGTTTTCAAAAGTACACTTTATAGTATAAAACTAGAATACTCATCTATATGCTTTCAATGTACTTGGTATATCCCTCTCATATGCTTAAAGTATACCACTTATCAATATACTGCCATTGTGCTAGTTATATACTTCAAGTCTATTTTTATTGTATACTTTAAGTATGGTTATTTCACTAGTTTAGGCTACTTTAATTTTGCTTGGCATATTACTTGTAGCTTACTATTTATGTACTTGAAATATACTCCTTAAAATATTCTGTATGTACACAAGAGTGTGATGCATTTACAAAATCACAAGACAGAATGGTGAAAACACCTTTGATATATTTTCAAACATTTCACACATTTCAAAAACAAATACATATGCAGAGGTGGGTAGAGTATTAAACAATTTTACTCAAGTAAAAGTACTTTTACTTGAACCAAATTTTACTCAAGTAAAAGTAAAAGTATGCATCCAAAAATTTACTTGAGTTAAAGTAAAAAAGTACTTTGATTATAAGCTACTCAGTTAGTGAGTAAATGCAGAGTACTGTCTCATGTCAGTAAATTACATTACAAGAGTGTGATGCATTTAAAAATCACAAGACAGAATGTTGAAAACACGTTCAATATATTTTCAAACATTTCACACTTTTCAAAAACAAATACATATGCAGAGATGGGTAGAGTATTAAACAATTTAACTCAAGTAAAAGTACTTTTACTTGAACCAAATTTTACTCAAGTAAAAGTATGCATCCAAAAATGTACTTGAGTTAAAGTAAAAAAGTACTTTGATTATAAGCTACTCAATTAGTGAGTAAATGCAGAGTACTGTCTCATGTCAGTTAATTACATTTACATTACATTACAGCAGTGGTTCCCAAACTTTTTCTGCCGTGCCCCCCCTTTAGTAGAATATTTTTGCGCCCAATATTTTGTTGAGCGGGGGGGGGCGAGTGTAAGTTGTTGGGGGGGTGGCGAGTGTATGACGCGATAGAGATCGATTGCCAGTAGTTGGCGAATTTAAACACTACACCCCTGATGTGCACATGTTTTACTTCCAAGCTCCGCGCCCCCCCTGCAATAGCTCCCCCTACTTTGGGAGCCACTGCATTACAGTAAAAACAATGACAATGATAACAAAAAGAATGTATTATAAACAGTGCTTGGAACGTTACTTTAAAAAAAGTAATTAGTTATAGTTACTCACCACTTGCTCAAAAAAGTAACTGAGTTAGTAACTGAATTACTCTATAATAAAAGTAACTCGTTACCAGGGAAAGTAACTATTTGCATTACAGTTAAACAGTCAGTTGAAATGAGTAGCTCAGAAAGATGTTTAACTTTTGATATTTATTGCACATCAACAGACCAGTGCAGAATAAAATCCTTTAAAATCCCAAATCTTTGTAAAAAAAAAAAAAAAAAAGCAAAAGTAAACAGTTACACTATATAAAGTGCATTTACATCTATCAAATTAAATTAAATTATCTCAACCTGAGACAACTGGTTTGTTCACAACAGATGTAAACTTAACAAAACTATTCTTAGTTAAAAACTCTATTCTTAATTAAATAAATCAAATACCCAGTCTGGTATACATTCAGGAACTTCATGTATTTTCTTAAATAATGTTTATATCGCCACCTTGAAAATGCTAATTTTTCTTCGGCTTGCTCCTGACTCTCCATTTCTGTCTCTTCTCTGTTTGTGTCGTGTGTCACTGGCGTGCTTCGGCACACGTGTAAAAACACTGACTCTGAAAAATGACGCAATTGTCAAATGGGGTAAAAAAAAGTGTTTACGTTTGCTGGAGCGAAAGTAAATTCCTATAGGATGAAGTGCCATCTCTTCCTCCCTAAAGAGGGTGAAATATTGGCCTTCAAAAATTCACCTTTGAACTTGAAGAAACACATCAATGTAAGTTATAAATATAACGCACAGAAGACACACTAGCTTTAGCTGTTAGTAATCACTAGTTGGTTTTTTTTTTAGCTAACTAAGGTTAGCTAGCTAACCTAATTATGTTCATGTGCTGTAGTATTCACTTAACATTAGCTGGCAATCATAAAGGCGATGTCACGCTGAGTTGTGTTTTTAGTAACAGTAAGCCATGCCTCTTTCCATGCTGACTAATCATGTGCCCATTTTTATAGTGTAGTGTTTTTATAGGGTAAGGCCATTTATTGTGGGTAAACTCAGGGCAGTAGGCTCACCATTAGAATCAGACGGATGGATTTTACGTCCAAATTACACCTCTTTTTCTCAGCTAAATTAAGGCGAACTTGTACTTCTGCGTCAAACCTACGACGTAGCGGGACATAGGTTATCTGTTTTTTGTGTACGAAGTGTTGCCCAGTCTTTCAGCAGGCGTGGTAGGAACACAGTGGCAACAGAAGATGTGTGTGATGTTGGAAATGCTGAGCCCTCTCCTTCAAGGTAATGGAGAACATCATAGTAGATGCTTGTTACAGCAACCCATAGATCTCACCACAACCTTTCAATCCTGGAATATGGTAAAATTGAAAGACCTTGTATTAAAAAAAACAAAACAACTTACACTCAACTTCTGAAACTTCCACTGAAAGTCTTAAACGTACTCAAGTTCATTCATGAGCACATGCTCAGAAAAGCACTAGTTCCCATTAAGGTTAAGAAAAGGTTTTACAAAATGTTTCAAAACTCACTTGAACATTACCTAGACTTTATCGTGCCTGCCCATAGTGCAATGTCTGGTAATGTGTGGCACAAATTAATCTGGCTCACGTGCATTATGGGAGTTTAGGACACAGAAGATGTAATTGTTGCACGAAGATGCAACAATTACTTCGGCACTACCACTGGCTTAACAGGGTCTCCATAATGACGGTAGTAGTCCTCCATTCCAGAAAGACAAACAGCTTTGCTATGAGTGTGCAAAAGCTGAAGCAAGGGAGACAAGTCAGAGAGTGTGGGTTAATGCACACACAGATTTCTGGAACCGACACCAGTACGTATACCCGGCTTAATTTTCTCTCTTCTGATGCACTTGTCAAGTGCCTTCCTCTTAGCTGCACCAGTGGAGAAGTCAATCTTGTGAGCCTCCTCTGCTTGAACCTTGTCAACATTAGCAGGCATCATCCAGTAGGCTGGAACATCAGTGACCGTTTTGGTCACCCGTATCCGCACTGCTACTTTAATTTTAAACAGGAGAGCCCCAGTGTGTGTACAGGACACTGCGATGCCAGCCATGCATGTGCAGTGTGCGCAGTCCACCTGGCCACTAGAACTGATAATCACCCATGGTTTGAGTGGAGGTTAAACTTGTCACGGTTAGCGATATCGCGTTTACCATTGACACGGTCCATTTATTCTTGGATCCGTGTCCTAAAATATGGCAGCCACTACCCAGCATGCAGAGCATCGTGACGTAGATTCCCATTTTCTATTCACCACTCATCCAACATGTGAAACCCACTGAGAGGATAGTAAAAGTGTGGCCGGAAGGGACAGATGCTGTGCTTCAGGACCAGTTCAAAAACACAGATAGGAGTATGTTCACTGACACAGACTTGGATCAGTATGCCTCATCTCTGTCTTTACAGCTTGAAAGACTTGAGCATTTGTGCTGGATACTCTGAAATCTTATGCCCACGGGAATGCTATTTGCTACCTTTTTTTGTCTTGTCTTGCTGCAGCACATTTTCATTTGGGCATCTGCTACCTGTTTGTTGTTGCCATAAAGGCAATCCCCGGCATCGACTTGAGATCGCGGTGCGCGATTTCAAAATAAGAGCGGCGATTGAAAACAAAGATTCCTAAAAAAAAAAAAACTTTTCAAAAATAGATAGGCCAGAAATAGATAGCCCGCGGGCCGCTATTTGAGTATGGAGGCTCTATATCATAGTGCACAGCTGTATATTGGCCTTGTCCTGTGGTGTGATCCAACTGGAGAAATACAGACAGTGCTTGGAAAATGTGAGGCATTCATTGTTGAGTCTTCACTGCAGAAGGTGTGCACATGGTAGATCCTAACTTCACCCCAAGTGCCCTCAGCTCATGCTTGCTTTTGGAGTATGTTTTCCATACTAGCTGCAACAGGTCATAGACTTTTTCAATCACTGGTAGTGATTTTTGAGTGTCCAGCATCACCAGTTCCAGTCTGTGAAGCAAACAATGAAACACTTCTAAACAGTGACCCTATTCCAACCCATGTTAATACTGGCCCCATCTGCTCCAGAGGCACTGACTTTGTTATGCCAACCGTTGTTTGGTTAGGATATATTTGGTCAGAATCATTAAGCAGGCTTTTAATAGTTCTCAATATTCACTGAGTATGACCGTGCTTTCTATAGTAGTTCAAAGACCATTGTTGATTTGGTTGAGGAATTACATCCACAAGATTAAGAGTAGGACAGAAAGAAACAGGTATATATATTAGAGACACATACATTTTTTGTAAAACAATTACAAAAATGGTTAATTTGAAATGTTAAAGTTCAACTTTGTCACTGATATAAGATGTTCTTAATTCAGTAGTACCCAATCATCTCGTTAAACAGGAAAAATGGAAGAGGATGCACAATATTTTGAACAGCAGAGAAGACAAGAAGAATACCGCAGACAACAAGAGGAGGAGAGAAGGCGTCTGGAACGTTTGGAACGAGAGCGAATGATTCAGGAAGAGATAGATAGAGAGTGGGAATCTTCCAGAAATAAGTTGTCTCAAGCAAGTGAGCGACTTCATGAAAAACAGAGTTTCAAAGGCCATGTACAATATCAGCAGCAAACACAAGTTCTCCATCAGCAAATAGATGATGATGCAGCTGCAATTGAGAGAGATGAGGTATGTGTCATCAGGGGTTTGCAAAAGTTCATTAAGCACTTTTTCACTTTTTATTTACTCATTACTTGTGTTGCTTGTGTTTTTTTTTGTTTTGGTCATATTCAATGTAGGTTTCTGTTATAGAAGATGAATTCAAAAGACTTCTGCTGAAGCACCAAATTACAGAAGATAAAGAATTAGAGACCTCAACAATAGCCAACAGGATTAAGACACTGCACAATGAAATAATGCTCAAATGTTGTAGAGAAAACAGTCTTTCAGTTTGGTCTCAGTTTACTTTTGACCAAGCTGTAGGATATGAGGATTTATCTCTGACGGAGAAGCTCATAATTTTAGAGGCGTCTCTTCAATTAACACTGCACAGTGTTATTGACACAGAAAAGGAAACTGATCAAGATTTTGGTGGAGGGAAACAGTACGACATTCTCTTTGGTTTGATCGAAGAACTTTATGTCACAAATCCAACGCTGGCTGAATGTATTTTATTAAATATTCTTGATTCAATTCCAGACCTATCACAACAAAGCAGGGAGATTTTGGGACAAATGCTGTTTAATGGGATTTGGATTCCCATAGAAATAATGCTTTTCATTCGCAAGGCTTTAGTTTTCAACTGCAATGAAATACATTCAATTCTCTACACAGCACAAACCTACCAGTTAAGTTGTCTCCTAACACTTTCTGCTTTCAAAGATGAAAATCCTTTAATGTTTCTGCAACAACAAGCAAAAAATGTCAAGGACAAAGATGCAGACACAATTTTGAGGGAGCTTCAGGAAGAAAACTGTTCATTAAATACTTTGGTTATTATGGAGGATGTGCTGAGGTACATGGAATCAGACCTTCCAAAATATCAATGGGTAGATCTTACCAAGGACCAAATAGAGGATGACAAAAGAATGATTAAATCTCTTGATCTTGCAAATCCAGATATAAACATTCTAAAACAAGTATTAATTGACATGTCAATAGCTGTGCAAGATAGCTCAACGTTTACAGCAACAGATAACCAGGTGATTCAAGGCTATTTTCCCAGGCTTACACAACTAGCATCATTACTCTTGCTACTTCTGTCAAATAAAGGTTGTCTCCTTGAGATTGGAACAGGAGAAGGGAAGTCCTGTATTTTAGCCATGTTTGCTACAATTATGGCAGTTCGTGGAGTACATGTTGACATTGTGACCAGTTCTCCAGTTCTGGCACGGCGGGACAAAGAAGAGTGGCAAAAACTATTTCAAATGTTTGGTGTCACATCATCTGTAATACCTCCACCTCACTCAGGTGTGTGTTCTTCTGAGGAACAGGACAAATTGTTGAAAGAAGCATACAGACAACAAATAGTCTATGGCACAGTTGGTTATTTTGCAGCAGACACACTTAAACAAGAGTTTGAGAAGAGAACCACTCGTGGAGAAAGGAAATTTGAGATTGTAATTGTGGACGAAGTGGACTATATGACCTTGGACAATGGAGTTCAGGTAACGTTCTTGTCCCATGAAGCCAGTGGTTTGAGACATTTGGAGCAAGTTATTGCCAGCATATGGGCCATGATATCAACATGTCAGCCAATTGAAATGTTAGAAACAGGTGAGATAAAATGGATAACAAGAATACAGCACTTTCATAAAACTGTAACATCTGCTGTTATGAGACTGGAAACATCAGAATACTTTTCAGTAAATGAAATCTTACTGCCGGGAGTGGATTTGGGGTTTTATTCCCAGGAGGACATTGAAATGTTGTGTAGAGCCGAGACTAAAACAGAGGAAGAAAAAGAAGTTAGTGACTTCCAGGACAGTATGTCAAAAGCTTTTGCTGAAGTCATGAAAAAAATTGGAATTTCGCAACAATATGACCTTCTGAGAATATTTGAGGAAGTTTTTGAGAATAGTGTGGCCTTTCACTGCTATTCTGAAAATAATAAGAAAGCCAAGACTTTCGGACCAGAGAAAGTTCAGGCTGATCTTAACATTGAAATGCTACTGCTTGAAGGTGGATTGGCATGTGAAATCATGGCTGAGAAGTCACTCATTGAGGAAACTGTGAGTACAATAAATTCATTTATTAAGTACTCAGATAAAGTCCCATCAGCTCCAGATTTCAAAGAATCTAAAATGTTCATTGTCATCCCTTTTTTCTTGAAAAACTACATTGAGAATCAGTTACCAGTGCTTGTTGAGAATGCACTAAAGGCTGTTGAAATGACTCTGGGCAGAGAATACATGATAGACATTTCACCAGCTGCAGAGAGAGGACTTGCCAATGGTCCTGAGAAACATGAATATAATTCCATAATTCCAGTGGACTTCAGAGCAAGTGGAGTGTTGGAAAAAAACAAGAAGTGGGGAAATGGGCTGCAACAGTTTTTGGAGATGAAGCACCACCTTGCAGTTTCATCACTATCCAATGTGACAAACTACATGTCAAATTTCCATTACTTTAAAAGGTACATTAATGGAACTGGAATATTTGGTGTTTCAGGTACATTAGGAGGTGATGCAGACAAGGACTTCCTGGCAAGGCATTATGAAACAAAAAGTTACACAATTCCTGCTCATCGACACAAAAAGGTTGTTGAGCTTCCATCTCTCCAGGTGAAAGGAGACAACAATGAATGGATTCAGACTATTTGTGAATGTTCATGGAAAGTAGCAGATAGGGGACAAGTTGTCTTAGTAATTTGTGAAGATGTTAAAACTGCAAATGAAGTTCATAGGAAAATGAATGGTGAAGGAAGCTGTAAGGCAGACCAGATAACTCTGTATACAATTAGCGAGAGACACAATATTGAAAAACAGAAATTTTGTGCAGGAAGAATTATTATCGCCACAAATCTTGGAGGCCGTGGGACAGACATAAAGGTTGAGGAAAGTGTGAATGAATGTGGTGGCCTTTTTGTTCTTCTTACTCATTTCCCCCGCAATAGAAGAGTAGAGAAACAAATCTTTGGCCGCACAGCCCGGAAAGGAAATCCTGGCATGGTCCAAATGATTCTGAATCAAGATCATCTAGCACCTGCTTACCAAGATCAGTCTGTGGAAATCATGCGACAGCTCAGAGAAGAATATGAAATTAAGCGCATACATGACATGGAAAGTGATGAGCTTGTTGAAATAAATCTAAAGGAAAAACTGTTTTCTACTTTTTGTACATTTCTGAATGACTTTGAAAGACATTACACAGAGAAGGAACGCCAGGACCCCTTGCAGCTGAAGCTTGGTGATATTCCTGATTGCTTTACATCCTACCAGGCTAAATTTGATTATCAACCTGCACTCAATACTTTGAAAGAATCATGGGCCTTGTGGCTGACCCTTCATGAAGAACACATCAACAAACACGATGATTTCACTGAACTTGAATCAGACCTTATCCAAACACTGAAACAAACAAGTGAAAACCTGCTCGCAGGAAGAAGCAATAATTTTTATGATCACACTGGACAAGCGATTGTGAGAATGAATCTACACAGCCAAAACAAATGCAAAAATGACTATGGAGCAAAATCCTGTTGGCAAAATGTTGCAAAATGTGACCCATTCTACAAAGCTGTGGCACTCTATAACCAGGCATATATCACAATTAATCTTGCCAAGGATGACTATAAGGCAGAGGCTAAGATGCTACTAAAGGAAACAAAAGATTTCATAGGTGTCTATGTGTCAGAGGTTTCAAACACAATGGTCTCATGCAACTTAGCAGTCTCTGATAACTTTGAATCCCATCATATAAACAATTTTCAGTGTCAAATGGAGGCCAGAATGAACATCTTCAAGTCTTGGATGACATATGTGGATAATGCTTTGGGCAAACTGGAAGAGTTAGAAAAAAGCAATAGTGATGCCATTACAGAAGAGTGTTCAGTCTATACGCTGTCAGAAGAAAACAACTTCATCATCACAAACGAGCTGATGGCGTTATATGAGTACGGCCTGGGAATTGTTTTTGAAGTAAAACAGAAGCCTAAGTTCTGCTGGGATGCTTTGATTTGCTTTTTCCTTGGGCTCTTACAAGTGGTTGCTGGAGTTCTTGTTTGTGCCTTGTCATTTGGCACCGCTACCCAACTTGGACTTGGCCTCATTTCAGAAGGAGTGTCAGACATGATTAATGGGATAGAGGGCATGGTAAAGGGATCATTCGATTGGGCATCATGGGCAATATCTAAGAGTATCAGTATTGGAATGTCTTTACTAAGTGCTGGTTTCAGCACTATCAAGAAAGCAGTCACTTCAGTGTATAATGTGACCAAAGGTCTTCTTAACGGTACAAAGTCATTCTCTTCTGTTGCATCTGATGTTATCAAATCAGGAAAGCACATGTTTACTTCACTTAAAGGTACCATTCAATCTGGGACATCATTTGCTGCAAAGGAATCCTTGGGTGGTGTGGTAAAAAAAATGACATCTTCAACTGCGCTTAAACAGAACTTCAGACATGGCGTCAAGTTTGCTGCTCAGGAACTAGGAAAACAATCTGTAATCACTGCCATGAACTATGGAATCGACGAGGCACTTAAAAAAACATTTGAGGAGATTTTTAAATTAGCTTTTGGGGATCTTGTTTGTTCATCAGTGAAGGGGAATAAGGACTTGGTTAAGTCTCTGAGTGACCTCATTAGCTCAGATGTTCCAAAAGCAGCACTGCAAACCAGTAATTTCAAGATAGACCAGAATTATGAGAAACAAGTGAAAACATCAGTTGCCTTGCTCTGTAATGACATCATCCCTCAGCTCATTTTCAACGGCACAAAAGTCCATCAAGTTATCAGCAGACTTTCTGAGGTGTGTAATGCAGCCACAGAACTTTTGGACAAAGTAAGACTTTCAGGTGTAGCTAAAGGAGTCAAATGGTGTTTGCAAGGTTCTGATTACTACACCTATTTCATTGAATTGTTGAACAACATTCCTACAAAGGAGATAATAGACAGCAAAGTCATACCAGAATTACTGAAGAGCATCAATGAGCTTCAGGGAGAAAAGTATGATCAAGACGGACGACATGAATTACAAGATGTACAGCGCCTCAAAACTGAACTTCTACATGTAGTTGCTCAAGATGTCGCTGATCAGTTTCTCAAGGTCTGTTCTGAACATATGACCAAGCTTATGACAAAGACATTTACAAGAGAGTTGAACAAAAGAGCTGGAAACATTGTTGACAATATATTACAGAAACACAAAACTCAACAGTTTTTTTATGATCAGAGACACAAGCACAACATGAAATCTGCTAGCCACAGTACAAAAACAATTCTCTCAGAAGATGAACAGAAAGAGCTATTGCAATATGCAGAAGATATAAGCAAATTTGATCACCCTGCATCAGCTGTAGATATTTATGTGCTCACAAAAAGTGACCTGATCAATGGAAAAGGAATTAGACTCTCAGTCGTTGATCAGCATGGAAATCAGTTATCTGAAGAATTTTATCCTGGTACCAACAAATCAGCAGGTGACATATCACTGAGACTGACAAAATATGCCAAAGACTTGCATCCACCAGAGTAAGTCTAATAACAAAGTATCATCTACTATATTTTAAATAATGTATTTTATGTTGAACAATGTACTTAATTACATGACTGGTATTTAATGATTATTTGATATGGAATTTTTCTTTTAGGAAGAGAGGTTTTTTCACATGGTTCAAATCAAAGATCCAGGGTGAACAACAACTGTACAGTGGGCATTTTGAAATTGTGCAAGCTGATGGGAAAATACTCCGTGTCAACTCAGAAAATCAGAATTGTCTTTATCATGCAATTGCACAAGTAACTGGCAGCAATACAGATGACCCAAAGAAAGAATCTATAATCCTCCGTGAAAAAGTGAAAAATGAGGTATTTCTAATACCATAATATTGGTTAAATGGCAACTTGTATTAGGGTAGTTTTCCAGACCTTTCTGGGTTTTTTTCCAAAGCAAAAATATTGATCACTATTATTGTATTGAATTTACAACACATTCATTGTATGCTATCCCAATGTTTTGGGTTATTTTAATAATAATAACATTCTTTAGTGTTCTAATTTCAGAAAAAGGACAAATGTTTTTCAATGTTCTATGTAGGTAATGTTGAGAACACATGTTGTGTTGCTTTAATTAACTGCAATAATAATTTGTATGACCCAGGTAAGGTGATGGCACATGCATGTGTCATGTGATTTCATTGATGTTCAAGTAATGCGTCCCCAAATAACCTACAGATCATATGGTGATTTCATAAAATCCACTGAAATCAATAAATGAAATAAATGAATATTCAGGACAGTTAGGATATGCTTATTCTGCTATACTGAGATGTTTAATTTATTTTATTAATAGGTTCAGAAAAACCTTGAATTATATGCACCCATCCTAAATCTTCAGAGAGGGTATGACTACTCTCAGAAAAATCCAGGGAAATATGCCATCATTGGAGGAACCAAAAAGGAGACAGATCATGCTTTGCAGGAATATTCTAAGAGTATCCATTACCATTGCAAGTCCATCAGCAGTTCTGACTATAAAACCATCAAAAGCTACCGTCTTGGATTTGTTGGCAAATATAATAGGTAAGCTATCTTATCTTCAATTCCAGAATAGTTTCCATTTTGCATTTACAATTGAATCCCCAGTCACCAAGTCCCAATGCCTCATTCTAGCACTCTGCCTCCCCCGATTATTGGTCAGCAACATTGAGCCCCTTCCCTTGCTTTGTTAGATCTCACTTCTCAAGACAAATTTATTTATATAGTGCTTGTTAGAACACGTTGTCACCAAGAAGCTTTACAAGCACATGGGTCCAGATCCCTAATGAGCAAGACAGAGGCAACAGTGGCAAGGAAATTCTCCCTAGGCAGGGATTAGGAAGAAACCTTGGGAGGACAAAGACTCAAAAGGGAACCCATCCTCCATTTGGTGGCCCAACCAGTAGAAGTTCTATTTCTAGGCTAAGCAGTCCCTCCAATACGGATGATGGGTCTCAGGTAGGAGTCAGCACCGGGATGTCTGCTGGCAGTATCGGCGCATCTGCTGACAGCACAGACACATCCATCCACAGCTTTGACACATCCACTGGAAAGCCAAAGCATTTTATATGTGCTTTATGGAATTGTCTTTGTAGAAGCATGTAACCAGGATAAAAAATACAAGCTAAATATGTAACCAATAAATTAAACACACACACACACTGTCAGGGCCCTCTATGCCCTCTCAGAGGGCCTAAAATATTCTTAAAACATAAATATATATAATATAATTTATCTAATTTTATTTTATCTACTTACAGTTTGACAATCGACATCTAAACAATTACAAAAATATAAGCACATAAATTATTCAACCGTGTATTCAATCTGTGTTGGAAGGTGAGGGTTAAGTTAAGTGGAAGCCTGTGAGTCTGTGTCTCCCCCTATCAGGACTGTGATGCCTCCGCAGAATGGTGGTGATTGGTGGGCCCGCTCTTAATTTACAGAGGGCCAGGCAGTTATAATTCAGTGCAATACCAGTTTCAAATGACAGCAAAATTGACCAATCATATCTTCCCTCTTAGTGAGCGGGCTTAACTGTATGATAATTTCCGCCCGCTGTGGCGATGCTAGCTACCATTAGCGTACCACCGCTAGCTAGTTTCGATTCATTCCTTTGATGCCCTCGTGTGCGTCGTTTACATATTCCACTTCCGAGGAACACAGAGCTGTGGAACCTTATTTTGTTTGGAACCTTATTTTGCTTAAGAAGTTATATAGTACAGATATTATTGTTTATTGCGTTTCTAAAGCTGTACTGTCATCTCATTTTTCCCACCACTAATATATATATATATAGCACACATTTTATATATTTATATATCCGTTAATTTGATACTCTTATCGGGCGCCGTTATCGCCGTTAATCTATTCTTAAAGTTGGGTTGGGAATAGGGTTGCCACCTAGGTCTGACAAAAAACAAGGACACTGTCATACTGACACAGGGTGGCGAGTGTAATCTTTTCACGAGGGGGGGAGGGTGGTGGCGGCAAACGTAAGTTGTTGAGCGGGGGGGGGGGGGGGGGGGGGGGTGTTGGCGAACGTAAAATTTTACCGAAGGAGTTTAAAATGGACACAGCGAGAAAAAAAAAAGATTTAAAGTGTGCAGAAACAGTCTGAATCGTGGTTTGAACTAACCTGTTTTTTTTTTGCCGGGACCAAATATTAAAAAGAAGAAAAACCGGGACAGGCACGTGAAAACCGGGACAGTCCCGGGAAAACCGGGACAGGTGGCAACACTAGTTGGGAACTGGGTCAAAATGGGTAAGCAAACTATGATGACTTTCAACTTGATAGTTTAGTTCGGCTGTATTCCTAACCAAATTGCACAGTAGGGGCGAGAACGAGTTTTCAAACCTGTGAATTACAAATCGTACATGTGTTTATATGGATGCGGCCACGAAGTCGCCAGGTTTGCTTCATGGAAAATTCATTTTTAGGAACGTAAAGTGTTACCGGAGCGGAGCTCGGAACGGTCGTTTTCTTTATGGTCCTAGCGCTAGATTCGTCGCTATTTAAATATTTCTTTTTAATCGTTAAAACTGCAGAGGACCAAAACCGGCTTTTGAAAAAGTCTCCCCCAAATTACGTCCGTGAGGTTAAATGTACTAAATGTTAGCTTACATTTCAAATATCATGTTTAGCTGAATAAACATGTTATTAACCCCTTTTAATGTACAGTATGTAGGCTTACAAATTCATGTTTAACTGAATAAACCGTTGAACACGAGTAGCCTACATTTTATTGAGCATGTTTTTTTTCTTCAAGTATCAAAGTAGAACAGCTTTCTCAAAAGCAGTCATTGATGCATTTTGGAAACAGGAGATGAGCTCCTGGTCTAATGCAACCTCTGTATTAAGAAACCCTATCTCAAAAACTGACTTTTAGTCATTACTTGGGTAGCACACATATGAGCCATTTTAATATAGATTAATCTAGATTAATTTCAAGATTTCAGTGAGATTAATCTATATATATATATATAGATTAATCTCACTGAAATCTTGAAATTAATCTAGATTAATACTATATATACTATACTATAGTATATATATACTATATATATATACTATATATATATATAATATATATATATATATATATATATATATATATATATATATATATTAGTGGTGGGACTTTAACGCGTTAATTTCGATTAATTAATTACAGGGAAAATAACGAACTAAAAAAATTTACCCATTTAACGCATGAGACACTTTTGCACCGTGGAATGTTTCTCAGTGCACGAGTTCCGGGCATACTGATTATATGGATGTACAATAAGATGAGCATGATGGAGATGACTGAAGAGGCTACGCTGGTGGATGGGAAATTTAAATATAAGAAACTTCCAGATGGAAGTACAAACAAAAATAGTGTTATTTGCTTATCACAGGAGCACTTCCACCCTCCGTTACCCCAGCCAACATGTCCACATGGGCCCCACATGGGATTTAACTGGGCAGTATGGGTTTTATCTGGGCATGGG
This sequence comes from Brachyhypopomus gauderio, assembly GCF_052324685.1. Lineage (NCBI taxonomy): Eukaryota > Metazoa > Chordata > Actinopteri > Gymnotiformes > Hypopomidae > Brachyhypopomus > Brachyhypopomus gauderio. Next base: position 9,632,999 of record NC_135228.1, read on the forward strand.
CTTAGAGTGGGCTTTTTTAAGGGTTCTATTCGGGCCCCAGTTGAGTTACATTTGTGGGCCCCATTGGGGTTATAAATCCCGGCCCCAGTTGGGTTATAGTTGGGACCCACGTGGGCCTGATTTTTAAAACAGCCTAATATTTTAAAAACGGACTTTTAAATACCATTTACAAAACAGACATTTTTACATAGTACACGATTTTATACCTCAGCTCAAGCAAATGATGGTAGAACTGGATATTTCTCTGGCACACAAACAAATAAATTGCATGTTGATATAGTTTAATTTGTGAAGCAGTTATAATAACTAAATTCATTCAAAATATTAAGAAAGTTAATGAACCTGCTTCAGATGCATGGAATAAACCATTGCCTCGCCTCCTCTCGTGCGCGCCCGCCTCCAACGAAAGACTAAACGGTCTCCCGCCTGGCCTGACTGAAAGTGAATTTTTATATCCGTTGGAGATATCATTCACTGAGGTAAGAAATTAACTTTTTATCCGGTTTCTCTAATTTGGTTATCAATGTGTAAAAGAACAAATATACAATGAAAGAAAGAAAAATATCTGAGGATATAATGCCTGACGTTATATTTAATTCAAACCTAGCTATGTTAATTTGCTAGCTTGATAGCTAAAACAACCGTTAGCGTTGAAAGGTAGAACGCAAGCGTTCATTTGTTATGGCTAAGAGGAATAATCTGTGGGGGGAAATATAGTGTTTAAATGTCTATGTTTACACATTTTCGACGTAACCCACCTAGATTTAGTTAATTAATTTTCCTAGATCAGCTAAGACATAAGTGCAAATTTCAATGTTGCTAGGCTAGCTAACCTAAGATAGTGAGTTAACCTATCTTAGCAAACACTAGAACTAAGTGGTCACCTTGGTTAACTAGCTAGCTAGTTATGTTTAGAGAATGTTTGCTTAACGTTTTGGTAGAAAAGATAATTGTCCTGTTAGTTATTAATTAAGTGATAAACCTTTACAGTTAATAGTAAGTCGTGTCCTGGCATTAAATATACCAAATACAGTGGTACCTCGAGATACGAGCTGCTCTATATACGAGCGATCCAAGATACGAGCACCGAGACGAGCAAAATTTCTGTTCGACACCCGAGTGCACGTTCGAGATACGAGCATGAACCGGTCATCACAGTGTTACGACTACTCTAGGCTATAGCCCTAACAGAGAATGAGTATGATATGGAAAAGAGGGAGTGAGATGGATATGAATGAAATGACGAATTTATTCAATGTATGGCCAAGGGATGTAACTCCAGGACACGACACAATGCTCAAAATAACAAACAAAAACGTCTCTAACCAAAATAATATCAACTACCTAACCTAATGTGATTTAAAGAAATGAAAGTAAATAACAATAACCTACCCTAACTACCTATGACAAAACAAAGAGAACGGTTTAACCAAAAGAGCGTCGTGTCCTTTCTTCCCTTCTGGGCCGAATTAACAAGCAGGATTTTTATATTTACACACTATTTACATATACTGTATATACACATAAATTATATACATAAACACATACAATATATACACCAGCTACCAAGACCAAAAGGGGCAAATCCAAACTCAAGTACAGGGACGAAATAATTCAAAGTCAAATTCCAGAAAATCAACCAAACAATCGAACAAACTCTATAACACACCACACGCCAATCGGGAGAATAATCTCCTCGTCTTGCTGATTTGATGGTCTTTTAAAGGGGGGACTGTGGGTCTTGGGCGGTGGACAGCCAATCCACAACAACCAGGAAGCGAATGACATACACGGTGGGAGGAGACACACATCTGGACCTGTAACGTCAGACACGAACACCACAACGACCACCAGTGGTCGTAACAACAGCCATTCGCATGTGTGCTTTGCAACGAGTAACACTACGTACGGTGTATACAGTACAGTATTTCAATACTACAAACGTTTGTTTTGCATTATGGCTCCAAAAAAGGCTCTAGTAGTGGAAAGTCCAGTGAGAAGAGAATGATAACTATAGAAACTAAGCAGGAGATTATTCACCTGCATGAGAAAGGCACTCGTGTAGCCGAACTCGCTCGTCTGTTCGGCCGGAGTACATGTCTTTTTTTCCACATTTACGCTAGTTTTGTGACTTTTTTAAGGACCGGAACCAATTACAATATTTTACATTGTTAAATTGCTTCCAGAACCGAGCAGTTCGAGATACGAGCACGGGTCTGGAACGGATTAAACTCGTATCTCGAGGTACCACTGTACAAATGACTGCATTTCTAAGGTAGAGCTGTGTAGTATTAATCCCAGTATGAGGGGAAAAACAAATGATCGTAGTCCTAACCTACCATAGACAATCTTGTGTATAGCAGAAAAGAGTATTGTCTTACGGATAAACAGCTACTAATCATTCTTGTAATGGGTCCAAGTTAGATAGCGGTTTTCTCGTTTTGGTGCTCTGTAAAGTAACATGTGGTAGTTGTTTTTGCCTCAGTTTATTCTATCTGAATTTTAAATTTTGTTTTGTAGGTGCCCTAAAACAAAATGCTTATCTTCAGAATTAACTAAAGATGTTGAGAGAGCTGTCTCAAAGTGGTTTACCAATGCTCGTGACCATGATGGAAACCGTGCACTGAGAGCACAGAGAGACTTTCAAAAAAGGAACGCAGAACAGATGTAAGTAATCAATAGTGAGTTACACGTTTGTGATAATGTGACTATGAAGGCATGTGAAAATCAGTCATTTTTACTTTCCAAAACCCTGACAGCTCCTATATTGGAGTTTTTAAATGTTTTATGTACACCTAACTTGTAAACACATCACTTGGCCTTTGTAAAATCTCCCCCAAGAGGTGATTTAAAGTGTTAGACATCAGTGTCTTTGGAAATTTTGAGTAACTGCAGCAGCTCAAATTAGTGAATTGTATAGTATATTTGAAGGAGTACTGGTCAGGATTTTATTATACTGTGCAAACTAGAAGCTGGCAAGAGCCTTCATAGAGTTCTGTACAGTGTATTATGGTCAGGACCCAGGTGGTGCAGAAAATGCATGCCCATTAAACAGGCCTAGTGTGCTAATTCAATAGTACAAACAGGATTTTTATGCTTTACCATGTTTTAGATTCACAGAGAAGGATGTTTTATCATTGCTAAAAGTGGTTTAGATAATCTGCAGTGTTACTGTTGTGTGCTTTAATTAATACTGTTGTCTGTCTCTCCCTCCCCTCTTCTCTCTCTCTCTCTCTACAAGATGTGAAACTACACAACTCAGCAACACACAGTAAAGGATTCTAAAGACTCTTAACATATGTTTTATGGACATTTATGGTTAAAATTGTTAATGAGTTGTCGTTTTCAATAAAACATTTTTATTAGGATTGATCAAGCATTTGTCGTCATTTAAATGTAAGTATTATTATAAACAGCTCATCTCTGATTGAAATTACTTATGATAATACAGTCTTTAGTGCTGTGCTCTTATACAACAGTTTTGCAAAGTACACATGGGGCCCATGTAGGGCCAGTGAATCAATGCTCATACGGGGCCCACCTGAGGCCCACATTGACCCCAATATTGGCCCACATGGGCTAACACACATGGGGCCCATGTGGAGCCGATGGACAAATCTTTGTGGGCCCCAGCTGGGTTGCCCAAAAAGGGCCCATGTGCCAGCCCATTTCAAACCCATGTGGGGCCCGCATGGACATGTTGACTGGGACCACCTCAACACAAAACATGTTGGGGCTAATGCGCAGGTCAGTAGTGATAACTTAGCTGCTAAATGTATTCCTAGTACGAGCAGTGTCGCCAGTCAACACTCAACCACATGTCAGGGTTCAAATTAAGAAACAAAATGTCAAAGTCCTTGTGCTCGTCTTTGTCTAAAGCTCGTGCCTTGTGAGTGTTTCTTGTGATGTGCTTGCGCAACCCGTGCCGCACTTTATTTGTTTCACAAAATAAACGTTATATGTTGGAGTACCCGCGCGTCGTGCCTGCCTCCTCCCGTTGTGACACTTTAGCTATAATTTGTCCTCTTCTTTATTAAAATAAATGGTTTTGAAATGCTGCTCCCTCTAAAAGGGGTTAGAATCCAGTACCTATTCCAGAATATAGAGTTATATAAATCATGGTAAATTCTGGCATTCTTAGATATAGGTGTGTTTGCAAATTCCAAAGGTGATGCTTCCTGGTTAGGATTGCATTAGATAAACAAACTCTGCCTTGGTGGAAGCCATAATTCCTCAGACTAGGTCCTGGTAAATCTGATTAGAAGGGTTTCCTCAGTCCTGGGGTTGTTAACTTTGGGTCCTCAGCAGAGGAGCTGAAAGAAACCTTTTCTTAACAATTTTTACTTCATGCAGCAGGAACCTTAAAAGCTTCTAGTTTCTAACTTTGTGAGGCAATGCACTTCCTTTGATTGACAGTAATGAAGAAACAATACTACACTGCTACACATGCATCCAGTATTGTCTCCATTGGATAACTGATATGTAACTAATTCTCTTTCTCTTATCAGCATGCTAAGTGCTCGAAAAGCCAGCCTCAACAACAACGGAACATGTAATGCAGATCATGTTCCACCAAAGAACTCCATTATACAAGCCCTCGAGATAATTAACACTCCAGACAATCGGGGGACATTAAAAAATAAAAATCCTGAACTTTATGCAATGATTGACAGCATACAAAATGATGTTAGAGGACAGAATTTGATTACAATAGAGGTTTTGGGCCAAGATCACAGGCTGGCTTTAATTACTGGTTCAAGCAACGAAGCAAAGATAGCCAGGTAAGCTTTAGACCTTGAAATACTTAATTGGGTTTAAAAAGCAGCATTCAGTATTTTAACTGTTGTAGGAGGTATTCCATCTTCCTCCAGTCTTAATTAAATTATCTTTGAAAAAAATTATATTAATATTGGCTGTTTTTAAAGGATAACTGTAAGATGTTGGGTAAACTATTGATTGATTACACAAAGTAGTTAAGTCTAACCAATTATAATTTTAACTCATTTCTAACAGGAAGCTGATTGCAGAAACTCTTGCTGCTGGAGATTCTGAGCTGTTACTAAAGCAGTGTATGATCCTGCATCACCCACTAACCTCAGAAAGACTTAAAGCTGATTTAGGTAAGAAAAGCTTTTTATAGAGAACCTGTGTGTTTTTAAGGTAAAATGTTTCCTGTACAACATATTTAAAAAATATTTTCACTCCCACTGTTACTGTGATATTGTAAATCAAGTGGGATGCAACAAAATTAATATTTAATGAGGGCAGAAATAGAACTCAGTCAATAAGAAGAAAGACAAATGAGTGATTTAAGGTGATTAACTCTGAGCAGTGAAGGTCTATGTCAGGGGTCTGGGTGGTGGAGATGGGTGAAATGTGGGTAATTGATGTATGCACATATGGCAGAGTATGACTGAATTGAGCTTGATAACTGATGTAGCTAGCTAAATTTATATTATTTTGTATGGACCAATGTCATATTAAACCCTATGGATTAGGAATGGTATGTTACATAAGCTCATATGCGAGTCAAGGATTGTGAGTGAATACTTTTAGCAGTATAGTATATATACTTTAATCTACTTTTTTTTAGTGATTTTTAAAAAAAATTTTGCAACTGGCAGGTAAGTGCATGTAGCAGAGGACTTTTTTCAACACTTTTCCTAGAGTTCATTACTCTCACTTCTGTCCTTCCAGGTATCAATAACAACCCTCCGCATCATGAGTTGTCTGTGGAAGGCAAACGAGCCTACTATAAAGCAGGCTTTCACAGTCTTGTGAAAGAGTACAGCCACATGAGAATCATTGATCAGAATCAAAGACAACGACTGGAAACATGGGTGGATCAAGACTTACATGAATCTCAAAAAACTGCTGAATATCATCAGATTCTCAGTGAAATACAAAAACAACAACAAAAAAGATTCAGTCCTAGACTGAATCGGCGCAATCAGCAATGATCCGTTTTACCTGTTGCCATGGCTTCTTAAGGAAGCTTGTGGAGACGGATCATTGCTGATTCGTTTTGGTCATGCTGGTACGATTTCAGCCCTTCTCTGCTTTTTCTGCCATTGCGCTGTTGTAAGGTGTCTCGCCACCTTCCTCTCTCTTTTTGTTTCTCTTGAAAATCCTGTCACTTATTTGAGTTTCTATCTCCTGCGCCGCTACCTGGCCTATCTCAAGTTTTCCTCCATCTGTTTCACTTCCTGTCCGTTATATATTTATTTTGGGAAGGTTTTGTTTGTTGCGGCATTTTGCCTGCAGCCAGTTACTTCCCCTGGCGTTCTTGGTTTTGTTTTTACGCGACGAGTTTTTTCCGCATCTTTGGAGTTGCCTTTGTTATTTTTCTCCTCTCTCTCTCTCTCTCTCTCTCTCTGAGTTTTCCGCATTGTTTTTGTTTCTATTTTCTCCCAAGTGTGCACAGTTGAGTTTCATTTTGCGTATTGAGTTTTCTGCATCATTTTGTGTTGATGTTTTTGCCGCTGTGCGTGTGTGTGCTTTACTCTCGCACTCACTACTTAAATCACGGCTTATTGTGCCAGTTCGAGCCGGCACTTGGGTCCGTCTCTCAGTTTATACACAAATGCATTCATAACTGTGGTTTGTTTGTAGATAAAAACGTTTAATGGTCCTTCTGTATCCAAAATAATTAAATCACCTGCTCAACAGAGGAGCCTTGACCCGATGACACAGTGGAGGAAGAGATAGCACCCACCTCACCGGGCACGGATGGGACCAATGGGACATCCATATTTCTGTATCTAAACAATTCTTGATAATAGATAATAGATAATGTAAAGCAGGGCTATTCAACTATATTTATCTGCAGGCCAGATTTGGCAGAGAGCTCTGACCTGTGGGCCAGAAATTTGTTGACGGGGGGGCGAATGTAATTTGTTGACGGGGGGCAAACGTAAAGCCTGGTTAATTATACTTGACGCGGCACGAGTGATTACATAATCGCTGTGGCGTGGCTCCGCCCGTGCGCGAGGGCCTCGCGCGCTGTCGATTCGCGAGGTCATGCACCTCTCAAGTTTTGTCTTCGCGCGCGCCTTGCCTCAGCGCAATGAACAAAGTCGTGTTTGCAGGGTTCATACACCTTTATAAGGTGGAATTAAAGCACTTGTACATCACTTTCAAGGTCCAGTTCAATATTTCCCAGCACGGTAAACTTATTTAAGTTAAATATTTATACATATACTCAAAATGATTAGAAATAATTCACTTTTTATCACATTATTTAATGGTGGTTATTTTCAAAACGCCCAACGTCTTCACGTTCTCTCATGTTTCGTATTAACGTAATACAAGAGAACGATAAATTGAAAACGACAATTTCAAGCATTTTAAAGTACTTTTTAAACCTGAAACACAAAGCAACATTAAAATTCGTCAAAATCCGCGTGCAGTGTTCGCCGAAACGATATGAGGTAGTATAAAGAAACACCCCTCAACAACAGGGGAATTAACATTTATGACAAATTTTAATGTTGCTTTGTGTTTCAGGTTTGAAAGTGCTGGAATTTAGACTAAAGTACTTGAAAATGTTTGAAATTGTAACTACTTAGTTTCACAACAAATAGCTATCTGACTGAAGAGCCTCTTGTAATTCCAGGACGAAACATGAGAGAACGTGAAGACGTTTTGAAAATAAACCACCATTAAATAATGTGATTAAAAGCAAATTATTTCGAGTATATGTATAAATATTTAACTTAATTAAGTTTAACATGCTGGGAAATATTGAAATGAAACTTTAAAGTGACATGCAAGTGCTTTAATTCCACCTTATAAAGGTGTATGAACCCTGAAAACGTGACTTTGTTCATTGCGCTGACGCGCGGCGCGCGCGAAGTTACAAAATTCGAGAGGTGCACGACCTCGCGCAGCGACAGCACGCGAGGCCCTCGCGCACGGGCGGAGCCACAGCGATTACGTCATTTTCGCCGCGCGGACCCTCGCGACGCGTCAAGTATAAACCAGGCTTAAACCAGGCTTTAATTTTTCGTCGCGGGCCGGATCAAGTTCATGGGCCGCCAGTTGAATAGCCCTGATGTAAAGGATCATGACTACAGAGAAGGTTGGCTCTTCCTTGCAGGAGCTTTCAGTATATGTAACAGATCTTTGGATTGAACCATTTTCTTTTAATACTTTCAATACTTTTAATATCTTACCTATGCCTCTGAGTGTTCTTGCTCACCACTAAGGTCCAAATTTCAATGACAATTCATAGGTGTTAGGGAAATTTGCTAATGTCATTTAAGATTTAGTACTGACTAGCAGAAGAATTGTGATTGAGGTTGATCAGTGATTCGTTTGTAATCATGTCCTTGTCTGTGTGTAACCGGTGCCAGGAGCATGTGTACAGAGAGTACTATGTTATGTCTGTCATCCTTCTGCTAACCATCAGTTCTTTTCATGTTTTACTAAAACCAGGAAAGCTCCATATATGGGAGAATACACTTGTGAAGCAAAAACAACCTACTGTGAGCTGGGAAATGTGTTTAAGATAATTATAATATTGACCCACCTGCGTGCGTGGTATATAGGAGAGTGGACTGCCCTCTCTCCCCAGAGCTCTTGTGCTAGACGAGATTCCTGTGATTATCTATTATCTATCATCTATTTTCAGGAAATTTCCACAACAATAGGGTAATGTTTTGTATTATTAAATTTAACAGAATTAGTAGCTTAATTTTAATTAGCATAATGACTTCAAGTTTAAATGATTTGGGGATGTAGCCTAGGCTATTAAGAAGAGTTCATTATAGTGAGCAAAGGCTCTATATTGTTATGCAGTAGTTCTCTGAGTAGACTCTAACAATATCATTGTTGGTGAACTGAGGTTCATGTTTCAGTACGGACCTATGAGAATGTGACATACAGGCAGAACAGGCTACTGGGGTTCCTGCCAGACATTCGAGAGTTCTGGAATATTATTTTTTTGTTCTAAATAAAAAGTAAGCAAAAGTATTGCTTTAATCATCAATCTGTTTATTGTGAGCATAATGAAACATGGCTGCAGCGGCGGACGAGTGAATACTACCGACTAGCTAAGTTAACGCTGCTAGTATGGAAGCAAATCAGTGTCATCGGATTTGGAATTTGAAGCACAGAATTTTTTTTGCACTGAAATTATGCATCTGAATTTTGTTGCTTTTGAATTTAATGCTTGAATTTTCAAGAGCACGTTTTCACTATTCATTATTCATGGTCAATAAATTACAATGAAAGAAATTCAAGTGTAAAAAAATTCAAATGATATATTTTCTGTTACGGTGATAGTCCCGGACCCTTCCCTGTGGGCGTGCCGCTATGTTGTCTGCGTGCTGTTATGTCCATATAAGTAGTTCCGTGGGTGTGGGTTGTCCGTGAGCGTGTTCGTAGTATCACCTGTGCCTTGTCTCGAGATCACGAGGGTCTGTGTTAATCACCTATATAATGTGCGTTCGCGCAGTGTCTTGTGCTCGTCTTTGTCTAAAGTTTCGTGTCTGCGTGAGTGTGAACTGCGTGCTGCTCGCGCTCCGCCCGGAGCTTCACGTCAGTATTAATAAATCGTTGTATGTTCACCTTCAACGTCGTGGTGCCTGCCTCCTTCACCCCGTCGTTACAGAAAGACGAGCCATAAAGATGCTGGGTTACACATCTGCGCGCAAGAAAAAGAAGAAGAAGAAGGCGAAACGCCACCACTCTTCTTTCCCTGCACGCCACCTCGACACCCCCGTCCCAGTAGGGGTGAAGCAGCAGGATCCGGTTTGTGAGTACCTGCTGCGTCAGGCTCTGGCGGCCGAAAGCGAGGAAGGGGCCGAAGTTTTCCGGCTGGCCGCACAGAGGGTGTGGGAGGGGAGTCACTGCTCTCCACCCCCGGCGTACCCTGAGGAGGATTTGAGAGAGGACCCCTTCTTTGAAGCTGCGTGGCGAGAGGGTCTCCACGCATTGAGAAGGGAGTCCTCCCCCCCGGCAAGCGGTGATGAGGGCGAAGAGGGCCCTCTGGTGGAGTATGCGGGTATGGTAGCGGCGACCCCTCCTGAGCTCGACACAGAGAGTGAAGAGTTGAGAGAGGAGGAGACAGGCGACGGAGCCCGCTACCCGCCGTCCGTCTACTCCGCTCCTACCGTCTGCTACGACGGGAGAGAGGAGGACGTCAGCCCTCCACCGTCCGTCTACTCCGCTCCTACCGTCTGCTACGACGGGAGAGAGGATGACGTCAGCCCTCCACCATCAGTCTACTCCGCTCCTACCGTCTGCTACGACGGCAGAGAGGATGACGTCAGCCCTCCGCCGTCTGAGTACTCCGTTCCCACCGTCTGCTACGGTGGGAAAGAAGGCGGCAGCCCAACGCCGTCTGAGTACTCCGTTCCCACCGTCTGCTATGGCGAGGAGGAAGACAGCCTCTCTGTCAGCTCCGAAGAGACCGTTAGGTCGGAGAAGGGGTGCCCTGACAGAGAGAAGGTCCCTTGTGCTCCCTCGGAGGGGAGCGAGATGAGCTGGTCGCGCTATCCTGACTCCGAGGAGCCGATGGCTGTGGACCAGGAGCTCTCCGAGGAGGAGGAGATGGAGATGGCGGGGGACGAGAAGCCGCTACCCCGAGAGGTACGAGGGGAGACTGGCTTTGCCAGCGGCCAGGAGTGGAGGCTGGGGTCTCCGACAGGGGCTCCTCGAACCGCCACCGGTTCGCGGCAAAAGACAGGACCTCCAGTGGTGCCCAGAGGAGCGGCCAGAACGCCGCCTCGTGCAGCAGCCAGCACAAGGCGACGGGGAAGACCTCCGGTGGTGCCCAGAAAAGCTGCAGGATCGCCGCCTCGTAGGGCCGTCAGCGTGCGGCGAAAGAGGGTTCCTCCGGTGGCGCCTGGAGGCGCGGCAAAAACGCCGCGACCACCGCAGGAGGGCACGAGCGCGCCCGGAGCAACACCCAGCGCTGCGTGCGCTGGGGGTACTGTCCCGACTGGAGGGATCACGCCTCCGGTCTATCCCGTTGCCCCAGGGGGATTTGCGCCGCTGGCTGCAAGTGTGCTAGCGGTCCCATGGCTGACAGTACCCGTCTGTTTGTCTGTCCCGTTGTTGTTCCCTAATTTCCTTTTCCCTCTTGTGCCTTTCGTGTTTCATGTACCTGTGTGTGTGTTTGTCAACGTGCTGTTGTTTAATGTATTTTCCCCTGTCTTCCCAGGAAAGGTGTACTAGGGCTGTTCGTGGCGGTTCCCTCCACCGGGGGTGAGGGCTCTCGGAGGCTCGTGATCCCGGCGGCTCCGGTCCTGCCCGTCGGTGTAGGTTCTGGGCTTTCCAGCTGCGCGGGACGCTCCGGGAGTAGCGAGCCCCTGGCGGGGGGTTCTGTTACGGTGACAGTCCCGGACCCTTCCCTGTGGGCGTGCCGCTATGTTGTCTGCGTGCTGTTATGTCCATATAAGTAGTTCCGTGGGTGTGGGTTGTCCGTGAGCGTGTTCGTAGTATCACCTGTGCCTTGTCTCGAGATCACGAGGGTCTGTGTTAATCACCTATATAATGTGCGTTCGCGCAGTGTCTTGTGCTCGTCTTTGTCTAAAGTTTCGTGTCTGTGTGAGTGTGAACTGCGTGCTGCTCGCGCTCCGCCCGGAGCTTCACGTCAGTATTAATAAATCGTTGTATGTTCACCTTCAACGTCGTGGTGCCTGCCTCCTTCACCCCGTCGTTACATTTTTGAGTTGCTCTAATTCGATTTGCCAAATTTGGCTCACAAAATACGTGTTCAGAAATTCTGAGGCAAAAGTACATGTTCAAAAAAAATTCAGAGTAAAAATCCGGGACACAAATTCCTGTATTTTTTCATTAACTCCTCTGTAAACGTATACTTTCATTTTGGCATTGCCGTAGAACCGGTGGGGACACGCGCTTTCAAGGATTCAAGGAGACTTTATTGTCATTCACATCACATGTGGTACATGAGGTGGAACGAAATTAAACCGCTCACCCTTTCCTCTTCCTCTAAATGTGTGGTGGTCACCCTAAGACACCCTTAGACAGGGTGCGTTCCCAAGGATGTGTAAGGTGTGAAAGATTGTGTTTGGGGATGCGACACACACATACACACACACACACATAAAAGACAATGGAGGGGCAAAAGTTTTAGGGACTCTTGATAAATAACTAAACTAAACGTATTTTAACTAAATGTATTTTCCGGACTATAAGCCGCTACTTTTTTCCCCACAATTTGAACCATGCGGCTTATAATGAGGTGCAGCTTTTCTGTAGACATTTTTTCACCCATCAGGGGGCAGAGCAGAAAGTTAATCAGGTGGTAAGTCAAAGTTGTAAATCAAAGAAGAAAGTGCTCATTTTCATTTAGCACATGCAAGCAGCAGGCACGACGGAGAATTTTTTTCAAACCAACATGTGTTGGTTCCGACTCCCCAGCAGAATCCGACTCACCTCGTTTGCACTCGCATAAAGACGCTACAGATGATAGCATTACAGTGAGTTATAGTAATTATATTCATGGGAGTTACAATGATTATATTCATTGAGCACTCTAGTTTTGTCCTAACTAGATATTTAGACATAATACTGCTGTAATACTGAGAAGTCATGTGATCAGAGGTGAACTTCGGTATAGCCATTGTTTTTTATTTAAATTAATTAACACTCTTGAGCCAGTGTGGCTTTGGACATAGATAATGCCGTGCCGTTTGCTGTGATGGATAATTAAAGTCTAGCTTATTTATATATAGAAACGTAAATTGACAATATAATCTGTAGCGTCTATGCGTGGATAAACGAGGGGAGTCGGAATTCGCCACAACACCGGCTGAATGCCAAATCTGTCGCACGTGAAATGCTACAGGCACTGTTCGGAAACTGATCAGTTCAGTTAAATGTATTCAGTTTAGTAGATATATGCAGCTTTTTGCCCAGTGCGTCTTATACAACATTTTCCTTTGTAGGTGCGGCTTATATTGAGGTGCGCTCTATAGTCCAGAAAATATGGTAATTAAAATTAGGGGGTCACTCTCAGGATGTACTTGGGGCAATAAAATGGCGGATGAGGGGGTGGGGCAATAAAGTTTTATTGGGGGGCAATAAAACTATCAAAGCTACCCTGAAACCTTAGTTAAAATAACCCCTTCTTATTTTATATACACTGCTCAAAAAATAAAGGGAACACTCAAATAACACATCCTAGATCTGAATGAATGAAATATTCACATTGAATACTTTGTTCTGTACAAAGTTGAATGTGCTGACAACAAAATCACACAAAAATCATCAATGGAAATCAAATTTATTAACCAATGGAGGCCTGGATTTGGAGCCACACACAAAATTAAAGTGGAAAAACACACTACAGGCTGATCCAACTTTGATGTAATGTCCTTAAAACAAGTAAAAATGAGGCTCAGTATTGTGTGTGGCCTCCACGTGCCTGTATGACCTCCCTACAACGCCTGGGCATGCTCCTGATGAGGTAGCGGATGGTCTCCTGAGGGATCTCCTCCCAGACCTGGACTAAAGCATCCGCCAACTCCTTGACAGTCTGTGGTGCAACGTGACGTTGGTGGATGGAGAGAGACATGATGGCCAGTCCATAGCTTCATCTTGCAGGAACTGCTGACACACTCCAGCCACATGAGGTCTAGAATTGTCCTGCATTAGGAGGAACCCAGGGCCAACCGCACCAGCATATGGTCTCACAAGGGGTCTGAGGATCTCATCTCAATCAATCAATCAAAGTTTATTTGTATAGCGCTTTTAACAACTCAAGTTGTCGCAAAGCAGCTTTACAGGGTTTACAAGGTTAACAATACTATGGGTCCAGAACCCTAATGAGCAAGCCAAAGGCGACAGTGGCGAGGAAAAACTCCCTATGATGGTGAGGAATAGGAAGAAACCTCGGGAGAACCAAGACTCAAAAGGGAACCCATCCTCCATTGGGCGGCCCGTTAACACACAAATACACAAGTCACACATAATTCACACAATCAGACTAGGTAAAAGGTAGAATTGAAAGTTCTGGGTTTTGATATTGTCACTGTAAATGTCTGTTGATGAATGCCAGGCTTTCATTCCGTGTCGGAGCAGTGATGCTGGTATTGTAGGCTCCGACTGCAGTGTTACTCCCCAGGTGAACCCCGGTATCAGCACATCCACCGGCAGCCAGACCATCCCCCAGGTGCCTGCATCCAATCGTCTTGGGTAGAGCCATGCAAGAAGATAGATAATACAGACTGAGTGGACATGAATTTAAACCACCGTTGATTTAAATGTACGTAGCTCACGTGCCAGTGATCAGCATGTGGCTCCGGCAGACTAATCTATAGCAGCATAACTAAAGGGAGAGGTTCAGAGGTGACCACAGGCATGAGGGCTCACTGAGACATTGCTTTCCAGTCAAGTCATAGTCACAAATAGAGTGATGCCAAGACACAGCTGGATGACAGCATCAACATCTCAGATCACCAGAAATCTCAACGTCTGGGGGCCCCCAAGCCCCTACACCTTACAAGGGGAATTTTAGCTGAAGGCTTGACTAAACAGGTGAGTCTTAAGTCTAGATTTAAAGATTGGAACTGTGTCAGAGTCTCGGATTGGAGCTGGAAGGCTATTCCATAATTGAGGGGCTTTAAAAGAGAAAGCTCTGCCTCCGGCTGTAGTTTTACTAATTTTTGGAACTACGAGAAATCCAGCATTTTGGGAGCGCAAAGGGCGAGATGGGTTGTAGTAATCAATGAGTTCACTCAGATATTGTGGGGCAAGACCATTTAACGCCTTATAGGTTAACAGGAGAACTTTAAATTCAATGCGATATTTAATCGGCAGCCAGTGTAGTGCAGCGAGAGTGGGACTAATATGATCGAATTTCCTAGCCTTGGTTAGGACTCTAGCTGCGGCATTTTGTACAAGTTGTAGCTTCTTTATGGACTGTTTAGAGCATCCAATTAGAAGACTATTACAGTAGTCCAATCTCGACGAGACAAAAGCATGAACTAGCTTCTCTGCATCAGCTAAAGAAAGTAAGTGTCTCAGCTTGGCAATATTACGTAAATGGAAAAAGGCAGCCTTAGTGACATTGCATACATGTGTGTCAAATGAAAGATCAGAATCAATAGTGACACCTAAACTTTTTGCAGTAGATTTTGGTGTTACTGAAAAACCATCTAGGGTAAGGGGAATATCAGCCCAATTGCTTCTAACAGCTTTAGGCCCAAGAATCAGTACCTCAGTCTTGTCAGAATTTAGTTTAAGAAAATTAGACGCCATCCAGTTTTTAATATCCTGGACGCAGTTCTCAATCTTGAGAGTTGTGGTTGTATCATCTGGATTAGAAGATATATACAACTGAGTATCATCTGCGTAGCAATGGAAGCTAATACCATGCCTACGAATGATAGTGCCCAGTGGTAGCATATATAATGAGAATAATATGGGGCCCAGTACAGATCCTTGTGGGACACCATACTTTACTTTAGAATGCTCAGAGCATTCGTTATTTACTAGCACAAATTGGTAACGATCTGTCAGGTAGGACCTGAACCAGGAGAGTGCTTGACCTCTTATGCCAATGAGTGTCTCCAGTCTATTAAGTAGAATATTATGATCAATGGTGTCAAAAGCAGCACTGAGGTCTAGCAGTATGAGAAACGAAATGTGTCCTTTATCAGAGGATATTAAGAGATCATTCAGTACTTTAGTTAGTGCTGTTTCAGTGCTGTGATGAGCTCTAAATCCAGACTGAAATAACTCTAAGACATGTTCTGTCTGTAAGAAGGAAGAGAGTTGTGAAGAAACTACTTTCTCTAAAATTTTGGATATGAATGACAGATTAGATATTGGCCTATAGTTGGACAGTTCTTGGGGGTTAAGACCAGGTTTTTTAATTAGCGGCTTGATGACTGCAAGTTTAAATGAACTGGGAACGTAGCCCAGGCTCAGAGAATAATTTATTATAGTAAGCAACGGTTCTACATTGCTGTGCAGTAATTCTTTAAGTAGATGGGTTGGTACAGCATCTAGTATGCATGTGGAGGGTTTAGCAGATTTCACCAGTGAAATAAGCTCCTCACGACCAATTGGGGAGAAAGACTCTAACAGGGCATCAGAGCTGACCAGACAGCTGTCAAGGTGCATTGGCATGTTGACAGGCTCTGAGATAGCACTACTAATGTTTTCCCTAATTTTATCAATCTTATCATTAAAGAATTTCATAAAATTGTTACTGCTACACTCTAGTGGAATAAGAGAATTGTTTTGTTCATGACTCCTCGTAAGGCTGGAAACAGTTTTAAAAAGGAGTCCTGAGTTGTTTTTATGTTTTTCTATTAAGGCCGATAAGTATAAGGACTTTGCCATATGGAGGGCATGCTTATATTCAATAAGGCTGCTTTTCCATGATAGTCTATACACTTCTAACTTCATATTTCGCCATTTACGTTCCAGAATCCGCGCGGCTCGTTTGAGGCTACGCGTGTGCTCATTGTACCATGGCGCTATTCTTCTCTCCGTGGCTCTCTTATATCGTAGTGGTGCAACTTTGTCTAAAGCTGTACGAAGGGAAGTCTCGACGTGCTCGGTGAAACGCTCTAGTCCTTCCGGAGCTACAAGTGGATCAGTGTTTGTCAGACCCGGTAAAATATCAGTGAGCGCGGCTATGGTGCTGGGTGTTATAGCTCGTTTAATTTGATAGCGGGGTGGCCGATGAACACAGTCAGTTAAACACAACTCGTATGTTATGAGGCTGTGGTCAGAAACAGCCTCACTCTGAGGAAGAATTGCTAAACTGGATATGTCAATACCAAATGACAAGACCAAGTCTAAAGTATGACTACAGTTATGCGTAGGACCCACCACATTCTGAGTGATACCCATTGAATCAAGAATTGCTTGAAAATGAATGCTAAAAGAGTCACACCGATTTTCAAAATGGATATTAAAATCACCCACTATAATCACCTTATCGGCTGATAGCACTACATGAGACAGGAAGTCTGAAAACTCCTGCAAGAACTCAGAGTATGAACCAGGGGGGCGGTAAATAGTAATTAACATAAACGACTGTGACACTTTGTTGCTTGTTAAATTTGAAACATTTGATACAGTGAGGATGAGGTGTTCAAAAGAATTAAACTTGAAGCCAAATTTTTGAGAAATGCCTATATCAGAGTCATATATTGTAGCGACCCCACCTCCTCGACCATTTGGACGGGGGTTATGGACATATCTATAGCCAGAGGGAGAAGCTTCATTTAGGGCCATATAGTCGTCTGGTCGGGTCCAGGTTTCCGTCAAGCAAAGCATGCATAGATCATGATCGGTAATCATTTCATTAACAAGCAATGCTTTAGATGACAGGGATCTAATATTTAGTAGTCCTAGTTTCAGATTTAAACTGCTCTCTGAGGGAGCATAGTTGAATTTAACATTGATTAAATTTTGTCTACTAACTTTACGAGAATTATTTTTTGGTACTCGAGGAACAGACACAGTTTCAATCTGGTGTGACCTAGGTGACGTCTCTTTGCAGCTCGCAGACAGTCGGATTAGCCTGTTTGTCTGCTGCCTGGCCTCGGCTCTGGTTTGTCAATCCCCATTAACTACACCTACACTACCACTATTAAGCCTAGCAGATATGCTATGAGAAATGAGAGCAGCACCCTCCCAAGAGGGGTGAATGCCGTCTCGCTTCAAAAGGCCAGGCCTGCCCTCAAAACGTGTCCAATTATCTATATAGCCCACTTTGTTATCTGAGCACCATTTAGACATCCAGCGGTGTAACGCCCATAACCTGCTGTAGGTTTCAGCGCCACGCCGAACTGGAATGGGACCAGAGCATATTACGGCATCTGACATCGTCCCCGCTAACTCGCACACCTCTTTAACATTATCCTTGGTGATCTCAGACTGTCTCAATCCCACATCATTGGTGCCGACGTGTATAACTATCTTAGAATATTTACGTTTAGCCAGCACCTTTAAATTAGCCCTGATGTCAGGCGCTCTAGCCCCCGGGATACACTTGACTATGGCCGCTGGTGTCTCTAAACTAGTCGCTACGTTCACGTGTCTGAGCTGTGAATCTCCTATCATCAGAGCTCTTTTAACAGGTCGCTCAGTCGGTGTATTACTGAGTGGGGCAAACCTGTTTGACACGGGAACCTGAGAAGGACGGTGCTCAGCCCTACGGTTATGCCGCCGAGACGTCACCCATTCGCCCCGCTGCGAGGGCTCTAATGCCGGAGCTGAGGGCTCGCTAGCTACAGCTGTGCAACCCGGGCCTGCTACGCTAGCTGCGCTAGCCGCTACGCTAGCTGCGCTAGCCGCTACGCTAGCTGCGCTAGCTGCTACAAACTTTCTAGGACTTTCTAAAGCCCGGATGCGTTCCTCTAAAAGCGAAATCTTCTCCGTCATACTAATAACTAACCTACACTTCACACAAATATAATTATTATTATCACTACTGACGGAAGAAGAGTAGCTATACATGCCACACTCAACACAAGCAACAAGGGACTCAGACATGATGTAATACTTAGCTTCGGTTAAGATGTCGAAATGTCGAAGATGTTTCCAGTCGAAGAGAGTAGTCAACTGTCTTGATAGTGGAAGCACTACCTGTAATAGTTGTCTAGGGAGGGAAAAAGTAAAGATTAGTACGTAAACAGATTATCACCCTTTAGAGAAACAATCAAAATTCGCTCCGCAACAGCGTCAGCTGTCTCGGTACCTAATGGAAGTCAGGCTACCTCTGGTGAGCACATGGAGGGCTGTGCGGCCCTCCAAATAAATGCCACCCCACACCATTACTGACCCTCTGTCAAACCGGTCATGCTGAAGGATGTTGCAGGCAGCAGATCGCTCTCCACGGCGTCTCCAGACTGTCACGTCTGTCACGTGCTCAGTGTGAACCTGCTTTCATCTGTGAAGAGCACAAGGCGCCAGTGGCGAATTTGCCAATCCTGGTGTTCTCTGGCAAATGCCATGCATCCTGCACGGTGTTGGGCTGTGAGCCCAACCCCCATCTGTGGACGTTGGGCCCTCATACCATCCTCATGAAGTCGGTTTCTAACCGTTTGTGCAGACACATGCACATTTATGTCCTGCTGGAGGTCATTTTGCAGGGCTCTGGCAGTGCTCCTCCTGTTCCTTCTTGCACAAAGTCGGAGGAAGCGGTCCTGCTGCTGGCTTGTTGCCCTCCTACGGCCTCCTCCACATCTCCTGGTGTACTGGCCTGTCTCCTGGTAGCGTCTCCAGCCTCTGGACACTACGCTGACAGACACAGCAAACCTTCTTGCCACAGCTCGCATTGATGTGCCATCCTGGATGAGCTGCACTACCTGAGCCACTTGTGTGGGTTGTAGAGTCCGTCTCATGCTACCACAAGTGTGAAAGGACCACCAACATTCAAAAGTGACCAAAACATCAGCCAGAAAGCATAGGTACTGAGAAGTGGTCTGTGGTCCCCACCTGCAGAACCACTCCTTTATAGGGGGGAAGGGGGGGGGGGGGTCTTGCTAATTGCCTCTCATTTCTACCTGTTGTCTATTCCATTTGCACAACAGCAGGTGAAATTGATTCACAATCAGTGTTGCTTCCTAACTGAACAGGTTGGTTTCACAGAAGTGTGGTTGACTTGGAGTTATATTGTGTTGTTTAATTGTTCCCTTTATTTTTTTGAGCAGTGTATATTAGGAGAAAGGATTGTGTGTGGAACAAATGATGTTGCTCTGAGAGAGAGATTACTTAGAGAAGATAAACTTACACTGGACAAATGTGTACAATTCTGCAGAGCGATGGAGCTGTTGAGGGAGAATAGACGAACTCTGGAAGGAAGAACTGTGTGCATATTGTTAAAATATATATTCGCCGCTATGTGTAATATCCAGGGTACACCGCGGGTCCTTAAAAAGTCTTAAAATGTCTTAAATTTAGTTTTACATATTCAGGGTCTAAAAATGTCTTAAAATGTCTGGAATTTTAGGAGGGGAGGCATTAAATAAGCAAGCTGCTTTTATTATTTGAGGGCTGTGGTGGGAACAACAATACAAGGATGCAGACATGGGTAAATGTCCATTCAATGAGGTGGCTGGAGGATGTGGCTAGCTGAAACCTTCCAGTGATTCGTATGAGGCGCGATGTGAACTTGACGAAAAACATTCAAACTTGGTACAATGGGCTGTAAAGCGCTTGATTCTCATATGAAATCTGAAAAACACAAGCGATATGATAGCACTCGTAATAGTAATATGCATATCGAGTCATTCGCTGCTAAATGCAGTTTAACTGTAAGTAAGTGCCAAAAATGATTTGTCTACTGTGTAGTGCGACCAAACGTCCGTATTTCCCGGGACGTATTTCTCGTCCTGTCCTGGGTATTTTTTTAAGTGAGGAAATGTCCTGGTTTTTAAATTACTTTCATTGGACCATTACAATTTAAATGTACAGGCACTAGGCACTGTGCACGGCGCTGCATGTGCCGTAATCCCTGAGCCGCGTCAAGCTTGGTATATACATGACGCGTCGCGACCGGCGCGAGGTTCAAATTTCATTCAACGTGTGTGTGTAATTTTTTTAATAATAAAATGTTCCACATGCGCTAAAAAGTGCCCTTTCCCCCACCTGAGCACTTGCCCCCCAAAATGTCTGTGCACGTCACTGCCTAGGATGAATTCTGTGATCAGATGCAAAGCACTTTGTAAGTTTCTCTAGATAAGAGTGTCTGCTAAATGTCATAAATGTAAAAAGTAGACTAGATAAAGAGCCGCAGCACAATTCAAGACCGAGAATTCCCTATTCCTAAATAAATTCCTAAATATTAATTTAAGTTTGAATGATGAATGAATCAATGAACATAAGCATAAACTTCAACATCTTGTTTATTTTCCACCAGTCTACTACACAGACCAATAGATGAGTGAAGAAAACAGAGCAAACAGTTTTCAGAACACTGGAAATTCTGACCAAAAATGTTATTTAATTTTGGGGGTTTCGCGACATTCTCTTTCTGGACGGCAGTTCGTAACTTGCATCAACTGACGTAATTTGCAGCACTTCTTGTAAAACCTGCATTATACTTTCGCGAGTGACCGTAGCGCGCGACTCCGCCCACCTTGCGCGAACCTACGCGAACGGCGGAGGCGTTTAAACTTGCCGCGTCTTACTTAAGCCTTCGATCACAGAGAGCGGTCTACAGTCCACAGCAATCCATCTTGCCAGTGAATTGGTCAATTTGTCTGACGTGGACTTTGACATTTTGTTTCTTAATTTGAACCCCGACATGTGGTCGAGTGTTGACTGACGACACAGTTTGCTCGTACTAGGAATACATTTAGCAGCTAAGTTACTGACCTGCGCGTTAGCCCCAACATGTTTTGTGTTGAGGTGGTAACGAAGGGTGGAAGTGCTCCTGTGATAAGCGAACTTCTTCCTGCATAAAGTGCAAATAACACTATTTTTGTTTGTACTTCCATCTGGAAGTTTCTTATATTTAAATTTCCCATCCACCAACATAGCCTCTTCACTCATATCCATCATGCTCATCTTATTGTGCGTCCACCAGTGGTGATTGCTTTAAGACTGCAAGCTCAGCTTCCCCTAAAATGTCAAAAAAATAAGTGATCAGATATATACTGTTGTGTGTACATGTCATTGACTAAATATGTGCTACAACGCACTCAACATTTGTTCAGAATCACCTTCTTACCACTGGTAACGAAGTGGCTTTCCTCTTACTCAGTCCCGCAGCTTCACAGCGCTTTAAACGGTGTGGACGCTGAACGTCTACAGAGTTCAATAGCGAAGCAAAGAGTGCAGCGAAACGAGACGAGCCATTGGATGAATTCTGGGCTTTGTCCCGCCCATCGGACGCTCAGCGTCTCTGGGGGTCTATGGGGCAGTGGGCTGCCCTCGGCTGGCCCGGACGCTCAGCTTCTGCATGATGATTGGATGATCTGTCTGAGGCCGAATCCCTTTTTGATTGACAGTGAAATGAGCGAATAAGCGATCTTTTGGTGTAAACCTCCACGGGAGCATTTATTTTCAATTTTTTTTTTCATTCTGATCTGAGTTGAACCGGAGATTTTCCTAATCCTCTTAGCGGCATTTTCTTCGTTAAAAACAACTAGCGATAAATCGAGCTTCTATTTCTGGTGGTTTTTGTTGTAGCTGCTTGTGTTTGGAGACTGACTTCTATCACTCAAGCAGAAATTGAGCTTCCCCTCCTTGAAAGACCACATCATTCCAAGGTGCAAAAGTGTCTCATGCGTTAAATGCGTTAAAATGCGTAAATTTTTTTCGTTAGTTATTTTCCCTGTAATTAATTAATCAAAATTAACGCGTTAAAGTCCCACCAGTAATATATATATTATATACGTATATATATACATGCATTCATAATTCAATTCAAGAATACAGGGACATGGATATCTAAACTACTGAAACACACAGGAATACATAGACATGCATCAATGTGCGGTGATTATACAATAAAAGGTATTATAATGGAACCATTTATTACTGAAAGATCATAAGTTGTGCTTTTATATCAACCACAGATCACATAATGTTCAAATCTCATAGGCACATGGTTCAGCTTATGCATTGATCCTTTGTCCAGGGTCCTTAAGGGCTATTTAAATTGAATACTGGTTTTAAGAACAATTACCCTTCCCTTGGTTGAAAAGCTGTTCAGTTTTGTGTCTTAGATTGAGTTCGCCGAGTCGATTTCTGTAGGCTGGATTTTGATTTAGTGTACAGTTTAGATTTGAAGTTATAAAGACCTCTTGACATATTTGCATCCTCAGTTCTCAGATTATAAATTGGGGTTAAACCTTGGGGAATCAGTTAAGGCTGTAATTTAGGTTTATGAGTGCGGATTCTTCCTGAGTTGTGAGCCCTGTGTCCTTCAGAGGAGGGTTGATCCTGACCAGACCACTTTTATGGCCTTCATCCCACGCTCAGGTGATCAGATAAGGTTAGGCTTCTAAGCTTTGGAGAAGAAACCCATTGTGACTGTGAATTCCTGGAAGCAGCAGTGATGGATGAAAAGCCATGTTTAACTTTCCCATACAATTAATGGGATGAAACTTTACACTCTGCGAAGGAGGGTTCCTCTCTGTGTGTGATGATGAAGGGACCTTGGCTATCTCCACTACACATTATTTCACACTGCCTGCCCGTCACACAGATATAAGTTTTATACAAGAACTCAGTTTAAATACCAGCTTAAATAATATATAACACAATCATTCCCGATGAATGCTCAAATAGATGTATTCTGTCATTTTTATTAATATTATAATTTAGTGTATTAATTCTGTACAAATTCAGAAATAACAAAAGCATGTTTTTTGTAGCTTGATCTTCCCTGTATAAAAGGCAACAGAATAACATGAGCACACAAATGGTACAAAACAACAAACATGATGACAGATCTTTTACATTGAGAACACTGAATGCAAGAAACCCAGTGACATTCTCAATAATTAAACATATGCTTCCATAAAATATCCAATAATAAACAGTAGATTAGGGTTAGGGTTGTATAAAGCTAATGCATGTTTTATGACAAAGGCTCATAATATATAATAATAATAACTAATAATAATAATAAAAATAATAATATAATTGTGGGCAAGGGAATGGCAGGAAGGTGAGGTGATAGCAGTTCAAAGAATACATGTTTATTGTATTTAGTGTTATTGCTAATCAAACACTAAACAGACATGCAACTCAAACAAAGATGAGCAACGATGAACAATAACAAGACACAAGAGCAACATATAATGCGAATGAGACTAGAGACAGGTGAGATGAATGAAAAAAAGGAATACACACACACCAAAACACACACAGAAATGACTGTACACTGCAAACACATAGATATGCCTAGAGGGAGGGCTCGAGGGCTGTACCGTCACACGAATATGTAAAGAAGCAGAGAACCAGTTGTGAAAGATTCTTGTATTTATGAGTTTTTTTCCATCCTTGTGCTGATTTCCACAAAACAAAATAGATTTTCAATGGGAAAAGGTTATTTGGTTTTGATAAAGTTCAATCATTTATCTTTACTCCTGAGCACCTTACTGTGTCTCCATTGTGATGTCTTCAGAGTACCTTATTGTGTCTTCACTGTGATGTCTTCAGAGTACCTTATCGTGTCTTCACTGTGATGTCTTCAGGGCATCTTATTGTGTCTCCACGGTGATGTCTTCAGAGTTTCTCTTCCTGTAGGATGACTTTCTTGCCTCCTTCGACCACAGGAACATCTCTCTTATGGCAGCTGCAGCAAAAGCAGTGTGAGCTTAATTATCTGCAAACTGATAAACTGAGCTCAGAAAAGTGTATTTGGAAAGCCATACCCTTTGCATTTCTGCATCTGTTCCACAGTTTCAGGCAGAACTCTACCAAAAGTCTCAGGGAGGAATATGTTTGCTAAGGATGAGCCAATGGTGAGACTTCCCATCAGAATGTATGGGAGATATTTATTGAAAGTACCTACATAAGAAGAGAATGGAATTACCAAGACAAGAATTTCACAATCAGTTAAAATGACTGAGATCAAACAAGCATTTCAGTCAATGGAATATAGTTCCTTTTCAATCCAGTGTTTGATTAAATATAAGCTACATGTCCTCAGTACATAAATCACTGGTTTCACCTAAGAATATGACATAAGGTGCGGTGATACTGCCAATGCGTGCAGCAGAAGAACACATTCCAATTCCCAGGTTCCTAAGCACAGTGGGGTAGATCTCTGCCGTGTAGATGTACACCACAGTGAAGGACATGGTGAAGCCAAATTTGCCAGCCATCTCTAGGGACAGTGCCAGTGTATGAAGACCTGTAGGAGAGTTACAGTCACTGGTTACAGTCCATGGTTCAGTAAAACAAAGTATATACAGAATTACAATGCAAGCAGACAAGCAACAAGATTATTTAATAAGATTTGTTTTGTCTATGCTGTTTCTTAGTGTATTTGTATTTATTTTTGTTCTATTTGTCACTACATTTTGGTTTTGGTTTACAATCTGGCCTTGTTTCTTGTTCCTGGCCTTGTCTTCCAGATACACAACCATAACCTGTTGTCCCGTTTGGCTCTGACCCATCTGTCACTGAGGTTTAGGATTCCCATTTCTCCCTCCCCTTTCAGTGGTCACTTAATTGTTTTGGTTATCCTTGTGCCCCTTTGCTGTACATCTTGTTTATATCCTTGTCTTCGTTTATTAATTCCAGTTGTCCATAGTTTTTTTATCATTTACTTGGGTATGTATTTCCTGGTCTTTGAGTTTTCTGTTGAGGATCATTAATGCTCCTAAGTACTGTGTTTCTACTGTGGTCATGCCACATGCTGCTTTCTCGTTATGTCAGGTCTGTTATCCATGTATTATCGCTCCTCATGTTCATTCTAATTCCCCCATAGCTTTTTTGTTTTGTCTATACAGATCAGGCCTTGAATCTTATCTAGTCATGGTATTTCTTGCGTTTTTTGATTATGCACATGTGGTGTTCCTGATCAGATCTGTAGTCTACATTTGTGTTGGTGTTGTTTGTTGTTTTAGAAACACCATTGTGTCTTAACCTTGGGTGTCTGCTCGTTATTTCTCTACTTGGTAACACACTTCCCTGTCTTTCATTTAGGTTTTGGTGATTTGTTTTTTGTATGTGCATTTGTCTGTTTGTTTGTTTGTCTCCTTTTGTGGGTGTGTCTGTATGGTTACGTTTGTCTATGTTCATATATGTACATCCATGTATATTCTGTGTTGTGTGTGTTCACTAGAGTTTTTTGTGTGTCTCGACTTTTTGGTAGTGTGCTGCAGGTGTAACTTGTTGTCTTTCTTGAACAAGTTAGTGTTGTGCTGTCATTTTTTCAGTTGTTATTTGTGAAACATGAAATTGCTATTCTGTTTAATTGTCTAGTGCTAATAGCACTATAGCCTGGTATTAGTGGAATAAATTTATGTTCTGTATGCTGCTTATGTCTCAACATCCTGCTCTTTTGGCATCGCCACAGAACAACGGACCTAAAACAAAATATGCTGAAGAATGGAAAGGAAAATAAAGGTGGAAGTATGGCCCAGGCTCCTATAACTGAGGGTCTTGAGGAACCATGTCTTTTGTCAGCACTGAGGAGAAATCCCAAACAAACTTATTGAGACAGCCATCGGTGGATGGGGGCACTTGTAAGGACTGGCATAATCCCTCCCTCTCCTCCCTGACAAACCAGGACAGTTCATCAGGGCCTCAGAGAGAAACACCGAAAATGATGGTCTCTGACTGAGAGCACTTGGAGGAGAGAATTGAAATACCGTATTTTCCAGACTATAAGCCGCTACTTTTCTCCCCACGATTTGAACCATGCGGCTTATAAAGAGGTGCGGCTTTTCTGTAGACATTTTTTTCTGTAGACATTGTAGACACTTTTTTCTTCACCCGTCAGGGGGCGGAGCAGAAAGTTAATCAGGTGGTAGGTCAAAGTTTTCATTTAGCACAGGTCAAATTTCATTTAGCACATGCAAGCAGCAGGCACGACAGAGAAATTTATTCAAACCAACATTTGTTGTGCCAAATTCCGAGTCCCCTTGTTTGCACACGCATAAAGACGCTACAGATGATGTTAGGGAGTTACAGTGACTATAACTTCATTGAGCACTCTAGTTTTGTCCTAACTAGATATTTAGACATAATACTGCTGTAATACTGCACTATTGGTAGGTGCGGCTTATATTGTGGTGCGCTCTATAGTCCAGAAAATACGGTAGTTTTCAGCCCTCAGAATACTCAATACTCATAGCACCATGGACTATGGGGGGTAAGGGGAATAGTCACCCTCCATTTGACTACTCATATAGCACTAGGCACTACGGAGAGTGGGGGATTAGCCCCGTCTGTGGGAGTACTCAGCGAACTAGGTGAGGGGATTAGCACACCCCCCTCAGAGAGCTCCTTTTGAACTGTGAAATATGCGGGAAAGGGGGTGAGCTCTGCTGTTTGAGGGCGAGTGTGAGTAGGACGAGGCTGGTTTATCTCTATCTGACACCTCTCTCTTGCAGGGACAAGGCAGTGACATGGAAGTCCAGGACACCCATTCCCCAGAGGACAAGGGTATGGAGAGAGCTGTCTCCTTGGTGGAGAGCGATATAGAAGTTGAGGATGAGGCAAATTATGGAAGCCCCTGGTGCAAGCTTCTCTGAGCTCAGGCCCCACCTGTCGTCGTGGGTCTGGAGCTCACTGCTGTAGCTGGGCGCTCTGGGAGGAAGTGCCCCTGGTGGGGGGGTTTGTCACGGTACAGCCCCAGACCCCTCCCTTTGTGGGTGTGTCTGTGTGGTTATGTTCGTTCATGTCCATATATGTACATCTGTGTGTGTTCCATGTTGTATGAGAGTTGTGAGTGCATCTCGTCTTTGGTATTGTGATGCACGTGATACTTGTTGTCTTCCGTGTACTGAAGTGTGTGTTGTGCTGTCTTTGTTGTCGGGTGTTTGTGAAATGTGATGTTGCTACTTTGTTTAAATGTCTTGCCCTAATAGCACGATAGCCAGATTATTGGAATAACCTTGTGTTCTATACGCTGCCTGCATCTCGGCATCCTGCTCACTTGGCATCGTCACACTGTCTAGTTATCTTCAGTATGCCTTGTTGTAATTGTGTCCGTCGTGTTGATCTAGCCAATGTAGTAATCTACCAGTCCTGTTTGTGAAATCCCTGTAAATAAACCTGTTGCTTCACTGCATACTTGTCGCTTCACTGCATATATCTTCCAATCAGTCCTTACACCTGTTCTATGATTAATTAAAATGCCCTTAATAAAATGTGTATATCTCAGAGTGTGCAACCTGTTTATCCTTACTACTCCTTTAAGTTAACAAAGAGGGCATTTGTTTGTCCATCTGTTATTTTCATCTTGAATCCATATTATTTGTGTTTCATATGCTGTCTACACATATCTGTTCATATAAAGTAGGAGTACAGAGCACCACATACATCTGCACACACAAATTACTCTTATTTGAGGAGGTATTTTCAGAGAAACTGTCCAATGCGTTTGTCCATAAATTAGAAAAGGCTGTTTCCTTACTGTCAGGGATTAGCTGGATCAAGAGCAGGAATCCTCCACCTATACTGAGGAAGGCAGAGAGTAGGGGTCTCCGGGGACAGTTCTTCAGCAGCACTGTTGCTATGATGTAAGCAGGTACCTCGGTAACCGCTGATAAAAAACAGTTCAGGAATGGATTGCCAAGGAGATTTGATGTATTTAATGACAGTCCAAAATATCCAATATTGATGGCCATCCTAGGAAGACACAAACAATAGGAAAGGTAACAAATGCACACATTAAGATTAAATAGTCTTCATTAATATAAGTTTAAAGCAGTGGTTCCCAAACTTTTTCTGCCGTGCCCCCCTTTCGTAGATGAGAATATTTTTGCGCCCCCCCATACTGAGACATGTGCACATGTTTTACTTCCAAGCTCCCCCCCCCCCCCCCCCCCTGCAATAGCTCCACGCCCCACCTAGGGGGCGCACCCCCCACTTTGGGAACCACTGGTGTTAAAGGATAGTGAGGACACAATCATGTATTACTTACCACAGCAACAAACACATAAAAGTAGTACAACATATATTGCTGGTCTTCACAACATCGATCATACTGTACTTTTTCATATGTGATGATGCCACTTTAACCTAAAAGACATTGAGAAATATTTTTTTCTAAGATTTAGCAAACACTTTATTGTTTATTGTTTATGATGTTTAGGGTCGGACCTCAGACACCTTGAAGATGACCTCAGGGGCAGTGACCTTGTTTCTCTTAGCTGCTTCTTTCACTATGGCTTCAGCCTCTTCTATTCTCCCCTGAGAGATCAGCCATCGAGGAGATTCTGGAATGAACCTGTAAAATGATATGGTTTACTGCTATCTCACTACTCTGTTGGCATGCACATGGTCTCAGTTTTCAAGGGGCACTGGTCTTATTTAAGGCTTCTAACACTGCAATAACATAATGCAACAAACTATAAGATGTGTTGGGGTGAGGGCTGAGATCAAACAAATATTTGATTCCACTTCATTATATTTATAGAGTGCATTTAGAGAACAGAACATCACAGTCAGGATCAGGATAAAATCAGGATGAAATTAAAACAAACCTCCGCTGGAAAAAAAAATTGTTTTAAACAAGTTTGTCCAATTTAAAATCATCATCAATTAACTTTTTATGGTAGGTCTTACAAAGGCATCTAGTGAGCTCAAATATAACTGATAGGCTTTACATGTACTCTTGGGGTAAATAAAAATTTCAGTTTTCAAAAACATTTTAAAAAGCTAAGGCCTGCCAAACTTTTGTCCTCAAGGCGGTCTAATAATGGCTTTAGAAAATGATTTTCTTTCTGTTACATCAATGAATAAAGTTGCATATCAGTTGCATAACAGTGGACGAAAATGCCCTATTTTCTAAGCATGGACCCTCTGTTACGGTGACAGTCCCGGACCCTTCCCTGTGGGCGTGCCGCTACGTTGTCTGCGTGCTGTTGTGTCCATATTAGTACTTCCGTGGGTGTGGGTTGTCCGTGAGTGTGTTCGTAGTATCACCTGTGCCTTGTCTCGAGATCACGAGGGTCTGTGTTAATCACCTATTTAATGTGCGTTCGCGCAGTGTCTTGTGCTCGTCTTTGTCTAAAGTTCATGCCCGTGCAAGCATCGGCGTTAGCGTGTTTGCACCATCTGTGCTGGGCTTTGCGTGTTTTTTGTCAATAAACATTGTATGTTGCACCTTGCAACGCTCGTCATGCCTCCTTCCTGCGAGCGTTACACCCTCATAATTGCATATAAAGAGAAAAAAATAGGCCCAAGAATGGAACCCTGGGGCACTCCACAAAAAAAGATAAGGAGGATAAAAAATCACCATGTCTGATAGAAAAACTTCTGATCGTCAAGTAAAATCTAAACCACTCCAGAGCAATACCCTTAATACCAACTGTGAAATGAGAACACTATGGTCCACTGTATCAAAGGCAGCAATAAGTATGAGAAAGGCAGAGATCCCAGATGCAGTAGCTAATACAAATCATTGAAAACTTTCAAGAGCAGATTCGGTACTGTGACAAGCTTTAGAACCAGCTTTAAATGCCATGCTTGTCAGTCTCACTGTTGGTCCAATCTGTTTCAATCATTTGTTTTTCCCAATATTAATACAATTTTATGGTGTAATTTCAACATAATTTGGAGCTGAACTTATTATTTTATGTTTGAAATTATGGAATTGAAGAAGGTGGACTTTTCCCTTGACTGAGCTCAATTTAAACCTATTGTCATGGCAAGAGAGCATACTATTTCCACAGCTGTGTTGCAGCACCACTAAACTTGAGGTACATGTAGGTCTTGTATCCTCTAACTCCTGCTTTAGAAGGCCATGGTATGAGTATTTTCTTTAATATTAACAGAATCCCAGGATACCAAATTTATCACACAAAGTTTGTCTTTGCATTCGCTGAGTCAAAAGGACAGAAAACTCTAAATTATTAAGACTAGACTGTTTGACTCCTGCCACATTTTGCTCCCTGTGAGGCCTTGTGGGAACTGGATCATGCATTTGTTTTTGGCACGGATGGAACTACAAATGAATCTTAGCTGCAGCACATCTCAGCAGTGCTCTATGTGGATACATCCTGTGCTTCACTGGAGTTCAGTCCAATTCATGAATATTATTTAGTACACATACAAATCACAAAGCAAATTTGTTGTCTACATGATTGGATTTTTCATTTTGTGTGTTGCTGCTTACCACCATAATGGGATGTATGCCAGTGTTAGCCCTGATAGGACTCTGAGCAGAGTTCGCCAGTCTCTGATTGCAAAGGCAATCCATGGGAGCAGCATGTATCCAATACAGTAGTGTAGAAAAGCACCCAATGTAGTGAAAAGAACTCGAAATGACTTACTCAGCACTTCAGTACCTGTGAAAATGATTACAATTAAATGTTACATTTTCTGTCACTGTTTTAGGTGTGTAAACCTGTGTGGACTTACAACTGCAGACATATACATTAGGATTGTTTAATTACAGCATTAGTGTAGATGATGTGATTATCATGATATGATTGAAAATTATATTTCATGAGCTTGCTTACCAAGAACAAATGCTGTGATGTACAGAGATATCTGGAAGGCACCCACGAAGAAATATAGGGTACAGAAGACCAACCATGACTGAGAGAATGACTGAGCAAAGATGACAAGAGACTCAGAAGCAAGAGACACAAAAAGAACCTTCTTTCTCCCAAACCTTGAACAAAAAAGAAATTGATTAATGCCACTGATATAATAATAATAACTGATAACTGATAATATAAATAATTAATTATCCATGTATGAGCCTTCTCTGAATTACTCTTGGGAAGTTCTGTACCTTTAAGTTTGTCCAAGATTTAAAAGAATAAATGTTCAAATAATGTAAATAATATAAAATATGACCCAAAATGATAAATTACAATATGTTGCATTTGCATTATATATCAGATGGGTGTATTTTGATGTGTTGATGTAGTCTAGCAAACAATGTGTATTTTTTTAATTTGAGTAACAGTAGAGACAATGTTGGCATACAATGACAAAGGCATACTAAAATCATAGGGAAATGTAATGTAAAGACTATTATATGAAGTAGTATGCTATCATATGATTAAGTATTGTTCATTATTTCATTTAGGCACGCATTTAAAAATAGATATCACTGGTAAAATATCCAGCATAGTTCCTGACAACTATTACACACATTATAAACATCAATCATCAGTTTACACGACAGCATATGAGCCTCCATAGATAGCGTAGTACATCTCTTTTACACCAGGTGGCAGCATTTGTACATAAAATGGACTTTGGATTATTTTGGCAACAATTTCTTTGACTATTAAAAATTAGGACCTAAACCATGAAAGAAACACATGTTTCATACACATGTTTTCTTTATTGAGTCTTTCAACATGCAAAAGTGCACCAAATGTAAAGATACTAAGAAGGCTGTTTGGTACCTGTCAGAGAGCTGGCCCGAGACGAGAGAGCCCAACAAGTAGCCCATATATAAAGTTGAGGAGGCAAATGGAACTCTCCACTCTCTTTCACAAACCAGGTCCCACTGTAATATATTAAACTATATTTAATATTTCACCAAGTTATTTTTCATGATTTTCTCATGCAAGAGATTCTTACCTCAGAGACAATGGTGGAGTGGTAGATCTCTGTACTGTAATTCCATCCATCCGCACACCTCTCCTTTGAGACCTTTGTGAGGTTTACATCAACAAAGTTGTACCCTACAGTGGCTAAATGTTTAATTGTGTCTAAATTATATCTCCAACACTTGCTTGGTTCCAATTTTCCATTCATCTCCTCAATAGGTATGCTGGCATTAATCCATTCCTTGCTTAGATTCCCATCCAGGACCCGACAGCTATGTGAAGGAGAGGCCCCAGCAAATACAATATAGAAGCTATGGAAACCAGTAGAGATGTAGATGACGTTCAGAAGTAGAAAAACTACAATGAAGAAAGGACCTTTTTGGCCCAGGAAGGCTGTTTCCTCTTCATAATCTCCCATTGTAGTGTGGATGACACTGAGACATGTACAGAAAATAAGAGTGTTGAGAGCCAGGCCTCCTGTGGTGAACAACACAACAGGAAGGAGGAAAGAAAAAAATCTACCTTGTAAGATTTTAAAGTCTCTGACCTCTTTATCTCATTGATGTGACTGCAGTGGGGCCCTCAATGCTAGCTGCTTCGATGTTTGTTTACCTTTCTGAAGAGGCCTCTATGCAGAGAGAATGGCCTTATCCACGTCTTCTGAACACAACGAGGAGCACAAAAAATGCAGGAATGAAGTTTTCTGATGCATTGTTCATAGAAACAAAAACAGGCAGATGTCTGTTGTAGTAGACCAGTCTGTAAACACGAGTTTCCGAAAGTGTCCAGCAAGTGTCCTTATACAGCTGCCTCTCAAAGCAGCATTCTTGCCAGTGCAAAGACCAAAAAGAATTACACGTGCTTGCAATATGAATGGCTTTAGTGGCATTAAACTCCACAGCACACACTCAATGGTTGGGGAGCTTAGTGCAATACAAGGAAACACAGACTAGCAATAGTTTGCCAAAAACAAATTTTACAGAAGAAGTGCAATGATATAAATGAAAAGAAATCCAATCAGATTTTATGAGGTACATTACTGTGGAATTTTGTAAATCAAATTACTAAAAACCGGATGCACTCCCAGTTTTTTGGTAGTTGTTAATGGGTAGGACTGCTGCTTTTTAAAATATTTTTAATGCATCGGAAAGCCTACAGCTTTAGTTGTGAGAAACGTAGCAAAGCTTTGAGGCATCAAATCATTTAAGAATTTAAAAGCTTTAACAACTGAAACTCTCATTATATGAAAAAAATTTGTGTTAAAATGTAGAATCACTGAGAACATGCTTTCAGAACATGTTCTATTAAAAAAACATGAAATACACAGACATGCATGAATATAAAAAAGGAAAGGAGCTTATTGTGGGTTTTTGGGAGATATAAACCTCATTGGTTAATTTTAAGCCCAACGAGAAGCTGGTCATCACTGTTCAGCTCAGTGAATCTTCCATCCTGAAATTATCCTATCTAATTCCCTGATTACCATGTAATCAGTTGAACTTTATAATAAGAAGAACACTGAGAGACATTGTTTTAAATCACTGTGACTATGCACCAGATTCATACAATTTTCTAATAATAAGTAAAAAAGATGTTTGCTGCATAACATATTTCATCTTTGACTTCTGTTTTGTTGCACTGCTGGAGAAAGTGAAGTGGGTCTTCTGATCTGAGACATTTGTCTTTAGTTATATGGAACTTTTATCAATGATTAATTATTAATTGTTGACAAGATCTTTTCCTGGGCGATTCATGTGGAAGATCATTCTGTTAAAAGTGAAGATTACCTATCCAAAGAGATGAGATTACACTAGACATACAAAGTAGCATATCAAAGACTACCATTACAATCAGGTTCCTCCAGAATATAAGAAATTTGTAATTTTTTAATGTAAATAGAAATGCATGCTTGATGGTAAAGGTGTTTCCTTGTTTTATCAGAGCAACATATCCCCATTTAACTTAGATTTTGAACATAAACTGACACATGATTTAAACAGTAACAGTTTTAGTAACAAAAAAATTGAACAAAATGTAATCTGTGATGCAGCAAAAGTGGAAGGCTACTCTTTTAGAGCGCTTCGGTACAGATGTAATAACCGAGGAAAATTTTTTTTTTTTTTGGCAGTAGTGACAGTTTATGGATATATAAAAATGCATCCTGGGTAGTTTTGGATGTTATTTAAATTTAATGTTCTTCTGCATTGCATGACTGGACTGGGACAGTGTTGCCAATATCAGAAATACTTAACAGTTGCTAAACTCAACAAATTCCTTATTAGGAACACCTGCTGAAATACCTAATGTCTAAATCACGCAGTTGTGCTACAGGAGCACAATGCATAAAATCCGGTCAAGAATTTTTAAATTCAAATAAAACTCCCAAATAATGTGACTTTGACAAGATTGGTGTCAGTGGAGCTGCTTAGAGTATTTCATAAACTGCTTGCCTCTTGGGACTCCCACAAACAACAGTCTATAGTTGATGGATAACAAATATTGAGTTAATAAAGATACCGTTCTGTGGGCGGAAATGGATTGGTGATAAGAGAGGTTTTCAAAAAACACAGATTTTTCAGTATAAATTCATAGTTGGAGACATGTTTTTTGTCTAAAAAAAATAAAAGATATACATTTTTTAAGTTCTCTATAGATATTTTTAGTGAAGCTTTTGGTATTGGGATCAATGAAAATCACTTAACACATTAAACTATCAAGTGTTTCTGTCACGGTGAGGCGGCCCCCTACCGGTCGCCTCCGTCCACAGCGGCTGTTGTTGTTGTTGTTTTGTGACATTGTGTGCGTCCCTCAGGTGGGCGGAGCCCGTGATCCGTCTCACCTGAGGGTCATTTGTTTGCCTATATATGTCTTGTCTTTGTACCAGTTGACCGCTGGTTATTATATCCTTAATTCGTATCAGTTCACGGGTTTTGGTTTGCGCTTTACATATTAAACCATCCTATTTCCCTGAGACTTGGCGTGATCTCTTCCATTTATTTTCGCTCACCCTACCCGTCACAGTTTCTCAGTTATGATAAAGATATTGTGTCTAATGAAAGGCTTGAGTAGGTTATAGAAGGTTTACCACAGACGTAAGTGGCGGTCGTAAAGGCCCCAGAGCACTGCGCATTTTTTGCAGTAATTTAAATAGCTTATAAACGGTACATCTAAGTCCAGCAAACAAGTATTACATTAAGATGGGTATTTATACATTGCACCAATGTGTGGTGGTCAGTTTTTGTCAAATATTTCAATAGCTTTAAACAGTCCATCATAAGTCCACAAAACAAGGTTGTTGATTAGGATGCACTTAATGTACTATTGTTTTATGCTCTTATGATGGACATTTTAAAAGCAATTGAAATATTTGACAAAATGTGCACTTAATATGTATACAACTTGTTTTTATCTTATGACGGATCATTTAAAAACTATTGAAATAGTTGCAGAAAAACAGAGTGTGCAGTGCTCTGGGGCCTTTACGACCGCCACTTTCTTTCAGTAATTTGTAGTGGTGACAGTAGAGATCCTAAATAACATCTGATCTGATGTGAGTGTTGCAATGCTTATTAGTTTGTATATTATTATGGCCCCTAGAAAAAGTTATTGGTGCCTGATTTTTTTCTTTTAGGACCCACTGGCTCCTTAAATATTTCTTTTTGTCTGGAGCCCAGCCTGCGAACCAGTCTTGTTGCCATGGTAACCACCAATTGTTTACCTTTTTAATTTGTTATAACATTTGTACTGTATAAAACTGGGTCGCGACCTAATGACAATGAGAAAATGTGGGTCCCGGGCTGAGACCAGTCGAGAACCCCTGCTGTAGACCACTTTACAACTATATTCTAATTATATTCTATAGTAGGATAAATCTAATAAAATATGTCAATTGGCCCAACTATTGAAATACCCAATACGTTATAAATCGCTAACCTACATGTATAATTAAATCGGAGATGTAATCGTGCATAGGTTACCTATTTATAATGCAGCATTATAATTACAGCAAGTGCATATTCTACGCAGGAGCGTAGCAGCAAATTGTCCTCTCCCCTCTCCCTACTCGGGCCCTGGGTAGCCAGGTCCACTTATTCCCCCACTACCAAGTTCATGAGCAGATTTAACACCGTTTGATTTCCGTAAATGTTCATGTTTGGAACGTCTGAGGAAGTAAAGCATGTAAAGTATGGACAGCATATAAAGATTGGACACACTGAAAAACAACATTGCGTTATTTATTTTTAATGTACAGCTTGTACAAGCGTGGTGCAGTTTATTGCCACCGCATAAAAACTCAAAGCAGTAGCCCCCACCCCTCCACCTCATCATAAAACGACGACCTTTGTGTGGTAGTCTCACTTCCTTGCCGGTTTTTTAAAAGTTCCCATCCATTTGCAATGCACGCTTCAAAATATGATGAAAACACCGCGTTTCTCGGAGACTGGGGGACATTTCAAAAGACTGTATTCTTTCTTTTGTGCTCCAGCATTATCCCGAATGGGTTTACCGGTTTATCTATTGTTTTCATCGGCGATACACCGGCTCATCACTGCCACATTCCTGCAAGCGTAAACATCACTGTTGAATGGAGAAACGTTTCGATCCCTGTTGAAGTGGACGGCGGGCATACGCGGATTAGTAAATGCTCTCGATATAAACTAGACGTGATAAAAGGTTATTCAGACAAAGGCTTAATCCCATGGGTTGATGTGAATGTATCTGCATTAGAACAAGAGAGCTGTGAGGATGGGTGGGATTACGATCGGGAAACGTATGTGTCGACAATCGTTACTGAGGTATGTTATGTGGGATGCTGTGGGCTTTTGTGCTTGTAATTATCAAAACACTTCAATTTACTTGTACTGTGTATATTAGTTGCTCTGTACGGGTGATAGCTGAATTAATCAGCGTTTTATTGCTTTTATTTACGACATGTTTACAATCGATTTACAAGACAGTTCGTTTGTAACGCTTACTCCGTTAACTCCGCCCCTATGACTGTAATAACAGGTAAAATAATAATATGCTCTTTAGCCGTACGATCACACGTTTATAGTCATTTGGCTAAAAAATCTAAACCCTTGAGGAGCATGATGTTTGGACACATAAAACATTGATATATAATGTCAATGCTTTGTGGGGATTCACAGTGATGCTAGTTGTGGTGGTGGAGTTGTTGACAACCCAAATGATTGCAGATAAGATGACTCCTGATGTGGAAGTGTGGTATTACAAAATACTTAATGTGCATTTCTTTTGAACATTAAAGTACGACTGTGTTCTTTTGATGTTTGCTGCCGGACAGTGGGATTTGGTGTGCTCAGATGACTGGAAAACACCTTTGACCTCATCTCTCTTCTTCTGTGGTGTGTTTCTTGGATCCTTCATCTCTGGACAACTGTCTGACAGGTGGTACCTTTGAAACCTCTTCACACTTTATTACAAAACAAAGAAAGCAACAACAATGACAGCAAAATTATTAAAGAAAAACTACAGCCAGGTAAATATTTGATGAATTCAGTACATGTAAAATCAGAAATTGTTCACAAGGGGTATGGACTGAACTGAAGACAAATAGAGTCTACAACTTTCAAGTTCCCTTTTCTTAATGAATGTATTGGTGAACAGGGCGCAACAGACCACCCATACACATACGTATTTGCATGATCAAAGTCAGGTGATTCATTGATTGATTGAATTTAAAGATGCCGTTTTATGCATATCATCACAATGTTTAATGGATAAGTCTGGAAAAGCCTTTATTGATTCTTTTTCAAATCTGTAGTATTTTTATATAAGTTCTCACTCATGTACTGTACCACACTGTGACTGCAAACAAACCAATACCACCTTACACAGGTGAACTTGGTTTCTTTGAGTCTGCTGCAGGGTTAAGAAAATTCCCATTAACATTTTATGGTATTAACTTAAATTTCAATTGGACAAATCGATCATTGTGAAAGTCACTGACATTTTCTTTCATATCTGAAGTGATAATTAGGACAATAAGCTTGCAATTAAATGAGTAGATTCTCCTGCTAGTGCCCTTTGCTAATGCACAATGCATATTACCTGGTTTTCTTTAGCTACATCCTGTAAGGATTTTGACACATTTATGCAAAATATGCTTATGAATTAAAGATGGGAAATGCATTCTAAATTTGTATACATATTCACACAAAAACAACAACAAAAAAAAACATCAGGAAAGTGAACTTCCAATGAAAAAGTGAACTTCCAATGATCCTAAATAGATGTAATAAACCACTCCCTTTTAGAGACACTAAGGGGACAAAGTCTCCTAAGCATGAAAAAATATTTTGAATGAATAAATGAATGAATGAATGTTCAACTTATATAGCGCCTTTCTAGATACCCAAGGTCGCTTTACAATTTTAACACAGGTACAACTCTTACACTACGAATCACACACCGGCGAGCCAATTGTGCACAGCGTACTCTCTACCGGAATCCACAGCCCCCTGGGGGACTGAATGGGGTGCAGGAAGTGGGGAGAGAGGACAGACCCTCTCTCCACCACTGGGCATACAAGCACACACATATTCATGCACAGACACTCAGACAACTGCTTTTATTGAACACACAGACATACACAGGGAGAACTCTATCTGGGAATCCCAATTTACCTAACATCCATGTCTTTGGACTTTTGAAAAACAAAACACAAAAATGTATTCATGAGATACATTGATGATACTAAGATGCAGCTTAGCTGCATAGGTTACACTCAGGGTACTTGTCAATGATTTTTGGATTCTATAGTAGAACAGAGGCTCATCGTAGTCCCCACCATGGAAGTCAAGAAAGATGTTAAAGGCTGACTTCAGCAGTAACAAATCACTCAGCATGTTCAAAGTACTCAAAGAGACCTTTGTACATTTCCCAAGAACTGTGTTGAGAATTTTGAGAGAGTTAAGAGATATCAAGATCAAATTATTTGACATGGAATTTCCTAGCCAAACTCAAAACTGCACAGGGAAAAACATTATCAATAATAATAATGATAATAAAAAAAACTTATTGACTTAAAATAATGCACAACCTTCCTGTTTAAACTTTATATATGATATCTTATCTATTTAACAAAGCTGTTAATGCACACAGACATTCTACCAATACACTATAAAAACTAACTCTAGTAAAATCCTGGTAAAATGCTGTCTTCTGGTGATGTGCTTACATGATCTATTACAGTTAGTAAGAAAGAATTGAATAGAAAAACGTACTACTATAGTTCAGGGGTGAGTTTCCCAAAACGTTCTTAGCGCTAAGTACTTCATAACCTAGTTCTTACGTACGAGGTTAAGAAGTACTTAGCGCTAAGAACGTTTTGGGAAACTCACCCCAGATAGTTAACCAGGTTGCATTGAGTTTCTTTTGACTCTATTTCTATTTGACACTATAAATAGGTTTTTACATAGAACAAATACATGTATCATGTTTGTACAAGAGGCTTTGATTTTTATTGATACATCATTATGTCAAAATACTTATTTTGTCTAAGCAATGACCAACCTTATTTTCAGAGAATTCTTAAGTTCCTTCCATGAATTCCTTCCATGATTGTTAATCCACAAGCCTAATACTGGATGGAAAAGATTACCTGGGAAAGTGACACTAACTAACTGTGGGCCTCTGACATAGTCATGGTGGTTTAGCATGGTGGTGCATGCTATTTACACAATTTACATGTCACGGTACGGCGGACCCCTACTGGTCGCCCCCGTCTACAGCAGCAGCTTGTCCTGTGGGTGTGGTGTTGTGTTCGTCCCTCAGGTGGGCGGAGCCCGTGATCCGTCTCACCTGAGGGTTGTTTGTTCGTGTATATATGTCTTGTCTTTGTACCAGTTGACCGCTGGTTATTATATCCTTAATTCGGATCAGTTCACGGGTTTTGGTTTGCGCACTTTACATATTAAACCATCCTTTTTCCCTGAGACTTGGCGTGATCGCTTCCATTTATTTTCGCTCACCCACCCGTCACATTACACTTGCCAGACCCAACCCCCCCCCCCCATCTCACTCCAAGTGATCTTGAAAAGTTGGCAACCCTGAAAATGTCAAAAATATTTTAAATAAAATATGCCTGACTGAAAATATAAAAACTATTTGCCCCTCAACAGCAAAAAAATTATAAATTAAAGTAAGGTTCAAGTAATGGGGTTTAAAAAGCAAACAACAACAAAATTATCCCTCACCCTCAACAATGCGCACTGGTCTCATATCAAGCGCAACAAACACCGCTATTTTTTCAGTAATTTATTTTCTGTGAAAGTGGTGGTCTCAAATCAATTTTTGTTTGCATTAATCTCGGGGCTGCTGGTGCTGCAGACGTGCTGGCTGAGCTGTAAACATGAATCTGCGGGTGTAACTGTCAGAAAAAAGACACATAAATGTTCAGATGTGTTTTATTCAATGCCCACATTGACAAACGGATGAACTTTTTTTTTTTTTTTTTTGCCTTACCCGTTTTAAATGGTATGCCATGTTGGTTGTTGTGTGAAATTAAAGGCGTTGATTACATAAGTTGCACTTTACTTTGTTTGATTCATCTTTATCCTTTTCAAAATACTCCCACACAAGTTTTTTTAGTAGCCATTATAATCTTGGCAGATGCTGCATATTCTGTAGCGTGTTCAGCTCCACTCATTTGGATTGTGCAACTGCAGGGTGTGATTTATTAATGTGTAGTAAGGAAGATGCCTATTGTTAATGCGCACACATCATTTAAAAATATTTATTAATAAAAATTAGGATGATTTTATTTGACAAAAGGCTATATATAACAAAAACAAAGACATTTCATGTAACAACTAATTCTTAGCAGCATCCTTGGGCACCCCCATGCAGTCAGAATAGTACATTCGACTATGACGTTCATAGTCGAATAGGGGTCATTCAGTCGAATATTCGAATCAGCGACTAATGCAGGTCGCCCCTAGAAAGCACACAAAAGTCCTCACCTAGGATCACAATAAGGCTAAGTAAAATTTCTACAGTCTAAGGGCATGACTCTAAAATGGTATGATTATGATTTCTGATATGTCAGAGGGTTAGGTTTTAAAGATGAGGACATAGGTTGAGGTGCACAGGTAGTAGCAAATGTTAATAAACATACAATTTACAAGATCAAGTTAAACTTTATACAATGACAAGGAGTAATTACAAGGCGGATGTATTCACTGAGAAGAGAGATTTATTAACGGCAAATCCATAGTCAGAGTTGTTTTAATGGTCCAAAGTCAGATTAGCAACAAAATATGTCCAGATCACATAATGAGGCTACATAATGGGGACGTAGTACCATAAAACCAGTCTTGAACAAAACATGACAAGCTTGCACAATAGGTCAGTGACATGACAGAGCAAACACAGGGACTATATACAACAAGATAACAAGTTAGAAGGAACAGGTGAAAACAATAAGGGGTGGAGAACTGAATGAGAGGCGTTACCTAATGAAACCAAAACAAAGAACTAAAAACTAAGAAGTAAAAACCAAACCACAGGTAACCAAATAAAGGAGAGGGACAAGTGTGAGATAAGGTATAAGCTTTCATGTTATTTAAGTTTATTTATTTAAGATGTCTTTGACATTTTACCATTTTATTTTCACATACAGGTTTGGAAGAAAAATTGTGCTATTTCTAACTATGGCAGTTCAGACGATATTTACCCTCATTCAAGTCTTCTCTCCATCTTGGGTTATATTCTGCTCCCTCTTCTTTATCGTTGGGATGGGACAAATTTCAAACTATGTGGCTGCATTTGTTTTAGGTAGGTATATGCTGATATGGGTTGTTCTAGACTTAAATATGAATTATGTTATTGTATACAATATGTATACACTTTTATGTATAATTGTATAATATGTATTTTCAAGTGAAAGAATGAATATTATGGAATGCTTACTACTGAAAGTAATCAAACTCTTAATGCTGTAACAATAAGACTGAAATGTAGGGATCAAATTAATTCAGAAAAATATTGTTTTTGCCTAAAAAATGATTGTGTTTACACAGTAATTCTGATCAAAGCTGTTGCTGACGTAACAACTTAATTTTTTACAAGGTATGGAAATTCTGAGCCTGTCGGTTCGCATCATCTACTCAACCATTGGGGTGTGCATTTTTTTCTCTATTGGCTACATGGTGCTACCATTAGTGGCGTACTTCATTAGAGATTGGAGGATGCTACTTCTGGCCATTGCTCTACCTGGCTTCCTTTATATCCCACTTTGGTGGTAGGTGTGTGCCATATACTATACTAATACCATGAAGAATATGTAATTACCATGTGTGTGAGAAATTGTTCATACTTACTTGTTAAAATAATGCTACTGTCAATAAGACATGACATGACATAAGTTTGCTTGATTAATCTGGACCTAGTTAGTGAAACTATTAATTCTGAGCTCATTGATATTTGGCGTGACAGGTTCATTCCAGAATCTCCAAGATGGCTGGTGTCTCGGGGTCGAATAGAAGAGGCTGAAGCCATACTACAGGATGCTGCCAGGAAAAATGGGATCAAAGCGCCTGATGTCATTTTTCCACCACCACAGGTACAGCGCTTGTGAAAAAACCTCTCAGGTACATAACATTATTAGTTGGACAGAACTCTTTAATAAAAAATTGCATGTATGCAAACTGTTTCTGTTAATGGCTTGTCAGTTTCCACTAGGTTGTACATGTAGGTGAGTCTAGATTTGCTGTTTTGGGAAATTGCTGAAATTATAATGCTACTACAGGTAGTAAAACACAGCGGTCATGGTACAAGGAATCCACTTTGATTAACATGCAGCTGAGTGTGGCTCAGATGATATACTGTAAATACAAAACATAACAAAAATATCAGAGTTGTGTACAGCTTTAAGTATATCTTAAAGAAATGAGAAAATAAAGACACATTCTAAATGCTCCACTTAAGCAAAATGAAAAATATCTTGTGTTTATCTGGAGTGCTTTGTTAGCTGTGGCCGTCATATGGTGCCTTGTTTGGCCTTGTGTTTTGCTTTTTTGATCTTCTAGTAGGGGCTCTCTGTAGTGTACTAAAACATACTTTGTTGTCACATGTGCCCCATAGGCTGGAGAGAAGGAAGCAAGGGCGAAGTCCTACAACCTCTGTGATCTGGTTAGATCCAGCAACATCCGGGCCATTACCATCCTGCTGTGTCTGGTCTGGTGAGTGTCCATCTGTGCACTGCATCGCTAACAAATAAAAGCCCAGCTGTCACACGCAACTGATGTGAATGTGTAACCCTTTGGTGGCAATGTGACCAGACTAGAAAGAATGAATTTGTAGTGTTTTTGAACAACATTCTAGAGCAGAAAAGTTTTCTCATAGGTCTTTTTCTCCAAGATAGAAAACCCATTGCATTTTTAATGAGTTGGCTCGGGTCATTATATTTGGTACAAAAGGCACATGTAGTTTTCATGCCCTGTAAATGCAGAGATTTATATTTATGGATTTAGGGATTTAACATTACTCATATAATTAATATTACTTATAGCTTTTAATCAAGTGTGCTAAGCACCATCATGCTGTAGTAGGTGTGTAGTAGGTTCGCAAATTGTGAAATTTACACTTCCCTTATCTCCTTACATTTATCAAAAAATATATTCATATGTTATACAACTGATTGTGACAGCATTTTTAACCCATAAACATAAGGCTTTTAAGGCTAATTGCAACAGGCTTTGATTGTCTTATCCTTCTCCTAGGACAACCCTCTCTATAGGATACTTTGCACTGTCACTAAACACGTCCAACCTGCATGGGAACTCCTACTTGAATTGCTTCTTCTCAGCAGCTGTGGAAGTGCCAGCCTATATCATGTCCTGGCTCATGTTTCGCTACTTGCCCAGACGGTTGTGTCTCTTCTCCACCCTTTCTCTGGGTGGCACTGTGCTGCTCTTCGTACACTTTATACCCCAGCGTGAGAAGTGTTAAGATCCTATCAACTATGTATAGCTGTTGCAGAAACTACAAAGTCATTGTGACTTGTTTGCTCATCTTTGGATTATCATATGAAAGAAACTGAGATTTCTCATAAGTCATGAATTTTAATGAGCAGAGAACTTAATGAATTCATAAGGGCTACACTCTTTATCCATCTTTATCCTCATTCCATACAAGATGACCTCTGCATTTGAATAAACATATAGCCACGAGTGATGTCTTCAATGGCATTTGTCACGACATTTCGATTACACATTTCGTCTTTTGTTGTCACAGACCTGAGCTATGTGGCCATTTTACTGGAGATGCTGGGCAAGTTTGGCGTCACTATAGCCTTTGCAATCATATATGCTTTCACTGCCGAGCTGTACCCCACCATCTTGAGGAACACGGCTATGGGAGCCTGCTCCATGGCCTCACGGGTTGGCAGCATATCTGCTCCCTACTTCATATATCTGGGTCAGTAGCCCCTCTTTTTAATTCAGTAATCATTATCACTCACAACTTATGTTTAAACTTTATTCTAGGCAGAAATCAGTATTATAGCAATGAAAGACAATATAATGGGAATGTGTTGTACGTGACAAAATAATCCAGATCACATTGGTTTATTGACTTCTTTGTCTCACCTTCACAGGAGGCTATTACAGAGCCCTGCCGTACATTCTAATGGGCAGCTTAAATATTTTTACTGGGTTGCTTAGTCTCCTGCTTCCAGAGAGCCTCGGTATGCCTCTTCCTGAGACCATGAGTCACATGCAGAAAGTTACTGGG
This sequence comes from Brachyhypopomus gauderio, assembly GCF_052324685.1. NCBI lineage: Eukaryota > Metazoa > Chordata > Actinopteri > Gymnotiformes > Hypopomidae > Brachyhypopomus > Brachyhypopomus gauderio. The sequence continues at coordinate 9,677,896 of NC_135228.1, forward strand.
TAAGCCTTCTGCTCCAAGGGTCCAGCACCCTCTGTTGTTCAGTTATGTATGATCACTTATTGGCACATGGTCTTTGATGACACTTCTGAACAGAGGAATAAATGCAAGCTTAACTACCGTATTTAACTATCATTAGTTATATACTGCAATTTAGTAAGAGTCAACCTTCAAAAGGGAACCAGTGAGTTGACAGTGTCTGAATTTGTATTTCCTTTTATTATTTTTAAATTTCTTTCATTTGTCTTTCAGGTTTAAAAAAAGACAAATTACTTACAACCTTGATCATTCCAAAGGTGACCAAGAATGTGTTTCTCTTTCCTAACAATGCAACTCTTTTTATTACTTTTTATGACTTGATTTTTTGTCCCAAAGTGAAATGCAGAGAAAATGTCATTATTTGGACCAGTATTAATGCTGAGGTGTTTATTAAACATGTATATTTTTGTACTCAATTATTAAACTAGTATATTTGTATAAAAGAGCATACCTATATTGGCTATGATCTTTTAGATTTCAGCTATAGCTTTGAATTCCTTTCACAAATGAAAGCTTTGCAATATTATCTGTGGCTTTGAGTCATTTTTAAAGGTACAATGCTGTACTTGCCAAGTACAAGCTTTCTTGCCATGATTTGCAACATTATGGCAACAAGGAAGGGCAAGAGAGCAGTATGAGAAAGGGAATGTCGTGAGTGGGGAAGAACTGGGGAACAAGGGCCAGGTGGGGCTGGTTTGAGTGAGTGTGCCAGTGTATCAAGCTTGATCAAGAGTACCAGTGTATTTCATTGCTGGTAATAGAACGTGGCTAATCAGAGACAGTTTGAGAATTAGGGGGTCACTGGGACTGTGCATTAGTGAAGAGGCGAGTCTTCAGGCTTCTTTTGTAAAAAGTGGGTGGAAATGTATTCCACCATCTGGATGCCAGGACAAAACAGTCCTGATGCATGTCTTCTTTATGTCTTTGGGGATGTAAGTTGATGGTACAGTATGCTGATGATACAGTATAGTGTTTTATTAGTGTTTTAGTTATGTGGGATGTGATTTGGTCTAGTTATAGGTTTGTAGGAGAGCTTTGTCTGTTTTAATGTTTGCTAGGCCTGCCAAGTTACAGGCAGAAACCTGGGTATCAGTAGGTAGAAAAGAGAAAACACTCCACTTGGTGGAGCAATCAAAAAAGGAAGTCAATACCCAGAAAAGGAAAGAGGAATAGGAACACAGAGAGGAATGTTCAGGCTCAAGAGATGGCTCAGGAGACTTCACAGTTAGGCAAAGAGGAGAGACAGGGTTTAAATAGGGCAGGTAAATGGGTAATGTAATGCCTGAGGCGTGGAGCAAATAGGAGGCACACTTGCTGAGGAGAGTGAGCTTTATTACAGGCAAATCCAAGATCAATATCATACACACGGTCCAAGGTCATAACTGGTGAGCAGTCTGAGACAATACCCTATATTCAAAGGCATGATGGAAAAATAACAGACACCAAGCAATAACAAAACTGAACAGAGTCAAAAGATAAATGAAGGTCTAAAATTACAATATCGAATCTCAGACACAGAGGGGTTAGGAACAACAAATCACAACAAGGAAGGTTAAACACATCAGGCATATCAGGTGACTGAAGACAGTGATGCTGAGTGTGAGTGGAGTCACAGCAGAAAGTATGACACTAGTTTAATGTAAATGAGAGTGTTAGTGTTAGAAAATATTGGTGTTATCTCAATATTCACAGCAAGATTAGCATTTCACTCGCTTTGTAAATTTAGTGAAAGTGACCATTTCTCATTTTCACACATTGTCCTCCACATTTAATGGATGCTTTTTGGTCCAGTGGTCAAATAATCTGTTTACCTCATTTTGGACCTGGGTTTGTGCCCCAGGTAGGGAGGCTGTCTTCAGCTTTCATCACAAATGGTGTCAGAAGTGGGATGGCCGATGCCATCAGGAGCGTGCCCTAGGAACCCACCCCTGCTGTGAGGGGATGTGAAGCCCAGTGTAAGGATTTCTGATGAGGTGCATGGGTATGGCCCTGATGGAAAGGACAATTGTATGTGGCAGTGTTACGCACAAGGGTGCTTCACAGAGATGAGGGCTGTGACGGCTGGGAGAGGGCTAAGAGACGGTCACTCTTTGGAGGGGAGGATGGTGTGATGGCTGTTCCTTACATTTGGCTGTTCCTTATAAATAAAATGCATTTTATATGTTTATTATGAAAAAAACATTTTTTATTGTCAGAGAATAAATGAAAATCCGTTGCCATAAAAATATAGTGCTATGTCACAAATGGCAGACATATTTTTGCTGCAACACATCAGGTGGTTTAATGAATCACTTACATTTAAAGATACATTTACAACAGGCATGCAAAGAAGGAATAACTGTAATGTACAAAGTGCTCAGAAGCAGAAATATGATACAGTGCCATGCACATCAAGAACGATGGAATCAGACACCAGCTTTGCACACATACTGTCTATTCAAAACAAACTATGAACAAACAATGCACGAAGAATGGGACATGTTTAAATGCAAATGCAGTAGCATAGCAGTATTCAGAGTGAGCATAGCACCACCCATAGTCAAGACAGAGTCCAGAGTCCAAACATGAGGGTTTAAATACATACAGTAATGTGAATGAAGTAACAGACTCACAATGGGGGTGTGGCAACACAGATACATGACAAGCACTAGCACATGATGAACACGTGCTAATCACATGGCGGATCGTATCACGTGGTCTAGGGGATTGGGGAGTGTGCTATTACACTAAGACCTTATCACTTAAAATTGTTTTAATTTTGATCTGTTGATCTGTAGTAATGGAAGAGCTGGAGATTCCTACTGACATTTAAAATTAAAAGTCATAGTATGTTTTTAATAAATTTCATATGCAGCTGGCTCCCGGGTGCTTGCTAATACCAGCATACAAGTAAACAAAAGTCCTGAACACTTATTTACTCTTTCATTTACATCAACTACCAGCATAAAATTATCCATTTGCGCACAAACTGTGCATTGTTAATTCTTGCTATTTTACCCATTTAAAGTCTCCTGTTGTTAAGGATCTCATGATCCCATTTGCTTCCTCATGCATATTTGCTGTGTAATGATTGGCACTGACATAGGATGCTGGATCAGAGAAGCAGGGACTGTTACGAAACAGTTACTTATAAATGGTACTGTAACCAAGCAAGATTTAGAATGGGTCCTGATGTTGAGATCTGTCATTGATAGAAATAATCAAAATGAAGGCAATTAGAAATGTTACAAGATTTAAGAACAAGGATATCTGAAGGTGTGAATGTGGAGGGGTCTTTTCATCTTAGGTGCATGTCCTCTGTGAGAAACATAATCTAAAAAAAAATCTAAATAAAATTTAAATAATTTATGTGTATGTTACTGCTGCAAATACACATTTGAATACTATCACAGGTAAATCAATGTTAATATTTGGCACAGTAGCCTTCAGCTGTTGCTGAACTTGCAAAGTCGCAGAGTGTTCAAATACTTATTTTCCTCACTGTATGTTGCATTATATTCTCACTAGAAGTACAAAATGGTTGTCCTATTTTTGCCATATTTCCTGGAATTATGACTTCAATCCATTCTCTGTTGTGAAGAGTGGTACCATTGTAGGTGTATGAAAATGAACTCTCCTGACTATGCTACATGAAGAGGATGCCATCATGTGGTCACAGCTTTATTCAAAATGTTAAACTGTTCATTGTTGCCTGATTTTCAATATGATCCAAGTGACCATGTGTGTATTTCTCAGGCCCTGTGTCTAAAGAAGCTCCAAGACTGTACCACTCTAAAACTATTTCTTAATGTACTAAAATAGTACAAAGAGGTTTGTTTGTGTGGAGATATGGTGATTGAGTTAATGTATAACTTTGTAAGATAATTAAACCTGTATCAGATAGCTCAATCACGGTAGGGTCACAAATCCACCTTGTTCTTTATTAAGTGTTCTTTTTTTAAGGTCGCCACACTCTGAGCAGCAGAGTTCCCAGTGAGAGGGACAGAAAAACCTGTATCTGTATGGTTACAGCTCAAAATCCCTGACGTTTCAGTTTGATTTGACATAGAAACCTTGTATAGCTCCCTAAGGTCTCAGTCTCTCAATCAGTCCCACCAGGATTTCGCGGGCCTTTTTTGTGATTGTTGCGGGCTAAAATGTTTGATGTTGCGGGTGTTTTTCAAAAAAATTGCGATGGAAGTTGCGGTGTGTTTTTGCTTTTTTGTGAGTACATTACAATAGGGAGTAAATGTTGTATGGTTTCCTCTATTTAGTAGTCCATTTTACTTATCTATTTACCTATTTATTCAGGGTTGGCAACTTTTCAAGATCGCTTGAAGTGAGATTTGAACCTGGAGGGGGTGGCGAACATTAATTGTTGATCGGGGGGGCGGGGTTAGCGAACGTAAGTTGTTACCGGGCGGCCTGTAAAATGGACCCAAATTAAGTATTATATCGAGATCGATCGCCAGTGGTTGGCACCAGAGCGAACTAGTAACTCATAGATATGGATCAGAGATAAATAAACTTTATCTCAGTTTAAAGTTTAAACTTATAAACTTTATCTCAGACCCTCGCCGCTTGCGTGCGCTGCAGTGACTTCACGGGCTACCGTTGCATTGTGGGGAATGTAGTGTTTGTGCGTGCAAAACACCATCGGGCGGCTGTGGCCTGCGGGCCGGTTCTAATAGTAATTAAATATCATCCAGGGGGCCATAGATAATCAATTCGCGGGTCGGATCTGGACAGTTTATCCCCGCTTTCATGTAGTGTACCGGGATACTGCTTTTCCCGATCTTTTTGCCGTTATTTTCGTCGCTCATGCTGCTTTCAGTCTGCTCCTCTTGAACGTATATACGGAAGTAAGGCGGGAGTTTGTCGACGTCACATCAAGACGACATCAGTGATTGGTCAAATTTGCGGGAAAGTTGCGGTGATTGGCTGAAGTTGCAACACCGCCCTGAATTCGCGGGGTTTGCTTGAAGTTGCGTTGAAGTTGCAAATCGCAACATCGCGACTTTCTGGAGGGTCTGATTGAAACAGCAGTTTCAATCAGTGGCAGGCAAAAAAAAAGATTCCAAAGAAAAATATTTAAAATTCACTTACAATGTAAGGAATGCCACCTGATCTTCCCTAACCAGCCTCACCTGCCCCTCATTACCACGCCCCCTTTCAGTCACACATATACACCTTCCCCAGCACGTCTCAGTCGCGAAGTATTGCCGACTCATGCCGCGTACCAAGCCGTTCTATTACCTGTCTGCTCTCCTGTGTTCTGACCCTCGCTTACGTCCCCGACCTTGTCTCCTGCCTAGTCCCTCTGTACCTCCTGACTTCTGCTCCCCCGGTATGACCCTGGACCGTCCTGACCACGCCAAGAAAACGCTGTTACTTATCCTAGTACTCGTGATTCACCTGCCTGTTTCTGTGCCAGCGTCTCATTTCAATAAAAGCTGTGTTCTTCCGCATTTGGATCCCTCTCTGCCTGGTCAATTCGTAACATACAACTAAATGTTTCAGCACTTGTTTTTATGCTTTATTCAAGACTTTGGATGGCATCCATTAAGAATAGGTCAAGTCAAATTTGTTTATATTGTGCTTTTTACAACACCGGTCACAAAGCAACTTTACGGACGACCTGGTCCAAGCTTCCAGTAAGTAAGTCAAAGGTGACAGTGGCAAAACATGAAGAAAATGAAGAAACCTTGCCTTAAAGGGGGAGCCCATCTTTCTCTGGTTGACAAGAGGGACAAAATAAACAATAAAAATGAGAAATAAAATTTTTTCATATAACTGTTTTTGAGAAGCAATTCCCCTACTTTGCCATGTTTTCAGATGGCTAGAAACTAGAAACTAAGTAGCTTTTATATCCACCAAGAAATGAGGGAGTGAAGTAGTGTCATTGATTTATCTCTCAGTTAAGAGCTAGAATATCCTTTGTCCTTATATGTACATCAGCCATGCAGTTGTGACTCTATCCAACTATTACCACAAGGGTTCATGGACTCAGTGGCGGATCTAGGATTTTTCTGAGTAAGGGGCCATCAAGGGGCCACAATATTCATAGAGGGGCCAAGTATTCGTCAAACATCCTTGCACACAATAGCACACAGTCAATTGTTAATATCCCTCAACTTTTAACTTTCATGGCATTCAGCAACAGTAAGTGAATGAGTGCATAATTCACTGAAATTTAAAGACCATTTACAGAATGAATGGGGAGTTGTCATCAACTTCACTCTGCTTGTCCTTATCAGAGAGAATCCTGTCCCAGTTTGTGGCTAAAATACATATATATGTCACAAACTATTCAGCAGAAACCATGTTGTCTACAAGACCACATTATTATTTATTTAAAACTGAAGGAAAGACTTGAAAGCTTAAAATATAGTGAGTTGTGGTAGATGTGGTCATATACGAACCAATACAAATTTAAGCCATTACATTAAAGTTATGGTAAATCATCACTGAGGTGTACGAACTTATGTGCCATTTCACAAGTTACAATATCATACATTACAGCATTAACTGTTGTTGCCCTGCTCCTGACCAGCCTCTGGTCTACAGTCTTCTGCTGCTCTCTCTCTCTCTCTCTCTCTGCAATGTTTCAGCGTCTGGCTGGCTCAATCTTTTGGCCAAAAACTTCCTGAGTTTAAATAATAGAAAGTCTGAGGCCATCATAATTGCTTCTCCTACTACAGTTAGGAGACTTGGTGACACTACTGTTAGTATTCCGGGTTTTGTTGTTTATACCTCTGCTGAGGTAAGAAATCTCGGAGTCACGTTTGACTCTACATTATATTTTGAGTCACACATTAAAAATACATGTAGGGCAGCCTTCTTCCACCTTAGGAGTATTTCTAGGATTCACCCTTTCCTTTCTTTTGCTGCTGCTGAGACCTTGATCCATGCGTTTGTCACATGCCGACTGGATTATTCCAATGCTCTGTTGTATGGCCTCCCTGCGCGGGCTTTGAGCAAGCTGCAGTATGTGCAGAATTCAGCTGCGAGGGTGCTCACCCATAAAAGATCTTGGGAGCATATTACCCCAGTTCTGTGTCACCTTCACTGGCTTCCAGTGCAGTATCGCATCCAGTACAAACTGCTCATGTTGGTTTTTAAATCCCTTCATGACCTTGCTCCTCCCTACTTAAGTAGGTTACTCCAGCCATACTCCCCGATGCGTACACTTAGATCGTCAAGCCAACACTTGCTTGTGGTTCCGCCCTATAAGTTGAGTTCCACTGGGAAAAGAGCATTCTGTGTTGCGGGTCAAATGCTGTGGAATGGGCTCCCTGATGCAATGCGGGCTTGTACATCTATAGATCTTTTTAAAACAGGACTTAAAACTTATCTTTTTAAATTAGCATATGGATGAGATTTTTGTTATATTGTATTTTTATGCATATTTATTTGTATCTCTTAATTGTATCTTATTTTTCTTGTGTTGTTCAGTGTCCTTGGGTGTCCAGAAAGGCGCTTTACAAATAAAATTTTATTATTATTATTATTATTATTATTATTATTATTATTATTAAAAACTGCTGAATTCCTGCATGACACTGACCCTTTCTTTTTATATTCTCTATCATTGCCAAACATTATATTTAATGTTAACACACAAGTTACAAAGAAGAACATGAATTCGCATTGCATTTATTGGCGAAATGCTAACGTTCATGTCTAAACACAAGTAGGGCCTCAGTTAACACTACTGTTAACTATTGTTAGCTTTGCATCTTAATTTAATGTTAATCAGACTAAAGCTACGTGACAGCTGTGAGTAAACAGGTATTTATGACTTACCAACCAACTCCTCAAAAGTGCCATCGGTTGTGGATAGAAAAAGTTTCTCCGCCGGATCGTGCAAATCTTCTGTAAGCTTTATTCACTCTGGACATTCCGATTTGGCGCCACTAGTGTTTGGATATGGAATTGCATCCACCTATAATCTGATGATCATCGCTCTCGGGCAAAGGACATATGAGTGACAGGACAGGGGCACTTCAGGGGGCCAATCAGATTTCAGCTGGGGCCAATGCCCCTGTGGCCCCACCCCTAGAACCGCCACTGCATGGACTGTGTGTGATCTGTTCATAGCTTTCTGACTTCCTTGTTATGTTTTGTGTTTTATGTGCTCAGTTGCATTTCTGAACCATCTTCCATTCAACAATTTACATTCTTTTGAGTTTACATGGCCACCAAAAAGAAAACCAACATGTTCTGAAAGGTGGTTCCAAAACAGAAACCAACAAACCCAGATTTGTCCTTGCTATGATGTTTCTTCAGATTGGTTGAAGAGTTAGATTGGCGTGCAATTCCATCAGATACACAGTCCATCTGTTTACTGGATAGTAGAACAGCCTGATCTACATGAAGGCATGTTCAGATGTATTATTATATTTCTCAGCATGTCCACAAATGAATCTGCTTTCGCTTTATTACTTCATTACAGTGTTAATTTTGACAGCAATTTTTGATTTAGTTTTAGTCTTAGTCTTTTGACTAAAATGTAATTTAGTTTTAGTCATAATTTAGTCATTGATTTGTTTTTAGTCTTAGTCTAGTTTTAGTCAACTAATTATCATTAGAATTTAGTCGACTAAGGGCGTACTCACACTAGGCTCTGTGATCCGGGCCCGGGCACGGTTGCCTGCCGAAGCACGATTCGTTTGGCTAGTGTGAGCGCTCCAACCGTGCCCGGGCCCGGATCAGTTAACCGTGCTCGGGCCCGCTTGAAGAGGTGGGCCAGGGCACGATTCATGTGGACTCGGGCCCGCTTGGTGCCTCGTCTGATTGGTTCATTTCGCTGGAACTTAAACATGACGTCAGTGATGCGATGCTCACGTTCCATCCAAATCTTTCGAAAAAATAATGCGCAATTTCCAAGTTTCGGCAGAAAAAAAATGCGAAGCCTTGTTTCCATTCATTACATTTATGCGAATAAACTTTAGATCACGTGAGAGGACGCCAAACAATAGTGGTTTTACGTCCATCTGGCAGTTACGCATTTTTGAACGTTGAGGTTTTGAAACATTTTTTTCTTTTTCTTTTCTGTACATGGAGAAGTTAAATTCAATTTTTGCTCTCTCCAGAACTGTTTTTGCATGCATTTGCCATCTTTACATCGCGATCATGTACAGAACCACATGACTTTAGGCATGATACGTCATCGTTTATGCGAAAAACCCTTTTCCATCCAGTTTTTTTTTATTTTGGCGATGCGATAGTCTAACTTTTCCACCTCCTCCTAGTGTAAAAATCTTTTTGCAATATTTGGGGCTTTTTTCGAATTTTGGTCTTTTTCCATCCAGCTTTTTTCGTGCGCATTTTCAAAATGCGCAAAAACTCGGTGGATGGAAAACCCTCTATAGCGGCAAAGCGATTAGCAGACAATCGTTGTGTTAAATTATCGATAAATCTGTGCTTGCACCGTGTTTCTGCACTCCCAAAACGACTCCAAAAATACAATAAAAAGAGAATCATGAGCTCCATAGTGTTGTGCGAGCGCCCTTTTTTCCAAATAAAGCGGCGTTGTGATGACGTAAGCGTGCTCGGGCCGGGTTGCTGAAGCCAGTGTGAGTGCAGGCCAGAGGGGGAGTGGGGAGGGGGGATAACCGGGCCCCAGCACGGAACGAGCAAACCGTGCCTAGTGTGAGTATGCCCTAAATATCAAAAGAATTTAGTTGACTAAAATATAAATGGTGTAATAGTCATTATATACACTTGCACAAAATGAAACATTTATTAACCAGTTACAGAATATTATTTTTTGTATGTGCAATATATACAAAAACAAATTTCCAAACAACTCTATTGACCTGAACTTATAGTTATTGAGCATAACAATAACAAAACATTGATGACCAGTAGGTCCGCTCTACCTGAAAACATATGGAGTTTATGAACAATGCATATTACATTCTATATAAAACTGGGCGCCGTAAAACAATGCCATAGCCCGCAGATGTCGTTTCATTTGTCCCGACGTCATCATCCCTCATGAATTACACAGCGTCTTGTTTTTCTCAAAGTTAAAGGAGAAATGTGTCCATATATCGCCGCTCATCTTTCTCCCTGCTGACATTGTCGAGTTAACTTCGAGTTTAATTTCATGAGTGACCACAGTTCACAGGCTGGTTTGGTCTTCCCGGGTTCTGTGCGATGTGAAGACGTTAGTTCTGATTGGATGGTTACCCAGTTTGTCCCGCCTCCGTGTACGCTAAAGTAGTTACGGTTGGATCTCTTCTTAACTTATCCCTACCTTTCACTAAACTAAATCAGGTCTGATTGAATGTCGTCGCCGGCCAATATTTTCGTCTCGTTTTTATTTGTTGACAAATGTCCTTTAATTTTGTTATCGTTTTTATCCCTTAATTATGACGAAAATTATTCGTCAACGAAATTAACACTGCTTCATTACCTCATTGTGATTTCTCCATAAAAGGGGGCTTTTCACACCCTTCACTGAGCTGCAGAGATTTCAATGTAATATTTAAATTTGGTTTTACTTTAGAAGGTCTTTATGAGAGACAGATGTATCTGGGGATTACTCTGTGATTGTGTCACATTTCTGCCACGCTATAATTAAATTGACCATGGAAGAGCATTCAAACACACTGTACTGCACATCACACTGGGCTTTATTTAACAACTTGAAATGTTAAGAGTAAACATGTCACGGTGAGGCGGCCCCCTACCGGCCGCCTCCGTCCACAGCGGCTGTTGTTGTTGTTGTTTTGTGACGTTATGTGCGTCCCTCAGGTGGGCGGAGCCCGTGATCCGTCTCACCTGAGGGTCATTTGTTTGCCTATATATGTCTTGTCTTTGCACCAGTTGACCGCTGGTCATTAAATCCTTAATTTGGATCTTTTGCACGGGTTTTGGTTTGCACACTTTCTATTAAACCATCCTTTTTCCCTGAGACTTGGCGTGATCGCTTCCTTTTCAGTTGCTCACCCCGCCCGTCACACGTAAGTGGTGGTCATAAAGACCCCAGTGCAATGCGCATTTTTTGCAGTAATTTAAATAGCTTATGAACGGTCCATCTAAGTCCAGCAAACAAGTATTACATTAAGGGTATCCTAAATAAAAACCTAAAACTAAAAGATGGGTATTTATTAGTGGTGGGTCGTTAACGGCGGTAACGACGTTCGTTAATTTAATAATCTTATAGGGAACTGGGTCAAAATGGGTAAGCAAACTATGATGACTTTCAACTTGATAGGTTAGCTCGGCTGTATTCCTAACCAAATTGCACAGTAGGGGCGAGAACGAGTTTTCAAACCTATGAATTACAAATCGTACGTATGTTTACATGGATGCAGCCACGAAGTCGCCAGGTTTGCTTCATGGAAAATTCATTTTTAGGAACGTAAAGTGTTACCGCAGAGGTTACTGCTGTTACTGCAGAGGACCAAAACCGGCTTTTGAAAAAGTGCCCCCCCCCCCCCCCCCCCCCCAAATTACGTCCATGAGGTTAAATGTACTAAATGTTGGCTTACATTTCAAATATCATGTTTAGCTGAATAAACATGTTATCAACCCCTTTTAATGTACAGTATGTAGGCTTACAAATTCATGTTTAACTGAATAAACCGTTGAACACGAGTAGCCGACATTTTATTGAGCATGTTTTTTTTTCTTCAAGTATCAAAGTAGAACAGCTTTCTCAAGCAGTCATTGATGCATTTTGGAAACAGGAGATGAGCCCCTGGTCTAATGCACCCGCTGTATTAAGAAACCCTATCTCAAAGACTGACTTTTAGGGCGTACTCACACTAGGCACGGTTTGCTCGTTCCGAGACGAGGCACCAAGCGGGCCCGGGCATGGATAGCGCTCACACTACAAGCGAACCGTGCCCGAGTCCACATGAATCGTGCCCTGGCCCACCTCTTCAAGCGGGCCCGAGCACGGTTAACTGATCCGGGCCTGGGCACGGTTGGAGCGCTCACACTAGCCAAACGAACCGTGCTTCGGCAGGGAACCGTGCCCGGGCCCGGATCACAGAGCCTAGTGAGAGTACGCCCTTAGTCATTACTTGGGTAGCACGCATATGAGCCATTTTAATATAGATTAATCTAGATTAATTTCAAGATTTCAGTGAGATTAATCTAGATTAAAAAAATTAATCTATGCCCACCCCTAGTATTTATACATTGCACCAATGTGTGGTGGTCAGTTTTTGTCAAATATTTCAATAGCTTTAAACAGTCCATCATAAGTCCACAAAACAAGGTTGTTGATTATGATGCACTTAATGTACTATAACTTGTTTTATGCTCTTATGATGAACATTTTAAAAGCAATTGAAATATTTGACAAAATGTGAACTTAATAGGCTATGTATACAACTTGTTTTTATCTTATGAAGAATCATTTAAAAACTATTGAAATTGTTGCAGAAAAACAGAGTGTGCAGTGCTCTGGGGCCTTTACGACCGCCACTTTCGTTCAGTAATTCGTAGTGGTGACAGTAGTAGAGATCCTAAATAACAGCTGATCTGATGTGAGTGTTGCAATGCTTATTAGTTTGTATATTATTATGGCCCCTAGAAAAAGTTATTGGTGCCTGATTTTTTTCTTTTAGGACCCACTGGCTCCTTAAATATTTTTTTGTCTGGAGCCCAGCATGCAAACCAGTCTTGTTGCCATGGTAACCACCAATTGTTTACCTTTTTAATTTGTTATAACATTTGTACTGTATAAAACTGGGTCGCGACTTAATGACAATGAGAAAATGTGGGTCCCGGGCTGAGACCAGTCGAGAACCCCTGCTGTAGACCACTTTATCACTATATTCTAATTATATTCTATAGTAGGATAAATCTAATAAAATATGTCAATTGGCCCAACTATTGAAATACCCAAGACGTTATAAATCAGTAACCTACATGTATAATTAAATCGGAGATGTAATCGTGCATAGGTTACCGATTTATAATGCAGCATTATAATTACAGCAAGTGCATATTCTACGCAGGAGCGTAGCAGCAAATTGTCCTCTCCCCTCTCCCTACTCGGTCCCTGGGTAGCCAGGTCCACTTATTCCCCCACTACCACGTCCATGACACCGTTTGATTTCCGTAAATGTTCATGTCTGGAACGTCTGAGGAAGAAAAGCATGTAAAGTATGCAGCATATAAAGATTGGACACACTGAAAAACAACATTGCGTTATTTCTTTTTAATGTACAGCTTGTACAAGCGTGGTGCAGTTTATTGCCACCGCATAAAAACTCAAAGCAGTAGCCCCCACCCCTCCACCTCATCATAAAACGACGACCTTTGTGTGGTAGTCTCACTTCCTTGCCGGTTTTTTAAAAGTTCCCATCCATTTGCAATGCACGCTTCAAAATATGATGAAAACACCGCGTTTCTCGGAGACTGGGGGACATTTCAAAAGACTGTATTCTTTCTTTTGTGCTCCAGCATTATCCCGAATGGGTTTACCGCTTTATCTATTGTTTTCATCGGCGATACACCGGCTCATCACTGCCACATTCCTGCAAGCGTAAACATCACTGTTGAATGGAGAAACGTTTCGATCCCTGTTGAAGTGGACGGCGGGCATACGCGGATTAGTAAATGCTCTCGATATAAACTAGACGTGATAAAAGGTTATTCAGACAAAGGCTTGATCCCATGGGTTGATGTGAATGTATCTGCATTAGAACAAGAGAGCTGTGAGGATGGGTGGGATTACGATCGGGAAAAGTATGTGTCGACAATCGTTACTGAGGTATGTTATGTGGGATGCTGTGGGCTTTTGTGATTGTAATTATCAAAACACTTCAATTTACTTGTACTGTGTATATTAGTTGCTGTGTACGGGTGACAGCTGAATTAATCAGCGTTTTATTGCTTTTATTTACGACATGTTTACAATCTACGATTTACAAGACAGGGGTGGGTTTCCCGAAACGTTCGTAACTCTAAGTACTTCGTAACCTCGTACTTACGAATATTCTTAAATTTACGAGTGTTTCCCGAAACTCTTCGTAACTTACGTCGTTCTTATAGTCGTTCGTAAGTTAAGAATCTCCGGACCTATTCGTAACTCACTAAGTACTTCTTAACTCGAAGCTCTCGTGCAGTTCTACTTCAAAAATGATAGAGGCGCTAATTTCACTCGCGCGGGTTTTAATCACGGCATTACTACCTTTGCGTTTATGTGTATAATTAGCCTAGTAGCCTATTTTCTTTTGAAGTATTTACATCGCATATACCACAATGTGTCAACAGAAATCAAATGTACTACTTTGAATTATTTAGCATTAGTTTATATCTTCCTAATATTTAATTAAGTCTCTCCGTTAGTCATCGTGCAGTCAACAGCGTTTCAGACTCAAAATTAATGTATTCTTTGCAAAGAAATGGATACAAGTTGGCCTATTAAGCTTGTTTTAACTTAACCAATAAAATGGATTGATTAATCGGTAGCACATATAAGTAACTTGGATTAAGGCTAGCAATTGTGCTTGTGTGATGAACATAGCAGCTCTTCAGAGTACTGGCTTTGAATAGAAGACATAATTTAAGAAGACGACGTAATCCACGAAGCCATGTAGTTCGCCTGAATACAGAATTTTGCCCTTAGCTCCACGACGCAGTTACTGACCGCCCTCCGATTTTATGCCACAGACTGTTCTGCAGACTGTTGGTGATGCCCACGGACTAAGCAAAGCTGACATAAATGTGTGCATGCTGTTACTAAAACATTGCTTCGCCATGCAGCAAAAAAGATATATATATATATATATATATATATATATATATATATATATATATATATATATATATATATATATATATATATATAGCTGACAGTGGGTATCCACTCTGAAGCTTGTATCAAATCCCCTGGTGTCCTTTCAGTAGCTGTGGGGCCCATTATCCCCAGTGCCTTCTCCTCCTCAACAGTGAAGGCACTTGTGGACATTTGACCTCCACCAGTCTTAGCCCTCTCCTTTCTGAGTCCTGCCCCCTTATTTTTGACTTGACTACATTTTTTTTTTTGTTTTTTTTTTCTGAATTTGATGAACTTCCTCGAGCTATTGAAAACAGTAGGCTATACTTTTGTTTTTGGCTCAGTTCACTCGACAGAACGTTTCATTTTCTCTGCTTGTTTGCCATGGTTTTGAATAACGTGTGAAAGGTTAATTGTGTGCCCTATTTATAGCCTTGATAAAAGCCTACGATCGGTCACAATTGCAAAGGTTTTTGCAATTTTCCTTATACTTGAAATGTCAACACTTATTAGTTGTTAGTTTTTATGATTGTCATTTTGCCAATGATGCTTTTGCGGCGTAATTATGAAAAAATGTATGTAAATCGGTGGTTCGGTTTTCGACTAGCGGAGATTTTCCAGTGCAGCTGCAGAGGCGGAGTCAACTAAGAACTACTTAGAACTCGTTCGTAAATTTGGAGACTACGAAGGCTTTTGGGAAACACTCGTAAATTTGGCGTTCTTAAAGTTACGTCGTTCTTAAAGTTGTTCGTAACTTTTTAAGATCGTTCGTTATCGGGAAACCCACCCCAGTTCGTTTGTAATGCTTCCTCCGTTAACTCCGCCCCAATGACTGTATATAAAAGGTAAAATAATATTACAGTTCAAGGTGAACGGTACATTTATATGCTCTTTAGCCGTCCGATCACACGTTTATAGTCATTTGGCTAAAAATCTAAACCCTTGAGGAGCATGATGTTTTGACACATAACACATTGATATATACTGCCAATGCTTTGTGGGGATTCACAGTGATGCTAGTTGTGGTGGTCAAGTTGTTGACAACCCAAATGATTGCAGATAAGATGACTCCTGAGGTGGAAGTGTGGTATTACAATATAATGAATGTGCATTTCTTCTGAACATTAAAGTACGACTGTGTTATTTTGATGTTTGCTGCCGGACAGTGGGATTTGGTGTGCTCAGATGACTGGAAAACACCTTTGACCTCATCTCTCTACTTCTGTGGTTTGTTTCTTGGATCCTTCATCTCTGGACAACTGTCTGACAGGTGGTACCTTTGAAACCTCTTCACACTTTATTACAAAACAAAGAAAGCAACAACAATGACAGCAAAATTATTAAAGAAAAACTACAGCCAGGTAAATATTTGATGAATTCAGTACATGTAAAATCAGAAATCGTTCACAAGGGGTATGGACTGAACTGAAGACAGATAGAGTCTACAACTTTCAAGTTCCCTTTTCTTAATGAATGTATTGGTGAACAGGGTGCAACAGACCACCCATATTTGCATGATCAAAGTCAGATGATTCATTGATTGATTGAATTTAAAGATGCCGTATTATGCATATCATCACAATGTTTCATGGCTAAGTCTGGAAAAGCCTTATATTGGTTCTGTAGTATTTTTATATAAGTTCTCACTCATGTAGTGTACCACACTGTGACTGCAAACATACCAATACCACCTCACACAGGTGAACTTGGTTTCTTTGAGTCTGCTGCTGGGTGTAA
The DNA here is from genome assembly GCF_052324685.1 of Brachyhypopomus gauderio. NCBI lineage: Eukaryota > Metazoa > Chordata > Actinopteri > Gymnotiformes > Hypopomidae > Brachyhypopomus > Brachyhypopomus gauderio. Next base: position 9,694,397 of record NC_135228.1, read on the forward strand.
CGGTGGCGTACCCGAAGGTAGTGAGGGATCCATACGCAGGTGGAATAACACGTAGCTTTAATCAAACACAAGGACTAAGCAGACCCCGTAGGGAAGGCAGGCAGCAGTACAAAAAGGGCAAGGCAAAAAGGAGAGTCAAAAAACCAGGCAGAGAGTCAAAAAACCAGGACAGTCCAATAGCAGCAGGCAGAGGTACAGAAGGGCTAGGCAAACAGGCGTAAGACAAGAGGGCAGAGCAAGGATCGGTAACCAGGAATGCAGACAGGATAGTAAATACGGCTTGGTAATGCTACACGGGGAGGCAATACTTCGCACTGGTCTGTGTGAGCAGAGTCCTTAAGTAGGGCGTGTATGAGTAGCCGATCAGGTTCAGATGTGCGGATCAATATTCAGGTGATGGCGCCCTCTGGCGGTCACGGGCGTGATTGCCATTCCTGACACTGGGTTAAGAAAATTCCCATTAACATTTTATGGTATTAACTTCAATTAATTTCAATTGGACAAATTAACGATCATTGTGAAAGTCACTGACATTTTTTTCGTATCTGAAGTGATAATTAGGACAATAAGCTTGCAATTAAATGAGTAGATTCTCCTGCTAGTGCCCTTTGCTAATGCACAATGCACATTACCTGGTTTTCTTTAGCTACAGCCTGTAAGGATTTTGACTAGGGGTGGGCATAGATACATTTTTTAAATCTAGATTAATCTCACTGAAATCTTGAAATTAATCTAGATTAATCTAGATTAATCTATATTAAAATGGCTCATATCCGTGCTACCCAAGTAATGACTAAAAGTCAGTTTTTGAGATAGGGTTTCTTAATACAGAGGGTGCATTAGACCAGGGACTCATCTCCTGTTTCCAAAATGCATCAATGACTGCTTGAGGAAGCTGTTCTACTTTGATACTTGAAGAAAAAAACATGCTCAATAAAATGTAGGCTACTGGTTTATTCAGTTAAACATGAATTTGTAAGCCTACATACTGTACATTAAAAGGGGTTGATAACATGTTTATTCAGCTAAACACGATATTTGAAATGTAAGCCAACATTTAGTACATTTAACCTCACGGACGTAATTTGGGGGGGACTTTTTCAAAAGTCGGTTTTGGTCCTCTGCAGTTTTAACGGTTAAAAATAAAAATTTAAATAGCAACGAATCTAGCGCTAGGACCATGCAGAAAACGACCGCTCCGAGCTCCGCTCCGGTAACATTTTACGTTCCTAAAAATGAATTTTCCATGAAGCAAACCCATTAACTGTATATATAAGTGGACTGGACGACGCGAGTGAAAAGTGAAGCCTCCATTAGTCAGCTGCTCTCTAGTGGCTGGCTGCAGTACAACTTTTAACCCCGCCCATTCCCATGTAAGTGAACGGGCCGGACGAGAAACTTTGAATTTTTATTACACGTAAAATAAGTTTTTTGAGCAATTATATGTTGTCAATTCTATAACACCCCATTGCGTTAGTATCTCGCCCAGTGTTTTTCTCTATGATAAACAGATTTTATAGAAGTTATTAAGTGTTATTTAAAGGGGTGTGGCGATAAGGTGATTGACAGTTAATAGCTGCGTTGGTTGACATCTAATACCAGATGCTCAAATGTGAACGCGCTCAACATCAAAGCTCTCGACAGCAAAACTCTCGACAGCAGTATTAAAACCTTTTACGTTTGTTTATTTTGTAAAACGTCAAAAGCTTCTATACTGGTGGGCATATCCTAACGAATGTCGGGGCGGAGATACAGTCTCTGGCAGAGATACTGTCCTGCCAACCGGTTCTAATGCGCATGCTCTGGCTCCAATTTTCAAGATGGCAGCGTCCGTACGGCCATCTTGGTGGCTTCAAAAACTCAGAATGGGAGTCAACGGTGACGTACCGTCCATTATATATACAGTCAATGAGCAAACCTGGCGACTTCGTGGCTGCATCCATGTAAACACACGAATGATTTGTAATTCACATGTTTGAAAACTCGTTCTCGCCCCTACTTTGCATTTTGGTTAGGAATACAGCCGAGTCAAACTATCAAGTTGAAAGTCATCATAGTTTGCTTACCCATTTTGACCCAGTTCCCAACCCAAATTTAAGAATAGATTAACGGCGATAATTTTTATATTGCCCGATAAGAGTATCAAATTAACGAATGCTGTTAACGGCGTTAACGGCCCACCACTAATTTTGACACATTTATGCAAAACATGCTTATGGATTAAAGATGGGAAATGCATTCTAAATTTGTATACATATTCACACAAAAACAAACAAAAAAACATCAGGAAAGTGAACTTCCAATGAAAAAGTGAACTTCCAATGATCCTAAATAGATGTAATAAACCACTCCCTTTTAGAGACACTAAGGGGACAAAGTCCTAAGCATGAAAAAATATTTTGAATGAATGAATGAATGAATGTTCAACTTATATAGCGCATTTCTAGATACCCAAGGTCGCTTTACAATTTTAACACAGGTACAACTTTTAAACTACGAATCACACACCGGTGAGAAGCGGCAGCCAATTGCGCACAGCATACTGTCTACCAGGATCCACAGCCCCCTGGGGAACTGAATGGGGTGCAGGAAGTGGGGAGAGAGGACAGACCCTCTCTCCACCACTGGGCATACAAGCACACACACATTCATGCACAGACACTCAGACAACTGCTTTTATTGAACATGAAGACACACAGACATACCCAGGGAGAATTCTATCAGGGAATCCTAATTTACCTAACATCTAACATGTCTTTGGACTTTTGAAAAACAAAACACAAAAATGTATTCATGATATACATTGATGATACTAAGATGCTGCTTAGCTGCATAGGTTACACTCAGGGTACTTGTCAATGATTTTTGGATTCCACAGTAGAACAGAGGCTCATCATAGTCCTACCATGGAAGTCAAGAAAGATGTTAAAGGCTGACTTCAGCAGTAACAAATCACTCAGCATGTTCAAAGTACTCAAAGAGACCTTTGTACATTTCCCAAGAACTGTCTTGAGAATTTTGAGAGAGTTGAGAGATATCAAGATCAAATTATTTGACATGGAATTTCCTAGCCAAACTCACAACTGCACAGGGAAAAACATTATCAATAATAATAATTAAAAAAAACTTATTGACTTTAAAAAATTCCTGTTCTACCAATACAGTATAAAAACTAATTCTAGTAAAATCCTGGTAAAATGCTGTCTTCTGGTGATGTGCTTACATGATCTATTACAGTTCAGTAAGAAAGAATTGATTAGAAAAACGTACTACTATAGTTCAGATAGTTAACCAGGTTGCATTGAGTTTCTTTTGACTCTATTTCTATTTGACACTATAAATAGGTTTCTATGTAGAACAAATACATGTATCTCTTAAAGGCTACATGTTTGTACAAGAGGCTTTGATTTTTATTGATACATCATTTTGTCAAAATACTTATTTTCCATGTTTGTCTAAGCAATGACCAACCTTATTTTCAGAGAATTCTTAAGTTAAATTTCTTCCATGATTGATAGTCCACAAGCCTAATACTGGATGGAAAAGATTACCTGGGAAAGTGGTAATGGTGGTTTAGCATGGTGGTGCATGCTATTTACACAATTTACACTTGCAGACCCAACCCCCCCCCCAATCTCACTCCAAGTGATCTTGAAAAGTTGCCAACCCTGAAAATGTCAAAAATATTTTAAATAAAATATGCCTGCCTGAAAATATAAAAACTATTTGCCCCTCAACAGCAAAAAAATGATAAATTAAAGTAAGGTTCAAGTAATGGGGTTTAAAAAGCAAACAACAACAAAAAATGTTTATCCCTCACCCTCAACAATGCGCACTGGTCTCATATCAAGCGCAACAAACACCGCTATTTTTTATTATTTATTTTCTGTGAAAGTGGTGGTCTCAAATCAATTTTTGTTTGCGTTAATCTCGGGGCCGCTGGTGCTGCAGACATGCTGGCTGAGCTGTAAACATGAATCTGCGGGTGTAACTGTCAGAAAAAAGACACATAAATGTTCAGATGTGTTTTATTCGATGCCCGCATTGACAAACGGCTGAACTTTTTTTTTTTTTTCGCCTTACCCGTTTTAAATGGCATGCCATGTTGGTTGTTGTCATGTGAAATTAAAGGCGTTGATGGCATAAGTTGCACTTTACTTTGTTTGATTTATCTTTATCTTTTTCAAAATACTCCCACACAAGTTTTTTTAGTAGCCATTATAATCTTGGCAGATGCTGACTATCCTGTAGCATGTTCAGCTCCGCTCACTTGGATTGTACAACTGCAGGGTGTGATTTATTAATGTGTAGTAAGGAAGATGCCTATTGTTAATGCGCACACATCATTTAAAAATATTTATTAACAAAAATTAGGATGATTTTATTTGACAAAAGGCTATATATAACGAAAACAAAGACATTTCATGTAACAACTAATTCTTAGCAGCATCCTTGGGCACCCCCATGCAGTCAGAATGATACATTCGACTATGATGTTCATAGTCGAGTAGGGGTCCTTCAGTCGAATAGTCGAATCAGCGACTATTGCAGGTCGCCCCTAGAAAGCATACAAAAGTCCTCACCTAGGATCACAATAAGGCTAAGTAAAATTTCTACAGTCTAAGGGCACAACTCTAAAATGGTATGATTATGATTTCTGATATGTCAGAAATAGAAATTGTTCATAAACCATGTCATGGGGTTTGGTTTTATAGATGAGGTCATAGGTTGAGGTGCACATGTAGTAGCAAATGTTAATAAACATATGTAACGCTCACCGCGTCACACAGCGCCAATTATAATAGTTTGGACTACGCCACCCTCAACTAGAGGGAAACTAATCAGTAACGTTTCACCCGCGCAAGATTACTGCCAGCGAAAATAAAATTGTTGGACTGCAGAGACTGAGATGCAGATCATTTATTATACAAAATATAAAACACCGGACATTCTTAAAAAGAAGCACCGTGCGGTACAGCCACAGACTTTCCGGAGCAGCTACCTAACACAGGTTACCTCACTTCCACCAGCGGGGGTTGGCGCGCACCTAAAAGAATAAAGCAAACAAACCACTCAATACACAAATAACCCACACCACACGTTCGCGTGAACGCGCTCCAAATAAACTCAAATTCACTGCAAATAAACCCCCAAATAGGTAGGTGCCGCCAACACCTCACTCGTTCTGCTCCCACCTTTCTCCAACCGTACCGCCGGGCTAAAAATAAAAAACACAACAGTAAATCACGTTCCACAAAACACGTCTGCCACTAACAAACTCCAATTCCTATAAAGAAAATTAAAGGGGAGAAAACAGTGGTCTAGCTCTCACGCGCACTCTGATGGCTCCTGTAGGAAGGAACACACTTTAACTAAGACGAACATCATTTAAAAACATTGCCTGCGCTCAAGCTCGGCCCTACCGTGCAATAGCTGGAATGACTCAGATCGCCCGTGACTTGGCCACCTCTGCGACCTACAGCACGCGCACAAATGCATCAAATTAATTGATTCCAACAACATGGAATATATTTCATTATCATCAGCCTACTTACCACTCGTATGCAGCTCACAACACACCCAGTCAGCTTCTAAAAAGCCCCGAACAATCTCAAACTCCGAGAATGGGTAAAAGCTCTGGCCACTCAACAACTCTGAGAATGGGTAATAACTCTTGCCACCCGGAAACTCCGTGAGAATGGGTAATAACTCTTGCCACCCAGAAACTCCGTGAGGATGGGTAATAACTCTTGCCACCCAGAAACTCCGTGAGGATGGGTAATAACTCTTGCCACCCAGAAACTCCGTGAGAATGGGTAATAACTCTTGCCACCCGGACCCGAGCGCGTCTCTCGTCCCGTCAATCAGCTTCCGAGCTAACGAGAACACACGAGAGTTTAAATACCCTTCGTGATGTGCACTAATTCACTATGGGCGGTGCCCTTAATTAAACCGGGCTGTATTTTCAGGCACACTCTGTAACGGAGTCTTCCTGTTACATCTACCCCCCTCATACAATAAATCACTGTCCCAGTGATTTCCCCACTCACTCCCAGGGTCTATGCAGCACTGGTCTCGTTTCTAGTGGAGGGTGAACTAACAGCCTTGATGATGTCGCCACTGAGCGTGGGAGGTTAAAAGGGTTGGAATGCTGACCTGCAGTCACTCTGGACGTCCTCCTCACATCCCCTGGATTTACTCCTACAGGGATGGACTCACCCTCCTGATACTCCAGCCGCCTATTAGATGCAGAGCCTGACTGGTGTGGTTCAATCCACAAACCGATATCCCCCTCATCTTCACTCTCCAGCGGCGATTCGCTCTTATCCTCGCTCTGACCTACTAGGTCCACTCCTGGTACAACCAAATGCTGGCCAGGAACTTCCCGCAACTCAGCCCGATGTACATTTCTATCGGGGCCTGTTCCCTCCTCTGGGCGAATAGTGTAAACCCTGCCCCCACTATCCAGGCACTGAACCACCCTGTACCTAACCCCATCCCAATGGTCTTGAATCTTATTTCGCCCTTGCACATGATTACGCCGGTAAACCAGGGTGCCAGCTGGGAGAATGTGTACAGCCTGGGGTTGAGACCTCTGGGCTCTCGCATCGGCGGCAGCCTCCATATTTCGTTTAGCATGACTAAAAGCGCTTTCCAGGAATGCCTGTTGCCCTCTGATCCATTCACCAACCGACCCTTCCACCATCTCCTCCTCAGCCTGTCCCAACAGAAAGTCAACAGGTAAATGTGGCTTCTGACCAAACAACAACTCGTACGGGGAATACCCTGTGGACTGATGAACAGTGGTATTGTAAGCAAACAGAAGATGGGAAAGATGTAAAGGCCACCTCTTCTTCTGCTCTGGGGGAAGAGAGCGCAACAAGTCATGCATGGTCCTGTTAAACCTCTCACATTGCCCATTTCCAGCTGGATGGTAAGGAGTTGTCCGACTCTTTTCTACCCCATACAGTCGGCAGAGACTCTTCAACAATTCCCCCTCGAAATTTCGACCTTGATCCGAATGGATCCGTTTGGGCACGCCATACTTGTAGAACCACCGCTCAACCAGAACCTTAGCCACGGTACTGGCTCTCTGGTCTGGAGTTGGATAGGCCTGTGTGAACTTTGAAAACACATCCGTTATTACCAAAACATTCTCTCTCCCATCACTGGAACGTTCCAAGACAGTGAAATCTATGGCAACTATGTCTAATGGCCGGGAAGCACTGAGCCGCCCCATGAACGTGCGTACCTTTGGTTGTACGGCCTTAGCAACCACACAACGTGAGCACTCCTGGCACCATCGGGCAATATCCTTCCGCATAAAGGGCCAATAACACCGTTGTCGGATCAAATTAGTGGTTCGCTCCGTACCCTGATGCCCATGATCATCATGAAGGGCAACCAACACCTCCCTCTGTAACACCTCAGGTAACAGCAGTTGCAAAATTTCCTCCCCTCCGTCTGGCGAATGTACAACCCTATACAAGACCCCAGCTTCCTCCCGTATTCTTTTCCACTGCTTAACCAATTCCACTACCGCAGGGGACTGCATGGCACGCTCTTCGACAGTGGGAGGTCTACCTCGGGTCCAATAGATAGTGAAGTCCCTGATCACTGGATCAGTGGCCTGAAGAGCCTGTAGCTCAGGCCTAGAACGAACAGGGAGCACATCAATCGCCGCCACTTGTGTCGATACTGGCTGCTCTAGCACCGCTGCCTCAACTAATTCAGGAACCACCACACCCGGAACTATTTCCTGAACCGAGTCGACAGATGGAACTGGCATACGAGACAGAGCGTCCGCATTCCCATTCTTAATGCCAGGACGGTACTTGAGCACAAAATCAAAACCAGCAAGCTGGGAAGCCCACCGCTGTTCCACCGCTCCCAGCTTAGCGGTCTGCAAATAACTTAATGGGTTGTTATCAGTAAATACCGTAAACTTGGCGCCTAACAAGTACTCACGGAACTTTTCCGTCACGGCCCACTTCAACCCCAACAGTTCCAATTTCAGAGCACTATAGTTGGACATGTTTTGCTCTGCCGGATGTAACCCTCGACTCGCATAAGCGATGGGCTTACGCTGACCTCCCTGATCTTGAGACAGCACTGCCCCCAACCCGTTATGGCTAGCATCAATCTCCAGGACGAAAGGCTTAGAGAAATCAGCATAGCCAAGGACTGGGGCTGCCACCAATGCCTGCTTCAAGAAAAGGAAAGCTTCTTCGCAAGCTCCAGTCCAATGCCCTCCCACAGCACAGGACCTGGTCCTTTTCTGGCCACCCTGCAGAGTAGCAACCAATCGGTGTAATGGGGCAGCATGGCGGGCAAATCCGTTGACAAACCTTCGATAATATGAGGCGAAACCTAAAAAAGATCGGAGCTCCTTCACAGTCTGGGGCCGCGCCCAGTCAGCCACCACCTGGATTTTATCTGGGTCAGTTGACACCCCCTCCGCAGAGATCACATGTCCCAAATACCGAACCTCTGTCTGAAAAAAATGACACTTGTCAAATTTTAACTTCAACTGGTGATGTTGCAGCCGCTCAAACACCAACTCCAAACGTTGCAGATGATCCTCAAAAGAAGAAGAAAACACCACGATATCATCCAGATATAACAGCAATGACTGAAATCTTTCATCCCCGAAGATGCGCTCCATGAGCCGTTGGAAGGTACTGGGGGCATTACATAACCCAAAAGGCATGCGATTAAATTCGAACAACCCAAAGGGAGTACAGAACGCAGTCTTTTGCTTATCTCCCTCCGCCATAGGGACCTGATTGTAACCGCTAGCCAAATCCAGAGTAGTAAACAACTTGGCTCCCGAGAGTGCATCTAGCGACTCTTCTATACGCGGCAAGGGATAGGCATCTTTCCGGGTTTTCACGTTCAGCTGTCTATAGTCTACACAGAGACGGATTGACCCGTCCTTTTTCTGAACCACCACAATAGGCGACGAATAGGGACTACAACTAGGCCGCACCACCCCTTTTGCTAGAAGCTCTGTAATGTGGGCCTTCACCAACTCATACTGCGTAGGCGGGAGACGTCGATACCGCTGCCGAACAGGGACCTCATCCAGCAAAGGAATTTCATGCTGGATCAAATCAGTACACCCCAATGCACCATCTTGGCTAAACACTTGTCGATACTTGTGCAATAATGCCGAAGCCGCCTGTTCTTGTTGCACTGTTAAAGAAGGCCAGGAACAGGCCTGAAAGTTGGTCGATCCACAATCGGCCTGTACAGAGCGAACGGTTGCCACGCGTTCTACAACTGACACTTCCTCATCAAATGCAACACTCGAACCATCACATGGCGCATCAACCAAAAACAACTCACCCAAACCCGTACGAGAAGGGAGCCAGACATCCTGTTCGGCCACATTAACTACCGGCACAAAGCTGATCCCTCCCTGTACAGGGAGGAGAGCACGAGACACCAGCAATCCCGCAGGCAAAACATCACTTGTAGGTTCAAATAACACTGGGTCCACCACAGAGCCGCCAGTAACTCCACAGGTAACAGCCACAGCCTTAATAGAGCCCGCTGGAATCAGCACAGCCACCCTCCCCTTTACCCTAGCCCGGCCTAAACGACCCGAAGGGGGCAACTGATTTAGAAATTGACAATGGCTGAATACCCGTTTCCAAGCGGATCTCTCTGGGGCTATGTGTGCAGACTGAAACAGAGCAACACCTTGGGACTGGAACAACTCTCTGTAACACTCACTAATCACGTTCATGCCCAAAAGTCCAGGCAACCCCACACTCACGGCTCCAGGCTCTAAGCAAACAGACTCTTTAACCACCAAAATTCCCATGCCACATAAGGTTTTGCCCAGCACCGTAAGATCCAATTCGATGTACCCCACATAAGGAATCTCAAGGCCATTAGCGGCTTTCAACTGAAGCCAGTTACACTGCTGTAGAACCATTGTAGAACTCTGAAAATGTTTTCTGAAAAACCCCTCAGTGATTGTAGAGACCATGGAGCCTGTATCAAGCAAACACTTAACACTCACTCCTCCCATTTGAACCTCTACTGTGGGGCAGGTGCCGATAAGGGCACCCAACAGCTTTGAGGTCACCACAGAGCCCTCAATACCCTTACCTAGTGTATGGCTCTCTACACCAGAGGGAACTAGTTTCCCTGTGCCTCAGGCACGGCTGCCGCTCCCTGAACCCCTGAGCCGAGGGCTAATCCCCGGCGGCCCCTCCCTGAATAAGGCCTAGGCCCACCATTACAAAACCTAGCAATATGGCCGGGCTGATCACAACGGGAACAGATTGGTCTACCATCTGCCTGGAACCGATGAGGTTGCGGTGAAACTGAGGGCACTTCCAGTCGTTCGCGTGCCCTAACCCCAGACCCCAGGTGCTCCAAAATCAAATCAAGTTGCTTCTGTTGTTTCTGTAAGGTTTCTTTTAATGCAATTAACTCGCCTGCCGAAGCACCGAGACCTACCTGACTACAACCCCCACGCACCTCCACCTGAGTGTCACATGAGTAAGCCCGTGCCCTTGGAGTCGCCGCATGATCCCCTTCCTCAACCCAACGAATGGCCTCACTCCGTATGTCCAAAAAGGACATATCAGGGTTAGACCGAATGGACCTCTTGAGTTCCCTACGTAGCATCCCATCTCGCACGTGTTCCACAAACTGATCTCGAACCAGCAAATCTGAATTTGGAATAACACGATCATTTTTACATTTAATCACAGCCATCAGTGACAGTAGAGCATGGGAATACTCACGCAGGGACTCACCTTCCAGCTGACGTCGCTGAAAAAACTGCTGCTGTAAAACCACATACGATTGGGAATGGCTAAAAACCTCCTTTAAAATAACAAATATACGCTCTGGATCTTTCCGCTCCACCTCAGAGCGAAATCTAATCTCTGCTTTCGCCTCCCCATCCAAATGATCATATAAAAACAGAGCCTGCTCTGCACTAGTCATACGGCGAACCTCCATGGACCTACGCGCTTCCTCAATCCAATCATCAACCCATAACAAATCGGATGATTTTCCCGAAAACCTGGGGCACTTCCGCTCTCGTGGCACATAAACAAAACGATCAACAGCCTGTTCTAATGCAGCACCTGCTACATTACTACTAGAAGGTGACCCAGCAGCACGTAGTCTCTCATTATCAGCTTGTAGCTGCTGAACTTGTTCTCTCAGCTCTCTGAGCTGCTGATCCATATTTAAAACCCAATTTACACTCTAAAACAAAGATGTCTTCGTCCACGTCGTCTTGCGGATCCTCTTCCGGAGCCAACCACTGTTTTTCTCCCCCTTGTTACTAACAATAAACAAACACCCAAAAAACTCAATCTGCACGTCAGCCTTTTAATCCTGCCGACTACGCCAAAATGTAACGCTCACCGCGTCACACAGCGCCAATTATAATAGTTTGGACTACGCCACCCTCAACTAGAGGGAAACTAATCAGTAACGTTTCACCCGCGCAAGATTACTGCCAGCGAAAATAAAATTGTTGGACTGCAGAGACTGAGATGCAGATCATTTATTATACAAAATATAAAACACCGGACATTCTTAAAAAGAAGCACCGTGCGGTACAGCCACAGACTTTCCGGAGCAGCTACCTAACACAGGTTACCTCACTTCCACCAGCGGGGGTTGGCGCGCACCTAAAAGAATAAAGCAAACAAACCACTCAATACACAAATAACCCACACCACACGTTCGCGTGAACGCGCTCCAAATAAACTCAAATTCACTGCAAATAAACCCCCAAATAGGTAGGTGCCGCCAACACCTCACTCGTTCTGCTCCCACCTTTCTCCAACCGTACCGCCGGGCTAAAAATAAAAAACACAACAGTAAATCACGTTCCACAAAACACGTCTGCCACTAACAAACTCCAATTCCTATAAAGAAAATTAAAGGGGAGAAAACAGTGGTCTAGCTCTCACGCGCACTCTGATGGCTCCTGTAGGAAGGAACACACTTTAACTAAGACGAACATCATTTAAAAACATTGCCTGCGCTCAAGCTCGGCCCTACCGTGCAATAGCTGGAATGACTCAGATCGCCCGTGACTTGGCCACCTCTGCGACCTACAGCACGCGCACAAATGCATCAAATTAATTGATTCCAACAACATGGAATATATTTCATTATCATCAGCCTACTTACCACTCGTATGCAGCTCACAACACACCCAGTCAGCTTCTAAAAAGCCCCGAACAATCTCAAACTCCGAGAATGGGTAAAAGCTCTGGCCACTCAACAACTCTGAGAATGGGTAATAACTCTTGCCACCCGGAAACTCCGTGAGAATGGGTAATAACTCTTGCCACCCAGAAACTCCGTGAGGATGGGTAATAACTCTTGCCACCCAGAAACTCCGTGAGGATGGGTAATAACTCTTGCCACCCAGAAACTCCGTGAGAATGGGTAATAACTCTTGCCACCCGGACCCGAGCGCGTCTCTCGTCCCGTCAATCAGCTTCCGAGCTAACGAGAACACACGAGAGTTTAAATACCCTTCGTGATGTGCACTAATTCACTATGGGCGGTGCCCTTAATTAAACCGGGCTGTATTTTCAGGCACACTCTGTAACGGAGTCTTCCTGTTACACATACAATTTACAAGATCAAGTTAAACTTTATACAATGACAAGGAGTAATTACAAGGCAGATGTATTCACTGAGAATAGAGATTTATTAACGGCAAATCCATAGTCAGAGTTGTTTCAGTGGTCCAAAGTCAGATTAGCAACAAAATATGTCCAGATCACATAATGAGGCTACATAATGGGCATGTAGTATCATAAAACCAGTCTTGAACAAAACATGACTGTCACGGTACGGTGGCCCCCTACTGGTCGCCCCCGTCTACAGCAGCAGCTTGTCCTGTGGGTGTGGCGTTGTGTTCGTCCCTCGGGTGGGCGGAGCCCGCGATCCGTCTCACCTGAGGGTCGTTTGTTCGTCTATATATGTCTTGTCTTTGTACCAGTTGACCGCTGGTTATTATATCCTTAATTCGGATCAGTTCACGGGTTTTGGTTTGCGCACTTTACATATTAAACCATCCTATTTCCCTGAGACTTGGCGTGATCGCTTCCATTTATTTTCGCTCACCCTACCCGTCACAGAATAACCAGCCACTTTCGGAAGCCGCCAGTCTCCTTTGCTTTTTCCTTCGTTCGTGGTCATGTCTCGTGGTAAGTGTTTGTCTGCGTGGTGTTTTGTTTGAAGAGCTCCGCCGTGCTTTTGTGTTGTGTGTGTGTGTAGCACGGCGAGGACCAGGGCAGTCTGCCCTGAGACAGCTCTTCATGTCCGTTGTTTGTCTGTCTGAAGAGTTTCGCCGTGCGTTTGTTTTGTGTGTTGCACGGCGAGGACCAGGGCGTCTTCCCTGTATACTCTTCATGTTTTGTGTGGGTGAAGTGTACGTGTGAATGGGCGTGTGGACCAGTGTGCGTGCTCGTGGTGTTATATGTTTAGTGTTTCGTGTGTGACGCGGGTGCCGCTCGTCACTGTCGCCTCGCTCCCCTGTCGTCTTGTGTTTTGTGTGGGGGAGCGACTGCGAACCTGAGCGGCACGTCACAAAATTACCGAGCGCGCATGTAAGAGTCCCGTTCGTTCATTGTTTGTACACTGTTCATTGTTTTTTGTTTGTCTAGTCTTTGCATGTGTGTGTTGTTCTCGCGTGTTTGTGGTTTTGTTGCTTGTAATTCCACGCATGCTCCTATATACACAGGGACTATATACACAAGATAACAAGTTAGAAGGAACAGGTGAAAACAATAAGGGGTGGAGAACTGAATGAGAGGCGTTACCTAATGAAACCAAAACAAAGAACTAAAAACTAGGAAGTAAAAACCAAACCACAGGTAACCAAATAAAGGAGAGGGACAAGTGTGAGATAAATATACAAATTTGAAGGAATAAGCTTTCATGTTATTCAAGTTTATTTATTTAAGATGTCTTTGACATTTTACCATTTTATTTTCACATACAGGTTTGGAAGAAAAATTGTGCTATTTCTAACTATGGCAGTTCAGACGATATTTACCCTCATTCAAGTCTTCTCTCCATCTTGGGTTATATTCTGCTCCCTCTTCTTTATCGTTGGGATTGGACAAATGTCAAGCTATGTGACTGCATTTGTTTTAGGTAGGTATGTGCTGATGTGGGTTGTTCTAGACTTTAATATGAATTATGTTATTGTATACAATATGTATACACTTTTATGTATAATTGTATAATATGTATTTTCAAGTGAAAGAATGAATATTATGGAATGCTTACTACTGAAAGCAATCAAACTCTTAATGCTGTAACAATAAGACTCAAATGTAGGGATCAAATTAATGCAGAAAAATATTGTTTTTGCCTAAAAAAATGATTGTGTTTACACAGTAATTCTGATCAAAGCTGTTGCTGACGTAACAACTTAATTTTTCACAAGGTATGGAAATTCTGAGCCTGTCGGTTCGCATCATCTACTCAACCATTGGGGTGTGCATTTTTTTCTCTATTGGCTACATGGTGCTACCATTAGTGGCGTACTTCATTAGAGATTGGAGGATGCTACTTCTGGCCATTGCTCTACCTGGCTTCCTTTATATCCCACTTTGGTGGTAGGTGTGTGCCATATACTATACTAATACCATGAAGAATATGTAATTACCATGTGTGTGAGAAATTGTTCATACTTACTTGTTAAAATAATGCTACTGTCAATAAGACATGACATAAGTTTGCTTGATTAATCTGGACCTAGTTAGTGAAACTATTAATTCTGAGCTCGTTGATATTTGGCGTGACAGGTTCGTTCCAGAATCTCCAAGATGGCTGCTGTCTCGGGGTCGAATAGAAGAGGCTGAAGCCATACTACAGGATGCTGCCAGGAAAAATGGGATCAAAGCGCCTGATGTCATTTTTCCACCACCACAGGTACAGCGCTTGTGAAAAAACCTCTCAGGTACATAACATTATTAGTTGGACAGAACTCTTTAAAGCAAGGAATCCACTTTGATTAACATGCAGCTGAGTGTGGCTCAGATGATATACTGTAAATACAAAACATAACAAAAATATCAGTAAATCACTATTGTACGATAACAAAATGTGTTCAGGTATTTATTTTTTTTACCAAAACATTACTTTGGGGAGGGTGGTAGGAGGTAATGTGTTCCTAAACCTCTGACAGAGAGTGTAATACCTAGTGACATCAGTGATATTGGTGTCATATCCTGTGTCTTGTGTCTGTGTATTCATTAACATACAGAAAAATAAACCATAAAACTACATAAAGCTATTGGTAAACGCTGCATATAGATATGGTTCATTAGAGAGGAACTAGAAATGATCTTGTTGCTTCCTCTCCTCAGCAAGCACATTCCTGGTGTGTCTTGCACTATTGAGGAACGAAATAACCAGCAATAAGATAAGCTGACTCCCCATGCTGATAGACTACCTTAAATACATAATGTGCTAAAATAGAATTAAAAAAAATAATAGCACAGGTTCATAGAATGATCTAGACTTTCAAAAAACTTTGTAATTGTTATTTCATAGTTTAGTGGACATATATAATTTTGTCCTAGACTAAATGACACATTGTATTCTTTCTTGGCATTATTTTCGTCTTAAGGGTTGTGTAGAGCTTTAAGTACATCTTAAAGAAATGAGAAAATAAAGACACATTCTAAATGCTCCACTTAAGCAAAATGAAAAATATCTTGTGTTTATCTGCAGTGCTTTGTTAGCTGTGGCCGTCATATGGTGCCTTGTTTGGCCTTGTGTTTTGCTTTTTTGATCTTCTAGTAGGGGCTCTCTGTAGTGTACTAAAACATACTTTGTTGTCACATGTGCCCCATAGGCTGGAGACAAGGAAGCAAGGGCGAAGTCCTACAACCTCTGTGATCTGGTTAGATCCAGCAACATCCGGGCCATTACCATCCTGCTGTGTCTGGTCTGGTGAGTGTCCATCTGTGCACTGCATCGCTAACAAATAAAAGCCCAGCTGTCACACGCAACTGATGTGAATGTGTAACCCTTTGGTGGCAATGTGACCAGACTAGAAAGAATGAATTTGTAGTGTTTTTGAACAACATTCTAGAGCAGAAAAGTTTTCTCATAGGTCTTTTTCTCCAAGATAGAAAACCCATTGCATTTTTAATGAGTTGGCTCGGGTCAATATATTTGGTACAAAAGGCACGTGTAGTTTTCATTCCCTGTAAATGCAGAGATTTATATTTATGGATTTAGGGATTTAATATTACTCATATAATTAATATTACTTAATATCTTTTACTTAATATCTCATGCTTGCATCTTGTTATTGTGCACCACTGTGAAAAATGCTGTGTAGTAGGTTTGCAAATTGTGAAATTTACACTTCCCTTATCTCCTTACATTTATCAAAAATATATTCATATGTTATACAACTGAATGTGACAGCCTTTTTAACCCATAAACATAAGGCTTTTAAGGCTAATTGCAACAGGCTTTGATTGTTTTATCCTTCTCCTAGGACAACCCTCTCTATAGGATACTTTGCACTGTCACTAAACACGTCCAACATGCATGGGAACTCCTACTTGAATTGCTTCTTCTCAGCAGCTGTGGAAGTGCCAGCCTATATCATGTCCTGGCTCATGTTTCGCTACTTGCCCAGACGGTTGTGTCTCTTCTCCACCCTTTCTCTGGGTGGCACTGTGCTGCTCTTCGTACACTTTATACCCCAGCGTGAGAAGTGTTAAGATCCTATCAACTATGTATAGCTGTTGCAGAAACTACAAAGTCGTTGTGACTTGTTTGCTCATCTTTGGATTATCATATGAAAGAAACTGAGATTTCTCATAAGTCATGAATTTTAATGAGCAGAGAACTTAATGAATTCATGAGGGCTACACTCTTTATCCATCTTTATCCTCATTCCATACAAGATGACCTCTGCATTTGAATAAACTTATAGCCACGAGTGATGTCTTCAATGGCATTTGTCACGACATTTCGATTACACATTTCGTCTTTTGTTGTCACAGACCTGAGCTATGTGGCCATTTTACTGGAGATGCTGGGCAAGTTTGGCGTCACTATAGCCTTTGCAATCATATATGCTTTCACTGCCGAGCTGTACCCCACCATCTTGAGGAACACGGCTATGGGAGCCTGCTCCATGGCCTCACGGGTTGGCAGCATATCTGCTCCCTACTTCATATATCTGGGTCAGTAGCCCCTCTTTTTGATTCAGTAATCATTATCACTCACAACTTATGTTTAAACTTTACTCTAGGCAGAAATCAGTATTATAGCAATGAAAGACAATATAATGGGAATGTGTTGTACGTGACAAAATAATCCAGATCACATTGGTTTATTGACTTCTTTGTCTCACCTTCACAGGAGGCTATTACAGAGCCCTGCCGTACATTCTAATGGGCAGCTTAAATATTTTTACTGGGTTGCTTAGTCTCCTGCTTCCAGAGAGCATCGGTATGCCTCTTCCTGAGACCATGAGTCACATGCAGAAAGTTACTGGGTAAGCCTTCTGCTCCAAGGGTCCAGCACCCTCTGTTGTTCAGTTATGTGTGATCACTTATTGGCACATGGTCTTTGATGACACTTCTGAACAGAGGAATAAATGCAAGCTTAACTACCGTATTTAACTATCATTAGTTATATACTGCAATTTAGTAAGAGTCAACCTTCAAAAGGGAACCAGTGAGTTGACAGTGTCTGAATTTGTATTTCCTTTTATTATTTTTAAATTTCTTTCATTTGTCTTTCAGGTTTAAAAAAAGACAAATGACTTACAACCTTGATCATTCCAAAGGTGACCAAGAATGTGTTTCTCTTTCCTAACAATGCAACTCTTTTTATTACTTTTTATGACTTGATTTTTTGTCCCAAAGTGAAATGCAGAGAAAATGTCATTATTTGGACCAGTATTAATGCTGAGGTGTTTATTAAACATGTATATTTTTGTACTCAATTATTAAACTAGTATATTTGTATAAAAGAGCATACCTATATTGGCTATGATCTTTTAGATTTCAGCTATAGCTTTGAATTCCTTTCACAAATGAAAGCTTTGCAATATTATCTGTGGCTTTGAGTCATTTTTAAAGGTACAATGCTGTACTTGCCAAGTACAAGCTTTCTTGCCATGATTTGCAACATTATGGCAACAAGGAAGGGCAAGAGAGCAGTATGAGAAAGGGAATGTCGTGAGTGGGGAAGAACTGGGGAACAAGGGCCAGGTGGGGCTGGTTTGAGTGAGTGTGCCAGTGTATCAAGCTTGATCAAGAGTACCAGTGTATTTCATTGCTGGTAATAGAACGTGGCTAATCAGAGACAGTTTGAGAATTAGGGGGTCACTGGGACTGTGCATTAGTGAAGAGGCGAGTCTTCAGGCTTCTTTTGTAAAAAGTGGGTGGAAATGTATTCCACCATCTGGATGCCAGGACAAAACAGTCCTGATGCATGTCTTCTTTATGTCTTTGGGGATGTAAGTTGATGATACAGTATGCTGATGATACAGTATAGTGTTTTATTAGTGTTTTAGTTATGTGGGATGTGATTTGGTCTAGTTATAGGTTTGTAGGAGAGCTTTGTCTGTTTTAATGTTTGCTAGGACTGCCAAGTTACAGGCAGAAACCTGGGTATCAGTAGGTAGAAAAGAGAAAACACTCCACTTGGTGGAGCAATCAAAAAAGGAAGTCAATACCCAGAAAAGGAAAGAGGAATAGGAACACAGAGAGGAATGTTCAGGCTCAAGAGATGGCTCAGGAGACTTCACAGTTAGGCAAAGAAGAGAGACAGGGTTTAAATAGGGCAGGTAAATGGGTAATGTAATGCCTGAGGTGTGGAGCAAATAGGAAGCACACTTGCTGAGGAGAGTGAGCTTTATTACAGGCAAATCCAAGATCAATATCATACACACGGTCCAAGGTCATAACTGGTGAGCACTCTGAGACAATACCCTATATTCAAAGGCATGATGGAAAAATAACAGACACCAAGCAATAACAAAACTGAACAGAGTCAAAAGCTAAATGAAGGTCTATAATACAATATCAGATCTCAGACACAGAGAGGTTAGGAACAACAAATCACAACAAGGAAGGTTAAACACATCAGGCATATCAGGTGACTGAAGACAGTGATGCTGAGTGTGAGTGGAGTTACAGCAGAAAGTATGACACTAGTTTAATGTAAATGAGAGTGTTAGTGTTAGAAAATATTGGTGTTATCTCAATATTTACAGCAAGATTAGTATTTCACTCCATTTCTCATTTTCACACATTGTCCTCCATATTTAATGGACGCTTTTTGGTCCAGTGGTCAAATAATCTGTTTACCTCCTTCTGGACCTGGGTTTGTGCCCCAGGTAGGGAGGCTGTCTTCAGCTTTCGTCACAAATGGTGTCAGAAGTGGGATGGCCGAGGCCATCAGGAGCGTGCCCTAGGAACCCACCCCTGCTGTGAGGGGCTGTGAAGCCCAGTGTAAGGATTTCTGATGAGGTGCATGGGTATGGCCCTGATGGAAAGGACAATTGTATGTGGCAGTGTTACGCACAAGGGTGCTTCACAGAGATGAGGGCTGTGACGGCTAGGAGAGGGCTAAGAGACGGTCACTCTTTGGAGGGGAGGATGGTGTGATGGCTGTTCCTTACATTTGGCTGTTCCTTATAAATAAAATGCATTTTATATGTTTATAATGAAAAAAACATTTTTTATTGTCAGAGAATAAATGAAAATCAGTTGCCATAAAAATACAGTGCTATGTCACAAATGGCAGACATATTTTTGCAGCAACACATCAGGTGGTTTAAAGAATCACTTACATTTAAAGACACATTTACAACAGGCATGCAAAGAAGGAATAACTGTAATGTACAAAGTGCTCAGAAGCAGAAATATGGTACAGTGCCATGCACATCAAGAACGATGGAATCAGACATCAGCCTTGCACACATAATGTCTATTCAAAACAAACTATGAACAAACAATGCACGAAGAATGGGACATGATTAAATGCAAATGCAGTAGCATAGCAGTATTCAGAGTGAGCATAGCACCACCCATAGTCAAGACAGAGTCCAGAGTCCAAACATGAGGGTTTAAATACATACAGTAATGTGAATGAAGTAACAGACTCACAATGGGGGTGTGGCAACACAGATACATGACAAGCATTAGCACATGATGAACACGTGCTAATCACATGGCGGATCGTATCACGTGGTCTAGGGGATTGGGGAGTGTGCTATTACACTAAGACCTTATCACGTAAAATTGTTTTGATTTTGATCTGTTGATCTGTAGTAATGGAAGAGCTGGAGATTCCTACTGACATTTAAAATTAAAAGTCATGGTATGTTTTTAATAAATTTCATATGCAGCTGGCTCCTGGGTGCTTGCTAATACCAGCATACAAGTAAACAAAAGTCCTGAACACTTCTTTACTCTTTCATTTACATCAACTACCAGCATAAAATTATCCATTTGCACACAAACTGTGCATTGTTAATTCTTGCTATTTTAGCCATTTAAAGTCTCCTGTTGTTAAGGATCTGTAAATGGGTCAGGGTGCAATTCTTGACTGTTGCATGTTGAGATGGCTCCCAATGGGGAGAGAATATCTTCAGTAACTACATGACTGAGCTGAAAGAAAGTTTTCACTCTCATTTGCACTAATAACTCACCACAAGTTAAGATTTATAGTTTGACACGCTCAAAACATCCAGTCAACATTGTAATGAGTATCCATAGTTCAGAGGATATATCACCTTATCCCAGACTACACATTTTTCAATTAAATATTTTATCGTGTCTTTTAAGTGAAGAAATATGAATATGAATCAAGTGTGTCTCTGCAGTGCCTTCACAGTTGTGGCCTTCATATAGGGCCTTGTTTGTAGTTTTGAGCGTTCCTTTGTATTTCAGAGGTGGGACAGTATGCTAAATATACATTCCCTAGTCAAGGCAAGACTTATATAGCTCTTTTCATAACAAGTGGAAATTCATGTAAAAAGGGTGTCCTACAACCTCTGTGATCTGGTGAGATCCAGCCACATCCAGGCCATTACCATCCTGCTGTGTTTGGTCTCGTGATTGTCCATCTGTGCACTCTATTACTAACAAATAAATGGCCAGCTGTTACAAGCAAATAATGTGAAAGTAACTGAAAATAAATTATTTTATTTCTCAAAGCTAGAAATTCCAATGAGAATATAGTTATCCTCCAATGACCCACATTCAGTGCAGTGTTTATTGTCCATAACACTCATCTGTGACGGGTAGGGTGAGCGAAAATAAATGGAAGCGATCATGCCAAGTCTCAGGGAAATAGGATGGTTTAATATGTAAAGTGCACAAACCAAAACCCGTGAACTGATCCGAATTAAGGATATAATAACCAGCTGTCAACTGGTATAAAGACAAGACATATATAGACGAACAAACGACCCTCAGGTGAGACGGATCGCGGGCTCCGCCCACTTGAGGGACGAACACAACACCACACCCACAGGACAAGCTGCTGCTGTAGACGGGGGCGACCAGTAGGGGGCCGCCGTACCGTGACATCATCCTTAATCCTTCTAATTGCTCTAGCCATAAACCTAATTACAATGCTACTGAGAATGTTTTTTTAATCAGTTCCATTGAATAGTTTGTTAAAAACAATCATCTGTATACAGTCTATGGAGGACTATGCAAATAAAGTCAGGTGAAAAAACTCTAGCTAACTCATTTAAACAAAAAACACAGTATTAAGCATGCCTCTTACCCCGATGTGAAGAATAAATAGCTCCCTCTTGTGGAGAATCATCAGGTGAGTGAGTGAATAAGAGAGTATGTCAACCCTCCCTCCTCAAGAGCACAGCCAGTTTTGTTCTTTCAGGCCTGTGGCCACAGCATAACCAGGATCAAACTCACAATGTCCACACGAGAGGCTGAACGCCATTCAGCTGAACCAGTAGTGAAAGAGCCTTCAGTAGTGAAAGAGCCTTTCTTTGTGAGTCTATTAAATCACTTTTGTCATTTGTTTTGGTTTGCCAAAAGCTCTTCTGGACATAGAAACTACACCAGGTCCTTGCAGAGCTTTGCATCTTAAAAAAAAAACACAATAATTTACAATGGTGTTTTGGGCCCTGTTTGTGTCAGACAATAACACTGCAACCTATGTGACTGGTGCATATGTCTCATGGAGGTAGCATGCGTGTGGAATGGGTAGAGTGAAATGTGAATAATAATAATTACAACAACAGTAATAATAATGTGTGGCGATTAGTTACTCAGTGGATTTAAATATGTGATGGCCCTGGATAAAGCCATCCCTGATCTACATCACCTGGGAGACCTGAGAAACTGCTCAGGAGGCTTGGTAGCCTTAACGTGTGACATTCCAAAAGTGCCATGAGGCTGCGACTGGGTTTATTAGCACAGAGTTTTACTCACACAGCAAACCTGTTTCACGTTTCACTGACTGGTTTATAGCTCAAAACCATTTTGTAGCCATGGTTCCTTATTGGGAATGGAAGTATCAGACAGCCTATTTTTAGTTCTCTTGCTAAACTTGTATTTGTACTTGTATTGCTTTTATATGCAAAAATATACAGCAAACACTGTCAAGTTGTTTTCTTATTATTATCATAATAAGGATTTAATTAAATAATAATCGTCTCCATATGTAAAATGCACCCAACACAAGAAAGACCTAACCTGGTATCAGGTTGAAAAGACTACACCATATTGGTTTATTGACTTCTTTGTCTCACCATCACAGGAGGCTATTACAGAGCCCTGCCGTACATTCTAATGGGCAGCTTAAATATTTTTACAGGGTTGCTTAGTATCCTGCTTCCAGAGAGCCTCCGTATGCCTCTTCCTGAGACCATGAGTCACATGCAGAAAGTTACTGGGTAAGCCTTCTGCTCCAAGGGTCCAGCACCCTCTGTTGTTCAGTTATGTGTGATCACTTATTGGCACATGGTCTTTGATGACACTTCTGAAAACTGGAATTTTTCATTCACCTCTTGGGCAACATTTGTTACATTATAAAAGTTAGCAAGTGTTAATTTTTAAACAAGAGCTGCTTTGGTGATATTTTGATTCATATTTTTTCTTTGCCATTACACACAGTGACAAGAGACACCCATATTTCAGTCTAACAAGCATGGATGAAATTTCGATTTCATTGGTGGGGTGCAGGGGGGGCGGTAGGTGTCTGTGTCGAACGTTGACGGGGGGGGGGGAGTGGGTGGTGTGTGTCGAACATTGTCGGGGGGGTTGGAGTGTGTGTCGAACATTAATGGGGGGTGGGTGGGTGGTTTGTGTGTCGAACGTTGATGGGGGGGTGTGTGTCGAACGTTGACGGGGGGAGTGGGTGGTGTGTGTTTCGAACATTGACGGGGGAGTTGGTGTGTGTGTCAAACGTTGACGGGGGATCTTATCGGGGGGGGTATTTCAAAAGCCGGTTTTGGTCCCCTGCAGTTTTTACGGTTAAAAACAAATATTTAAATAGCGACGAATCAAGCGTTAGGACCACGTGGATAACGACTGCTCAGAGTTCTCACGCTGAACCCCCCCCCCCAAAATAAGATCTGGTCGAACTAACTTCAGAGGTCAAAAAATCAGATGATCGAGATCTACCTGTGTGCAAAGTGTCACATGATCTGTCACATATCAGTATAAATACACCAGGGGTGGGTTTCCCGAAATGTTTGTAACTTACATCGTTCTTATAGTTGTTCGTAAGTTAAGAATCTCCGAACCCATTCGTAACTCACTAAGTAGGCCTACTTCTTAACTCGAAGCTCACGTGCAGTTCTACCTCAAAAAGGATAAAGGCGCTAATTTCACTCATGCTGGTTTTAAGCACGACAATACAACATTTGGGTTTATGTGCATTAGTATTTTCTTTTGAAATACTTACATCGCATATACAACATTAGGTGTCAACAAAAATCACATGTACTACTTTGAATTATTTAGCATTAGCTGATATGTTCCAAATATTTAATTAAATATCTCCGCTCATCATCGTGTAGTTAATCAGACTTTCCCAATGAATGTATGTGTGACGTTGGGACAGATGCAGCAGGAGGCAGAGGCTGAGGGTGATTGGTTTTATTCTCCATAGAGAACAGAAAAACTCAGGCCACACGGCAGAATAAACACTAACAGAAAAGAGCAATGGAAGCAGGTCAAATAACGAGAATACGAAGATGAATGCAAAGGAAGCGAAGCAGGTTGAGTTCTCCCACGGAACGAGGCTGGGTAGCACGGTGAATGTGCAGCACTGAACCTGTGGGAATAAATACACCCCAGCTGATTAGTGACACCTGTCAGTATTCTGGTGATTGGGAAGGTGGGAGTGACTGAGGGTGCATCTCAATTCAGGGGCTGCAGCCCACGAAGTGCGCATTTGTAGGCCGGTTACGTCATTGCGCCACGCCGAAGGCTGTCCCAATTCGTGGGCTCCTTCTTATGCGGCCGACGAATGTAGCCTTCAAAACCCTGAAAACGAAGGACGCATCTGAGTATCCTTCGCGTCCCACCATATCCCAGGATTCATTGCTCTAAGAACAGTAAACAGGCGACATGGCGGAGTCTAGTGTACGGGCCGAAGAATTCATTTTTAAATGTAGGTATTTTTTAAATATGGAAATTTATACTGCAATGAGATGCTAAATAACATGCCAATTATAACAATATCATATCAAAAAATGCGGTTTCTGGCTCCATTTTGTCGGACAGCTCGCTAACACGTATGTAACGGGGCAGAGCGTGGTCACGCAAACATACGTCTTGTGAAGACTAGACTGTCTCATTTAACAGCCGTGAGATGCAGCCTACCCGACCTTCGAAGTGCGTGGCCTCTGTGGTCTGCGGTCTACGTAGGCTGCAGCCCTTGAATTGAGATGCACCCTGAGACTGAGAAGGTGTGCTTCGTGTGATTGTGGGTGTGCGTGTGACCGAGGGAGTGTGTGTAGGTGCCCTCTGGCGGCCTCCCGGCCGACCTACCGTGACAGTATGCTTCGCAAATAAATGGCTACCAGTTGGCATATTAAGCTTGTTTTAACTTAACCAATCAAATTGGCAGATTAATCAGTAGCACATTAAAGTAACCTGGAATAAGGCTAGCTTTTGAATATGAACCCCCTAGATCTTCCAGACGATGTGTCGGATCGTGACAGATACTGGATGTGTAGGGGGGGAGATCATGGGTCTCCTTGAACATGAGCAGGAACTGGCTAGAGGAACGAGGAAAAATTTTGCCCTTAGCCTCACGGTGCAGTTACTGGCAGTCCTCCGATTTTATGCCACAGGAGGGTTTCTGCAGACTGTTGGTGATGCACACTGACTAAGCAAAGCTGCAGTATCTAAATGTGTGCATGCTGTTACCAAAGCATTGCTTCGCCATGCAGCGGGATACATCAAATTTGGTTTTCATGCAATTGCAAACATTCCTGGAGTTGTTGGTGCAGTAGACGGACCTCTGATCCCCATACTCACGCCCAGCCTCTTGAGCCCAATCTACACCTGCCGTAAGGGCTTCTCTGCTTTGAATGTCCAAGTAATATGTAACCACCAAGGCCTCTTTATGGACATTGTGGCAAAGTGGCCTGGGAGTACTCATGACTCCTTCATCTGGGCGAATTCTGGAGTGTGTCAGATGGCTATGGATGGTGCATCTGGAGTGTGTCAGATGGCTATCGAGGGGGCAGTCATGGCCTGGTGGTAGGGAACTGGTCTTTTGACCGGAGGGTCGTGGGTTTGATTCCCAGACCTGAGGCCATGACTGAGGTGCCCTTGAGCAAGGCACCTAACCCCAACTGCTCCCTGGGCGCCGGGCTAGGGCTGCCCACCGCTCTGGGCACGTGTGATCCACAGCCCCCTAGTAATCACTAGTGTGTGTGTGTTCTAACTGCACAGATGGGTTAAAAGCAGAGGACAAATTTCGATTGCGGTGTAAAAAAAATCACAATTGACAAAATACGGCACATTTACATTTGATGGTGGACATTTACTAGCGGCCAGTGGGTATCCTCTCCGAAGCTACATACTCACTCCTGTATCAAATCCCCAGACTGAGGCTGAGGAGAGATACAACATGGCACACAGCAGAACACAATGTGTGATCAAGAGAGCTTTGGGCATGTGGAAAATGCATTTTCGGTGCCTCCACTCAGCTGTGCTGTGATTGTTGTATGTGATATGCTGCACAATATTGCAGTGCAAGCTGGCATACATGTCCAAGAAGAGGAAGCTGAGGAGGATGATGAGATAGAGTTTACCAGGCTGGCCTGGACAACCGAAGGCAAATTATAAGAAATGTTTTGCCTAGATACACCAATAATAATAAAATACTTTGGGTAAGTGATCTGTGGGTGATAGATTTTTGTTATAAACATACACTCAGAGGCATTTGTTGTGGTACAAGTTTTATTTTCAATAAACATCATGTGCAAAATAAAAAATTAAAATTCATTAAACAAAAAAAAAAAAAACTCCTACCCAGTGTTGGTACTAGTACTGGGATCTGGAAGGAAAATGTATTAATGTCAGTGCCACAAAATGGGAGTTATTTCATGTTTTAGTGAAAATTCAGTAAAGTATATTCACATTTACTATTGTTACTTGGTTAAGTATCTCACTTTGTTCAGCGGGCAATATAATTGGTACTGATATTGAGGGCCTGCTCATATGATATTCAGCTACTGCCAGCTGCTTTGCCATGATGTCAAGTTTGGCCTTCTTCAGTTCCAGCAGCTCCTGATGGTGCTTCTCCCTCTGCTGCATCCGCTCTTCGTGCCGTTTCTCCTTTTGGAGGAGCTTTACCCGTATGAGCTGCAGCCTTTCTCTTTCTAGTGCAACGAGCTCCATGCTGCACCCACGGGTATTTTGAGGAGTCGTTGCAGGTGGATCTCCCTCTCTGGCCTGAGCACAGGCAGGCCCTGGAGATGCCTCAGGAGTGCTGCTACATCCTGGGTATGCAGGTTTAGGTGGGGTAGAGGGAATCTCACCCAGACATATATCTATACCCCCTGGTATCCCTTCAGTGGCTGTGGGGCCCAGTATCCCAAGTGCCCTTTCCTCCTCAACTGTAAGGGCACTTGTGGACATTTGACCCCCAACAGTCTTAGTCCTCTCCTTTCTCAGTTCTGCCCCCCCTTTTTTGGCTTGACTAGAGAAGTCATGCCACTTTTTTCTGATCTCCTCTCCCGATCTTTTTATGCCACTACAGGCACTGATATTCTTTGCAATATCTTCCCATTTTTGTTTTTTTTTTTCCTTCCTCGTGCTTTAGAAAATAAAATGCCTTTGTTTTTTCTACTTCGTCCACCATTTGGCTCAGCTCCATCGACAGAAAATTACGTTTCCTCTGTTTGCTAGGTCATGTTTTTGAATGAGGTGTGAAAGGTTGTGTGCCCTATTTATACCCTTGATATATGATCAGTCAGAATTGCAAAGGTAATAATTTTAAAGTTCTTCTCATTTTTTTCTTATACTTAACATTTCTAAACTTATTAGTTGTTACACTTAAGATTGTCAGTTTGCCAATGATACTTTTGTGTCATAATAATGAAAAAATTTACACTTCAAAAGTTTGGGGTCACCTAGACAATTTTGTGTTTTCCCTGAAATCTCATACTTTTATTTATCAAATGAGTTGCAAAATGAATAGAAATATAGTCCAGACATTGACAAGGTAGAAATAATGTTTTTTTTTTATTTGAAATAATTTTCTACTTTAAACTTTGCTTTCATCAAAGAATGCTCCCTTAGGAGCAATTACAGCATTGCAGACCTTTGGCATTCTAGCTGTTAATTTGCTGAGGTAATCTGGAGAAATTTCACCCCATGCTTCCAGAAGCCGCTCCCACAAGTTTGATTGGGTTGATGTGCACTTTTTTCGTACCATACGGTCAAGCTGCTCCCACAACAGCTCAATGGGGTTGAGATCTGGTGACTGCACTGGCCACTCCATTACCGATAAAACACCAGCTGCCTGCTTCTTCTCTAAATATTTTGTGCATAATTTGGAGGTGTGCTTTGGGTCATTGTCCTGTTGCAGGATGAAATTGGCTCTAATCAAGCACTGTCCACAGGGTATGGTATGGCGTTGCAAAATGGAGTGATAGCCTTCCTTATTCAAAATCCCTTTTACCTTGTACAAATCTCCCACTTTACCAGCACCAACGCAACCCCAGACCATCACATTACCTCCACCATGTTTGACAGATGGTGTCAGGCACTCATCCAGCATCTTTTCAGTTGTTCTGTGTCTCACAATTGTTCGTCTGTGTGATCCAAACACCTCAGACTTCTTGATTTGTCTGTCCATAACACTTTTTTTCCAATCTTCCTCTGTCCAATGTCTGTGTTCTTTTGTCCATATTAATCTTTTTCTTTTATTAGCCAGTCTCAGATAAGGCTTTTTCTTTGCCACTCTGCCCTGAAGGCCAGCATCCCGGAGTCGCCTCTTCACTGTAGACGTTGACACTGGCGTTTTGCGGGTACTATTTAATGAAGCTGCCAGTTGAGGACCTGTGAGGCGTCGATTTCTCAAACTGGAGACTGTAATGTACTTGTCTTGTTGCTCAGTTGTGCAGCGGGGCCTTCCACTTCTCTGGTTAGAGCCTGTCTGTGCTCTCCTCTGAAGGGAGTAGTACACACCATTGTAGGAAATCTTCAGTTTCTTGGCAATGTCTCGCATGGAATAGCCTTCATTTCTCAGAACAAGAATAGACTGTCGAGTTTCAATTGAAAGTTGTCTTTTTCTGGCCATTTTGTGAGTTTACTCAAACCAACAATTGTAATGCTCCAGATTCTCAACTAGCTTAAAGGTAGGTCAGTTTTATAGCTTCTCTAATCAGCAAAACTGTTTTCAGCTGTGCTAACCTACTTGCACAAGGGTTTTCAATGGTTTTCTAAATATCCAATAGCCTCCTTACACAGTTAGCAAACACAATGTACCATTAGAACACTGGAGTGATGGTTGTTGGAAATGGGTCTCCATACATCTATGTAGATATTGCATTAAAAATCAGACATTTACAGCTAGTCATTTACCACATTAATGATGTATATAGTGTATTTTTGATGCATTTAATGTTAGCTAAATTGAAAAAAACTGCTTTTCTTTCAAAAATAAGAACATTTCTAAGTGACCCCAAACTTTTGAACGGTAGTGTATGTAAATTGGTGGTTCGGTTTTCGACTAGCGGTGCATTTCCAGTGCAGCTGCAGAGGAGGAGTCAACTAAGAACTACTTAGAACTCGTTCATAAATTTGGAGACTATGAAGGCTTTTGGGAAACACTTGTAAATTTCACGTTCTTAAAGTTACGTCGTTCTTAAAGTTGTTCGTAACTTTCTAAGATCGTTCGTTATCGGGAAACCCACCCCTGTTCTGAAAGGCCCCTTCATCTGCAATTCCACTTAACAAGTAACATGACCAAGGAGCTCCCCAAACAGGTCAGAGACAAAGTTGTCGAGAAAGCACAGATCAGGGTTGGGTTACAAAAACAAATCCAAACTTTAAACATTCTAATTTTAATATAATATCACAAAAGCAAGAACATACAATGTACAAAAATACAATGGATCGATTATTTTTGGATCTTTATAATGAAAACTTACAATGAAATATTCATAAATGAAATGGTCCCTGCTTTATTGCAATTTCTTTGTCGTATTTCTGAATTGCTTTGCAAGTCTTTTTAAGTGCCAGCATTTATTCCTATATTTAGTATTCAAGTTCAATGGTGTCTTTGACTCTGTACCTGCTATGATACATTCTATGAGTAGAAGACAAAGCAATTTTGTAATTGTAAAATATAATTTTGTAAAATGTAAGAGCGTTTGCTAAATGTCTGGAAAAAAAATGAAATGGAAATCTAACTGAAAGACTTGTTCTCATAACTCAACCTCCTGAAGCACTTTAGTTGTGGCACTGGTGTCTTTGTATGGGTCTGTTTCTTCTTTTTCAGAGAAGCACAGGCATTCTATTCTGTGGAATGGGGAAGAAGCACAGATAATACGGAGCTTGTACAAATCAACATTTTGACATCATGAATTTTTTTTTACATAATGGGTTTCAGGTGAAATATAACTTATTTTGAACTTCTTATTGTTTTTATGAAAAACATTGCCTATGAAAGTTTCCAATTATATTATTCTTCAAGGATTTAAATCCTCTGCTAATTGTTAAAAAACCTTACCTATTTCTTTTCTGCATCTGTTCTATTGTCTCTGGAAGGAGACATCTAAAGCTCTCTGGTAGAAACAATGTAGTTGCTGATGACAAAATGCACAAACATCCCAAAATGATGTAGGGCAAGTAGTTATGATACACATCTGGAAGAGGAAAAAGTGTAATTTAAAGACTCAATATAGGTATATAGTGGGAATAGACCCTTTTCTTGACCCTTTTCTCTTGAAAGACAATATTTAAACAATATCTGATTCACTTACTCAAATGGATAAAATAGGGGGCAATTGCACTACCCACACGAGACACCATAGCACATGACCCCACCGCTGTGTTGCGCAGAACTGTGGGGTACAGTTCCCCAGTGTAGGCGAACATCAGTGCTGTTCCCATTGCTAACCCAAACTTCCCTGTCATCTCCAGGGCAACAGACAAGGATGGTAGGTCTAGGAAACACATACATGTGACTGTTAAAAGTGACATTCATACATATGCATTGTTTCCATTTGTACAATCAAGTTCAAAAGGAGCCCTATTGTCAGTACAAAGCTCAGCTTATTCCCCTCTTGGAACCCTCTAACTTTCTATGTCAATGTCAAAGTCAAATTTATTTACATAGCGCTTTTCACAACACATGTTGTCACAAAGCAGCTTTACAGGATTTACATGGTTAACAATACTATGAGTCCATATCCCTAATGAGCAAGCCAAAGGCGACAGTGGCGAGGAAAAGATCAGTACGTAGTCAGGTAGCAGGTTAGCAATATTTATATTATTATTATTATTATTATTATTATTATTATTATTATTAAGCATTAGCAAAGTCCATCACTGAGTTTAAGCTATTCTGGTATGATAGCAGATAGAGCAAGATCTGTGATGTTGCCTTGCTGAGATTCTGAATGTCTGAAAGACAAAATCATCTTACTTGGTGGCACTAACTGGATGAAAAACAGGACTCCCCCTCCCAGTAGCATGCTGGCTGAACAGGAAAGCCTCCTTGGTAAGTAACGCAGTGACAGCCAGCTACAGATGTAAGCGGGAACCTCGATGGCAGCAGAGATGAAACAATTTACGAATGGATCTCCATGAAGACGGGATGTATTTAAAGACAGGCCAAAGTATCCCATGCTGAGAGTCATCCTTAACAAGAAAGAACAGCAATCAGAAAAAATGTAATGCACAACAAAGTGACACAAAATGTGGAATAATAGACTTAAAAAAATTGTTTAGCAATTTAACTGCCACTGTACTAAATTCACTGCACACTCTTGTGTCTTTTCGCCCGGAGATGCTGGGACTGGCTCCAGCCCCCCCGTGACCCCGACTAGCGGGATTAAGCGGTTCAGATAATGGATGGATGGATGGACTCTTGTGTCTTCTTTGGTATAATTTCATTGAATCTACTCATCAGGTAATTATCAAGACCTTTGGACTTGCAGAGTCAATGCAGAGTGACTTATCCTAGCCTGCTATCTCTTGCTGAAGCATTCAATGGAGGTGAATGTCATGCCACGGCTCTGTTTCCATGGTATCCATGTCCCCATTTGACACTTCACTTCCTCGAATGCCAAGGCTGATATACAATTTTTAGATTTTGGGTTTTAGTTGGAGTGCCAGAGAATCAGGACATTTCAGACAAGCCAAGTGCATGCCATGGCCTTGCTGCACTGGAGGCTAGAACTGTACTGGTTCTAGCCTCCGTTGCCAAAAAAAGAACAGGGTCCAAAGACAAAATCAAGAAGTGACCACTGTCCTCGAAGCTGAGGCACCTTCATTCACTGATGCCCTTTTCACTTTGTATCAGCAGGTCCAGATGGAGTGTGTTTTTGTACAGAAAAATGTGAATTCTTAAGATACACCTGGAAGAAGGTCAATGTTGGAAAAGGTGATGATGTATCTTGTGGTTGGCACCCCATTGAGTACTTCTTGCTGTGGGATGACTTGTGTTATGTGGCACCACACATAATATACACCAAATGAATATAGTCATTAGTAGCCCTGTGTTCAGAGACTGACCAG
Source organism: Brachyhypopomus gauderio (assembly GCF_052324685.1). Taxonomy (NCBI): domain Eukaryota; kingdom Metazoa; phylum Chordata; class Actinopteri; order Gymnotiformes; family Hypopomidae; genus Brachyhypopomus; species Brachyhypopomus gauderio. The sequence goes on from NC_135228.1 coordinate 9,726,637, forward strand.
TGATCAACAAATCAATAGAATATAGCAGGCGTACTCAACTAAATTTGTCCGCGGTCCAATTTTGGCAGATACCTGTGACCAGAGGTCCGGTGCGTCGGGGGTGGCGAACGTAAGTTGTTGAGCAGGGGGGGGTCGGTGCGCGAACGGTGGAGGCGTTTATACTTTCGCGAGCGTCACTGCTGTGTTCTCCGAAACGATAGGCGTTTTGTCCGAAACGATATGTGGTAGAAACACCCCTCAAAACAGGGGAATGAACATTTACCTGACCAATTTTAATGTTGCTATATGTTTCAGGTTTGAAAAGTGCTGGAATTTAGGTTAAAGTACTTTAAAATGCTTGAAATTGTAACTACTTGGTTTCACAACAAATAGCTGTCTGACTGAATAGTTCTCTTGTATTAGGTTAACAAATACGAGCCTCTTGTAATTCCAGGACGAAACATGAGAGAACGTGAAGACGTGAAGATTGGGCGTTTTTTAAATAAACAACCATTAAATAATGTGATAAAAAGCGAATTATTTCGAGTATATGTATAAATATTTAACTTAATTATGTTTAACATGCTGGGAAATATTGAAATGGACCTTGAAAGTGACGTACAAGTGCTTTAATTCCACCTTATAAAGGTGTATGAACCCAGCAAACATGACTTTGTTCATTGCGCTGAAGAGCGGCGCGAAGTTACAAAATTCGAGAGGTGCACGACCTCTCGAACCGACAGCGCGCGAGGCACTCGCGCACACGCGGAGCCACAGCGATTACGTCATTTTCGCCGCGCGAAACGTAAGTTGTTGAGCGGGGGTGGCAAACGTAACACTCGTGACGGAGTGTTTTTTCAATAGCCCTGAAATAAATGCTACGGTTTTGTTTTGGTCCGTATCCAGTTAATCAGGAATGAGATTGGGTCCGGACAGGACTGCGTTCGGGTCCGGATCCGGACCGCGGTCCGCCAGTTGAGTACCCCTGGAATATAGAATTGCTGACCAGCAGTGGATGGACACCAGACAATAGTTGCTCACAATAAAATAAAATGCAACCTTGAACTAAGATTGGCATCTACTAAGTGTAGTGGATGTCTACTGTACTTATAAAGTAGGTGATGGGTTTATATGATTTAAAAGTGTAAATAATTCTTAACATTCATCTCGTCAGTTTTATTTTGATTTGATATTTTGACGAAATAGTCAGCCTCATAGCATTTTGTGGCAGAACAGTGCATGAAAGCTATGAGGTGAAATCCAGGTCTGCTGTCATAATGCCTCCCAAGCACACACACAAACTCCATTTCCCAGGATTCATTTGACAATAACATGGACTCACAACCTTGCCAGTCACAATTTGGATGAGGTCTGCTTCACCCTCATTCTAATTATTGCAACAGTTTCTCTCAGTTCCTCTTTGCTAAGCACACTGAGCGGTGTTCTTTTCCCTGTTACCTCTGTTATCAACTTGAGATATGTTTTCTGTGATGTTTGGATGTTTGATGCCCTTCAGTTTTTTATGGTTTATTATCTGTTTTTGGACCTCTGCCTGCAATTACTGGATTGCCCTTCTCTAGTAAAACCATTTCTTCTCACATGTTAATTTTGGTAGAGTTACAACTCCAAACTTAGTTAAAATGTAGCACTCCTTTAATGTTTTGGAAAGTTTAGAATAGTTCACTGCTTGAACATGAGATTGTTGAGATGCTCACCACACTAGAAATAATATCAGAGTAGTTTGCCGAATGTTTGAAGTCTTCACGAGATCCAGAACACTTTTTGGTTCTTCACCTTTAACCTTTCTTTCTTCTTCCTGCAATAATAATAATAATAATAGGATTTTATTTATAAGCATATTTCAAGACACACAAGGACACTTTATAACCAAGATCAAAAAGCAATTCTAAATAAATGTTTTTTTAAAGTGTCTTAAAATTAAATAGCGAAGTGCAAATACAGAGGTACAATGAGATGGTGTTTCACAACTTTGGACCAACAAAATGGACTTTCCCCATACATACGTAACCTTGCAGGAAGAACAGACAGTAAATTCGCATCAGCAGATCACAGGGAATGAGTAGGGCAGAATGTGGGCAACAAGGCAGAAATATAAGGAAATTTGAAAACCAGAAGCAGTATTTTAAACTATGCGACACTGCGCTGGCAACCAATGCAAGTCTCTAAGAGTTGAGATAGTATATTCCCATGAGCTGGTTCGCTTAAGAACTCTGGCTGCCGAGTTCTGCACATACTACAGCTTACTAAGACTACTGGCTGGGAGCCCAATTAAAACAAAATTGCAGTAGTCGAGCCTCAATGTGATAAAAGTGTGTACCAGAGTTTCAGTTACTGAGTCAGTAAGAGAAGAGTCTAACTGAGCAATATATTTTAGGTGGATAAACACTGTCTTAGTTATATTATTAATATGGGTGCCCAAAGAAAGAATAACACCAAGATTGTGTATCTGAACCACAGAGGATGTAATAAAACCCAGAATAGATCATTTTGGTTAGTTAATGTAGTGTCTAAGCCTATGTAATACTTTATGTAGTGATTAACTTTAAACTGTAAGTGTCTAAAATCTTCTTCTTTTGCGGAGTGAGCTAGTCAAAGAGATTTGAAACATATGGATTACATATACATTGATTTAGGTGAAAGGAACCCTATTCTAGGGGTCAAAAGTCTGGTGGCCCCCTTTCCTGTCTACTCATATAAGTATATAAATATAAAAAGAATGGGCCCAAGAACTGAAACTTGGTCAGTACCATAAGAGATACAGGGCGGGATCGAAAATTTCCAAGGGATACAACTGGTGTCTGCCAGAAATATATGACCAAAACCAGGACAATAACACCCATGTCGTTATTGTCTTCACCTGTGTCTAGTTTAGTTCCATGTATATGTATTCCTGTGTTTCCCTAGTCCCTTGTGGGTTATTCATTCTATTGTGGTTTGTTCGGCTTTGTGGATATTCTGTTATCGCTGTTTTGGTATTTCCCGTCTCCGTTGTTTTCTGTCAGTTCTTGTTTCCCTGCCTTGTTCGTTTTATTCTGTGTTATCATGCCGTTGTATTTGTCATATTTGGATGGCTCTCTGGTTACGACTCCTGCCTGCCCTGTTGACCACGATTATGGAATTCCCCTTATTAAATCTTGCTCCTCTCAGTGTTTGTGTCTGCGTCCTCACTCTACAGCACGTTGCGTTACAGAATAACCCACCTCACAAGTACACAGCGAGGGAGCAAGACTCTGGTAAGTTCAATCGCTGTAATGAGTTGTTAGCTGGTTCAATTCAGTTTAACTCTCCGATATTACAGCGCGAACGAACCAGAGACAGGAATTCCCCTTGCGCTGTGGGTACAAGGGTACATGCGCTGATAAGCGCTATGTGTCTGCCCGACTTGGTAAACACTACAGGGAAGAACGACCTGTAGTGCAAGATTTGGGCAGGCGGAATGAAAGTGCAGACAAGCGTTGGCTTGACTCTCAGTTGGCTTTCAAAAGCGATTGTGAACTCCCACTGCCTCCGACAAGGCTGAGTCACAATGAAAGCCACAGGGAAGTGGTTGTGTCTTTATGTTCTTCCAGGTGCAGACCAGACCGGGGAAGGAAGACCACGCCCCGAAAGGGGAGCCCTGCGCCACAGCGTATCATGTGGTCTGTGCCTACCCCGAGGAAGATCTTCCTCCTCTGATCCTGCCAGCCTCTCCCCTAGAGACCCCAAAGAATTTTTTGGGGGGAGTAGTGGCCACTCTCCGCCCCAGCCCGAAGACGTCAACCCGGTGGTCCCGCCCCCGAGGACATCTCGTCGCTTCAGTGTCCTGTTCCTGCGACCCGGAGGGGGTCATCCACGCTTCCTGTTCCCGCGACCTAAAAGGGGTCAACCACGCCGGCTCCTGTTCCTGCGACCCGGAAGGCCACTGTATCAAGAGAGTGCCGCCATTGACAGGTAAAGGGAGAAACATAAAGAGGTAAACATTAGGAGGAGACAAAAAAATATGACCACAGATTATTCTCACAACAGGACAACAGTCTGTGTGCACGCAAAAAATCCCCATAGCACATACAAGCAAGTAGAGTAGGCTTGTGAAGTAGAGAGAGGCATGATTCATTCAGATGGGGAGGGGGGAGCCAGAGGCCCGGTTTTTGTGTCAAATCTTGCAGTGGAATGCGAGAGCCATCTCTGACAGTCTATGTGTGGGGGTAGGAGTAAGTAACCAAGACAACGACCTTCTGGGAGAATTTTGTTTGTGCGCCAATGCAGATAAACAGGAATGAGGAATTTAGCAAAGAGCCCGTCCTTATGAGCACATGGAACCCCTCTTTAAGTCCACGGTCTCCCAACTGATCCAACTTCACACGTAGAGCAATGTTACCATCCATGATTGACTCCAAGCTTTTACTAACAGTCACAGTCTGCGTTCCAACAGCTCTACCCATCGCATAAATCATGTTGGGCAATTTCCATGGGCGTTTGATAACTGACCCCACTCTTTTAATTTCCCGATACACCAGAGCAACACCTAATCCAATTAGCAGAACCCCAGCAATCAAAGTTCCGAATAAACACGTCCTCAACATCTTCCAGGGAGAGATGCGCAAGACACATTATGCCACGTACCCCCTGAGTCAAACAAATATCCAGCTGAGAATGTTTCGTCTGGACATGTAGGTTTTCCCGCACCATGACTCCTCGTGGAAAAAATAGTGTGCGTTGAGAGACCACTTGATCAAATCCATTTTCTTTGTTGAAATTCGAAGAGCAGTGTCAGGGTACTGAGAAGAGACATAGAAGCTAAGCAAAAACCAGAGAAGGGCAGGAGCAAGAGAAAGTGTGACCGTCTCTCGTGAAAGCCATAAGAAGTGAGAGGTAAATGAGGGAAATCGAGATGGTAGAACAAACAAAATTCAACATATGTCCTCGACAATGAGTAGCAGTGATTACTTGCTGAGTATCCACTGAATACACAATATCAAACTGGTGTAGAGATCAAAACAGTGTAGTAGACTTAAGAATATATTCTACATGTGAAGGTGTGGAGAACCCAAGAACCCTTTTCTTTTTTGGAAAATTAAACTATGCATTAAATGACTGCTTTACGTTCCCTGAACACAAAAATATCCACTTTTCAGTTTTAACCTTTTATTCCCTAATTTAGGATGGAGGTGAAGAAGAGGAAGAGAATGAGAGCGGAACCTAAGATCAGGATGTGGAAGTTAAAGGATGAGGACTGTGGTGTAAAATACAGGGATGAGGTGAGGCAGGTACTGGGTAATGGTGGTGGTGTTCTGGATACCTGGGATGAGACTTCAAACGCTATGAGGGATGTGGCTAGGAAGGTACTTGGTGTGACCTCAGGACAGAGGAAGATAGACAAGGAGTTGTGGTGGTGGACTGAGGAAGTTCAGGAAAGTTTGAGAGGAAAGCGGTTGACTAAAAAGAATTGGGATTTCCAGTGAGATGAAGAAAGTAGACAGAGGTACAATGAGATGTGTTGTAAGGCAAAGAGAGCAGTGGCAGAAGCTAAAGAGAAGGCATATAGCAAGCTGTATGAGAAGTTGGACACTAAGGAAGGGGAAAAGGATCTGTACAGATTGGCCAGACAGAGAAACCGTGATGGGCAGGATGTGCAGCAGGTTAGGATGATAAAGGATAAAGGTGGTAATGTGTTGTCTGGTGAGGAAAGTGTCTTGGGAAGGTGGAAGGAGTATTTTGAGGAACTGATTAATTAAGAGAATGAAAGGGAAAGAAGGTTAGAAGAGGTAGAGGTTGTGAATCAGGAAGTGCCCCAGGTGAGCAAGGAGGAAGTAAGGGCGGCAACCCAGTAGTGTCACTCAGCCCCCTTATAATGACCTGGGTTCTTTGGACACCTATGTAAGGCCCTATGTTAAAAATCTTGGCATGATAATGGATTTTAAATTGGATAAACAGATTAATTCTGTTATCAAATCCAGTTTCTTTCAACTGAGGCTTTTAACTAAGGTTAAACCATTTTTTATCTTTCCATGATTTTGAGAAGGTAATGCATGTGTTTATTTCATCCAGACTTGATTCTGTAATGGGCTTTATGCTGGTGTTGGCCAGGTTTCTATCTCACGGCTACAGTTGGTTTAGAATGCTGCTGTTCATCTTTTAACAAAAACACGAAAACGAGAACACATTTCACCTATATTAGCTTCTCTTCATTGGCTTCCTGTCCATTTTAGAATTGAGTTTAAGATTTTGCTTTTTGTGTATGAGTCACTGAATGGTTTAGCTCCTACTTACCTCTCTGAGCTTTTGCAGTCATATATTCCATCTAGGTCACTCAGATCTGCTGGTGGTCCCTAAATCTAGATTGAAGCACAGGGGCGATCGTGCCTTTGCAGTTTTAGCTCCCAAATTACGGAATCAATTGCCATTACACGTTAGAAGTGCCCCTACATTGTTGGTTTTTAAATCCCGACTTAAATCTTATTTTTATTCTTTGGCTTTTTAATGAAACTAAGACTTATTGTGGTTTGTATATTTGTCTGTTTTCTGTGTGTCTTATCTTTTAATTGCTGGACAGCACTTTGTTCAACATTCCGTTGTCTGAAACGTGCTTTATAAATAAAATTGACATTGACATTGTAATTCGGAGAATGAAGTGTGGTAAGGCAGTTGGACCAGTGGAGGCATGGAAATGTTTGGGAGAGACAGCAGTGGAGTTTTTGACTGGGTTATTTAACAGAATCTTCGAAGGTCAGAAGATGCTTGATGAGTGGAGATGAAGCATAATGGTGCCGATGTTCAAGAATAAGGGCGACGTTCAGAGCTGTAGTAATTACAGGGGAATAAAGTTGATCAGTCACAGCCTGAAAATCTTGGAAAGAGTAGTGGAAGCTAGGCTTAGAGGAGAGGTAGAGATCTGTGAGCAGCAGTATGGTTTCATGCCAGCTAAGTGCACCACAGATGCTATGTTTGCTTTGAGAGTGTTAATGGAGAAGTATAGGGAAGGACAGAAGGAGTTACATTGTGTGTTTGTTGACTTAGAGAAAGCTTATGATAGAGTACCGAGACAGGAGCTGTGGTATTGTATGAGGAATCAGGAGTAGCAGTATGTGAGGGTGGTGCAGGATATGTATGAGAACAGTGTGACAGCAGTGAGATGTGTGGTAGGAATGACAGACGGGTTTAAAGTGGGGTTAGGACTACATCAGGGATCAGCCCTGAGTCCCTTCCTGTTAGCAATTGTCATGGACAGACTGACGGACGAGGTTAGGCAGGAGTCCCCTTGGACTATGATCTTTGCTGATGACATTGTGATCTGTAGTGAGAGTAGGGAGCAGGTGGTGGTGAGCTTGGAAAGATATGCTTTGGAGAGTAGGGGAATAAAAGTGAGCAGGAGTAAAACAGAGTACATGTGTGTGAATTGGAGTGCAGATGGTGGACGGACAGGTCCAGTTACAAGGAGTTGATTTGGTGATGGTTGACGAGTTTATCTAATTAGGGTCGAGGGTACAGAGTAATGGAGGAAGTGAAAGAGAGGTAAAGAAGAGAGTGCAGGCAGGGTGGTGTGGAAGGCATAAAGTGTCTGGGGTGATCTGTGATAGAAGGGTGTCGGCTAGAATGAAAGGAAAGATCTATAGGACAGTAGTGAGACCTGCTATGTTGTATGGACTGGAGACAGTGGCACTGACAAAGAGACAGGTGAAGAAGATAGAGGTGTCTGAGATGGAAGATGTTGAGATTCTCATTTGGATTGATGACGAAAGATGGGATCAGAAATGAGTTTATTAGAGGATCAGAACATGTAGCATGTGACAGAAATTATTGATTAGATCATGTTTAGTTATTATAAGAGATCATTATGAACTTTATGATTTAGTACATGTCCATTCTGACTAAGCAGAAGGACTACAATAATGAAGTAGTGTGATTCAGTGTAACCATGTTAAGTTCATATTATGCATATGTGTACTATACTGTGACCCATGTCAGGGAGAGTGCTGAGGGTAAGAGCACTCTGTTAACTGGTAGTCACTAGGCTACTAGTCTTGGGTCATTTAGCTTTCTCTGTGTTCAACTGATACATCAGTTGCTTCCGCTAACTCTAGGGAAGTCCATATTAGGAGATACACACATGTGAGACAAAGTAGCCTGCTGGGCGTCTATGTTTTGGAACATGCTGTGCTAAAGATAACCTGCTTGTTAGAACTGTTGAATTGTGTTTAAGATTGTATATAAGCAGGGGGAGCGCCCCCCTGCCTTCAGAGTTGTCATGCTTGAATGAGACTCTCATGTCTGTGTCTGTCTTGTGTCTGTCTTTGTCCTATTTATATATATTTATATTTTTGTAATAAATTAATAATTTATTCACGTCTGAGTCCTCATCCATTTCCAGAAAATTTCCATGACACATGTTTTGGAGATAAAGTTAGAGAAGCGAGATTGAGATGGTTTGGACATGTACAGAGGAGGGAGGAGAGGTATATTGGTAAAAGGGTCTTGAGGATGGAACTTCCAGGCAAGAGGAGGAGAGGTAGACCAAAGAGGAGGTTTATGGATGCAGTGGTAGAGGATATGAGGGTGGCTGGTGTGTCAGTGGAGGACACTCAGGACAGGGCCAGATGGGGAGGAGTTTGATTAGCTGTGGAAACCCCTAAACGGGAATTGCCGAAAGAAGAAGAAGGTTATTTAATTTAAGATTAGGGCCAAATATGACCCATTGGGATTTAGGCCTATCAATTTATTGAATTGCAATAACAAACACTGTCAATGCAAACTATTTTAAATTTAGGAAAAC